>NC_133131.1:136141404-136815111 GCF_048418815.1 Hemitrygon akajei | reverse complement strand
AAAAAGGGCCCATAGGATCATTGGGGACCCAAGCCAGTCCAACCACAATCTATTCCAGCTGCTACCATCCAGGAAGCGGTACCGCAGCATAAAACCCAGGACCACCAAGCTCCGGGACAACTTCTTCCACCGGGCCATCAGACTGATTAACTGATGCTAATTTGAGTGTACTCTATATTACATTGACTGTTCTATTTATTATAAATTGTTATCAATTGCTGTGATTGCACACTGTAGATTTAGATGGAGACATATCGTAAAGATTTTAACTGCCCTTGTACGTGAAGGATGTAAGAAATAAAGTCAATTCAATTCATTTCAAAAAGGTAAAGCGCTGAAAAAGAAGGAATCTATTAGGAGAGTGGACCATGGGAGAAAGGGAATGGGCACTGTGGGGGGGGGGGTGATAGGCGGTGACGAGATGGGTTAAAACTGGAGCCAAAATGGGGAATGGAAATGGAGAGAAGAGGAAGGGCGGGAGAAATAACCAGAAGTTTGGAGAAAAAGTGTGTTTATGTATGATTGTAACAGATTCCAGCATCTGCTGTGTTCCGTGCTGACAAGATGTTGTGAACATTCAGGTCACCTTCATATTATAATAAGGATGCAAAGGCTCTCAGGAAGAGAATACACAAGAAGAAATTACCTTTCTATCACTGCAATTAAGCAATCTTCTGTAATTCAATAAGATATTGGTAGCTGGCAGTGGAAATGGCATCAAATTGCAACTTGTTCTAGTTTTGAAATTCTGGGGAAATATAAATAAGTAGGAATGCTGAATATAAAGATGACAAATCATGATTCTAATACAGTTTCAATGCAAGACAGATAGCTATTCATATTTCTGGCATATTTAGTTTTGGGGATTTTTATTAGGAAAATCGCAGCTCAAAGGTCTTCTGATTATCTACTAGTAAGGACATTAGAAAACACTTGATAACCAAAATATTTGTTATATTCTAACATTTCCTTAACTTTTTCTCCTTGCTTTAGAATAAATTTTGTATATTTCAGTCCAAAGTAGGACAATACATATGCATTCTTTAATCCTGTGTGACCAAGAAAGTGATCATTCTCTTAGTTAAGTCAGCTATGAATTGGTGAGCCTTATCTTATTTCCATAATTAGATTACATCTCAATACATCAACAACTCCTGGCATTGATACCAAAGGTCAATTGGAAGTCCAGGAGTTGAGGCCTAATGGCCAAAGCCCCAGGCCTGTGGTCCAACAGGGGAGTCAGAAGCCTGATGTCAGCGTGTCTGCAAGTCTGCTGGAAGCTGGAGGCCTGGAAGTGGCCTGTCCTGGAGTGGGAGGAGTGTCTGTGTGTCTATGAGAGTGTTGGATGAGCGGGATGAGGCAAGGGTTGTCCTATTGCTGCAGTTCTGTGGCTGTCATGTGCGTTGTTCTGTTCAACATTCTGGATATGCTATGTTGGTACCAGAACGTGTGGTGACACTTGCGGCTGTGCTCAGCACATCCTTACGTTGTGTTGGTTGTTATCACAAACAGCGTTTTTCACTGTATATTTCAAAGTACTTGTGATAAATTAATTAATCTGAATAGGACCTGCTGAATTCTTTTGTTGCTGCAGATGCTTGCTTACTTCTATTGGTTGTATGATTTGTTTTTTCTCTGTCTGCACAATGGGTGTTTGATGGATTCTTTTGTTTTAATTGGTTCCATTGGGTTTCTTTCTTTTGTGGCTGCCTGTAAGGAGACAAATTTCAAGGTTGTATTACGTATACATACTCTGGTAATAAAAATACTTTGAGCTTTGAGCCTCTCTGATAATATCAGAATCTACAGGACTAGAATATGAAGGCACGCAGATCGCCAGAAGTAGTTACTCAGTTTTTTTATGGTCTTAACATAGAATTGGTATTCATTTAAAATAAAGACTATTTAATAACTCTGCAATTCTGTGAATGTCATGATAACCTTAATAGGGGTGATAGGTGAACTAACCCCTATTGTCAAAAATGGATCTGGGGTTGAGAAGGTAAACAGCTTCAAGTTCCTCGGCATCCACATCACCGAGGACCTCACGTGGTCTGTGCATGCCAGATATGTGGTGAAAAAGGCACAACGGTGCCTCTTTCATCTCAGACAGTTGAGGAACTTTCTACAGGGGCACAATTCAGAACATCCTGGCTGGCTACATTACTGCCTGTTGTTACGAATGTGCCACAACTCTGAGGGGCCGAAGGGTACAAAGTCGCCCCCTCCTTTTTGAGAATCGCAAGATCGCTATTAATTTGGGTCTGGGACCCAGGAAATGAGTGAGAGACACGCAGAATCCTCAAGGTTTGGAATGTGTCCTGGCCTCAGCGAAACAAAAACCCCTGATAACGGCTATTGTCTCTTGAAGACGGAATTGTGTATTGAGTACTGTACTATTCATTGAAGCCCTCAGGGGACGACCAGAGTGGGCTGGTTGAGGGATTGCATCATCCCAACCTGATTGACATCTGAGACCCTGTGAGTAAGGATAAAAGAGGGTCTGGGGAACAACCCCTTTAGACGCACCAGGAGAAATGCTAGAAATCCCGTGACAGCGTTTAATAGCGACAGCCGGTGGGGGGCTCGTGTGCGTCCTTTCCCTTGCCTGGGATTGGCGGCCTCGCCACGGAAGAACGGTTTTAGCTAAAGGAAAGGCCACAAGTGAACGGCCACACCAATGGGACTCCCGACGTATCGAAATCATAAAAGGAATCGGCAAGTTTCTAAAAATCTCTCTCTCTCTCCAACCATTGAAATACAGTGGTCCCAAAAAGGCTGCAGCCTGCATGAACTGAGTCACTTTTATATTTCCATCGGACAATACATTTATCCCCTAGACAACGATAGAGCTTATTTCTTATTGATTATTATTATACCCACTCTTTTAGATTTAGTATTGACGACGTATATTATCTGTATGTTTGTATTGATATTATTTTTGTGTATTTTTACTAATAAATATTGTTAAAAATCATATCATCAGGCTTCAACGGACCTCTCTATCTTTGCTGGTAAGTGACCCAGTTACGGGGTTCGTAACAAAGTGGGGGCCTCGTCTCGAGATTTGATACCAAATTGGAGGGCCAGTGAATTGGGTTTTTAAGTCCAAACTTGGATCTGGTTGTGCGGGTAACCAGATGGGAGACCAGCAAAGATGGACGTGGATGAATTTATAGAAAACCCGACTCTGGAGGCGCTAGAGGCGGCCACAAAGTCGGACTTGATAAATACTGCGACAGGACTAAACCTCGCAGAGGTGAGGTTGTCAATGAAAAAGCGGGAGGTGCGGAGGGCCATAACTCAGTATTATATTGTGAAGAATGTGTTTTCTGCTGAGGTATTGGAAAATATCCCTGAAAATGCACCAGCTAGTGGGACAGCCCAGTTAGAGTTGGAGAAATTAAGGTTGGAACATGAAATTAAGTTAAAACGGCTGGAAGCAGCTGAAAAGGAAAAGGAAAGAGTCGAGAAAGAGAAAGAAAGAGCCGAAAAGGAAAAAGAGCAGGAAAGAGCTGAGAAACAAAGGGAGCATGAAATTCAGTTAAAACAGCTGGAAGCAGCTGAAAAAGAGAAAGAAAGAGCCGAGAAGGAGAGAGAGTATGGGAAGAAAAAGAAACAGAGGCAACATGACTTGGACATGGAGAAGTTAAGGCAAGAGCGAAGAGCTCAAGGGTCAGACCGAGAGGAGCGGTTTAATGTTAGTCGGGAGTTTAGGTTAGTACCATCGTTCGAGGAGACGGATGTTGATAGTTATTTCTTGTATTTTGAAAAGGTGGCAGTGAGTCAGAAGTGGCCCAAAGAGCAATGGGTGGCGTTGTTACAAAGTGTGTTAAAAGGGAAGGTACAACAGGTAAATGCGGCGTTGTCCATGGAGGAGGAGTCTGAGAATTATGAGAAAGTAAAGGAGGCCATTCTTCGGACCTACAGATTGGTACCTGAAGCCTATAGACAAAAGTTCAGAAATTTAAAGAAAGGGTGGAATCAGACGTATGCAGAGTTTGCCTATGAGAAGGGTGTGCTCTTGGATCGCTGGTGCGTAGCAGAAATAGTGGAAGAAGATTTTTGGCATCTTAGGGAGTTAATTCTGATTGAGGAATTTAAAGGTTGTGTTTCGGATGATATCCAGATGTATTTGAATGAGAAGCCGAATAAGTCCATCTCCAAATTTGCTAGGTTCACAGATGAATATGCCCTAATCCACAAGACAAAGTTTTCCTTGAATAAAAGTTACCAGCGAGACCGTGGGAACGGTAGAGAAAGCCCGCCGGCTGAGGCAAAGATCCCGCCGGGGGCTAGTGGTAAAATTAAGGAGGAGGAAAGGCAAGATGGCAGGAGAGGTCCTGGCTTGACCTGTTTTAATTGTGGAAAGGTGGGTCATATTGCATCTAGGTGCCTTGCTCCAAGGAAGGAGACAGGAAAATGGAAAGCAGCAGTCCCTACAGGATGTGTTGTGGTGATCAGTAAATCGACGAGAGAGCCCCAGGTAGACAGAGTACGATAAGGGTCTGAGAAATGTATTTCAGAAGGAACCGTGTCTGTGAGAGAGGGAGACACACCAGTTCCAGTGCGGATCTGGAGAGACACGGGAGCAGAGCTGTCATTGATTAGCAGTGAGGTACTAGGTTTTGGTCCTCAGACTGGTGAGGTAGCTTTGAGAGGCATAGGAAAAGGGACCGAAGTGGTGCCCTTGCATAGGATCATTATAAATTGTGAGCTGGTATCTGGACCAGTTGAAATAGGGGTGCAATCAGAATTCCCGAGAACTGACGTAGACATCCTTCTGGGTAACGATTTAGCTGGTGGTGAAGTCTGGTCGGCCATGAAGCTGACAAGCCAGCCTGTAAGTGTTGAGGCCCCACCCCTAGATTCCAAGATCTATCACGCATGCACGACCACTTGCAGCATGTCGAGAAAGGCAGCTGAGAACAAGACCAGTTTAAATCCGGCCAGTATCGATTTGGCCGAGACGTTTTTACTGACCCTGTACCAAGAGGGGTTAGAGGGTGGTAAAACGGAGAATAGGAAAGTGAAACAGAGTAAGGGAGAGGAGGTAGACCTGCCCTTAGCCAGGAGGAAATTTATAATAGAGGCACGGAGTAAAGATGAGAAACAGATAAGGCTGTTAAAAGGTCCAGGGTTGGACATGGATGATCTGTCTGGTTTGGCGGAACTGTTTGAAGAAGTTGAAAATTCTAAAGGTGTCCCCGATAATGAAATGAGGGCAGTCCTAGATGAAAAGGATGCCATTACCTTGAAGAAGTCTGCTGGGTTGGTAGATGAGGTTGTTTCAGCCCGCGGGGTTGAGTTTACTCCGGAAGGGAGTTGCCCAGAGAGTAACTGGGAGGATCAGGGGCATTTAGACTTTGAAAAGGGTACGGGTATTGAAAGCCTGGAAGAGGCAGATGTCCCGTTTGAGTGTGTTCAAAATGTGGATGCACGTGGTACTGAACCTAGTAATGGAGCTCAGAAAAAGTCTGAGGTATTTGATTCAGTCAAAAAGGAATGCAGTCCTTGTGGGTCAGATGGACTTAGTTCAATGAAGAAAGGGTTAACCTTGATAATAGTGGGAAGGGAGAATTCCCAGTTGTTTGTGTTTGAAGGTGTGTTAAAAGTTAGTGAGGAGATAAAAGGTGGTGAGGTGAATATTATTATTGAAGGAAAAGGGAAAAGTGTAGTTCCTAAATTGAATGAAGAAAATTTAAAGTCTGGATTGATGACAGAAGCAGCAACCAGGCTGCAGAGACAATGGCTTGTTATCAAGGTGCCTGCGAATCAATTACAGTTTGATTTGGAATGTAAAGGTGTCCCACACGCTATTGTTATTCAAGAGTGTGCTGTGAAGAGGCAGAATTTGAAGTGCTGTTTGGACCAAGAGTTTAAACTGAAAACTCATGCTAACAACTTGCTTAAAATTAAAGAATTGTGTGGAAATTCAGAAAATTGACTAAGTTTGGAACATATTGTTGATAAAATAACTCCTATGAAAGGACCATGCAAAGGCCTATTCCACACTAGTATACAAGTTAACCACGTGGGAGTTAACTGGAAAAGGGGCGAGGGTTGACGGGATGCCACTTTAAATAACAGGATCCGGTTTTAAGGGATGTCGACAAAGCATGTGAATAATAAAGACAACCACCATGGAAGATTGACTCTTAAGTTTGAAAGTAACATAAAGATTAGTATTTGCATGAACTTTTGTAGTATACACGTAAGCTAAGAACACAACTCTTTAGTTTTTGTTTGCTGAAGAAAAGGAATAAAAAAATAGGTGGTTATTAAATTGGAGTCTGATGCTACAAGAATTTATTAAGGTACAAAATGTTAAGATATTAAAGGGAGTGACAATATAATCGCTAACTGTTTAGATGCTGAATTGAATGTATAACTGTATTACTCTGTAGTGAAAAAAAACTCATTTGTATTTTGTTAGATTCTAAAATCCTGTAAGACTCTGTATTAATTCATTTTTACCGATGGTAAAAATCTTAGAAGGAAGGGGGGTGTTATGAATGTGCCACAACTCTGAGGGGCCGAAGGGTACAAAGTCGCCCCCTCCTTTTTGAGAATCGCAAGATCACTATTAATTCAGGTCTGGAACCCAGGAAATGAGAGAGAGACATGCAGAATCCTCAAGGTTTGGAATGTGTCCTGGCCTCAGCGAAACAAAAACCCCTGATAACGGCTATTGTCTCTTGGAGACAGAATTGTGTATTGAGTACTGTACTATTCATTGAAGCCCTCAGGGGACGACCAGAGTGGGCTGGTTGAGGGATTGCATCATCCCAACCTGATTGACATCTGAGACCCTGTGAGTAAGGATAAAAGAGGGTCTGGGGAACAACCCCTTTAGACGCACCAGGAGAAACGCTAGAAATCCCGTGACAGCGTTTAATAGCGACAGCCGGTGGGGGGCTCATGTGCATCCTTTCCCTTGCCTGGGATTGGCGGCCTCATCACGGAAGAATGGTTTTAGCTAAAGGAAAGGCCACAAGTGAACGGCCACACCAACGGGACTCCCGACGTATCGAAATCATAAAAGGAATCGGCAAGTTTCTAAAAGTCTCTCTCTCTCTCCAACCATTGAAATACAGCAGTCCCAAAAAGGCTGCAGCCTGCATGAACTGAGTCACTTTTATATTTCCATCGGACAATACATTTATCCCCTAGACAACGATAGAGCATATTTCTTATTGATTATTATTATACCCACACTTTTAGATTTAGTATTGACGACGTATATTATCTGTATGTTTGTATTGATATTATTTTTGTGTATTTTTACTAATCAATACTGTTAAAAATCGTATCATCAGGCTTCAACGGACCTCTCTATCTTTGCTGGTAAGTGACCCAGTTACGGGGTTCGTAACACTGTGCCTCCCTTAATCACAGGACTTTGCAGAGAGAGGTGTGGACAGCCCAGTGCATCTGTAGTTGTGAACTTCCTATGATTCAGGACATTTACAAGGACAGGTGTGTAAAAAGGGCCCGTAGGATCATTGGGGACCCAAGCCATCCCAACCACAATCTATACCAGCTGCTCACACATGGGAAGCGGTACCGCAGCATAAAACCCAGGACCAGCAAGCTCCAGGACAACTTCTTCCAGCAGGCCATCAGACTGATTAACTGATGCTAATTTGAGTGTACTCTATATTACATTGACTGTTCTATTTATTATAAATTCTTATCAATTGCTATGATTGCACACTGTAGATTTAGATGGAGACATATCGTAAAGATTTTTACTGCTCTTGTACGTGAAGGATGTAAGAAATAAAGTCAATTCAATTCAGTTCAAAAAGGTAAAGCGTTGAAAAAGAAGGAATCTATTAGGAGAGTGGACCACAGGAGAAAGGGAATGGGCACTGTGGGGGGGGGGGGTGATAGGCGGTGAGGATGGGTTAAGACAGGAGCCAAAATGGGGAATGGAAATGGAGAGAAGAGGAAGGGAGGGAGAAATAACCAGAAGTTGGGAGAAAAAGTGTGTTTCTGTATAACGGTAACAGATTCCAGCATCTGCTGTGCTGCGTGCTGACAAGATGTTGTGAATATTCAAGTCAGCTTCATATTATAATAAGGATGCAAAGGCTCTCAGGAAGAGAATACACAAGAAGAAATTACCTTTGTATCACTGCAATTAAGCAATCTTCTGTAATTCAATAAGATATTGGTAGCTGGCAGTGGAAATGGCATCAAATTGCAACTTGTTCTAGTTTTGAAATTCTGGCGAAATATAAATAAGTAGGAATGCTGAATATAAAGATGATAAATCATGATTCTAATACAGTTACAATGCAAGACAGATAGCTATTCATATTTCTGGCATATTTAGTTTTGGGGATTTTTATTCGGAAAACCGCAGCTCAAAGGTCTTCTGATTATCTACTAGTAAGGACATTAGAAAACACTTGATAACCAAAATATTTGTTATATTCTAACATTTCCTTAACTTCTTCACCTTGCTTTAGAATAAATTTTGTATATTTCAGTCCAAAGTAGGACAATACATATGCATTCTTTAATCCTGTGTGACCAAGAAAGTGATCATTCTCTTAGTTAAGTCAGCTATGAATTGGTGAGCCCTATCTTATTTCCATAATTAGATTACATCTCAATACATCAACTACTCCTGGCATTGATACCAAAGGTCAATTGGAAGTCCAGGAGTTGAGGCCTAATGGCCAAAGCCCCAGGCCTGTGGTCCAACAGGGAAGTCAGAAGCCTGATGTCAGCGTGTCTGCAAGTCTGCTGGAATTTGGAGGCCTGGAAGTGGCCTGTCCTGGAGTGGGAGGAGTGTCTGTGTGTCTATGAGAGTGTTGGATGAGCGGGATGAGGCAAGGGTTGTCCTATTGCTGCAGTTCTGTGGCTGTCATGTACGTTTCTTTTCTTACAATATTGTTATTCAGAAAAAAAAAAGATTTACAGAGTGCAACACATAGATACAGCTCAACATAACTTGTGTACATTCATATGTTGTAATAAAATTGATCAAAATGTTATAGCATAACACATAAAGGTATACCACACTGTAATCAAAAATTTAAAGATAGGTCATACATCATAAAAGAAGTTTTTTTATGGTCTTAAAATAGAATTGGTATTCATTTATAATAAAGACAATTTAATAACTCTTCAATTCTGTGAATGTCATGATCACCTTAATTATGAGGTGAGAGGTGAACTAACCCCTATTGTCAAAAATCATCTGGGATTGAGCAAGTAAACAGCTTCAAGTTCCTCGGCATCCACATCACCGAGGACCTCACGTGGTCTGTGCACACCTGATCTGTGGTGAAAAAGGCACAATGGTGCCACTTTCACCTCAGACAGTTCAGGAACTTTCTACAGGGGCACAATTCAGAACATCCTGGCTGGCTGTGTCACTGCCTGGAGGCACTGCCTGTGCCGCCCTTAATCTCAGGACTTTGCAGAGAGTGGTGTGGACAGCCCAGTGCACCTGTAGTTGTGAACTTCCCATAATTCAGGACATTTACAAGGACAGGTGTGTAAAAAGGGCCCATAGGATCATTGGGGACCCAAGCCAGTCCAACCACAATCTATTCCAGCTGCTACCATCCAGGAAGCGGTACCACAGCATAAAACCCAGGACCAGCAAGCTCCAGGACAACTTCTTCCAGCAGGCCATCAGACTGATTAACTGATGCTAATTTGGGTGTACTCTATATTACATTGACTGTTCTATTTATTATAAATTCTTATCAATTGCTATGATTGCACACTGTAGATTTAGATGGAGACATATCGTAAAGATTTTTACTGCTCTTGTACGTGAAGGATGTAAGAAATAAAGTCAATTCAATTCAGTTCAAAAAGGTAAAGCGCTGAAAAAGAAGGAATCTATTAGGAGAGTGGACCACGGGAGAAAGGGAATGGGCACTGTGGGGGGGGGGGGTGATAGGCGGTGAGGATGGGTTAAGACAGGAGCCAAAATGGGGAATGGAAATGGAGAGAAGAGGAAGGGAGGGAGAAATAACCAGAAGTTGGGAGAAAAAGTGTGTTTCTGTATAACGGTAACAGATTCCAGCATCTGCCGTGCTGCGTGCTGACAAGATGTTGTGAACATTCAAGTCAGCTTCATATTATAATAAGGATGCAAAGGCTCTCAGGAAGAGAATACACAAGAAGAAATTACCTTTCTATCACTGCAATTAAGCAATCTTCTGTAATTCAATAAGATATTGGTAGCTGGCAGTGGAAATGGCATCAAATTGCAACTTGTTCTAGTTTTGAAATTCTGGCGAAATATAAATAAGAACGTAATGCTGAATATAAAGATGATAAATCATGATTCTAATACAGTTACAATGCAAGACAGATAGCTATTCATATTTCTGGCATATTTAGTTTTGGGGATTTTTATTCGGAAAATCGCAGCTCAAAGGTCTTCTGATTATCTACTAGTAAGGACATTAGAAAACACTTGACAACCAAAATATTTGTTATATTCTAACATTTCCTTAACTTCTTCACCTTGCTTTAGAATAAATTTTGTATATTTCAGTCCAAAGTAGGACAATACATATGCATTCTTTAATACTGTGTGACCAAGAAAGTGATCATTCTCTTAGTTAAGTCAGCTATGAATTGGTGAGCCCTATCTTATTTCCATAATTAGATTACATCTCAATACATCAACTACTCCTGGCATTGATACCAAAGGTCAATTGGAAGTCCAGGAGTTGAGGCCTAATGGCCAAAGCCCCAGGCCTGTGGTCCAACGGGGGAGTCAGAAGCCTGATGTCAGCGTGTCTGCAAGTCTGCTGGAAGCTGGAGGCCTGGAAGTGGCCTGTCCTGGAGTGGGAGGAGTGTCTGTGTGTCTATGAGAGTGTTGGATGAGTGGGATGAGGCAAGGGTTGTCCTATTGCTGCAGTTCTGTGGCTGTCATGTGCATTGTTGTGTTCAACATTCTGGATATGCTCTGTTGGTACCAGAACGTGTGGTGACACTTGCGGCTGTGCTCAGCACATCCTTACGTTGTGTTGCTTGTTAACGCAAACAGCGCATTTCACTGTATATTTCAAAGTACATGTGATAAATAAATTAATCTGAATAGAACCTGCTGAGTTCTTTTGTTGCTCCAAATACTGGCTTACTTCTGTGGTTTGTATGATTCATTTTTTCTCTCTCTGCACAATCGTTGTTTGACAGACTTCTTTTGTTTTAATGGGTTCTATTGGGTTTCTTTGTTTTGTGGCTGCCTGTAAGGAGACAAATCTCAAGGTCGTATAAAGTATACATACTCTGGTAATAAAAATACTTTGAACTTTGAGCCTCTCTGATAATATCAGAATCTACAGGACTAGAATATGAAGGCACGCAGATCGCCAGAAGTAGTTACTCAGTTTTTTTATGGTCTTAACATAGAATTGGTATTCATTTAAAATAAAGACTATTTAATAACTCTGCAATTCTGTGAATGTCATGATAACCTTAATAGGGGTGATAGGTGAACTAACCCCTATTGTCAAAAATGGATCTGGGGTTGAGAAGGTAAACAGCTTCAAGTTCCTCAGCAGCCACATCACCGAGGACCTCACATTGTCTGTACACGCCAGATATGTGGTGAAAAAGGCACAACGGTGCCTCTTTCACCTCAGACAGTTCAGGAACTTTCTACAGGGGCACAATTCAGAACATTCTGGCTGGCTGTGTCACTGCCTGGAGGCACTGCCTGTGCCGCCCTTAATCTCAGGACATTGCAGAGAGTGGTGTGGACAGCCCAGTGCACCTGTAGTTGTGAACTTCCCATAATTCAGGACATTTACAAGGACAGGTGTGTAAAAAGGGCCCATAGGATCATTGGGGACCCAAGCCAGTCCAACCACAATCTATTCCAGCTGCTACCATCCAGGAAGCGGTACCACAGCATAAAACCCAGGACCAGCAAGCTCCAGGACAACTTCTTCCAGCAGGCCATCAGACTGATTAACTGATGCTAATTTGGGTGTACTCTATATTACATTGACTGTTCTATTTATTATAAATTCTTATCAATTGCTATGATTGCACACTGTAGATTTAGATGGAGACATATCGTAAAGATTTTTACTGCTCTTGTACGTGAAGGATGTAAGAAATAAAGTCAATTCAATTCAGTTCAAAAAGGTAAAGCGCTGAAAAAGAAGGAATCTATTAGGAGAGTGGACCACGGGAGAAAGGGAATGGGCACTGTGGGGGGGGGGGGGGTGATAGGCGGTGAGGATGGGTTAAGACAGGAGCCAAAATGGGGAATGGAAATGGAGAGAAGAGGAAGGGAGGGAGAAATAACCAGAAGTTGGGAGAAAAAGTGTGTTTCTGTATAACGGTAACAGATTCCAGCATCTGCCGTGCTGCGTGCTGACAAGATGTTGTGAACATTCAAGTCAGCTTCATATTATAATAAGGATGCAAAGGCTCTCAGGAAGAGAATACACAAGAAGAAATTACCTTTCTATCACTGCAATTAAGCAATCTTCTGTAATTCAATAAGATATTGGTAGCTGGCAGTGGAAATGGCATCAAATTGCAACTTGTTCTAGTTTTGAAATTCTGGCGAAATATAAATAAGAACGTAATGCTGAATATAAAGATGATAAATCATGATTCTAATACAGTTACAATGCAAGACAGATAGCTATTCATATTTCTGGCATATTTAGTTTTGGGGATTTTTATTCGGAAAATCGCAGCTCAAAGGTCTTCTGATTATCTACTAGTAAGGACATTAGAAAACACTTGACAACCAAAATATTTGTTATATTCTAACATTTCCTTAACTTCTTCACCTTGCTTTAGAATAAATTTTGTATATTTCAGTCCAAAGTAGGACAATACATATGCATTCTTTAATCCTGTGTGACCAAGAAAGTGATCATTCTCTTAGTTAAGTCAGCTATGAATTGGTGAGCCCTATCTTATTTCCATAATTAGATTACATCTCAATACATCAGCTACTCCTGGCATTGATACCAAAGGTCAATTGGAAGTCCAGGAGTTGAGGCCTAATGGCCAAAGCCCCAGGCCTGTGGTCCAACGGGGGAGTCAGAAGCCTGATGTCAGCGTGTCTGCAAGTCTGCTGGAAGCTGGAGGCCTGGAAGTGGCCTGTCCTGGAGTGGGAGGAGTGTCTGTGTGTCTATGAGAGTGTTGGATGAGTGGGATGAGGCAAGTGTTGTCCTATTGCTGCAGTTCTGTGGCTGTCATGTGCATTGTTGTGTTCAACATTCTGGATATGCTCTGTTGGTACCAGAACGTGTGGTGACACTTGCGGCTGTGCTCAGCACATCCTTACGTTGTGTTGCTTGTTAACGCAAACAGCGCATTTCACTGTATATTTCAAAGTACATGTGATAAATAAATTAATCTGAATAGAACCTGCTGAGTTCTTTTGTTGCTCCAAATACTGGCTTACTTCTGTGGTTTGTATGATTCATTTTTTCTCTGTCTGCACAATCGTTGTTTGACAGACTTCTTTTGTTTTAATGGGTTCTATTGGGTTTCTTTGTTTTGTGGCTGCCTGTAAGGAGACAAATCTCAAGGTCGTATAAAGTATACATACTCTGGTAATAAAAATACTTTGAACTTTGAGCCTCTCTGATAATATCAGAATCTACAGGACTAGAATATGAAGGCACGCAGATCGCCAGAAGTAGTTACTCAGTTTTTTTATGGTCTTAACATAGAATTGGTATTCATTTAAAATAAAGACTATTTAATAACTCTGCAATTCTGTGAATGTCATGATAACCTTAATAGGGGTGATAGGTGAACTAACCCCTATTGTCAAAAATGGATCTGGGGTTGAGAAGGTAAACAGCTTCAAGTTCCTCAGCAGCCACATCACCGAGGACCTCACATTGTCTGTACACGCCAGATATGTGGTGAAAAAGGCACAACGGTGCCTCTTTCACCTCAGACAGTTCAGGAACTTTCTACAGGGGCACAATTCAGAACATTCTGGCTGGCTGTGTCACTGCCTGGAGGCACTGCCTGTGCCGCCCTTAATCTCAGGACATTGCAGAGAGTGGTGTGGACAGCCCAGTGCACCTGTAGTTGTGAACTTCCCATAATTCAGGACATTTACAAGGACAGGTGTGTAAAAAGGGCCCATAGGATCATTGGGGACCCAAGCCAGTCCAACCACAATCTATTCCAGCTGCTACCATGCAGGAAGCGGTACCGCAGCATAAAACCCAGGACCACCAAGCTCCGGGACAACTTCTTCCACCGGGCCATCAGACTGATTAACTGATGCTAATTTGAGTGTACTCTATATTACATTGACTGTTCTATTTATTATAAATTGTTATCAATTGCTGTGATTGCACACTGTAGATTTAGATGGAGACATATCGTAAAGATTTTTACTGATCTTGTACGTGAAGGATGTAAGAAATAAAGTCAATTCAATTCAGTTCAAAAAGGTAAAGCGCTGAAAAAGAAGGAATCTATTAGGAGAGTGGACCATGGGAGAAAGGGAATGGGCACTGTGGGGGGGGGGGTGATAGGCGGTGACGAGATGGGTTAAAACTGGAGCCAAAATGGGGAATGGAAATGGAGAGAAGAGGAAGGGAGGGAGAAATAACCAGAAGTTTGGAGAATCAGTGTGTTTATGTATGATTGTAACAGATTCCAGCATCTGCTGTGTTTCGTGCTGACAAGATGTTGTGAACATTCAGGTCACCTTCATATTATAATAAGGATGCAAAGGCTCTCAGGAAGAGAATACACAAGAAGAAATTACCTTTCTATCACTGCAATTAAGCAATCTTCTGTAATTCAATAAGATATTGGTAGCTGGCAGTGGAAATGGCATCAAATTGCAACTTGTTCTAGTTTTGAAATTCTGGGGAAATATAAATAAGTAGGAATGCTGAATATAAAGATGACAAATCATGATTCTAATACAGTTTCAATGCAAGACAGATAGCTATTCATATTTCTGGCATATTTAGTTTTGGGGATTTTTATTAGGAAAATCGCAGCTCAAAGGTCTTCTGATTATCTACTAGTAAGGACATTAGAAAACACTTGATAACCAAAATATTTGTTATATTCTAACATTTCCTTAACTTTTTCTCCTTGCTTTAGAATAAATTTTGTATATTTCAGTCCAAAGTAGGACAATACATATGCATTCTTTAATCCTGTGTGACCAAGAAAGTGATCATTCTCTTAGTTAAGTCAGCTATGAATTGGTGAGCCTTATCTTATTTCCATAATTAGATTACATCTCAATACTTCAACTACTCCTGGCATTGATACCAAAGGTCAATTGGAAGTCCAGGAGTTGAGGCCTAATGGCCAAAGCCCCAGGCCTGTGGTCCAACGGGGGAGTCAGAAGCCTGACGTCAGCGTGTCTGCAAGTCTGCTGGAAGCTGGAGGCCTGGAAGTGGCCTGTCCTGGAGTGGGAGGAGTGTCTGTGTGTCTATGAGAGTGTTGGATGAGTGGGATGAGGCAAGGGTTGTCCTATTGCTGCAGTTCTGTGGCTGTCATGTGCGTTGTTCTGTTCAACATTCTGGATATGCTCTGTTGGTACCAGAACGTGTGGTGACACTTGCGGCTGTGCTCAGCACATCCTTACGTTGTGTTGCTTGTTATCACAAACAGCGTTTTTCACTGTATATTTCAAAGTACTTGTGATAAATTAATTAATCTGAATAGGACCTGCTGAATTCTTTTGTTGCTGCAGATGCTTGCTTACTTCTATTGGTTGTATGATTTGTTTTTTCTCTGTCTGCACAATGGGTGTTTGATGGATTCTTTTGTTTTAATTGGTTCCATTGGGTTTCTTTCTTTTGTGGCTGCCTGTAAGGAGACAAATTTCAAGGTTGTATTAAGTATACATACTCTGGTAATAAAAATACTTTGAACTTTGAGCCTCTCTTATAATATCAGAATCTACAGGACTAGAATATGAAGGCACGCAGATCGCCAGAAGTAGTTACTCAGTTTTTTTATGGTCTTAACATAGAATTGGTATTCATTTAAAATAAAGACTATTTAATAACTCTGCAATTCTGTGAATGTCATGATAACCTTAATAGGGTGATAGGTGAACTAACCCCTATTGTCAAAAATGGATCTGGGGTTGAGAAAGTAAACAGCTTCAAGTTCCTCGGCATCCACATCACCGAGGACCTCACGTGGTCTGTGCAAACCAGATCTGTGGTGAAAAAGGCACAACGGTGCCTCTTTCACCTCAGACAGTTCAGGAACTTTCTACAGGGGCACAATTCAGAACATCCTGGCTGGCTGTGTCACTGCCTGGAGGCACTGCCTGTGCCGCCCTTAATCTCAGGACATTGCAGAGAGTGGTGTGGACAGCCCAGTGCATCTGTAGTTGTGAACTTCCCATAATTCAGGACATTTACAAGGACAGGTGTGTAAAAAGGGCCCATAGGATCATTGGGGACCCAAGCCAGTCCAACCACAATCTATTCCAGCTGCTACCATGCAGGAAGCGGTACCGCAGCATAAAACCCAGGACCACCAAGCTCCGGGACAACTTCTTCCACCGGGCCATCAGACTGATTAACTGATGCTAATTTGAGTGTACTCTATATTACATTGACTGTTCTATTTATTATAAATTCTTATCAATTGCTATGATTGCACACTGTAGATTTAGATGGAGACATATCGTAAAGATTTTTACTGCTCTTGTACGTGAAGGATGTAAGAAATAAAGTCAATTCAATTCAGTTCAAAAAGGTAAAGCGCTGAAAAAGAAGGAATCTATTAGGAGAGTGGACCACGGGAGAAAGGGAATGGGCACTGTGGGGGGGGGGGGGTGATAGGCAGTGAGGAGATGGGTTAAGACAGGAGCCAAAATGGGGAATGGAAATGGAGAGAAGAGGAAGGGAGGGAGAAATAACCAGAAGTTGGGAGAAAAAGTGTGTTTCTGTATAACGGTAACAGATTCCAGCATCTGCCGTGCTGCGTGCTGACAAGATGTTGTGAACATTCAAGTCAGCTTCATATTATAATAAGGATGCAAAGGCTCTCAGGAAGAGAATACACAAGAAGAAATTACCTTTGTATCACTGCAATTAAGCAATCTTCTGTAATTCAATAAGATATTGGTAGCTGGCAGTGGAAATGGCATCAAATTGCAACTTGTTCTAGTTTTGAAATTCTGGCGAAATATAAATAAGTAGGAATGCTGAATATAAAGATGACAAATCATGATTCTAATACAGTTACAATGCAAGACAGATAGCTATTCATATTTCTGGCATATTTAGTTTTGGGGATTTTTATTCGGAAAACCGCAGCTCAAAGGTCTTCTGATTATCTACTAGTAAGGACATTAGAAAACACTTGATAACCAAAATATTTGTTATATTCTAACATTTCCTTAACTTCTTCTCCTTGCTTTAGAATAAATTTTGTATATTTCAGTCCAAAGTAGGACAATACATATGCATTCTTTAATACTGTGTGACCAAGAAAGTGATCATTCTCTTAGTTAAGTCAGCTATGAATTGGTGAGCCCTATCTTATTTCCATAATTAGATTACATCTCAATACTTCAACTACTCCTGGCATTGATACCAAAGGTCAATTGGAAGTCCAGGAGTTGAGGCCTAATGGCCAAAGCCCCAGGCCTGTGGTCCAACAGGGGAGTCAGAAGCCTGACGTCAGCGTGTCTGCAAGTCTGCTGGAAGCTGGAGGCCTGGAAGTGGCCTGTCCTGGAGTGGGAGGAGTGTCTGTGTGTCTATGAGAGTGTTGGATGAGTGGGATGAGGCAAGGGTTGTCCTATTGCTGCAGTTCTGTGGCTGTCATGTGCGTTGTTCTGTTCAACATTCTGGATATGCTCTGTTGGTACCAGAACGTGTGGTGACACTTGCGGCTGTGCTCAGCACATCCTTACGTTGTGTTGCTTGTTAACGCAAACAGCGCATTTCACTGTATATTTCAAAGTACATGTGATAAATAAATTAATCTGAATAGGATCTGCTGAATTTTTTTGTTGTTCCAAATGCTTGCTTACTTCTATTGGTTGTATGATTTGTTTTTTCTCTCTCTGCGCAATGGGTGTTTGATGGATTCTTTTGTTTTAATGGGTTCTTTTGGGTTTCTTTCTTTTGTGGCTGCCTGTAAGGAGACATATCTCAAGGTCGTATAAAGTATACATACTCTGGTAATAAAAATACTTTGAACTTTGAGCCTCTCTGATAATATCAGAATCTACAGGACTAGAATATGAAGGCACACAGATCGCCAGAAGTAGTTACACAGTTTTTTTATGGTCTTAACATAGAATTGGTATTCATTTAAAATAAAGACAATTTAACAACTCTGCAATTCTGTGAATGTCATGATAACCTTAATAGGGGTGAGAGGTGAACTAACCCCTATTGTCAAAAATGGATCTGGGGTTGAGAAAGTAAACAGCTTCAAGTTCCTTGGCATCCACATCACCGAGGACCTCACGTGTTTCTGTGCACACCAGATCTGTGGTGAAAAAGGCACAACAGTGCCTCTTTCATCTCAGACAGTTGA
Source organism: Hemitrygon akajei (assembly GCF_048418815.1). Taxonomy (NCBI): domain Eukaryota; kingdom Metazoa; phylum Chordata; class Chondrichthyes; order Myliobatiformes; family Dasyatidae; genus Hemitrygon; species Hemitrygon akajei. The sequence goes on along the minus strand of NC_133131.1, from coordinate 136,796,598 downwards.
GGAAATTTCTACAGGGGCACAATTCAGAACATCCTGGCTGGCTACATTACTGCCTGTTGTTACGAATGTGCCACAACTCTGAGGGGCCGAAGGGTTCAAAGTCGCCCCCTCCTTTTTGAGAATCGCAAGATCGCTATTAATTTGGGTCTGGGACCCAGGAAATGAGTGAGAGACACGCAGAATCCTCAAGGTTTGGAATGTGTCCTGGCCTCAGCGAAACAAAAACCCCTGATAACGGCTATTGTCTCTTGGAGACGGAATTGTGTATTGAGTACTGTACTATTCATTGAAGCCCTCAGGGGACGACCAGAGTGGGCTGGTTGAGGGATTGCATCATCCCAACCTGATTGACATCTGAGACCCTGTGAGTAAGGATAAAAGAGGGTCTGGGGAACAACCCCTTTAGACGCACCAGGAGAAATGCTAGAAATCCCGTGACAGCGTTTAATAGCGACAGCCGGTGGGGGGCTTGTGTGCGTCCTTTCCCTTGCCTGGGATTGGCGGGCTCACCACGGAAGAATAGTTTTAGCTAAAGGAAAGGCCACAAGTGAACAGCCACCCCAACGGGACTCCCGACGAATCGAAATCATAGAAGGAATCGGCAAGTTTCTAAAAATCTCTCTCTCTCTCCAACCATTGAAATACAGCAGTCCCAAAAAGGCTGCAGCCTGCATGAACTGAGTCACTTTTATATTTCCATCGGACAATACATTTATCCCCTAGACAACGATAGAGCTTATTTCTTACTGATTATTATTATACCCACACTTTTAGATTTAGTATTGACGACGTATATTATCTGTATGTTTGTATTGATATTATTTTTGTGTATTTTTACTAATCAATACTGTTAAAAATTGTATCATCAGGCTTCAACGGACCTCTCTATCTTTGCTGGTAAGTGACCTAGTTACGGGGTTCGTAACACTGTGCCTCCCTTAATCACAGGACTTTGCAGAGAGAGGTGTGGACAGCCCAGTGCATCTGTAGTTGTGAACTTCCTATGATTCAGGACATTTACAAGGACAGGTGTGTAAAAAGGGCCCATAGGATCATTGGGGACCCAAGCCAGTCCAACCACAATCTATTCCAACTGCTACCATCCAGGAAGCGGTACCGCAGCATAAAACCCAGGACCACCAAGCTCCGGGACAACTTCTTCCACCGGGCCATCAGACTGATTAACTGATGCTAATTTGGGTGTACTCTATATTACATTGACTGTTCTATTTATTACAAATTCTTATCAATTGCTATGATTGCACACTGTAGATTTAGATGGAGACATATCGTAAAGATTTTTACTGCTCTTGTACGTGAAGGATGTAAGAAATAAAGTCAATTCAATTCAGTTCAAAAAGGTAAAGTGTTGAAAAAGAAGGAATCTATTAGGAGAGTGGACCACAGGAGAAAGGGAATGGGCACTGTGGGGGGGGGGTGATAGGCGGTGAGGAGATGGGTTAAGACAGGAGCCAAAATGGGGAATGGAAATGGAGAGAAGAGGAAGGGAGGGAGAAATAACCAGAAGTTGGGAGAAAAAGTGTGTTTCTGTATGATGGTAACAGATTCCAGCATCTGCCGTGCTGCGTGCTGACAAGATGTTGTGAACATTCAAGTCAGCTTCATATTATAATAAGGATGCAAAGGCTCTCAGGAAGAGAATATACAAGAAGAAATTACCTTTGTATCACTGCAATTAAGCAATCTTCTGTAATTCAATAAGATATTGGTAGCTGGCAGTGGAAATGGCATCAAATTGCAACTTGTTCTAGTTTTGAAATTCTGGCGAAATATAAATAAGTAGGAATGCTGAATATAAAGATGACAAATCATGATTCTAATACAGTTACAATGCAAGACAGATAGCTATTCATATTTCTGGCATATTTAGTTTTGGGGATTTTTATTCGGAAAACCGCAGCTCAAAGGTCTTCTGATTATCTACTAGTAAGGACATTAGAAAACACTTGATAACCAAAATATTTGTTATATTCTAACATTTCCTTAACTTCTTCTCCTTGCTTTAGAATAAATTTTGTATATTTCAGTCCAAAGTAGGACAATACATATGCATTCTTTAATACTGTGTGACCAAGAAAGTGATCATTCTCTTAGTTAAGTCAGCTATGAATTGGTGAGCCCTATCTTATTTCCATAATTAGATTACATCTCAATACTTCAACTACTCCTGGCATTGATACCAAAGGTCAATTGGAAGTCCAGGAGTTGAGGCCTAATGGCCAAAGCCCCAGGCCTGTGGTCCAACAGGGGAGTCAGAAGCCTGACGTCAGCGTGTCTGCAAGTCTGCTGGAAGCTGGAGGCCTGGAAGTGGCCTGTCCTGGAGTGGGAGGAGTGTCTGTGTGTCTATGAGAGTGTTGGATGAGTGGGATGAGGCAAGGGTTGTCCTATTGCTGCAGTTCTGTGGCTGTCATGTGCGTTGTTCTGTTCAACATTCTGGATATGCTCTGTTGGTACCAGAACGTGTGGTGACACTTGCGGCTGTGCTCAGCACATCCTTACGTTGTGTTGCTTGTTAACGCAAACAGCGCATTTCACTGTATATTTCAAAGTACATGTGATAAATAAATTAATCTGAATAGGATCTGCTGAATTCTTTTGTTGTTCCAAATGCTTGCTTACTTCTATTGGTTGTATGATTTGTTTTTTCTCTCTCTGCGCAATGGGTGTTTGATGGATTCTTTTGTTTTAATGGGTTCTATTGGGTTTCTTTGTTTTGTGGCTGCCTGTAAGGAGACATATCTCAAGGTCGTATAAAGTATACATACTCTGGTAATAAAAATACTTTGAACTTTGAGCCTCTCTGATAATATCAGAATCTACAGGACTAGAATATGAAGGCACACAGATCACCAGAAGTAGTTACACAGTTTTTTTATGTTCTTAACATAGAATTGGTATTCATTTAAAATAAAGACAATTTAACAACTCTGCAATTCTGTGAATGTCATGATAACCTTAATAGGGGTGAGAGGTGAACTAACCCCTATTGTCAAAAATGGATCTGGGGTTGAGAAAGTAAACAGCTTCAAGTTCCTTGGCATCCACATCACCGAGGACCTCACGTGTTTCTGTGCACACCAGATCTGTGGTGAAAAAGGCACAGCGGTGCCGCTTTCACCTCAGACAGTTCAGGAACTTTCTACAGGGGCACAATTCAGAACATTCTGGCTGGCTGTGTCACTGCCTGGAGGCACTGCCTGTGCCGCCCTTAATCTCAGGACTTTGCAGAGAGTGGTGTGGACAGCCCAGTGCATCTGTAGTTGTGAACTTCCCATAATTCAGGACATTTACAAGGACAGGTGTGTAAAAAGGGCCCATAGGATCATTGGGGACCCAAGCCAGTCCAACCACAATCTATTCCAGCTGCTACCATCCAGGAAGCGGTACCGCAGCATAAAACCCAGGACCAACAAACTCTGGGACAGCTTCTTCCACCAGGCCATCAGACTGATTAACTGATGCTAATTTGAGTGTACTCTATATTACATTGACTGTTCTATTTATTATAAATTCTTATCAATTGCTATGATTGCACACTGTAGATTTAGATGGAGACATATCGTAAAGATTTTTACTGATCTTGTACGTGAAGGATGTAAGAAATAAAGTCAATTCAATTCATTTCAAAAAGGTAAAGCACTGAAAAAGAAGGAATTTATTAGGAGAGTGGACCACGGGAGAAAGGGAATGGGCACTGTGGGGGGGGGGGTGATAGGCGGTGAGGAGATGGGTTAAGACAGGAGCCAAAATGGGGAATGGAAATGGAGAGAAGAGGAAGGGAGGGAGAAATAACCAGAAGTTGGGAGAAAAAGTGTGTTTCTGTATGATGGTAACAGATTCCAGCATCTGCCGTGCTGCGTGCTGACAAGATGTTGTGAACATTCAAGTCAGCTTCATATTATAATAAGGATGCAAAGGCTCTCAGGAAGAGAATACACAAGAAGAAATTACCTTTGTATCACTGCAATTAAGCAATCTTCTGTAATTCAATAAGATATTGGTAGCTGGCAGTGGAAATGGCATCAAATTGCAACTTGTTCTAGTTTTGAAATTCTGGCGAAATATAAATAAGTAGGAATGCTGAATATAAAGATGACAAATCATGATTCTAATACAGTTACAATGCAAGACAGATAGCTATTCATATTTCTGGCATATTTAGTTTTGGGGATTTTTATTCGGAAAATCGCAGCTCAAAGGTCTTCTGATTATCTACTAGTAAGGACATTAGAAAACACTTGATAACCAAAATATTTGTTATATTCTAACATTTCCTTAACTTCTTCTCCTTGCTTTAGAATAAATTTTGTATATTTCAGTCCAAAGTAGGACAATACATATGCATTCTTTAATACTGTGTGACCAAGAAAGTGATCATTCTCTTAGTTAAGTCAGCTATGAATTGGTGAGCCCTATCTTATTTCCATAATTAGATTACATCTCAATACTTCAACTACTCCTGGCATTGATACCAAAGGTCAATTGGAAGTCCAGGAGTTGAGGCCTAATGGCCAAAGCCCCAGGCCTGTGGTCCAACAGGGGAGTCAGAAGCCTGACGTCAGCGTGTCTGCAAGTCTGCTGGAAGCTGGAGGCCTGGAAGTGGCCTGTCCTGGAGTGGGAGGAGTGTCTGTGTGTCTATGAGAGTGTTGGATGAGTGGGATGAGGCAAGGGTTGTCCTATTGCTGCAGTTCTGTGGCTGTCATGTGCGTTGTTCTGTTCAACATTCTGGATATGCTCTGTTGGTACCAGAACGTGTGGTGACACTTGCGGCTGTGCTCAGCACATCCTTACGTTGTGTTGCTTGTTAACGCAAACAGCGCATTTCACTGTATATTTCAAAGTACATGTGATAAATAAATTAATCTGAATAGGATCTGCTGAATTCTTTTGTTGTTCCAAATGCTTGCTTACTTCTATTGGTTGTATGATTTGTTTTTTCTCTCTCTGCGCAATGGGTGTTTGATGGATTCTTTTGTTTTAATGGGTTCTTTTGGGTTTCTTTCTTTTGTGGCTGCCTGTAAGGAGACATATCTCAAGGTCGTATAAAGTATACATACTCTGGTAATAAAAATACTTTGAACTTTGAGCCTCTCTGATAATATCAGAATCTACAGGACTAGAATATGAAGGCACACAGATCACCAGAAGTAGTTACACAGTTTTTTTATGGTCTTAACATAGAATTGGTATTCATTTAAAATAAAGACAATTTAACAACTCTGCAATTCTGTGAATGTCATGATAACCTTAATAGGGGTGAGAGGTGAACTAACCCCTATTGTCAAAAATGGATCTGGGGTTGAGAAAGTAAACAGCTTCAAGTTCCTTGGCATCCACATCACCGAGGACCTCACGTGTTTCTGTGCACACCAGATCTGTGGTGAAAAAGGCACAGCGGTGCCGCTTTCACCTCAGACAGTTCAGGAACTTTCTACAGGGGCACAATTCAGAACATTCTGGCTGGCTGTGTCACTGCCTGGAGGCACTGCCTGTGCCGCCCTTAATCTCAGGACTTTGCAGAGAGTGGTGTGGACAGCCCAGTGCATCTGTAGTTGTGAACTTCCCATAATTCAGGACATTTACAAGGACAGGTGTGTAAAAAGGGCCCATAGGATCATTGGGGACCCAAGCCAGTCCAACCACAATCTATTCCAGCTGCTACCATCCAGGAAGCGGTACCGCAGCATAAAACCCAGGACCAACAAACTCTGGGACAGCTTCTTCCACCAGGCCATCAGACTGATTAACTGATGCTAATTTGAGTGTACTCTATATTACATTGACTGTTCTATTTATTATAAATTCTTATCAATTGCTATGATTGCACACTGTAGATTTAGATGGAGACATATCGTAAAGATTTTTACTGATCTTGTACGTGAAGGATGTAAGAAATAAAGTCAATTCAATTCATTTCAAAAAGGTAAAGCACTGAAAAAGAAGGAATTTATTAGGAGAGTGGACCACGGGAGAAAGGGAATGGGCACTGTGGGGGGGGGGTGATAGGCAGTGAGGAGATGGGTTAAGACAGGAGCCAAAATGGGGAATGAAAATGGAGAGAAGAGGAAGGGAAGGAGAAATAAGCAGAAGTTGGGTGAAACAGTGTGTTTATGTATGATGGTAACAGATTCCAGCATCTGCCGTGTTTCGTGATGACAAGATGTTGTGAACATTCAGGTCACCTTCATATTATAATAAGGATGCAAAGGCTCTCAGGAAGAGAATACACAAGAAGAAATTACCTTTGTATCACTGCAATTAAGCAATCTTCTGTAATTCAATAAGATATTGGTAGCTGGCAGTGGAAATGGCATCAAATTGCAACTTGTTCTAGTTTTGAAATGCTGGCGAAATATAAGTAAGTAGGAATGCTGAATATAAAGAAGATAATTCATGATTATAATACAATTACAATGCAAGACAGATAGCTATTCATATTTCTGGCATATTTAGTTTTGGGGATTTTTATTAGGAAAACCGCAGCTCAAAGGTCTTCTGATTATCTACTAGTAAAGACATTAGAAAACACTTGATAACCAAAATATTTGTTATATTCTAACTTTTCCTTAACTTCTTCTCCATCCTTTAGAATAAATTTTGTATATTTCAGTCCAAAGTAGGACAATACATACGCATTCTTTAATCCTGTATGACCAAGTGTTACGAATGTGCCACAACTCTGAAGGGTACAAAGTAGCCCCCTCCTTCTTGAGAATCGCAAGATCGCTATTAATTCGGGTCTGGGACTCAGGAAATGAGAGAGAATCCTCAAGGTTTTGGAATGTGTCCTGGCCTCAGCAAGACAAAGACACGGATAACGGCCATTGTCTCTTGGAGACGGAATTGTGTATTGAGTACTGTACTATTCATTGAAGCCCTCAGGGGATGACCAGAGTGGGCTGGTTGAGGGATTGCATCATCCCAACCTGATTGACATCTGAGACCCGTGAGTAAGGATAAAAGAGGGTCTGGGGAACAACCCCTTTAGACACACCAGGAGAAACACTTGAAATCCCGTGACAGCGTTTAATAGCGACAGCCGGTGGGGGCTCGCGTGCGTCCTTTTCCCTTGCCTGGGAATTGGCGGGCTCACCACGGAAGAATGGCTTTAGCTAAAGGAGAGGCCACAAGTGACCGGCCACACCAACGGAACTCACAAAGGATCGAAATCATAAAAGGAAAAGCCGGCAAGTTTCTAAAAATCTCTCTCTTGACTCCAACCAAAGGCTGCAGCCTGCATGAACTGAGTGACTTTCATATTTCCATCGGACAATACATTATCCCCTAGACAACGATAGAGCTATTTCTTATTGATTATTATTATACCCGCACTTTTAGATTTAGTATTGACGACGTATATTATCTGTATGTTTGCATTGATATTATTTTTGGGTATTTTTACTAATAAATACTGTTAAAAATAGTACCATCAGACTTCAACGGACCTCTCTATCTTTGCTGGTAAGTGACCCAGTTACAGGGTTCGTAACAAAGTGGGGATCCCGTCTCGAGATTTGATACCAAATTGGAGGGCCAGTGAATTGGGCTTGTAAGTCCAAACTTGGATCTGGTTGCGTGGGTAGCCAGACAGGAAACCAGCAAAGATGGACGTGGATGAATTTATAGAAAACCTGACTCTGGAGGCGCTAGAGGCGGCCACAAATTCGGAATTGATATATATTGCGAAAGGACTAAACCTCGCAGAGGTGAGGTTGTCAATGAAAAAACGGGAGGTGTGGAGGGCCATAACTCAGTATTATATTGTGAAGAATGTGTTTTCTGCTGAGGTATTGGAAAATATCCCTGAAAATGCACCAGCTAGTGGGACGGCTCAGTTAGAGTTGGAGAAATTAAGGTTGGAACATGAAATTAAGTTAAAGCAGCTGGAAGCAGCTGAAAAGGAGAAAGAAAGAGCTGAAAAGGAAAAAGAGCAGGAAAGAGCCAAAAAGCAAAGGGAGCATGCACTCCAGCTAAAGGAGTTGGAGGTGAACAAGGAGCAGGAAAGAGCTGAGAAACAAAGAGAGCATGAAATTCAGTTAAAACAGTTGGAAGCAGCTGAAAAAGAGAGGGAGAGAGCCGAGAAAGGAAAGGAAAGAGCCGAGAAGGAGAGGGAGGCGGAGAAACAGAGGCAACATGACTTGGATATGGAGAAGTTAAGCCAAGAGCGAAGAGCTCAAGGGTCAGACCGAGAGGAGCGGTTTAATGTTAGTCGGGAGTTTAGGTTAGTACCATCGTTCGAGGAGACGGATGTTGATAGTTATTTCTTGCATTTTGAAAAGGTGGCAGTGAGTCAGAAGTGGCCCAAAGAGCAATGGGTGGCGTTGTTACAAAGTGTGTTAAAGGGGAAGGCACAATGGGCATATGCGGTGTTGTCCATGGAGGAGGAAGAGTCGGAGAATTATGAGAAAGTAAAGGAGGCCATTCTTCGGACCTACGAATTGGTACCTGAAGCGTATAGACAAAAATTCAGAAATTTAAAGAAAGGGTGGAATCAGACGTATACCAAGTTTGCCTATGAGAAGGATGTGCTCTTGGATCGTTGGTGTGCAGCAGAAATAGTGGAAGAAGATTTTTGCATCTCAGGGAGTTAATTCTGATTGAGGAATTTAAAGGTTGTGTTTCGGATGATATCCGGATGTATTTGAATGAGAAGCCAAATAAGCCCATCTCCGAATTTGCTAGGTTCACAGATGAATATGCCCTAACCCACAAGACAAAGTTTTCCTTGAATAAAAGTTACCAGAGAGACCGTGGGAACAGTAGAGAAAGCCCGCCGGCTGAGGCAGAGATCCCGCCGGGAGCTAGTGGTAAAATTGAGGAGGAGAGGCAAGATGGCAGGAGAGGTCCTGGCTTGACCAGTTTTAATTGTGGAAAGGTGGGTCATATTGCATCTAAGTGCTTTGCTCTGAGGAAGGAGACAGGAAAATGGAAAGCAGCAGTCCCTATAGGATGTGCTGTGGTGATCAGTAAATCGATGAGAGAGCCCCAGGTAGACAGAGTACGAGAAGGGTCTGAGAAATGTATTTCAGAAGGAACCATGTCTGTGAGAACGAGAGACACACCAGTTCCAGTGCGGATCTGGAGAGACACGGGAGCTGAACTGTCATTGATTAGCAGTAAGGTACTGGATGATGGTCACAAGACTGGAATGGTAGCTTTGAGAGGCATAGGAAAAGGGACAGAAGCGGTGCCCTTACATAGGATCATTATAAATTGTGAGCTGGTATCTGGACCAGTTGAAATAGGGGTGCGATCAGAATTCCCGAGAGCTGACGTGGACGTCCTTCTTGGTAACAATTTAGCCGGTGGTAAGGTTTGGTCAGCAATGAAGCTGACAAGCCAGCCTGTAAGTGTTGAGGCCCCGCCCCTAGATTCCAAGATGTATCCCGCATGCGCGATCACTCGCAGCATGTCGAGAAAGGCAGCTGAGAACAAGACCAGTTTAAATCAGGCCAGTATCGATTTGGCTGAGACGTTTTTACTGACCCTGTACCAAGAGGGTTTAGAGAGTGGTAAAACGGAGAATAGGAAAGTGAAAGAGAGTAAGGGAGAGGAGGTAGACCTGCCCTTAGCCAGGAGGAAATTTATAGAGGCACAGAGTAAAGATGAGAAACAGATAAGGCTGTTAAAAGGTCCAGGGTTGGACATGGATGATCTGTCTGGTTTGGCAGAACTGTTGAAGAAGTTGAAAATTGTAAAGGTGTTCCCGATAATGAAATGAGGGCAGTCCTAGATGAAAAGGATGCCATTACCTTGAAGAAGTCTGCTGGGTTGGCAGATGAGGTTGTTTCAGCCCGCGGGGTTGAGTTTACTCCGGAAGGGAGTTGCCCAGAGAGTAGCTGGGAGGATCAGGGGAATTTAGAATTTGAAAAGGGTACGGGTATTGAAAGCCTGGAAGAGGCAAATGTCCCATTTGAGTGTGTCCAAGATGTGGATGCACGTGGTACTGAACCTAGTAATGGAGCTCAGAAAAAGTCTGAGGTATTTGATTCAGTTGAGAAGGAATGCAGTCCTTGTGGGTCAGATGGACTTGGTTCAGTGAAGAAAGGGTTAACCTTGGTAATAGTGGGAAGTGAGAATTCCCAGTTGTTTGTGCTCGAAGGTGTGTTGAAAGTTAGTGAGGAGATAAAAGGTGGTGAGGTGAATATTATTATTGAAGGAAAAGGGAAAAGTGTAGTTCCTAAATTGAATGAGGAAAATTTAAAGTCTGGATTGATGTCAGAAGCAGCAACCAGGCTGCAGAGACAATGGCTTGTTATCAAGGTGCCTGCGAATCAATTACAGGTTGAGTTGGAATGTAAAGGTGCCCCACACGCTATTGTTATTCACGAGTGTGCTGTGAAAAGGCAGAATTTGAAATGCTGTTTGAACAAAGAGTTTAAACTGAAAACTAATAGCCTGAAGGGTCCTGAAGAGAAAACTAGCAACTTGCTTAAAATTAAAGAATTGTGTGGAAATTCAGAAAATTGACTAAGTTTGGAACATATTGTTGATAAAATAACTCCTATGAAAGGACCATGCAAAGGCCTATTCCACACTAGTATACAAGTTAACCACGTGGGAGTTAACTGGAAAAGGGGCGAGGGTTTTAAGGAATTTCGACAAAGCATGTGAATAATAAAGACAACCCCATGGAAGATTGACTGTTAAGTTTGAAAGTAACGTAAAGATTAGTATTTGCATGAACTTTTGTAGTATACACGTAAGCTAAGATCACAACTCTTTAGTTTTTGTTTGTTGAAGGAAAGGAATAAAAAAATAGGTGGTTATTAAATTGGAGTCTGATGCTACAAGAATTTATTAAGGTACAAGATGTTAAGATATTAAAGGAAGTGACAATGTAATCGTTAACTGTTTAGATGCTGAATTGAATGTATAACTGTATTACTCTGTAGTGATGAAAAAAACTCTTTTGTATTGTGTTAGATTCTAAAATCCTGTAAGACTCTGTATTAATTCATTTTTACTGATGGTAAAAAAGCTTTGAAGGAAGGGGGTGTTACGAATGTGCCACAACTCTGAGGGGCCGAAGGGTACAAAGTAGCCCCCTCCTTCTTGAGAATCACAAGATCGCTATTAATTCGGGTCTGGGACCCAGGAAATGAGAGAGAATCCTCAAGGTTTGGAATGTGTCCTGGCCTCAGCAAGACAAAGCCACGGATAACGGCCATTGTCTCTTGGAGACAGAATTGTGTATTGAGTACTGTACTATTCATTGAAGCCCTCAGGGGATGACCAGAGTGGGCTGGTTGAGGGATTGCATCATCCCAACCTGATTGACATCTGAGACCCCATGAGTAAGGATAAAAGAGGGTCTGGGGAACAACCCCTTTAGACGCACCAGGAGAAACGCTAGAAATCCCATGACAGCGTTTAATAGCGACAGCCGGTGGGGGGTTTGCGTACGTCCTTTTCCCTTGCCTGGGAATTGGCGGGCTCGCCACGGAAGAACGGCTTTAGCTAAAGGAGAGGCCACAAGTGACCGGCCACACCAACGGAACTCACAAAGGATCGAAATCATAAAAGGAAAAGCCGGCAAGTTTCTAAAAATCTCTCTCTTGACTCCAACCAAAGGCTGCAGCCTGCATGAACTGAGTGACTTTTATATTTCCATCGGACAATACATTATCCCCTAGACAACGATAGAGCTATTTCTTATTGATTATTATTATACCCGCACTTTTAGATTTAGTATTGACGACGTATATTATCTGTATGTTTGCATTGATATTATTTTTGTGTATTTTTACTAATAAATACTGTTAAAAATAGTACCATCAGACTTCAACGGACCTCTCTATCTTTGCTGGTAAGTGACCCAGTTACAGGGTTCGTAACACAAGAAAGTGATCATTCTTTTAGTTAAGTCAGCTATAAATTGGTGAGCCCTATCTTATTTCCATAATTAGATTACATCTCAATACATCAACTACTCCTGGCATTGATACCAAAGGTCAATTGGAAGTCCAGGAGTTGAGGCCTAATGGCCAAAGCCCCAAGCCTGTGGTCCAACAGGGAAGTCAGAAGCCTGATGTCAGCGTGTCTGCAAGTCTGCTGGAAGCTGGAGGCCTGGAAGTGGCCTGTCCTGGAGTGGGAGGAGTGTCTGTGTGTCTATGAGAGTGTTGGATGAGTGGGATGAGGCAAGGGTTGTCCTATTGCTGCAGTTCTGTGGCTGTCATGTGCGTTGTTCTGTTCAACATTCTGGATATGCTATGTTGGTACCAGAACGTGTGGTGACACTTGCGGCTGTGCTCAGCACATCCTTACGTTGTGTTGGTTGTTAACGCAGACACGCATTTCACTGTATATTTCAAAGTACCTGTGATAAATAAATTAATCTGAATAGGACCTGCTGAGTTTTCTTGTTGCTCCAGATGCCAGCATCCACAGTCTCTTATGTCTTCACTTTATCGAGAGAAGAGAATCTTTATAGACAGCAGAACAGGTCAACACAGGCCTTTCGACCCATGATGTTGCACTGACCTGTAGAAGCATTCCCTATCATCAATCTAACCCTTCCCTCCTAATTAGCCAATAACTCTCCATTTTTATTAAATCCATTCTACCTATCTAAGATTCTTTCAAATGCCCCTATTGTATTAGCTTCTCCAACCACCCTGGCAGTGCATTCCAGACACCCACCACTTTCTGTTTAAAAAAACTACCTCTGACATCCTCTCACACTTTCCCCCATTCACCTAAAGTGGATGCCCTCTGGTATTAGCCCTTGCTTCCCTGTGAATAAAGATGCTGGCTATCCTGTCTATCTATGCCCTTCATAATCTTTTACTCCTCTGACAAGACACTTCTCATCCTCCATCACTCCAAGTCAAAAAGCCTTACATCAACCAACCTTCTCTCATGAGAAATATTCTCTAATCCAGGCAGCATCCTGACAAATCTCAATTGTACCTTCTCCGAGGCTTCCACATCCTTCCCATAGTGAGTTGAACAAAACTGAACACGATAGTCTAGGTGTGGTTAAACCAGAGTTTTACAAAGCTGCAAAAATACCTTACAGCACTTGAACTCAATCCTCAACTAATGAAAACCAGCAGACCATGCACCTTCTTAATCACCTAGCAACTTGTGTGGCAACTTTTGAGTGATCTACGGATGTGGATCCCAATATAGTTCTGATTTCCTTGACACTGCTAAGAATCCTGACATTGACCTTGTACTCCATCTTAATGTTTGATCTTCCAAAGTATATCATTTTACACTTTTCCGGATTGAATTTAATCTGCCACTTTTCTGTTCAGCTCCTATATCCTATATAGAACCTATGACGAACTTCCATTCTATCAACAACTGCTCCAACCCACCTTTCTAATTACTCACCCAAGTCATTTATACCAGGACAGATCCCTATGGAATACTTCTATTCACCAACCTCTGGGCAGGATATGCTCCATCTACTACCAACTACTAACTCTGCCTTCCGTGGAAAAGTCAATTCCAAATCCACAAAACCAAATTTTCCGAGAAACATTATTATTCAGTAACACAGTAGTATTAGGCAGGTTGACACTTGTGGCAAAAAACTCAGCCAGCAACCAGCTCACTGCTTACGATCTTCCATCTCCAATGATGCAACAGGCAGCGATGGCACCAGCCTTGAATTGCCCGCCTCCAAAGCCAAAAAAATCCGGCACCCTGAAATCACGCTAGTCTTCCAGGCTGCATCCTTGACAAATCGAAAAGTAGCCAGTTGTGAGGCCCCAAGGGTAGGTTCCATTTCCACAAAGAACCAAAGTCAGCATGTAATTTTAGGTCACGGTCTTCAAAATAACCCTGAAAAGGAAAAAATAGATATTAAAGATAGAAATAGAGCTGTTTCCAAAGATGCAAGTGAAAAAGTCGCCATTAGGTGCCATCGTCCTCTTAAGCTCTGCCCGGTGTGATAAAGAGCATGAAGTGCATTTTCTAAACATTGAATGGACTCACCCAACTTGGGCAGTGACGTATCTTAGTAACCTCTGTGTTTTACAGACGGGACCGATGGTTCAATGTGGCAATTTTTGTATAGGAGGTGTGAGGAGGAAGAGGAGGATTCAAGGTCGAGGCCTATGGACAATTCTGGTATGAAAAATTATAATCACTGCACTAGTTCAAAAGTGGACTCAGAGTCCATCTTTACAATGAAAGCTACTTATCAATGGGTTTTACATGGACTGGTGATCAAAGTTGTCCTGTTCCATTGTGACCAGTCTGTGGCAAACAACCTACTATTATAGCAATGGCTCCAGCAAAATTGAAAAGAAAGTTAACTACAAATCACAACCATATGACATGTAAAAGTGATGATTATTTTAAATGGCTATTGGAATCTCAAAACAGAGTAAAATGTTTGCTAATAAAGTCACAGTCAGTAAAAGATTCAGGAAGCAAGTTACTTTGTAGCAAAACTTATTACCCAGAAAAGGAAAAGTCACACAGTTGGTGAGAATCTAATAACACCAGCATGTAAAATTATAGTGGGTAAAATGCTAGGACAAGATGCAGTATGAGAAATTGAAAAGGATTTACTCTCAAACAGTACAATAAGTCGACGTATTGATGACATGTCACAGGATGCTGAAAAGGTTTTGTGTGATAAACTGAAAAAAACAACAGCTTCACTATCCAGGTTGGTGAGTCACCAGAATTTCACCAATAAATGTCATGTTGTAGCATTTGTAAAATTTGTAAATGACGGTGAAATTCAACAAAGCTTTTTCTGTTGCAAAGAGCTGCCAAACCAAGCAAAGGTCATGATACATTTAATGTTTAGTCTTCATATCTGGAAACAAAAGGTCTGTCTTAGGGGAACTGTGTTGGCATCTGTACTGATGGTGACCCATAAGTGGCTGGCTCCATGAGAGGTTTTGTTTCTCTTGTAAAAAAAGAAAATCCTGACTTCGTCACTACACACTGCTTTCTTCACAGAGATAAGCTGATGTCAAAAACTCTTGGAGATGAAATGAAAAGAAGTTCTGGATAATGCTACGAAAATGGTTAACTTTATGAAACAAAGACCAGTTCACTCATGAATGTTTAGAACACTGTGTGAAAACCTGGGCAAAGAGCACACCAATCTCCTTCTACATAGAGAAATCCTGTGGCTTAACAGAAGAGTTCTCAACAGGATGTTTGAGTTGAAAGGTGAATTGCAGGAGTACTTTAAAAAAAAATAGTAGAGAAGATTTTGCTGAGTGCTTTGAAGATGAAGAATGGCTGCAGAAACTGGCCTACTTAGCAGACATTTTTCATCATATGAACCAGTTGAACACATCTCTGCAAAGCCCTGGAGAATCTGACGACTTCAAGTGACAAGATTCTTGGATTTAAAAGGAAACTGATTCTTTGGAAAAGTCATATTGCAAAAGGAAATCTTGAAACCCTTCCACTGCTGCTTGGGCTTGAGAGTGAGGAAGGATATCAGAAAATCTCGAGTCTAATTGAAAACCACCTGGAAGTACTGCAGTACAAAATTGAACAGTATTTTTCCTCCTGTTCAACACAAGTATAAGACTGAGTGATGGACCCTTTCTCGGAATCTTCTGCTCAGCCTGGGAACTTGACTTTGAGAGAAGAGGGAGAACTTTGTGAGCTGCAGTCTGATCATGCACTCAAGATGAGATTTACTGACCTGTCCATGGACAAGTTTTGGATTTCAGTGAAAGAGTATCTTGCCATTCATAGGAAAACAATGAACATTTTGCTGCAGTATTAAACTTCTACATGTCTGAGCATGCTTTTTCCTGTTTAACAAGCATCAATTGTATCTTAGGCTATATTTTTACTCATAGTGCTTTAGCTTATGGTTTTTAGTAACTTTACTATTCAACATTGTCAATGCATTTTCATGTTGTAAATAGCATTAATGAAAATCAATTTACATCCTTTATTTAAATTAAATCTACCAAGCTTACCTTAAGAAAAATTAAATCCCATTTTGGCTTATGTCAGTTATTTAACAGAAATTGATTATGTTTGCCTTATGAGTTTTTAAAATTTATGAAAGGGAAAAAAGAGATTAATTTCAAGAAAAATAAGTTAAGCTTAACTACCTTTTTTTCAAGAAAGGTTGGTTAAAAATTCATTCTCTACTCAAAAGGGCATTGACAATAATTTTTGGATTATTATATCAACAACTTACTGATCACACTAACATACCATGAGCTGTAAATATAATAATTTTTACGCAGGGGTTCCCTGAGACCTGAAAATTTTTTCAAGGATTCCTCCAGGGCAAAAGGGTTGAGAAAGGCTGCTCTAGAAGGACAAAGGCAGCAAAAATATGGAACCATCACCACCTAGAACTGGTCCTTAAAGCCACACACCATCCTGGCTTACAAATACCTCACTGTTCCTTCACCATCAATGAGTCTAAATTCTGGATATTTTTCCATAACACATTTGGTCATACTCACACCTCAAGAACTGTAGCAATTCAAATATATAGCTCGCTACCACCTTCTCAAGGACAATTAGAAATGGGCAGTTAAATTCTGGCTGAGCTTGTGAAGCCCACATCCTTTGAATGAATGTTTCTAAGAAGTAATTAATTGCACTCTGCTCACCAACTTCCAAGCTGTTCTCTCTCTTTCAAAACTTTTAGGGTCTGAAGACTCAATGAACAATAAACCCAAGTGCTAATATAAGGCAAAATATATTCTGGATTTGGGTTGGATGATAACTTATGTTAATGAATGTGTTAGAACGATTTTTGGGTTTAGCACATATACATTTAGCAAATGACTTCGGCTACAAGACCCACATCTGAATATGTATTGTGGATTTAATTTGGAGTGCAGCTCTAAACAATGGATTCCTAAAAGCCGTAAATCCCAGACCAGACAATCCTGATTAAAATTCATTTCGATATCAATGGTGTGGGTGCGAATCAGACGGTGTGAAGGCTTTGTGTAGTTTCAAAGAAAACATTGTTGATACATTGTAACTATGGAATTGTCCTTTATTGTATAGCACATAAAATGTTGAGCCCCACATTGTGCCAGTGGGACCATTCGATCAAACACGTCTCCACATTATGCCTTCTGTATCTTGTTTTGTCGAATACAGAAGCTGCTTCATATTTACCAGTACTTTGCTCTGGTGACTTCATTCACACAAGTGCACTGGGCACTTAGCTGGCAAATTGTGACCTAGTCCCACCAGTTCATTAACTCACCCCAGATTCTCCCAATCTCATACAATAAAGAGCAATAATCAGTGAAATATTTCAATGAGCAGTGGAAAACTAAACTGCAAATCTATATGCCTTTAGAAGTAAGTGAGAGCTCCCAGAGGAAGGGTCAGGGGAGAATGTGCAAACTTCACAGAGGCAGAAGCCAAGCTCAGGATTGAATGCAGATCTCTGGTGCAGTGGGGCAGCTCTGCCACTGTGCCATATAAATCGTGATTCCTGTCTCCATTAATCTTCATAATGCAACACCAATGCCTATAATCTGGCACTTAACCAGTGCGCATGAAGTACCGTCTGTCAGCAGTCAAATCCAGACTGGTGTCACTCATGTCACGAAATCCCATTCTGAAGCAGGGCTTCATTAATCATACTTTTTTCTGCTAAACAATCACTGCAAAGAATAGCCTGCAACTTCCCGTCGGAGTTGAGCTTTTGAACCTCCTGTACGACCTGGCATTTTTGTAACGTGGACTGAAGTCTTTAAGGTGCAGGTTGGTTGTGGTGCAGTGTGTACAGGCTGAATTGAGGTGGCAGGGCCTGGGCCAGAGAGCAGAGAATGAGCTAATCTATGGCTATTGCTACAGTGGATGAAGGCAATTTGATGCGGCAGAACAAAGGCGAGGCGGAGTCAAGGCAAAGCCCAGGCCCGAGAGCAAGGAATGATCAACATACCGGTAAGTGCTGAGCCAAATTGGAAAGGTCAGGCACAGGCCGAATCACAGGTCAGGCTTGGGCCCGAGAGTGCATAGAAGTGGCAGCACCCAGGTCTGAAAGCAAGGTACGCCCCGAGGTCTGGATGATCTAAACACCTGGCCAAGGTCAGGGTATCAAGGCTGGAGGAAAAGGACCAGCTGGTTCAATTTGCGGCTCCACAAAGTTCATTTATCTCTGCACTTAACTTCAACTCACTGCTCTGCAGTTTACTCGTCTCTGTATCAAACTGAGGCTGTGGCCTGCGACTAATGGACTTCTGAATCTGCCTGGCTGTAGCTCACTTTTGTGAACTTCAGTTCTGAATGTTACTTGTTTACTTCTATTGGTTGTATGATTTGTTTTTTATCTCTCTGCACACTGGGTGTTTGATGGACTTCTTTAGTTTTAATGGGTTCTATTGGGTTTCTTTGTTTTGTGGTTGCCTGTAAGGAGACAAATCTCAAGGTCGTATAAAGTATACATACTCTGGTAATAAAAATACTTTGAACTTTCAGCCTCTCTGATAATATCAGAATCTACAGGACTAGAATATGAATATGATCACTAGAAGTAGTTACACAGTTTTTTATAGTCTTAACATAGAATTGGTATTCATTTAAAATAAAGACAATTTAATAACTCTGCAATTCTGTGAATGTCATAATAACCTTAATTATGCACTGATAGGAGGACTAACCCCTATTGTCATCAATGGATCTGGGGTTGAGAAGGTAAACAGCTTCAAGTTCCTCGGCATCCACATCACCGAGGACCTCACGTGGTCTGTCCACACCAGATGTGTGGTGAAAAAGGCACAACAGTGCTTCTTTCACCTCAGACAGTTGAGGAATTTTCTACAGGGGCACAATTGAGAACATCCAGACTGGCTGCATCACTGCCTGGTGTGGGTACTGTACCTCCCTCAATCACAGGACTCTGCAGAGAGTGGTGCAGACAGCCCTGCGCATCTGTAGATGTGAACTTCCCACTATTCAGGATATTTACAAGGACAGGTGTGTAAAAAGGGTACGTAGAATCCTTGGGGACCCAAGCCATCCCAACCACAATCTATTCCAGCTGCCTACATCGGAGAAGCGGTACCACAGCATAAAACCCAGGACCAACAGGCTCTGGGAAAACTTCTTCCACCAGGCCATCAGACTGATGAACTCACGCTGATGTGAGTGTACTCTATATTACATTGACTGTTCTATTTGTTATAAATTATTATAAATTACTATGATTGCACATGGCACATTTAGATGGAGACATAACGTAAAGTAAGGATGTAAGACACGTACAATTGAATGCTGTTCATAGACTTCAGTTCAGCATTCATCACAATCATCCCTCAGAAACTGATTGGAAAGCTGAGCCTACTGGGCCTGAACACCTCCCTCTGCAACTGGATCCTAGACTTCCTGACTAGGAGACCTCAGTCAGTCCGGATCAGGAACAGCATCTCCAACACCATCACACTGAGCACGGGGCCCCCCGGGGCTGTGTGCTCAGTCCACTGCTGTTCACTCTGATTAGCAGACAGATGTTGACACCCAGCAATGTGAAGAAGTTCCAACGGTATTCTATCCTTCTCTTCCCCCCCCCACCCCCCACCCTAGTCACTTCATCCTCTGTGAGTCTGCTGTTTTACATCATGTAATACTTCAACTTTAAAATCCTTTATTTTTAAATTCCTCTATGACAAGGGCAGGAATAAATGTTGTGGGAGGTGGGGGAGTGCATTGCTAATCAGGGGTAGTATCACAGCTGCAACAAGAGAGGATGTTGTGGAGGGATTGTCTACTGGGTCAGAGTGGGTGGACGTCAGAAGCAGGAATGGAGCAATCAATCTATTAGGAATATTCTATTGATGCCCCCCACCCCCAATAGCAATAGAGAAACTGAGAAACAGATTTTGGAAAGGTGCAGAGATGACAGGGTTGTTGTCATAGGGAACTTCAGCTTAATATTGAATGGCATCTACTTAGTGAAAAAGATTTAGATGGGGTGGAATTTATTAGGTGTGTTCAGGAAGGGTTCCTAGCACCATGTATAGACAGGCCGGGGCTATACTGGATTTTGTGCTCGGCAATGAACCAGGTCAGGAGACGGATCTCTTTGTGAATGAGCATTTTCCAGACAGTGACCACAACTCCCTGACTTTTATCATAGCCTTGAAGAGGGATAGGATCAGAGGGTGTGGGAAAATATTTAATTTGGAGAGAGGGAATTACGATGCTATTTGGCAGGAACCCGAGAGTGTAAATTTGGAACAGATGTACTCAGGGAATTGCGCAACAGAAATGCGGAGGTTGTTTATGGAGTACTTGCATAGGGTTCTAGATAGGTTTATGTCATTGAGGCAAGGAAGGAATGGTAGAGTGAAGTTGACAAGAGATGCGGAACTTCTGGTCAAGAGAAAGCAAAAAGCATCACTAAGGTTTAGGAAGCAAGGATCAGACAGGGCTCTAGAGAGTTACAAGGTAGCCAGGAAGTAGTTTAAGAATGGAATTAGGAGGGCTAGAAGAGGGCATGAGAAGGCCTTGGCGAATAGGATTAAGGAAGACCCCAAGACACTCCACACATACAGTACATAAGGAACATGAGAATGACTGGAGAGAGTAAAGGCTGATCAGGGATAAAAGAGGGATTGTGCCAGGAGCAGAGGAGGTAGGGGTAATCCTTAATCAATACTTTGGTCTAGTATTCACCAGTTAAAGGGACCTTGACAAGTGTAAGGACAGTGTAGAGCAGGCTGATGTGATGGAAGATGTTGATGTTAAGAAAGAGGATGTGCTGGAAATGTTGAAAAATATTATGATAGATAAGTCCCCAGGGTTGGATGAGATATAGCCCATTTTACTATGGGAATCCCGAGAGGATATTGCTGAGTCTTTAGAAATTATCTTTGTATCCTCACAGGTCACATAAGAAGTACCAGAAGATTGAAGGGTGGTAAATGTTATTCCTTTGTTCAAGAAATGTAATAGGGATAGCCCTAGGAATTATAGACCAGTGAGTGGTGGGAAAATTATTGGAGAGGATTCTAAGATTAGAGATAGGATTTACAAATATTTGAAGAAGCATAGTCTGATTAGACATAGTCAGCATGGTTTTGAGAGCCTGAATGAATTCTTTAAAGAAGGGACAAAGACAGTTGATGAAGCTAGAGCAGTGGGTGTGGTGTGTACAGATTTATTAAGGTCTGTAACAAGACTCCCCATGGTGGGCTCATTCAGAAAGTCATGAGGCATGGGATCTAGGGAAACTTGGCTGGATGGAATCAGACACTTCTTACCTACAGAAGGCAAAGGATGGCAGCAGATAGAGTGTGTTCTGCTTAGAGGTCAGTGACCCATGGTTTTCTAGAGGGAGCTGTTCTGGGACCCCTGTTTTCTGTGATTTTGATTTTAAAAAAACATGAATGAGGCAGTGGAAATGTGGGTTAGTAAGTATGCAGATGACATGGAGATTGGTGATGTTGTAGTTATTGTACAAGGTTGCTATATGGACATGGATAGGATGCAGAGCTGGGCTGAGAAGTGGCAGATGGAGTTCAATCCAGAAAAGTGTGAGCTGATACACTTTGGAAGGCAGAATAGGAAGTTCAAAATAAATTTATAATCAAAGTATGTGTATGTCACCATATACTACCTTAAGATTCATTTTCTTGTAGGCATAATAGAATCAAAGAAAATCCACACTCAAACAAAGAATGACAAATAGCCAATGTGGAAAAGAAGGAAAATGCAGCAAATACAAATAAGTAAGTGAAAATATACATACATACAGAGAACACAAGGTGGAGAGTCCTTGAAAGTGAGGACATGGGTTATGCAATCAGTTCATGCTGGTTCAGGAGCCTGATGGTTGAAAGATAATAACTGTTCCTGAAGCTGGTAGTGTGGGACCTAAGTCTCCTTACCTCCTTTCCGATGACAGCAGTGAGAAGAGAGAATGGCCTGGAAGGTGTGGCTCCTTGATAATGGATGCTGTTTACTAGTGGCTGTACTCCTTGTAGATGTGCTCAATGATAGGGGGCTTAACCGGCAGAATTCTTTGTGGAGGAACTGAGGGATCCCGGGGAATAGAACCTTAGATCCTTCAAAGCTGTTGTGAAAGTTAATAAGGATGGTTAAGAATGCATATGCTGCGTTGGCCTTCATTAGCCTAGGAATTGAAATCAAGAGCTGCGAGGTAAAGCTGCAGCTCTATAAAACTTTGGTTAACCACACTTGGAGTATTGCGTTTCATTTTGGTCCTCTCATTTTAGGAAGGATGTGGAGCTTTAGACAGGGTGCAGAGGAGGTTTAACAGGATACTGACTGGATTAGAGAGCATCTCTTATGAGGATAGTTTGAACAAGCGAAAGCTATTCCTTTTGGAGTGAAGGAGGATGAGAGATGACTTGATAGAGGTGTACAAGGTGATAAGAAGAGGCACTGTGGACAGCCATATACTTTTCTTCCTGCATGGAAATGGATAATGTGAGGGGGCATAATTTTAAGACGATTGGAGAAAAGTATAGGGAGGATGTTAGAAGTAGGTGTTTTAGACAGAGAGGAGTAAGTGCATGGAATATGCTGCCGGAGATGGAGATGGAGGTGCTACATTAGGGACATTTAAGAGGCTCTTAGATAGGCACATGATGAATGATAATTGGAGGGCTATGGGGGAGGAAGAATTAGACTGGTCGGCACAACATCATGGTGTGAAGGGCCCGTACTGTGCTGTAGTGTTCTACGTTTTAACATTGCAAGTGAATGACCTTTCATTAGTGCTACTGTATGCAGGGTGGCATTTTTGCAACCTAGGTAAAGCAAGGATCATTACAACAGCTAATTCTTGATGTCTGTCTGCATTCAAGATGGTTGTTAGGCTCTTTATTTTCATTTCCAGTATATCAAATTGTGAAAGTTGTGATAATACATGATTTTGTAAAAAAAAAGAGCCTGTGTTTTCAATTAAGATCTTTCCTGAAAAATGTTGCTATACATCTAACTGAATGGACTCTGTTATGATATTTCTGTTAATTCTTTAACGGGGTCTACATTTACTTTACAATGATGAACATAATGATAGGTGTGGAGATTTCTGC
Source organism: Hemitrygon akajei (assembly GCF_048418815.1). Lineage (NCBI taxonomy): Eukaryota > Metazoa > Chordata > Chondrichthyes > Myliobatiformes > Dasyatidae > Hemitrygon > Hemitrygon akajei. The sequence goes on along the minus strand of NC_133131.1, from coordinate 136,773,595 downwards.
TCTGACTTCTGCTTTCACTCTCTTTAACTTCTCTTGAGTTATCATTATTGCAGTTGCCACAAGTTTGATAAAAAGTCAGAAACACTGGCATAAATACAATGCCATGAACTGCACCAAAAAATATGACAAGAAACATAATCTTAAAAAATGTTCTGAATATGTAACTTGCTGCTAAGGCCAATATAACAACACCCAATACTGTTGAACAAGCCCCTTGGATTACTGGGTAGCCAAGAGTGTGTAGCACATCAATAGCTCGTCCATTGGCACTTCTTTTATCATTTGAAACAAAAGCATATGAAATATGAGCTGTAAAGTCGACTGAAAAACCGATGCAGATGACTAGGTCAATCATAGATATAGAATCTAAGTTTACACCCCAGAAAGCCATAAAGCCAGATACGCCCACCAAAACTGATACAATTGCAAATGTCACCCATAGTGAACAAATAGGATTCGGTATTAATAGCAAAGAAATAACCAACATGGCAATTGTTGCTATGATAATATTCTGAATTGTGTTAGTCACAATCACAAGAAATTGATCAAAGTAGATGAAAGTAGGATGGTACACAAGTAAAGGGATTCTGCATTCCTCTGCCAAATCTCTTAATTCAATCAGCATGATTTTCTGATCTAATGAGTTACTGACATTCACAATTTGAATGAAAAATCTTGATGCTCTAATGTTCATTTTATCTAGTGAGAACTCAATGTCCTGTTGAAAAGTAGGAACAAACTTAAATAATTCAGTTAAGTTTCCAATGAATGTACTTTTCTCTTTTATATCTATATACATTTTTTTAGAAAGGTCCATGTGTGCTCGAAGCCAGGACTCTGACAGTTCACGGTCTACATATGAGCTGTTTTCAAATCTCTCCATACAAGCTTCTATTTCATCTTGAACAGTGGAATTCCAATAATCTACAGATTCAGTGACAGTGACCATGACTCGTGGTCCATACTCTGAGAAAAAATCTCTTTGTGCATCGTAGAACGGAATCACGTATGAATCATCAAAGGCCAGATTTCTGAGATCAATTCCTTCCTTGATCTGCAAACAGCCATAAATACTGGCAGCTAAATATCCTAAATACAGGAAAACCACAGCTGCCTTGGTCCATCCATTGGTGAGGAATGGACCGTAATATTCCTTCAAGAAGTAGGAGACTGGATGCTCTGATTCGGTACCTGTTTTCAGATCATAAGCCCCACCTACACAACACATGGTGGTCAGTGTAGATCCTCCTGGTTTAGGATTCTTGTCAACCTTTCTGAATGTCAACCAGTGCCTGTTACTGGCTTCCCTTCTCCCATTCAGTGCAAGAACAGCTCCAAAAAATGTAATGTTATAAATAAAGCAGAACAGAACTGTTGTACCAGTGTAAACACAAAATGATTGCACAGATCGAAAAGGTGTCATGATGCCAATATAAAAGGCTAAAACATCAGTCAATGTGGTGATTGTGATGGAAACAGCTGCTTCAGCATACGTGTCTGCCAAACGTTCTTCAACTTTATCTTTAACTTTTGTCTTTTGCCAGCCTGAAAGCATAATGAACATGTCGTCTATTCCAATACCTACAGATAAGAAAGGTGCAATATGTGATAGGTTAATCAGTGTATTATTAGGTATTTAGTACTTTCTGTTCAGTTTCAACTGATTGGGCTAAATAGTATTTTTCAAAAGAAAGTACCAGAGTATAAAGCAATTCAATGCTACAAACTGAGAACAGGATATCCCATATTTGTTAATCAACAATAATTGTTTTATCTTTTTATATTATCTCTTGGTTCGTCATAAGTGCTCCATCCTAATTTCTGAGTAAATTATAACTAATAAGAATATGTTAAGACTAAGATTAATTGAAGGGAACTATTTTGAAAGTGGAACAGACCTAATTGATTTAAGTGGTTGGATTCTGCACATGAATTGCCATTAGCTTAAAATGAATCACATGATACAGAAGATGCCCCTGTGACCCAGGATGTTCATCATGAAGCCACCTAAACTAATACAATCTACTAGCACCTGGTACAAAGCCTTAAAACTTTGGCAATTCAAGATCTCATTTTAGAAGTTTTGTGCGTACCTGCCTCCACCATTTTTTCTGGTAGTGCATTTCAGATTCCAACCACCTTGTGAGTGAAAAAAACTGCCTCAGATCAAGGAGTTTGGCAACAATACGTCATCCTAGCATAAAAGAGCATAGTAATGATCTAGTCTCACTAGGTAAAAGACATCAGCTCACACTAGATGGTAATATATCCCTTTTCAAATTGTTTCAAAACTAGAATATACAGCAATTGTTCATGTACTTGTTCATGACAGCAGCTATATTTCATTAGGAGTTTGAGAAGATTTGGTATGTCACTTAATACACTTGAAGATTTCTAGAGATGTACCATCAGATGTTACTCATCTCCATCATGGGTGCTAGTAGGACTATCTAAGACATCTTCAAGGAGCAGTGCCTCAAATTGGCAACATCTGTCATTAAGGACACTCACCATCCAGGGCATGCCCCCTTCTCATTGTTACAGTCAGGAAGGAGGTACAGAAGCCTGAAGGCACACACGCAATGATCTAGGAACAGCTTCTTCCCCTCGGCCATCCGATTTCTGATTGGACATTGAACCCATGAGCAATGCCTCACTACTTTTTATTTCTGTTTTGCACTACTTATCTAAACTATTTAAAATACATATATATTCCTACTGTAATTAATTTGCTTATCCTTCTATATTTATAATTTATTGCTTTGTACTGCTGCTGCAAAGTTAACAAATTTCACAACATATGCCGATGTTATTAAAACTGATTCTGATTCTGACTTTTGCAAATAATCCAGGAGGGACAATCTCTCTTTTAGGGAGTGTTTAACAATCTTATCATATTCCCTTCTGACTTTCATTATTTATATTTCTGATTTTCTCAAAAGTAAAGTATTGAAAGGGAATTTTTCTAAACATTTTTCTTCACTGGCTCATGACTTTTCTGATTGTTACTCATTAAGGAATATAAGCCCCACCGACAATCCTTTGCTAATCCGTGTCTTTGCAAACCCGTTTATATTGGTTTGGATAATCCTGGATGCTGGCTGCCTGGGTTCACTGTATACAGTACCAGCCTGCCTGCAGTCTCCTGTTTTGCATATCTGAGCAACATCTACCTGTCTAAAGGCTTTTGGAACTGTTTTAAATGCCCCGAATGCGCAGTTGTGCTGCCTTATGGTGCCAGAGACACAAGTTCAATCCCGTCCTCATGGAGTTCATATGTTCTCCCTCAGGCTTTCACTGGGTGCTCCACTTTCCTCCCACATTGCAAATATGTATAGGTTGGTACATTTGTTGGCCTCTGTAAATTGCCCCCAGTAAGTAAGTGAGTGTTGGAATCTAGGAACTGTTGGGAAGAATTAAAAAAGGGGGAATTAATGCAGGCAACACACACAAAATGCTGGAGGAACTTAGCGGGTCAGGAAGCATCAATGGAAAAGAACAAACAGTCTCTTCATCACCTCAGTCCGAAACATCGACTGTTTCCTCTCTGCCTGGCCTGCTGAGTTCCTCCAGCATTTTGTGTGCGTTGCTCGGATTTCCAGCATCTGCAGATTTTCTCATGTTTATGATTAATGCAGGGCTATTGTAAATGAGTGGTAACTGATTGTCATGGCCAAAGCATCTGTTTTCACACTATATCTCTGAATGACTCAATGATAGAAAATGTTTCAGAACTGTTTAATTACATTTAAATAATTTAAATTAAAATATCAATAACAATTTGAAAAACAAGAAAATTATTAGCACTTTAATGTGCTAAGAAATAGTGAAAACATTAAAATATTGTTTTATTTTTGTAAAAGTTCAGTGTTAGAGAAATTAATAGAATGGAAAGGTAATGAAATTTTAAGACATGATGATCAACATCCTCGGGTTTTGTTGACACTCAGTGTGGAGGTTGCTGATGCAATAGTGATCATTTTCTAAAATTTTGTGGAATCTAGAATGGTTCCATAGATTAGAGGGTAACTAGATTCCAGAACAGTTCCCATAGATTAGTAAGTAACAGGATTAGTTGAAATATAGAGGAAAGGAGGGAGAAAGAATACCCTGATTAGCTTGACATAAGCAGTCAGGAAATTGTTGGACTCATTAAGAAAGCCACAATAAAGGAAGTACAGTACTTGGAAAAAATAACAAGATTTAATTGAGTGAAAGCAAACTTATGAAAGTTAAGTCATGTATCCTAATCCGTTCTGAGTAATTTGAAGTTGTAACTAGCAGGATAGAAGAGGGAGAGCCAGTTAATTTGGTGTATTTGGACTTACAAAAAACATTGAAAAGAATTGGCACTGAGTTGCCAATTCCCAATGTAGCGCCAATTTATATTTTTTTAATCCACCAAACATTGTGAGAACCAAGCAAGACACAGTTCTGTCCGGGAGAAATTGCTGAAGGGGTACTGACCTAGAATCAAGAAGGGTGCACTGGCAGTGTTGATGGCGAATGTTGTTCCGCAATAAAGCAGCAGTCCAAAGCCAGTTAATACAGCTAGTCCAGCGGATATAACTCCCATAACAGCAACCCAGAACTTATTCCTCACACTGTCAAGCCTGAAAATACATAACGTATATGGTGTAAAATAGCAAGCTTTTATATTTTGTGTGAAATATATATGAAATGAAAGTGTTCTGCATTTCATAGGATTTGACTTTACCTCATACAAGACAAGATGGAAAAGGATACTGAAAGTAAATATGTGACAGAAAACAGAGGAATAATTCTTCTGGAATTTTTTTCAAATTCTTCTTGCCTTGATACAGAGGTAAAATGCGATACCTGCAATTCGTGAAAATGCGAGTCATTAATACACAATCACCAAACAACAAAAGCTTCCGAATAGACCACTGCAATGTGAAGATTTAATATTTCACGTAAGACTCCACTTAATCTCAGAAAGAGGTGGATTTTTTTAAATTTACTTATTGAGATACAGCACAGAATAGGCCTTTCCCAACCTTCGAGTCACGCCACCCAACAATCCTAAATTTAATCCTAGCCTAATCAAGAGACAATTTACAATGGCCAATTAACTCAACAATCAGTACGTCTTTGGGTTGTGGAAAGAAACCAGAGCACTTGGAGGAAACTCACGCGATCACGGGAAGAACGTACAAACACCTTACAGGCAGCAGCAGGAATTGAACCCAGATCACTTGTACTGTAGAGCATTGCTACCGTGCTGCCCAATTAGTATATGTGACCTCACAGCTCTTGTAACCCAAGTTTATTCCTAACAACTGGTCATGCTTGTGTGATATTTGCATATTCTCCCTGTCATTGTAGGCCGTTCCACAGAGCAATACAATCATAGCATTCAATCCAAGTTCAAAGCTGACCTCCAGTACTGCCTGTGCTCCCCGTGAACATGCAGGCTAGTCACATTTGTTCCTATTTCCATCCACATCCCAAAGATGTCCTAGTTTATAGATTAAACGACAACTGCAAATTAACTCTGGGGCAGATCGATGGGCTTGTGAGAGAGAATGGGTTTCTGGGAATTAAGTGGAAATGGAATTGATGGGATTTCTCTAAAACCCAGCATTAGTTTGATGGGCCAAATGATCTCCTTCCATGTCAGAATCAGAATCAGGTCTAATATCACTGGCGTATCTTGTGAGATGTGTTAACTTTGCAGCACCAGTAAAATGCAATACATGATAATATAGGGAGAAAAAAGTAAATCAATTACAGTAAGTAAAAATATGTGTATTAAAGAGTTAAATTAAAAATAGTGCAAAAACAGAAATAATAAAAGTGAGGTAATGTTCATGGGTTGAATATCCATTTAGGAATCAGATGGCAGAGGATAAGATGCTGTTCCTGAATTGCTGAGTGTGTGTCTTTAGGCTTCTGAACCTCCTTCCTGACGGTACCAATGAGAAGAGGGCATGGTGATGGGGGTCCGTAATGAGGAATGTCGTCTTTCTGAGACACCGCTCTTGAAGATGTCTTGGATACTCCCAAGATGGAGCTAAATAATCTTACAACTTTCTGTAGCTTCTTTCGGTCCTGTGCAGTAGTGCCTCCCCCCATACCAGACCGTGATGCAGCCTGTCAGAATGGTCTCCATGGTACATCTGTAGAGGTTTTTGAGTGTCTTAGATAAGCCAAATCACCTCAAACTCCTAATGAAATATAGCCACTGCCTTGCCTTCTTTATAGCAGCATCAATATGTTGAGACCAGGTTAGATCCTCAGAGATATTGACACCCAGGAACTTGAAATTGCTGACTTGCTCCACTTCTGATTCTCTATGAGGATTGGTTCAAGTTCCATCATCCTACCCTTTCTGAAGTCCACGATCAATTCTTTGGTCTGACTGATGTTGAGTGCACGGTTGTTGCTGTGACACCACTCAACCAGCTGGTATATCTCGCTCCTGTACGCCCTCTCATCTCCATCTGAGATTCTGCCAACAATGGTTGTATTATCAGCAAATTTATGGATGGCATTTGAGCTATGCCTAGACACACAGTCGTGGCTATAGAGAGAGTGGAGCAGTAGGCTAAGCACGCACCCCTGATGTTGATCGTCAGAGAGGAGGAGATATTATCATCAATCCGCACAGGCTGTGCTTTTCCAGTTAGGAAGTCGAGGACCCAATTGCAGAGGGAGGTGCAGAGGCCCAGGTTCTGTAGCTTATCGATCAGGACTCTAGGAATGAATGTGTTAATCACTCAACTATTGTCAACGAACAGCATCCTGACATAGATGTTTGTATTGTCCAGGTGTTCTAATGCTGGTGTGAAGAGCCATTGAGATTACATCCGCCATTGACCTATTGTGGTGATAGGCAAATTGAAGTGGGTCCAGGTCCTTGCTGAGGCAGGAGTTGATTCTAGTCATGGCCAAACTCTCAAAGCACTTCATCACCATAAATGTGAGTGCTACTGGCTGATAGTCATTGAGACAGCTCACACTACTCTTCTTGGGCAATGGTATAATTGTTGCCTTTTTGAAGCAAGTGGGAACTTCTGTAGCAATGAGAGGTTGAAAATATCCTTGGGTACACCCGCCAGTTGGTTGGCACAATTTTCAGAGCCTTACCATGTACTCTGTTGGGACATGCCACCTTACCGGGGTTCACCCTCCTGAACGATAGCCTGGCATCGGCCTCCAAGACAGAGATCACAGAGTCACTGGGTGCAGCGGGGATCTTCACTGCTAGAGTTATATTCTCACTTTTAAAGCATCCATAGAAGGTGTTGAGTTCATCTGGTAGTGAAGCATCACTGCCATTCATGCTATTGAGTTTTGCTTTGTAGGAAGTAATGTCTTGCAAACCCTACCAGAGCTGACATGCGTCCAATATTGCCTCCAACCTCGCTAGGAATTGTTTCTTCCCTCTTGAAATAGCCCTCCACAATATTATACCTCATTCTCTTGTTCAGGCCTGGGCCACCAGACCTAAATGCCACAGATCTAGCCCTCAACAGATGATGAACCTCCTGGTTCAGCTTTTGGTTTGAGAACGTACAGCAAGTTTTGTAGGCACACACTCATCCACACAGGTTTTAATGAAGTCGGTAACAACTGCAGCATACTCATCCAGATTCGAAGATGAATCCCTGAATACAGTCCAGTCCACTGATTCAAAGCAGTCCTGTATGCTCCTGTGCTTCCCTTGTCCATATATCTTGGTCCTCACTACTGGTGCTGCAGTCTTCAGTCTCTGCCTATACTCAAGGAGTAGAAGTACAGCCGGATGATCCGACTTTCTGAGGTGAAGACATGGAATAGCACGGTAAGTATTCCTGATGATGGTGTAACAGTGGTCCAATGTGTTGTTACCTCTGGCGCGACAAGTGATTTGTTGATGGCAATTATTTAATGACTTTTTCAGGTTGGCCTCGTTAAAATCCACCAAAATGATGAGGAGGGTGTCAGGGTGTGCTGTTTCATGCATGTTGATCCCATTGCTCAGATCATCTAAAGCCTGATTGACATTGGCCTGAGGTGGAATGTATACGGCTACTAAAATGATCACAAAACTTTTGAAAAGCAGGCAAAACAGCACCTAATTCTGAAATATTCCAGGTCTGGTGAGCAAAATTGGGACATCACTAACATATTGGTACACCACAAGGAGTTGATCATGAGGCATGCACTCCACCTCTGCTTTTGAAGACTCAACAGGTTGTTAGTAGGATAAAATTTTAACTTTGATGTCTTATATATGTAATGAGTAGGAAACTATTTTACATATAATACACATAATATATATTTATTGCATGTAGGAATTTAAGTTAACAATGTATATTCTGCATACTTCCGGCATAAGAGTGATTTAATTTGTCAATGAGTAAGAGGAGCCCAATGAAGTAACAATCACAAATCATAGTTGAAATTCCAAAAATAATAGAAATCATAACATTAAAAGAAAATGGATTATACTTGCAATCAGGGGTCAGCAATAAGGAGTCATCAAAATCCCTTTAATAGAAGTGAACATTGTTCTATTGATTTTTACAATAAATTCTTAGAAATTGTGGGATCTTGTGAATGAGTAAATCACTGTATTTTTATAAGAACATGAACTGACATTTCTACGTAGAATTGGTGCAATCTTTCAATGAGTCTATTAATCAAGGCCTATATCCTATTCCTCAGATATTGAAATGTGGAGAATGACTGCACTTACAACTAGTGCTCATTCTCCCAGCTCTAATTCAATTCCCCTCTCTTGACACTTCTAGGTGATTAATTATCCAGTTATTATCTCTTTGGCACACATGGGAGTAATGAAAAAATGTGTTTCTAATGAGGAATGCATTCTAAAAGAGAATTTTAGTGACTGCTAATGATTCGGCATTTAATAAAAGAGACACAAAAGAAATTGTATACAAATGGAAATAGAAATTTCCTATACCGGGAGTGTCAAAGACAATGTCAAAAATTGCATACGATTTAATGTGGCACACCTGTTAACACCACCTTGCCAATAACTGGATACAGTATACTTTAAAAATATGACTACCATTGTTAACGCAAGCATTATTTAAGAATTATTTACACTGAAAACAATGCTGATACAATTAGACAAAGGCTATCTAGTGTCCAAAATTTTTTTAATTCCTGAATGCAATACAAGTTCAATTTCTTTTTTTGAATATTATTTATTTATTGAATTTTAGAAATTACAAGAATAAATGTAATAATAAAATAGTAAGAAAAGTGATATTAACCCTCCCCCCTCCCCTTAACCCTCCCCCCTTAACCCTTATCTAAAGAAAAAGAAAAAAAAAGAAAGAAAAGAGAAGAAAGATTGCCTGGATATCGGAGGATCCCCACATGTTCCATGGAGTTCAAAATAATTTTGATATTTATTTTCACTTTCCCCAATTACTATAATTTTATCTTCAAAGGACCTATGTATCTAATCCTATCTTTCGTAAGTATGGTGACCAAATTTTCAAAAATATCTCATATTCATTTCTTAAATTATACGTAATTTTTTCAAATGGAATACAACTATGTATTTCATTATTCCAATGATACAAGTTCAATTTCAAGCCAGAGATGCAGTGACATAATTATCAAAACCCTACTTATTACTTTCAGGAAAAAAATCTTGCTCTATTTCACTGATAGTCAGCAAATGTTTTTAAAAGGTGACAAGGAACAAAACCAAACTATTCCCAATTTTAGCAGAAGTTCAAAAACCTACTTATGGTAGGCTGAGATATATTCTCCTGAAATGATTTAATGCAGATTTAATATCCTTACCTCAATATGTGTAAAACGTGTATGTGCCATTGGGAATTCATGAAGAAACATCTGGATCCAAAGTAAACTGAGTTTCTTGTCTGTTTCATCATCTTCTCTTAAAGGATAATGCAACCGGATAGCTTTAGCTTTTTTCAAGGAAGTCCCAGTTTCATCTAACTCAATCCCACCCACTTCAGTGCCTATAAATGTTTGTTTTGTTTTAGGGTAGTAAATCTTCTTGCTCTCCACCACACCAGGATCATAATTCAAAATATCCAAAAGTGCACTTGAGACACAAGTTTCTCCTACTTTTGCACAAAGATTAGAATAATTATAGGTCCTGCCATTGTTAGAAAAGTTAAATTCTTTGACCTTTTTATCAAGTGATAGAATCTCTTTCAATGCTGCTTTTGTAATGACGTTACCAACTTTTGAAACTGCAATAAAAGAAGCAAATGTCCCTTCTGCATAAAGTCTTTGCCTAGAGAAGGATTGAGAATCATTTGTTGGAAAATGTTCTTTAACGAACTGTCTCTCAGCTTTTGCAGACCCTTTAATAGGAGTGAACTGATCCTCAATGTTATTGTTTTCATTTTGACTGAAGAAACAAAACCCTGTTCCTACTCCTCCAGAAACAAACAGAGGTATAAGCAAGAACAGCCAGGGGTTTTGACCAACACAATATCCTAGTTTCCTAAATGCTACACAAAGAGGTTTTTCAATGCAATCGGTCCGACATTGAGCCATCACTAATGTCAGAATTGAAGATTTCATCCAAAACCTTTCAGAACACTAAGATGAATTTTCTGTAAGACAAAGATAGGAATAAATTAAACAAAACTTTAAATTTGGGGCAGAAAACAGAATGCATAAAACCTATCAACTAACATATTCAAATGATTCAAAATTCAAAGGATTCAAAGTACATTTATTATTAAAGTATATATAAATCCTTGAGATTCATCTACTTACAGGCAGCCACAAAGCAAGAAACACAAAGGAACATAATTTAAAAGAAAACCACACCCAATTAACAGAGAGAGAGGAAAGAAACACAAATCATGCAGATAATAAAAGCAAGTAACAGCAGTCGGAGCCAAATTGAGTCCATATTCAAAACAAACTTTTCATTGGTACGTGTGACATTAATAAACCAATTCCAATTCCAAATTCAAATGACTAAAATGGGTGATTTAAGCTCACAACACAAAATAAGAATTTCTTACAACAAATTGCATTTATGTGGTGCATTTAATAAAATACACAAGGCAGTTCATAGGATATATCCAATCAAAACTTGACACAAATCCATATAAAAGTTGAGGCCAAAGCACAGTCAAGAAAATAGATTATATCTTAAAGGAAAGCAGAACATCATAACACAAGATATAACAAGATTTCTTCAAATTGCTTAACCATTATGATTTATGGTTAAATGTCTACATTAGCTCCACTTTCCCACTGTAGCCTTATTTGCTTTAATGTCAAGATAACATCTCAGTTTTGAATATACTCACCTGAACAAAGATTCTGTGAATCAGTTTTGAATATACCCAACTGAACCATTGTAGCCTTTTAAAATCAAGGTTTATAAAGAATCACAACTCTACACGTGCAGAATTTTCTCCTCACCTTAGTCTTAAATAGATAACATCTATGCCTGGTATTATGACCCCAAGTTCCAGGCACACTTGCCAATAGAACAGCCACATTGCAACTAGCCCACTAAGACTGTTAAAATGGTTATACTACACTTACCTTATGACTTCATAGCTCTAGTCCACATAATTTTGCTGCAGATTACAATATCCACTGCCTAAAAATCAATACACTGTTACCAGAATACATTGGAACAGCAGGTCAGCAGGTCAGGAAGTACCTATAGAAACAGAAGCAGAGTTAAAATTGGCATTCAAAAACCCTTTACTGCAACTAGGAAGAGAGGCAAGTTAGTTATAAGTTGCTCAGAGGGCAGAGGGAAAGTTGCAGGAAGTGGTTGAGAGGACAAGGAACGTCCATGGAAGATAGAGACCTGGTCAAATGACTCAATGGAGGCAGATTGATGGCAATTGCACATTTTTGCATGTGATTTGTGCTACGAGACATGCATGGGAGCACAAGCAGTAATAATAGAGAAAGTGAAACTGACCCTATATCACGAGCAAAAAAATGTATATTAGCAAGTTCTGATACAAATAGAGAAAGCAAGTTAACTGAAGTTGGAGAACTCAAGATTGAGAGCAAAGGAACCGTAGTTGACAAGAGATATGGAACATCTAGTCAAGAGAAAGAAAGAAACATACTTAATGTTTTGGAATCAAGGATCACTCAAGGCTCTAGAGAGCTACAAGGTAGCCAGAGAGGAGCAATGAATGGAATTAGAGCTGGAAGGGGACATAAGAAGGCCTTGGCAAGTAGGATGAAGGAAGACTCCGAGGTGTTCTGCATGCATGTGAAGAACAGGGGAATGACTAATGTGAGGATAGGATCGATAGGCATAGAAGAGGAAACATGCTCCTGGGGTTGAACAACATAGAGGAGGTCCCTAATGAATACTTTGCTTCAGTATTCATCAGTGAGAGGGAACAATGAATGTGAGGACAGCATAAAACAGGCTGATATGCTGGAAGATGTCGATGTTAAGAAAGAGAATGTACTGGAACTATAGAAAAACACTAGGATAGTTAAGTACCCCCAGGCCAAGTTGAAATATATCCCAGGGTACTATGGGAAATGAAGGAAGGGATTGCTGCACACTTGGCGATGATCTTTGTGTTCTCGCTGGCCACAGAATTAGTACCAGAAGATTGAAGGGTGGTAAATGTTATTCTGTTGTTTAAGGTAACAGGGATAATCCTGGGAATTATGGGCTAGTGAGCCAGTGATGAGCAAACTATTGGAGAGGATTCTTAGAGACAGGATTTACAAGCATCATCTGACTGGGGATAGTCAGCATGGCATTTTGAGGGGCAGGCATGCCTCATGAACCTAAATGAATTCTTTGGGGAAATGACAAAACAATTTGATGAAGGTAGAGCAGTTGATGTAGTGTATATGCATTTTAGTAAGGCATTTGACAAGGTTTGCCATGATAGAATCATTCAGAAAGTCAGGAGGCATAGCATCCAATGAAACTTGGCTGCATAGATTTAGAATTGACTTGCCCACAGAAGGCAGAGGGAGGTAGTGGACAGAGTGTGTTTCATTTATTTATTTTATTTACTTAGAGGTACAGCTCTATAACAGATCTTTTTGTTCCAACATACCCATGTGACTAATTAATCTAGTTGCTCTATTTCTTACTCTTAACAGAAACAAAATTTTATGCAATGCTTTGAATATGATTTTTCCCAAGTCCTATGTAATTGCAGTAGACCTCCTTGCTCTCAAATTGTTTTCAAATCCCTTGTTGTACCCAAATATTAATTTTCTAGCACTTGGACTAAAATAAAGATTTTGTCAACTCAAAGCTTCTCTCGATGTAGTTATGTAATGTTAATTATACACCTGAGGTATCTGACATTTGCAATCTCATTTATTTCAATGGAGATTCTGGTACTGCTGATTTGGAGGGGAAGCATTGGAAAGTCAATTTTTATATGACAACAGACCACGTTGGAAACAATCAGAAAGTTAGGCAGCATCTTTTACATTAATAGGACAAATAAGGTTTACATTAATTTGCAGGACTAAGTAATTTTCAGGAGCAGAGAGAGATAAGAAGAACAAAGGAACTATCTCTTACAGGGTAAGTTTAAATGGGTTGATGGATACATTGTGGTCCTTTCTTTGTTTTGGTATTGATAGCGAAGCTGGGAGAAATGCCCAGTAGGTCAGACTATATGAAGGGAAGAAGAAAAATCTGAACCAGAATAGTGACAGGTTAAATGGCCATTTTCAGATGCAGATTTACTCATCACATTTACCTCGAAACATACAGTGAAATGTGTCATTGGTGTTAACTACCAACACTCCTAAGGATGTGCTGGAGGCAACCAAAGAGAACAATCCATTCAAAATGCTGAAAGAAGGGGAGGGAAATTTGTGCCTGGTGTTAGAGCTGGTGGAGACTGCAAGGGATGATCCATGGAATACAGTGGCTGAGGGGGAGGTAGGAAGCACTGAGGGATTTCTGTTCTTACACTGTCCGAGAGGAGAAGGAGTGAATACAGAGGTGTGGAACATAGATGAGATGTAGTCAGAAGCACTCCAGTGTGGTAGAGGGGATGCAATATTTCAAGAAGGACATGGAAGCTGTTCATAAATTCTGATCCAAAGGAAGACCTGAATGACAATGCAATCATATAAGGTACTGCCATAAGTTTAAATACAGCGAGAGGAAAGGCTGAGAGAGTTTAAACAGAGTTGGAGCAGAGATCTTGAGCATTTAATCAGCAGAAACAGAAACCAATAATGTTTAAACACTGAAACCCTGGAAATACAAATGCAGCCAGAGGAAAGAAGCCTGAAGATTTAAGGACAGCAGGAACAGAGTGGAAAGTGATTGGTTATGTCTGTGGACTAGATCTAAGTTAACATTTAACATGATCATTTTTAACAACTTAACTTAAACAAGCATATTATTAAATTAACACTAAGTTCAATGAGTAACTGAAGTAATGGGCAGACAGGTGAGGTGTTGTAGGAGTTCGTCCAGGGTAACTACACATGTGGTAAATTTATGCAGCTTAAAGAACTGTCAGATAACAAGGGTGGAAAAATGTGTTCCATGAAGACCCACATCCCTTAGACACTTAGATGATCGGGGGGGGGGGGGGTGGGGAGGGTGTATCTGTCGATAATGCAGTTATAGGAATACAAAAGAAGGAATCTGGTTCCTTGCACATCTAATGGACTTGACCTTCAATCAATACCAGTGAAATGGAAGAGCTTGTTACAAACCTTGTGCCTATTTAGGTACAGCAATATGATGCCATAGTACAGTAACAGCCATTCGGCCATTCTACACAGCTATTCAATCATGGTTGATTGTTTTTCTCAACCCCATTTTCTTGTCTTCTCCTTGTAAACCTTACTCTCCCTTACCAATCAAAACCTATATTCTCTGCTTTAGTACACCCAATAATTTGACCTCCACTTTTCTCTGTGACTAGTAGTACCACTCCTCCTCCTTTAATCCCTCATGCTCTATCACATCCAGAACATTGAGCTGTTGGGTGTTGGAGAGCATTGGATGCTGTCCTTAAGCCATGTTTCTGCAAGAACAAGCACACAGCAGTTCCTCATCTTTTGCAGCTGTAGATGAAGGCATTCCAGCTTCTCTTCCAGGAGCAAACACTGGAGAGCACCACTGACAGGAGGGGCCAGCCCCTAAACCAGCATGGAGTCCACGTGCCAGCTGTGACTCTGTCCCCTCCACACCACCTCCAGTGCCTCCTCCCCTGGGTAGCTGACACAGGCAACAGCACTGCATGAAGGCCACAACAACCAAGGCCACACAGTTCCCCCAGCATTGGTTTCACCAATGAACCAATAAATTAGACGTGCAGTATTTTATATTAGCAATGTCCAACAGAGTCTTGCGATCAGAAGAAATATGTTTAAGGTGAACATTCATTGGGGCGCGCTCCGCTTCCAGCCCTTCTTCCCTGGGTGGCTGTAGCAGGCGGTGACATGGTACACAATAAGTTTATGGTGCGTAGCTCCTCAGCTATCCAGCAAATGGCTAGTGAGGTAGACTTGAAGTACTTGGTGTTCTTAGTGTCTTGCAATCATAAGGACATAAAGGATGAACAGTTACAACATTGATTGGACCCTGAGAGGACACTGCAGCCAACCGCACTGCCATTTTATGAGATTATTTCTCCCAGCTCTATCAGCTGTCATTTATATGGAGACCAAGAAGAAGAGGTGCATAGTTCCCTGAAAGTGGCAACACAGGGTGATGAACAAGACATGTGGCATGCTTTCCTTCGACAACTGGGTCAATGAGCCCAGCTGATAGAATGTCATGTTACAGCTTTACAAAGGATATGGGCGGGTAAGTGGAGCTGAGTCCATGGGCAGATTTGCCACGATCTGATTGAATGATGGAACAGATTCAACAGGACAGAGGGCCGAGCCCTGCTTCTATTTCTTATGTTCTTATGGTGAGATCACATCTGGAGCATTACGTGCAGTTCCAGTCGCCGTGCTACAGAAGGCATGTAATTAAGCTACAGAGGATGCAGAAAAGTTCCAGAAAGATTTTCATTCTGATTGGATGGCTTGGTCAAAGAGAGACTGGATAGGCTGCAAATGTTTTCCCTGGAGTGAAGGAGGCTAAGTGCTAACTTCACACAGATTTAGAAAATCAACAGGGGCATAAAATTGGAAGATGATCATAGTCTTTTTCCCAGGGTAGAGGAGACTAAAACTAGAAGACATGGGTGACCTGGAAGTCATTAAGCTGAGAGGAGAATGATTTGAAAGAGGCCTAAAGGGCAACTTCTTCACACGCAGGTTATTGGATATATGGAACAAGGTGCGCAAGGAGGCTGCAGAGGTGGGTACAATTACAGCGCTTGAAAGGCATTCAAACAGATACATGGATAGGAAGAGTTTAGTGCAATTTGGACCAGATTCAGGGAATTGGGACCAGGCCAGCTAGGCATTTCGGTTGACATGGACAGATTGGGTCAAATGACCTGTTGCACATCTCGATAATTCTAGAACGATGTAAAAGCAGTATTTCGTTTCCAGCAGGAGAACCTCATGAACTTGATACCTTTCCCCCAGTAAAGAGCTGCCAGGAACTTAATTTGGTGAACCTGTGACTAACTTCCTCGTGATCTCTTACTGGGTTGTGGTTTCCTTTACTTAGTGCTTGTCATCTCAAAACAATGCCGCAGACGAGATAAAAAGCAAAATGGACTCAGTTAATTTGCAGATCATTCACACTTTCAAAAGGCCATAACATTCAAAAAATAATGACAAAAAGGCAAAATGTAAACACAAACTTGATGGAAAAAAAATTTAATTGATGTGACTACAATCTAGAAGAGGTATTCTAATATCTTGCAGATATGTACAGATTAACAGTATGGACTCAACATTACAGCAAACTTGCAGATCATAAAAACATAAAACATATTTTTAAAATCCTACCTGATAGAGGCAGACACATCCATTATATGATGAAGAGTAATTTGTAATAAGCTATCTGTGCTGTGAGACAAAAAGATCTTTCATTCTCAAGAGACACGAGCTGCTTCTGGTTTCACCAAGGTCAGCTGCAGCATCAGTGTCGTGTGACCGACCATGGGAGGAAGCAAACTCCAGGAGAGGGCGTAACTCAGAGGAACGGTGTGGCCTATGAACTTAATTTTTTATCTGTTGTATGCAATATGTATGAAAGTCCAACAGAGTCAGAAGGTCATAGAATGCTACACTGCACAAATGGACCCTTCAGCCCATCTAGTCCATGGCGACCTATTCATCTGTCTATTTCCATCATCCTGCACCCAGACTATAGCCCTCCATGCCACTCCCTTCTACGTATCTATCCAAATTTCACACTGATGTTGAAATCAAGCTCACATGCACAGCTTGCACTGTCAGCTCATTCCACGCTCTCACCACCCTCTGAGGGAAGAAGTTCCCCTTAAATATTTCACCTTTCACCCTTAATCCATGATCTCCAGTTTAGTCTCACCCAACATCAGAGGAAAATGTCTGTTTGCATTTACACTTATCTGTACACCTCATAATTTTGTATACCTCTATCAATCTTCCTCATTCTCCTACAGTCTAGGGAATAAAGCCCTAACGTATTCAACCTCATCCTATCACTCAGGTCTTCATGTCCTGGCAACATTCTTGTAAATTTCCTCTGTAGTCTTCCAACCTTATCGATATCTTTCCTGTAGGTAGGTGACCAGAACTGCACACAATACTCCAAATTAGGTGTCTGATATAACTTCAACATAACAACCCAACTCCTGTACTCAGTAGAGTACAGTGATTTATGAAGGCCGGAGTGCCAAAAACTCTCTTTCTGACCATATTCTGGGAACCTTTTCTGCACCTTCTCTAAAGATTCCACATCCTTCCTGAAATGGATGACTAGAAATGCACACAATGTTCCAAATGCAGCCTAACCAAAAGCTTATACAGCTCTAACATGATTCCCTTCTCAATGCCCTGAACGATGAAGCAAGCATGCCATATGCCTCCTTTGCTGCCCTGGCTACTGACTGCCACTTTCAAGGAGCTGGACTTATAGCCCCAAGATCCTCTATAGATTCATGCTCATAAGTGTCCTGCCATTCGTTGTGTGCCTTCCTTTACATTTGAACCCCCAAAGTAAAACACTTCCATTTTTTTCTGGATAAATTCCATCAGCTACTTCTCTGTCCATACCTGCAGCTGATCTATATCCTGCTGTATTCTTTAGCAACTAACGCCCCATCCACAACTCCACTAAATTTTGCGTAAACTGCAAATCTGCTGATCAGCTGCTCTATATTTTTGTCAAAGTAAATGGTGTCCTCAGTGACAAAACACTTAATCTCAATACTGCTAGACAGATAAATAATGTATGAATGCGATCTAGTGAGAGGAGCAAATAATCCGAAAAACTGTAATATTGCCTGATGTTATGGAACACACACAACATGCTGGAGGATCTCAGCAAGCCAGGCAGCATCTAGAGAAAAAGGGTACAGTCGACATTTCCGACTGAGACCCTTCAGCAGGACTGATGAGAAAAATGATGAGGAGTTGAGTTAAAAGGTAGGGGGAGGGGAGGGAGAAGCACAAGATGATAGCTGGAACTGGGATGGGGAGGGGTGAAGTAAAGAGCTGGGAAGTTGATTGGTGAGAGAGATACAGGGCTGGAGAAGGTGGAATCTGATAGACGAGAACAGAAGGCCATGGAAGAAAGAAAAATAGAGCATCAGAGGGAGGCAATGGGCAGGCAAGGAGATAAGATGAGAGAGGGAGAAGGGGATGGGGATTGGTGAAGGGGCGGTGGGGGAGGGCATTATCAGAAGTTCGACAAAATCAGTGTTCATGCCATCAGGTTGAAGGCTACCCAGACGGAATATGAGGTGTCATTTATCCAACCTGAGTGTGGTCTCATCACAACAGTAGAGGAGGCCATAGATTGACATATCGGAATGGGAATGGGAAGTGGAGTTAAAATGGGTGGCCACTGGAAGATCCTGCTTTTCCTGGTGGACGGACTGTAGGTGCTCAGTTAAACGGTCTCCCAGTCTACATCAGGTCTCACCAATATACAGGAGGCCACACCGGGAGCACTGGACACAGTATATGACTCCAACAGACTCACAGGTGAAGTGTCACCCCACCCCGAAGGACTGTTTAGGGCCCTGGATGGTCGTGAGGGAGGAGGTGTAGGAACAGGTGAAGCACTTGTTCTGCTTGCAAGGATAAGTGCCAGGAGGGAGGTCGGTGGGGATGGACAAATTGGCAAGGGAGTCGTGTAGGGTGTGACCCCTGCAGAAAGGAGGAAGTTGGGGGGCGGGGGAAGGAGAGACGTGCTTGGTGGTGGGATCCAGTTGGAGATGGCAGAAGTTGCAGAGAATTATGTGCTGGTTTGCAGATTTCCTCCAGCATTTTGTCATGGATTTCCAGCATCTGCTGATTTTCTCTTGTTTGTGACTGATTTTATGGAATTTGCTGTGAATGCTACAACCTTGCCCTGCAGACATTGTGTCATATAGCATAGAAGCAGACCCTTCAAACTCCTACATCCATATCGTTGTATACAAATATCATTACCAACGCTCAGCCAGTAGCCTCTGTGCCTTGGCCATTCCAGTGCATGTCTAGATCCTTCTTAAATGTTGTGAGAGTCTGCTTACACCACCCGCTCAGGCATTATATTCCAAGTCCCACCTCCCTCTACGTTAAAATAATTCTTCCTTGTATTCCATCTGAATCTCTTATTCCTTATCTTAAAGCGTCTTATTACCCTCTGGTAATAGACGCCTCATTCAGTAGGGCGAAGTTTCCTATTATCTACCCTGTGCTCTATTTTATAGATCTCTGGCAAGTCCCCACTCAAACCTTCTCAACTCAAAGGAAAACAAATCCAGTCTCTCCTCATAAATGAGACATCCCATCCCATGCAACATCCTGGTGAATTTCCACTGCATCCCCTCCAGAGCAATCAAGTCCTTTCTGTATGGAGCCACCAAACTTACATAATATTCCAGATGTGGCCTTCCCATATCTTATAACGTTGTACCATAACTTCTCTACTCATATACTTGAGATCCCAGCTAATGAAGCCTAACTTCCCATTTGTCTTCTTTCCCACCTTCAGAGATCCTTGGACTTTCATGCTAATGTTCCTCCTATCCTAAGTACTCCATAGACTCTACCATTTATCGTGTATGCCCTAACTTCAGGTTTTGCTCTACTGGGAGTATTGATTTACATTTTCTTTCTTATGGTAGTGTCCAGGTAAAAAAGAATTCTACCTGAAGTAGCATTCTCCTACATCAATTCAGCAATGCTGACTCACCCTAATCTATCAAGAGTCATTATCCATGCTGCTCGTAGGATTTTTGGCACCCAAAGGGAAGTATCTCTTAAGTTGAGAAAAAGAAAATCATGACTAATTTATCAGTTCTGCTACTAAAGAAACAGTCATCAAGAGGGAACTCTTTTGGGAATGAATAGTTAAACAAAGGACTATTTGTACAATATGCGATTTATATGGCTCGTTTGAATGAGTTACTGGTCATGCTGACCCACAGGATATTAGCTTAGGCATTGAATTGTCAAAGTCACACCCAGCCCTGTCAACTTGCAAGGTTCTCACAAACACTTAAGAAAGCAGTCAAGCAAGCCTGCTATTGTGATTCATTCCTTTTAGACTTCTGGGACTGTATTATCCCACCATCGAATGAGCCCCACCTCCAAGAGATGTTGGCATTATAGTAGACAGACAAAAGGCAGTCCCCCCTCGAAGCCCTCATGACCCCATTAAGCTATGTTTCATGGCATCAGGTCAAACTTGGGCAAGGAAACCTTCCTTTGCTTACCACCTATCTTTCTCCCTCAGAAGATGAATCAGTGCTTCTCCATGTTTTTACTTAGAGATACAGCATGGAGCAGGTCCTACCGGTCCAACAATCTGCACTGCCCAGCAAGCCTCCCATTTAAACCTAGCCTAATGACAGGATATTGGCCAATAGTGCTGCATCATCTTCCCCAGACTGCGAGCCAAATGGTCCCAGGTTCGAATCCAGCTGGCTCCGTGCATGCTTGCACTGAGCTAGCAACTTGGTCTCGTTAAAAACACAGATAGAACTGCTGAAGAAGCGGTAAGGTTGCCGCCCCATGTACCACAAGGCATGGAAAGCAACAACAAGAACAACTACAATCACAATTGTACTATGAGGAGTCATTGTGCTAAAAGAAACTGATCCGTGCATTACACTTCCTCCGCCTTTAGATCGATGTAACATAGAACTGTATATATAACAAAACATTCCATTTCCCTTTTACAAATCATATTCAAATAATCATGCTTTCACAATACAGTCTATAACTAACTTCACTATACTAAAGATTCAGTCTTTTGGGTGGTGCCCAATTTCTTTCAGGATAGTGCCTCTGGACCTGTGGAATGGCATCAGGTTTGGTAGGTGTCTTGTCAAAGACAACTTTCTCAGGTGCATGTGTCACATTGCTGTCAGTAGCATGATCATCACTGAGAGGTATGTCCAGCAACTGTAATGTGTCTGTCTTGTTGGATACAATCAACTCGGGTGTGTTCTTCAGCTGAGCATCCAGTGTCTGGTCCACATGACATCTCCATGTGTGATCTCCAACATCCAATGTGTACATCAGTGGCCTCATTCTTGTAGTTATCCTACTGGGTGTCCACTTGTCTTTTCAGTAATCATGCGCCAGGACTTCCTGTTCAAACTTGAAGCTCCCTGCTGTTTACTTGGCTACTGGCTGAATCGTTAATTCTGCACTTCCCTCCATAGGTCTGGTTTCAGAAGATCTATGCAAGATCTCAGATTCCTGCTCGTGAACAGGTGTTTGATTTGTCATCGCATAAACAGAGTTCTGATACACAGAAAGGGGGTTGTCCACTTTGTGCTGTGGTGAAATGTGCTCCTCGTCCATTGCTTTAAAGAACTTCTTGAAGGTTTGAACAAACCTTTCAGCTAACCCTAGGAAATCTGCAGATGCTGGAAATTCAAGCAACGCACACAAAATGCTGGTGGAACGCATCAGGCCAGGCAGCATCTATAGGGAGAAGCGCTGTCAACGTTTCAGGCTAAGAAGCTTCGTCAGTCCTGACAAAGGGTCTGGGCCCGAAATGTCGACAGCTCTTCTCCCTATAGATGCTGCCTGGCCTGCTTCTTTCAGCTAACCCTTTTGTTGCTGGGTGGAGAGGAGATGACTTGAAATGTTTGATGCCATTTTTCTTCATGAACAGTCTGAGCTCTTCTGACATGTATTGTGTTCCGTTGTCACTCATAATTTGTTCAGGTAAGTAATTTCTGGAGAAGGTAGTCCTCAGTGCAGAAACAGTCTTTGCTGAGGTGGTTGACTTCATTGGTATGATCTTAGGCCATTTTGAATGAGCATCCACAGCAATCAGTAACATGGAGTCCATGAATGGCCCAGCAAAGTCATTATGCACTCTTTGCCTTTGTGAAGACAGCCACTCCCTTGGGTGTAACAGTGCCTGTGGGGTGCATTTTGAACTTTATGCCATCACAAACAGCTTTTGACCAAGTCTTCAATCTGTCTATCTATTCCCGTCGCCACACATAACTCCAGGCCAGACTCTTCATCTTGACTATACCCAGGTGTTCTTCATGCAGAGTCTCTAACACTCTGGCGTGCAGTTTAGAGGGAACCACAACACGAGATCCACACATCAATGTTCTTTGACATACAGACAGTTGGTCTTGCCTCACTGAGAACTCTGGGAACATAGGATTATCATGAGCTGGCCATCCTTGCATAGTGATGTCATAGAATTTTGAAAAAGTTGAGTCATTCCTTGTTTCTCTTTGTATTTCAGAATTTGTTACTGGCAACTGGTCCTCCAATGCAGTGTGGAACACTTCTGCTGAGTCGCAGTATGAAGACTTCTCTTCTTCAATTGCTGACAGTGGAAGACTTGACAAGCCATTGGCATTGCTGTGTTGTTTTCTACTCTTGAACTCTATGAAATGAAAGTGGGCTCCTAGGAAATGTGCCCAACATTGCAACTGGGTAGCAGACATCACCGGGATTCCCTTCCTGGGATTGAAAAGGACACAAGGGGCTGGTGGTCTGTCACTAGAGTAAAAATTTGTCTGTAGAGGTAGTGGTGGAACTTCTTTATTCCCCACACTTGACTAAGGGCTTCAGCGCGTAGTTGTGTTCTGCGCTTATCAGTGATCTTAAAGCAAATGCAATGGGTTGTTCAGATTCATCTTTCATAGTGTGTGACAAAATGGCTCCAGTGCCATAAGGGGACATGTCGCATGCCAGTCTGATGGGCAAGGATGGGTCATAATGGGTGAGCTGTTCATCTGATGTTATTAGTCTCTTTGTTTCCTTGAATGTTCTTTCACATCTTTCTCAGCATTCCTAATTTGTTTCTGTCTGCAGTAGTGCGTTCAATGGATGCAACACCGTAGCACTATTTGGCAGAAACTGGTGGTAGTAGTTTACAAGACACAAGTATGACCTGAGTTGTGACACATTTTCTGGTTTAGGTGCCTATAGCACTGCTTCAGTCTTCTCTTGTGACTTATGTATGCCATGCTTTTCAATGACACGTCCAGAATATGCAATTTCATTCTTGAAAAGCTCACATTTCTCTCTCTGTGCATTCAGACCATACTCACTCAGCCTGGTAGGCACTTTACCAATGAGGAGCTTTTCATCATTTTTGCCAGTCACAATGATGTCTCCAAGGTCACATTGTGTTGCTGGGATGTCTCGGAGCACTTGGTCATTGCTCTTTGCCAAACTCCTGGAGCTGATGCAACAGCAGAGACAAGACGATTATACTGGAACAGTCCCTTGTTAGTGCTTGATTGTGAGGAACTTCCTGCTTGACTCCTCAATCTTCATTTGCAGACAGGCTTGTGACAAGTCAATCTTTGAAAACCTCTCCCTGCTTGCAAAGATGCAAAAATGTCTTCTATTTGTGGCAGGGGATACTGCACAGTATGCAGCACATGGTTGATGCTCACTTTGAAGTCCCTCCAAATACGAACAGCTCAGACCTTCCCTTTCTTGATCACCAGATCAATGGGCATGGCCCAATCACTCCACACAACCTTGGAGAGAATGCCAGATGCCTTCAAGCTCTGAGCTTCAGCATTCACTTTAGTGCGGAGGGCACTGGACACACTTCAATGAAATTTGGTGTTGCTGCTTCATCCAGTTCAATTCTGGCCTTTATGCCTTTGAGTTTACCAATGCCTTTCTCAAACACTGTCTCAATAGCATTAAACAGCTGTGACAGTCCCTGGTTAGTGCTACCATTTGGGCTGCAGTTGCCTGTTGATTTTTCTCAACCATTGATGTCCGAAAAATGCTGGCCCTCCACTTTTCAACACATAAAGCTCTGACTGCTGTGTTTGGCCTCCACATGTCACACTTACTTTCATTTTGCCTTTGGGAGACACTTGTTTGCTTGTGTAGGTCTTTAGCATCACTGAGGTATTTTCTAATGGTGGCTTAGAAAGCAGAGTGTTATAATCAGCCTCCAAAATTATAGACAAAGATGACCCTGTATCGAGCTCCATTTTCGGTTTTACACCAGACACATCTATTGTGAACCATATGATTTTGCGATCTGCTTCAGTAATACTGTGCAGTTCTAGGCACGACAGCTCACCTTTGTCAGACTCTGTGTTGTCTAATTCAGTTCCACAATCATTCCGCTTGTTCATTTGTTTAGATTTGTGTTTAAAACTTTCACTCTGAGTGCTCTCATTGGTTGTGCTTTTTGTCTGACTTTCACACACTTTGTGACCTTGTCTGTGACATTTTCTGCAAACTTTTTCTTTGAACCAATGGTCATTTGCATCATGGGAAGAATTGCCACATCGGTAACAGTTTTTGTTGTTTTGCACCATTCAGGGACATTTTGTGAATTTCACATTCTGAACTTTTTTTCTGTACTTCTACCGCATCCTTTGTTGCAGTCTAAAGCCAAGTCTCTTTCTGACAGTAGCCTCTTTCGAGTGCTTTGACGATACATGCAACGTACAACCCTGTCCCTTAATGCATCAGAAAGTCACACTATTCAAAAAATTTCCGCTGTTCTATCATGTATTCAGAAATGCTTTCATCCTTTGACTGGTTCTTTTTGTGAAATCTAAATCTCTCAGCTATCACTAGTGGTTTAGGGCTCAAGTGATTTTATAAAATTGCAACAATTTTGCTGAATGTCTTGTTTGCTAGCTTTTCAGAAGATATCAAGGTGTGTAAGAGCTTTTACATTTTAGCAACCATTTAGCGTGGAGAGGTTCCTTTCCTCAGCCATGTCGTTTGCATTACAATACAGTTCAACCCTCTTTTCATTGGCAGTCTTCATTAGCACTATCAAGTTCGTCAACTTTCCTGACTAAGGCCATCGTCACTTTACTTTCACTTTAACTTTGCCAGTTGTCCATCTCCCTCTGTGCACCATGCAGTATTACTCACACATCCTTTTGTTAATGTCTCATTCCCTTTCTCCGAATTCTGTCATCTCGTAGCTGTCAGTGCAGTTGGTGATATTCGCTGACATTCAGGTTCGTACTCATCTCCAATTTATTGTGTCTGTATAACTACATACCAATTAAAATAAAACACACAGGCAGAGGTGAGGTTAACAGGTATATTCACTTTGCGGAGAGAGAGCAACAGATCAATGCACACGACAAGTTATCAGTCAATAAGTAGTGCTAAGGGGAGCCATTGCACTAGAAGAAATGGATCCATACGTCACAGATAGGACCATTACAGGCTAAGCTGCATCTTATTGGCATTGCTACTAGCCATGATCTATGGCAGGAAGTGAGCAACAAATATGACATATAATTGAAAATCAAGAGATTGTTGATGCTGAAAATCTGAAATAAAAACAAGAATTTCTAGAACTACTGAGAAGGTCAGGCAGCATCTTTGGAAAGAGTCAATGTTTCAGGTCAGAGTCCCTTCATCAGAACTGGGAAAGAGAGAAAATATGTGTGTTTTAAGCTGTAGAGAGTATGAAGGAGGGTTGGATAGAACAAAGCGAATATCTCTGATAAACAGAGGCGAGGGGGTTGTAGGGATAAGTTGTCAATGATAGATTAATAAAGGAAGTTAAGGAAAAATAATGTGACCAATAGAACATAAAAGATGTGAATTGACAATAGTTAGAAAGATAGAATGTGAACACAAGATTGTAGCAATTGTTGAATACGTAAGTAACTTTTTCAGCAATACCAGGTCAAGAACTCTAAACTCTAAGTAAGTCTTACATGCTTTGAATTTATTGTCAGTTTGAATTTAACATTCTAATGTTCAATGGTTTTGATGTTTTAGAAAAGAGAGAAAAGCAGAAATAAGAGGAGGTGATGAATTGTGCTATTAATCAGGACAATATCACAGATGAATTCAGAGGGGACATAATGGCATGCTCATCCACTGAGTCTATATAGGCAGAACTCAAAAATAGGAAGGGTACAATCACTCTGCTGGGATTATACTACAGCTCCCCTAATAGCCACATGTGCATTGAGGAACAGATATGACGGCAGATTAAGGAAATGTGTAAAAACAATAGGGTTGTTGTTATGAAGGACTTCAACTTCCCTAATATAAACTGGGACCTCCTTACTGCAAGAGGTTTATTTGCTTGGATGTGGAGGATGTAGTTGAGGCCCTTAATGAGTATTTTACATCAGTATTGACCAAGGAGAAGTGTGTGGAGGATAAGAGATCAGTGCAAGCATATTAATATAATAAGGCATTCCAACATAAAGGAGAAGGTAGTGTTTGGTCTCTTAAAGGACATTAAGTTGTATAAGTCCTCAGGGCCTGATAGGACATATGCCGTGTTATTGAGAGAGGCAAGAGATGAAATTGTTGGGGCCTCGACCAGTATCTTTGCGTCTTCCCTAGCTATAGGTGAAGTCCTGGAAGAATGGTGAGTAGCTAATGTTGTTCCGTTATTCAAGAAGGGAACCAAAGATGATCGTAGAAGTTACAGGAAAGAATTCTTAGGGATTCAGTTTATGAGCGCTTGGAAACCCGTGGCCTAACTATGAAGGACCGACACGGCTTTGTGTGGAGCAAATCATGTCCTACTAACTTGATTGAGTGTTTTGACAAGATGAAGAGGGTAATGAATGAAGGTAGAACTTTGGATGTTGTCTACATGGATTTTAGTAAGGCATTGACAAGGTCTCTCATGGACACATCCAGAAGATTAAGATGCATGGGATCAATGGTGAATTGGCTGTTGTAGTTCAGAACTGGCTTGCCCAGAGAAGGGACCTTTGTTGTGGCCAAAGGGACTTATTTTAGCTGGAGATCTGTGATTAGTGGCATTCCAATAAGGACCAAGGAGCCCTGGATATTAAGTGTGTGATTAAGGTAACAAAAGAAAGCAGTGGAAGAGGGGGCAATGGAGTGGGTTATGATTTCACTTGGATCAATTATTTAGTGCACTGAGCCCCATGCACTTTGTCACATCTCGACGAACAACACCGCCAAAGCAAGCTATAAGAAGTTTGATGCACTTCACAATAACAGAAGAAAGTAATTTGTTGTTTGATTGTTCTGCCATTGACAAATTGACAAGTGGGAATTTCACATCTCCATCAATTGCGAATTCTGTGACAAAACGCTTTACTTTTAAATCGCCTGACTCTGATTTTAAAATTATGCCCCACGATTCTGGAATCCTACTAAAGGAGTTGTCCATCAGTAATCTATCCTGCCACATATATAGCCTTCATCATTCAAAATCCTCAATTCATTCCTTGTCCATGCCTAAGAATAGGTGTTCTAAAGGATCTGGTCTCTCTCCCTTAAGAAAGACTTTTTAATTAAGTGCTGTTTCCCCATTCTGAGTTTTCAGGACATCACCAAGCACCAATAGACATTTTTAGAATCATCCCTCAGGTCTATCTGTACAAGGCAAGGCAATAATAACATCTCAGCTCAGAAAATGCAGACATAAACAGACCTATGTGTAAGCATAACAACTGATAAAACTGGGCAATTAAGTCTAGGATCCACTTTCAGCTTGGGGGTTAGTTGCAGAATGATCTTGCAAAATAAAGAGCAGAGGTAAGACCATTTGGCAGATTTTGGCAGAAGGTTAAAAAAAATTGTATTGTGTAATTTCTCCTAAAGACATGGCTTATCCACTGAGGAGGTTGGGTGAGGAGCAGAACAGGGTAAAAAAAAGAGTGCAAAAGATTTTTCAGAGAATAATTCCTATCCTAAGTTACTTAAGTTTTGTTCTGTTACATTTTCAATGACCGAGAGAGAGAAAAAAAGGGAATTCAAAACCATTTAGCTTTGTTTCTCCCTCACTCACTAGGTTTACACTTGCAATTGGACAGACAAGGAATAAAAAGATTAGTTAAATTTCAAATTGCACATCTGAAGTTCACAGAGTATTGCAGAAAAAAAATAGTATGAAAGTTTCGAACACGCTACCAATATGCAAATCATGTAGAAGGAAATGTTTTTTATTTCTATATACTGAGATTGCGTTACAGACAGGGTTGTATTTCTAGAAAGCAATATTCTGTAACATGATGCTGTGCCATTTGCAATGCATCAAGAAGCGAGTTGGAAAAATAAGTTTTGCGTTGATTTGTTTACTTTTCTCACATGAATTTTGCGAGAATTAATTTGTGAATTCTGTAAAGGCAAATTTCAGTAGCCCAATTACACAGAGGTTGGCTCACAGGAAACTTCACGCCAATACTTCACAAATTAAAATTGACAAGTTAATTCTCACAAAATCTGTGCGGAAAATTAAATAAATCAACACAAAACTTACTTTTTCCAACTCGGTTTGTAACACATTTCAATTTAAACATATAATTTAGGGTGAAAGTTTAGAATTTTAGAATAGATACTTCATTATCAGAAGCATTACCTTGCCTTCCCACTCATAAGAAAAATTCAAATTACACAATCAAAAAAAAAGGATGTATTTTCTGGTGATCTAACCATCAAAAATACTTAACAGCCAACACTAGACCAATTTTGGCATTTTTTTCACTTCCTAAAGAATTTTCAGAAATTATTCATGCACAATAAATTGCTTTTAGGGCATTGAACAAAAATGTGAATGCAAAGGAGGAAGTGACTTTGTAGTAATGGGATGGCTTACCTCTGCGTATTTAACTATTTGACTAGAGCTTAAGAACCAAAAAAAAGGTGATTACTTTGCTTGTGGGTGTTCTGCAGACCTCCTCATTTTAAGTAGGAGAAAATGGAGAGATATGTTAGTAAATCATGAGGAAATGCTAACGTATTAGTAGATTTTAAATTCTCCATTATTGACTGGGATTGTTATAATGTGAGAGGCACAGGCCTGTGAAATATTTGAAATGAATCAATGAAAGATTTTTCAGCAGGTAAGTAGATATTTGTAATGAGAAAATGAGCAGTACTTGACCAAAATCTTAAGGAGTGTAGCTGGCAATTGGTTAAAGAGTCATTGGAGAGCAATGAGAGTGACATTCAGCCCTGTAAGTTTCAAGATGAAAAGGAATAAAAATGGTCAAAAATTAAGGAAAAGGCTGAATTCAATATCTTAAGACAGAACCTGGCAAAACTAGATTGGGAGCAGCTACTTGCAGCAGACAAATGGGAGTCATTCAAAAGCAAAACAATGAGGATCCAGGAACAACAAGTTCTGATAAGGATGAAAGGTAAGGGCTGTAAGTCCAAAGATCTCTGGATGTCCAGGAATATAGAGGTCTGCATAAAGGAATGCAAAAGGAAGCATATGTCTGGTATTGAGAACTGAAAGGATGAGTGTTCAATGGGAATATAGAAAGTGTAGAGGGATACCTTAAACAAATTAGGAGGGCAAGACAATGCAGGAATCATATTAGAAGTTTCTTGTTCTTGTGAGAGTACCAGCAATGCCAAGGTCATTTTATCTCATGCTGGTGGATGTGTCGATCTTGTCTTGTGGACAGTATTGTCAGTAAGGTGCACCTCAGAAAGCACAGGTGATGGGGGATTGAATGTGCTTGCTGATTAAGGACTGTTATGTGATGATTCTGCCAGCCAAGCAGGTCACCTAGAATACCAGGGAACGGAGGCAGCATTATACCGGGTCAATAGAATTTCAGGGGTTGCAAAGGCAAGCCAAAGGCACTTACCTTCGTACTGTGAACTAGCGTAGCGACATAAGAACATAACATAAGAACATAAGAAATAGGAGCAGGAGTAGGCCATCTGGCCCATCGAGCCTGCCCCACCATTCAATAAGATCATGGCTGATCTGGCCATAGACTCATTTCTACCTACCTGCTTTTCCCCCAGAACTCTTAATTCCCCTAATATGAAAAAATCGATCCAATTTATCTTAAATATATTTACTGAGGTAGCCTCCACTGCTTCATTGGGCAGAGAATTCCATGGATTCACCACTCTGAGAAAAGCAGTTCCTCCTCATCTCCATCCTAAATCTACTCCCTCGAGTCCCGAGGCTACGTCCCCTAGTTTGTCTCACCAACTTGTGGAAACAACTTTCCTGCCTCTATCTTATCTACCTCTTTCAGAATTTTATGTTTCTATAAGATCTCCTCTCATCCTTCTAAATTACACAGCATACACACACTTATAAACCTGCTTGTTAGTGGAAACATTTAATCATGTGGTAGCAACCCTATGCATAAAAGCATGCAGACATGGTCAAGAAGTTCAGTTGTTGTTCAGACCAAACAACAGAGATTTGACTTTGACTGTGGAATGATTTCTGGTGCCAGATGGGGAGGTTTGAGTATCTCAGAAACAATTACTCTCCTGGGATTTTCATGCATAACAGTTTCTACAGTTTACAGAGAAAGGTGTCAAAACTTTTTTTTAAAAATCCAGCGATTGGCAGTTCTGTGGGTGAACATGCCTTTTTAATGAGAGAGGTCAGAGGAGAATGGCCAGACTGGTTCAAAGAGACAGGAAAGATGCAGAAACTCAAATAACCACACGTTACAACAGCGGTGTGCAGAAGAGCATCTGTGAACACATCGAACCTTGAAGTGGACAGGCTACAGCAGGAGAAGGCGATGAACATACACGAGTGATCATAAGCCTGATTCAGAGTTCCAAAAACTGCTGGAGGAACTCAGGTGGTCAGGCAGCATCTATGGAAAGGAATAAACAGTCGATGTTTTGCCCCGAGCTTTCAGGACTTTGGATGATTTGGATCTCCAGCATCCATTGTATGTGATGAATTTATCTGAATAAAGAGTTGGGACCTGCAGCCGTACAAAACATGGGTCAGTCTGTACTCGGGGTTTGCCACACGATAGGATGTGACATCTGAAAGAGTATAAGAAAGGTTCACCAGGAAGCCACCTGGAATGGAGGGAAGTTGTGGAAGGACTGATGAATGCATATGCAGCACTAAAGTGAGAAAGGGACTTTGAGAGCAGCCCAAAAAGAACTGGTATGGCACCGTAGCATAGCGGTTATCACAATGCTCTACTGTTCCCACCACCTCCCGTAAGGAGTTTGTACGTTCTCCCTGTGACAGCGGCTGCCTCTGGGTGCTCCGGTTTCCTGGCACACCCGAAAGGTTAGGGTTAGTGAGCTGCACGGAAGCACAGTGATACTTAACGGGCTACCCCCAGCACATCTGTGGACACATAAATGACACTTTTCACTGAATGCCTCTACGTACAAAGTTAAATATACCTGAATCTTAATCAGAATATCGTCCTAGGTGACAGCCCGCCACTACCTCATGGACGGGTAAACGGCAAAGCCTGGAGAGACAGGGACAACGTGCCAATGGGCAAAACATCACCAGAGCCTGCGCCCCTTACCTGGATGGCTTCTGTAGGCTCCAGGAGAGATGTCTAGAATGACGATGCTGGAAAGGTCACTGTGCACCATGGAGAGGTCTTTAATGTAGCTACCCAACTCCAGTGTACAGTGCTGTGCCGAACATGATGCATAATGGAGGGTGGAGGATAGGAGAAACAAAACAGCTCAGATACAAGGTTCAGACTTTACAAGCAGTCAACCCTCACTACAGGTGTGCACAGTGTAGCGGTTAGCGCAATGCTTACGGTGCCAGCCATCGGGGTTCCATTCCCACTGCTGTCTGTGAGGAGCTTGTACATTCTCCCCGTGACGCTATGTACCAGCAGCAATAGACCACAAACTGAGTCAGGGTTTAATGTTAAACCACTATATTTATTAGTATCTACTCAAAATATAGAAAATTAAACAAACTACTCTTCTAAACAGAAATTAACAGCGCTATGCATTGTAGCTCCGAAACTGTCAGGCTTAGGGACAGTTCTTAAAGTCTTAAGATGGCAAGCTAGAAAATTCCGGTAAGCCACAGAATAGGTGAGGGGAGAAACTTGTAAATCCACATTACGATGCAACGAGGAGGCGATCACAAAGAATTCCACAGGTTCCAAGCTGGGGAAACTAGGTAACCATCATAGAAGATCTCAGCCAATGAGTAGTGTTCTAAAATCCACGTAGAGATATCACACGGTGACAGTCACGGAATATTCCTTAGTACAAGTGGTCACCACATAACACACCCGAATCCATGTAAGGGTTAACGAAACTGGTCACCACAGAATACTCCAAAAATCCACATATGGATCATAAGAAGTGACAGTCACATATCCAATATTCACTGTGTGCCGCTCACTCACCCAACCCTTTGGGCATGGGGAAGTATCAAACTTCACCCATTTCTGTAGTGAGCTCCTCTCGCAGTCCGAAGTCTTAACTCTCTCTCACTCTCTCTCTCTACTATGTACCAGCAGTCTGTCCACATTTTGATATACTGACATCATACTCCCACCTCATCCAGGCGTTTAAAGTGACGCCCACAGTAAACGAAACCCGTGGTCACACAACAGTAAAAGCAGTCGCATATGTGTAGTTTTCTTTGTATTTGTTGAGGACCAAATGATGCAGTTAGAGTCTGTTCCAGATCTTCCACTATGAACAGGGTGGTAAGCTTTCTGTCAGATTCCATTTTAAGACCATTCAGTTCTGCTTCCATCTCTTTCACAGACAATCCACTCCAGTCTGTGAACTCCCTTTATTTTCTCCTTGTCGGTAGTGCGAGTGGACAGCAGTGGTTTCACATCTACATTTGCTTTTCTAAAATATTAACTTTTTTATTAATCTCCTTATTATCCTGTGATGGAATGGAAGCAAAGTAGTTTCCAAGCTGTAAAAAAGGATTTGGTTTCCTCGGTTCCAGACCAGCAAGTCTCAAGTTCTTCATGAGTGAGAGTCACGCAGTCCATCTTCAGTATGCTCCACCTTTTTCATGTTTCTCTTTTCAAAAGTTATTTTTTTCTTTATTACAGTGTTTTAGTTAACAATGTATTTTTTACTTTTACAGGTGCATTCAATGTGTTTCTTTTTGTCACAGCTTCAGCAATCTAAATACTTATAACAGCATTTTTTTGCTGAATGCTCAGTTTTTCCACAAGTTTCAGTAGAAACTTAATGAACTTCGGAAGATGTGCTTCTTTAGCTGGCATCTCCATAGATATATTAATCTCAATTGCTTTCTGTAATGTTAATCTGATTGAATTGCGTCACTACACATACAAGTCTATAATGTAACATGGCATTCAGTGACTGCTCAAAATCAGTGTTCAAACAATTGCTTCAGCACCACCACAAACTGTGAAATAGACTCACCTTACTCTTGATTCCTTTTGTGAAATCTAAACCTCTCACCAATAATCAAAGGTTTAGATGAATAGTAGTCTTTTAAGACTTCAACTATGTCCTCATAAGGCTTATCTCAAGACTTAGCAGGTTGCACTAGACATTAAGTTAAACAATTTGCGCCGATCATAGTAAGAGAAGTTGGAACACAAATATCAATGGAAATTTGATTTGCCAGTGCAAAATATTCAAATCGTTCCCCATATGAATTCCATTGCTTTGTTGTTTCATGATAAAGCCCTATATTTCCAATCATCTTTGCTACTTTCAAACAAAATCTCATTCCAGGGAAGTTAACTAGTCTTGTCCATCTCTCTCTCTCTCTTACTTGTTTTATTTAATTGTCCTGTTCTCTCCTCTTGGATACTTCACTCACTATGTGTCCTGCGGTCGCTTTTTTATTGTGTGCAGCGTCTCCTTTTCGCTCATCTACATTACACACTATATACCAGTAGCATTGCACATGGACTTTTTTTTTGCCAAAGGGAACAAAAAAATCACATTTAGTACTTAACACCAAAGGAAGTTTGACCTGTAAGGGTCAAAATATACATTAATTCATAAAGTAAATGTTTTAATTTTTTCCATTTAGATGTGTATTTTAATTGCCCAGTTTGGACCTGAGACATTTTGTGTGCGTTGCTTGTACATGGAGCAAGATAGTTTGTCTGATTGAGAGGTGTCGCAACAACAATTTTTCACTCGTCAGCTCAACCAGGAAATTGATTGTGGACTTCAGTAAGGGGAAGTCAGTAGAATACACACCTGTCCTCATGGAGGATTCAACATTGGAAAGGGTGAGCAGCTTCCAAGGTCTGGGTGGGTAGCTTTGCTAGAGATGTTGGGGAGGGTTTAAACTAATTCAGCCAGGGGATAAGAATCAGAGTGATTGAGCTGAAAAGGGAGCAGTTGGTGTACAAGTCAATGCACTGTGTAGTGAGACTGTGAGGAAGGACAGGCAGATAATAGGGCAAAATTTCAATCACTGGGATGAGTCGAAGTGTAACATGTAGATGATCTGGTAGAGCAGTTAGAGAATGGAAGGTATGACATTGTGAGAAGCACTGAGTTGAAGCTGAAAGAAGATCATAGTTGGGAGCTTAACGTCCAAAAGGACAGGCAGGTAGGCAAAGTGGGTGGGTGACTCTATGGGTAAAAAATGAAATTGCATCCTTAGAAAAAGATGACATGGGAACGGAAGCTGTAGAATTCATGCGGATAGAGAAACTGCAAGGACAAAAAGACCTTGATGTTGATTGTGAAGCTTTAAAAACCAACAGAAGACAACTAAAAAAACCACAAGGAGAGAAAAGATAAAATATGAAGGTAGGCTGGACTATAATATAAAAGAGGATATCAAAAGTTTTTTCAGATATATACAGAGTAAAAGAAAGGCAAGAGTAGATATCAGACCTCTGGAAATGATCCTGGGAGAGGTAATAATGGGGGACAAAGAGATAGCAGATGAACTTAATAAGTATTTTGCATCTGTATGCCAGAAATTCCAGACTGTCAGGGGATAAAAGTGAGTTTAGCTGCCATTACTAAGGAGAAGGTGTTTGGGAAGCTAAAAGGTCTGAAGGTAGATATGAATCCTGGACCATATGGACTACACCCCAAGGTTATGAAATAGGTAGCTGAATAGATTATGGAGGCATTAGTAGTGATATTTCAAGAATGTCTAGATTCCGGAGAGGTTCTGGTGGACTGGAAAACTGCGACTTCACCATTTATGAAGGAAGGGAGGCAGAAGAAATGAAATTATAGGCCAGTTAGCCTGTCTTCAGTGGTTGGGAAAATATTGGAAGCTATTATTAAAGATGAGGTTTCAGGTTCCTTGGAGGCAGATGATAAAAATAGCTGAAAACAGCATGGTTTTCTTAAGCGGAAATTTTGACTGCTAAATCTGTTGTAATTCTTTGAGGAATTAACAGCCAGGATAGACAAAGGAGAGTCAATGCATAGTGTTTACTTAGATTTTCAGAAGGGCTTTGAAAAGGCTGCTTAATGAGATAAGAAGACGTGGTATTGCAGGAAAGATACTAACATGCATAGAAGATTGGCCGACTGGCAGGATACAAAGAGTGGGAATAAAGGGGGTCTTTTCTGGTTGACTGCTAGTGATCTGTGGTGTTCTGCAGGGGTCAGTATTTTACATTATATGTCACTGATTTGGATGATAGAATTGATGGCTTTGTTGCCAGGCTTACAAACTATAGAAAGATAGGTCAAGGAGCAGGTAGTGTCGAGGAAGCAAGGTGTCTGCAGAAGGACTTAGACAGATTGGGAGATGGCCAATGAAATGACACATGGAATATTGTGCAGGGAAGTACATGGTCATGCACTTGGGTAGAAGGGATATAGGTGTAGACTATTTTCTAAATGGTGAGAAAATTCAAAAACCAGATGTGCAAAGGGACTTGTGCAGGATTCCCCAAAGATTAACTAGCAGGTTGAGTCGGTAGCAAGAAAGACAAATGTAACGTCAGCATTCACTTCAACAGGATGAGAACATAGAGCAAGGATGTAATGCTGAGTCTTTATAAGCAATTGGTTATACCACACTTAGAGTATTGTGAGCAGCTTTGGTTCCCTTATTTCAGAAAAGATGTGGTGGTATTGGAGAGGGTTCAGAGGAGGTTCACAAGAGTGATTCTGAGAATGCAAGGTTTAACGTATAAAGAGTGTTTAGTGGCTGTGGGCCTGTACTTGCTAGAAGAATGAGGGGAGATCTCATTGAAACCTACCAGATATTGGAAGGCCTAAATAGAGTGGATGTGGAATGGATGTTTCCTATAGTGGGTGAGTCTAGGACCAGAGGGCACAGCCTCACAATAGAGGGGTGTCCATTTTTAAACAAAATTGAGGAGGAATTTCTTTAGCCAGAGGGTGGTGAATCTGTGGAATTCATTGCCATAGATGGCTGTGGATTTAAAACAGAGGCTGAAAGGTTCATGATTATTCAGTGCATCAATGGTTATTTGGGAAGGCAGGTGAATGGGGTTGAAAGGGATGATAAATCAGCCATGATGGAATGGCAGAGCAGACTCGTTGGGCCAAATGGCCTAATTCTGTATCTATATCTTATGGTCAATGTCTCAGAGAATCTATTGTGGTCCCAACACATTGATGCAATCATGAAGAAGGCACATGGGTGGCTATACTTTATCGAGAGTTTAAGATTTGGTATGTCAACAAACACTCTAGTAAATATTTACAAATGTAGGGTGAACTTGTTGCATTATCACCTGATATAAAAACTCCTATAGAAGTGCTGGATCACAGGAGGCTGCAGAGGGTTGTAGGCTCAGCCAGCGCCGTCATGGACACAACTGTCTCTACTACTGAGGTCATCTTTAAGAACCCTCGCCATCCAAGGATGTTTTCTTTTCATTGTAATCATCGGGGATGAGGTACAGGAGCCTGAAGATCTGCACTCAGTGTTTTATAACAGCTTCTTCCTCTCTGCCATCAGATTTGTGAATGGTCCATGATGCTTTAAACACTACATCACTATTCCCCTTTTGCACTATTAATATATCTAGTTTTTTTTTTGTTAGTGATTTTTATATCTTGTACTAGTGCTGCCACGAGACAACATATGTCAGTGAAAATAAACACGATTCTGATGTGGCAATAATAAACCAATTAGAGGATTGGAAAGCATAGAAATGGGGGTATATACTGACATAAAATAATTCAAAACCAGCAAACACAGCAATCTCATTAATACAAAATATATTTGATAAAACAAGATTATAAACTCCAACGTCAGGGGGAGAAAGATGGGAAATGGGGTTGAGGTAGGGAGGACTTGCCAGACGTCCGGCTTTTGAACACTCTGTCCTCCGTCCGGTGCCACCTTGAGCCAGACGTTAATTTGTCCTCCATTTTTGGGTCTGACTAAAAACCCTAAATTACCTCAGATATGCAGTATTTAAAACAGTGGGAACTGAAAGCTATAACAACCGTTAATGTATTTTTATTATATATAGTTGACATTGCCAACACTGCTGATGACACAGTGTATGAGTCACGTCCGCACGTCCAAGAGGGTCAGTCTGCCCAAGGCCGCTGCCACAGTGGAGAGTGGTTGACTTTTGTGTTCTTGTTCCAAGCCCCTAAAGAAATGCCGAAAAGAAAGACTATACTTAACCATGAACGGGCAAAGAATTTGGATTTATTGCTAAAAGCAGAAAAAGTGACTTTCATGCTTTTTGTACACTATGCTGTTGTGATGTGGAGATTGGCAGTAAGGGAAAAAGTGCAGTTGAATGACACACTGCCACAGACAAACATAAAGTTAATACTCATACTGCTGGTACGTCAGCATTGTTATCATTTTTCTCCCCAGCTCGATCAACTCAAGATGAGAAAATCTTGGCTGCGGAACTGTGTAAAGTATATCATGCTGTGAAGCATCATCGGTCATACAGAAGTGTTGACTGTGGAGTAAAAGTTGACAAAGAGATATACAGTGACTCATTGTTAGTGAAAGGTGTAACGTGGGAAAACTAAAGCAAAAGCTCTGTGTGAAAATATTCTAGCATTGTACTCTGTACAAAAGCATGTGGAGTATACCAAAGAACATGACTTGTCCTTTTCAGTAGCAATTGATGCTTCACACAAAGGTGCAACACAGTGTTTCCCAATACTTCTGAGATACTTTCATTTTGAGAAGAGAGTGCAACATGTTTTACTTGACTTTTACAGTGATAACAATGAATCATCAGAGGACATAACAAATCAGCTACTGGTTAAACTAGAGATGTCAGGTCTGGATCTGAATAAAGTGTCTGCATACACTGCTGACAATGCAAGTGTTAACTATGGAAAACACAACAGTGTTAATCAAAAACTGAAAATGGCTCAAAAGAACATTATTGCTGCAAATTGTCTGGCTCATATTTTGTACAATGCAACAAGATTTACTACAGGAAAACTGGAAACTGAAGTTGAAAATATTGTGCTCAAAGTGTACAACCATTTCAGCATTTCTTTCTTTCTTTTTTCAATCTTTTAATTGATTTTAAAAGAAGTGTGTATACAAACAAGAGGAGAATATCGCTAGTATATATGTCAATAACAATACATACAGAAGGTAAAATAAACAATATCAGAATCACACATAGTGTTAATCTACAAAGCATAAATTTGATATAGAATGTATAATTCTCCTCTTATCAACTTATGAAGAAAGGAAGGAATATTAGAATTTTTTTATACAGAAGAAAAGAGGGAAAAAAAACACTATTCTAAACAGAAAGAAAAAGGACTGGGTAGTCCATCCTGAGAGAGAAACCAAAAGAAAAGAGACTCTCCGATCAAATCCAAGGTTCTGAAAAAAATAGCTGGAAGATAATCAGTACAAAAATCAGATCATATGAAAATATTGAATAAAAGGTCACCAGATTTCTTCAAATTTAAAGGATGCATCCAATGTCCAACTTCTTATTTTCTCTGGACTTAAACAGGGCATGTTAGAGGAAAGCCAATAAAAGGCAGTAGGAGGGTTAGGGTCCTTCCATTTAAGTGAAATGGCTCTCCTAGCCAATAAGGTTGAAAAGGCTATCATCTGCTGAGCAGAAGCAGGAATATATCCTGCTTCTGATGGAATAATCCCAAAAATAGCTGTAAATAAGTTTGGTTGTAAATCCAGATCCAGCACTTTAGATAAGGTTTTAAAAACATTTTTCCAGAAATTCTCCAACTTTATGCAAGACAAAAACATTTGAGTTAAAGTGGCCACCTGAGTATTACATCTATCACAAATAGGATTAATATTGAGAAAAATATGGGCTAGTTTATCCTTTGACGTATGTGCCCAATGCACTACCCTGAACTGTATCAAAGCATGATGGGCATAAATAAATGAAGTATTTACCAGATGAAAAATTTTACTCCATTGATTATCTGAAAGTAACTCTTGAAATTCCAATTCCCAGGCAGCTTTAATTTTATTGTTAGATATAATTTGTAAATTCAATAACCATTTATAAATTGTAGTATTGATCTTTTTGGAGTGGTTTAACCTGGAAGAGGGTATCTATTATATTAGATGGATAAGTGGAGGGATAATTTGGAAGCAAAGTACATAAAAAATTCCTAATTTGTAAATATCTAAAAAAATGTACATTGGATAAGTCAAATTTATCTGCTAGCTGAGTAAAAGACATTAAACAATCATCTATAAACAAATCCAAAAAAGTTACTATACCTTTGGTTTTCCAATTTTAAAAAGCCTGATCTAAAATTGATGGTTTAAAAAAATAGTTACGATATATTTTACAAGAAAGGACAAAATTATTTAATTCAAAAAATCTGCAAAACTGAAACCAAATTCTTAATGTATGTTTAATAATAGGATTAAGGTCTTGTCTACCAAACTTAGAGAGCAGGAAAGGAAGAGGAGCTCCCAGTAAAGAGGCCAAAGAATATCCCTTCACCGAGTTTTTCTCCAATTCCACCCATAAAGGACAGTCATATATATCTGAATAATGAATCCAACAGGTAATATATTGAATATTAATTGTCCAGTAATACACTCTAAGATTTGGCAAAGCAATAACACCGTCCTTTTTTAATTTCTGCAATAAAGGTTTACTCAATCTAGGATTTTTATTGCTCCAAATACAGTATAGGATAAAATTTTAGAGTAAACACAAAGTACACTGCAGATGCTGTGGTCAAATCAACATGTACAAACAAGCTGGATGAACTCAACAGGTCGGGCAGCATCCATTGAAAGGAGCAGTCAACGTTTCGGGATGAGGCCCTTCGTCAGGACTAAAGGAGGGGGCAGGGGCCCTATAAAGAAGGTGGGGGGAGGTTGGAATGTGCCAAGTGAAAAACCAATCAGAGGAAAGATCAAGGGGTGGGGGAGGGGAAGCAGGGAGGGGATAGGCAGGAGAGGTGAAGAAGGAATCTAAGGGGAAAGCACCATGGGTAGTAGTAGGCAGAATCATGAGAAAGGTGACAGGCAGCTAGAAGAGGATGTACTAGTGAGACCTATACTGTAGAGTGAAAGTGGGATGGGGCAAGGGAGAGGGAGGGAATTACCGGAAGTTGGAGAATTCGATGTTCATACCAAGGGGCTGGAGACTACCCAGACGGTATATGAGGTGGTGCTCCTCCAACTGGAGTTTGGCCTCATCATGGCAGTAGAGGAGGCCATGTATGGACATATCCGAATGGGAATGTGAAGCAGAGTTGAAGAGAGTGGCAACCGGGAGATCCTGTCTGTTGTGGCAGACGGAGCGGAGGTGCTCAATGAAGCGGTCCCCCAATCTGTGTCGGATCTCAAAATTTTAGAGTCTTTTCTGTCAAAAAACCGTTTAGGAACAAATGAAGGAACTGCTTGAAATATAGATAAGAATTTCGGTAGAACTATCATTTTAATAATATCAATTCGACCAATTAATGATAGCATCATAGGAGACCATTTAGAAAGTGTTTGTTGGGTATAATCAATTAATGGGAGAAAATTATATTTATTACAGGTCTTTAAAATTCTTAGTAACTTTAATACCAAGATAAGTAAATTGATCTTTAGCAAAACTAAAGGGTAAATTGTTCATACTTACCCTATAATTTCCAATTATTATTATAATAGGAAATACTGATTTCCTACTATTAATAGGAAATAACTCACTTTTGTATAAATTTAACTTTTATCCAGAAAAACTACTAAATTCGGAGAATATGGATAACATAGAAGGCATAGATTTCTTAGGATCCGACATGTAGACTAGCAAGTTGTCTGCATACAATGAAACCTTATGCATTTTATACCCTCTCTTAATACCCTGAATACTATTGGCATTCCAAAGAGCAATAGCAAGAGGTTCTAGAGCCAAGTTAAATAACAAAGGACTAAGAGGACAGCCCTGCCTGGTACCTCTGTATAGTCTAAAATAGGGAGATTTTTGAATGTTAGTTATAACCACAGCCATAGTAGCTTGATAAATCAATTTGATCCAGGAAATGAAACCCAGACCAAAATTAAATCTTTTAAAAATTTCAAATAAATAAAGCCACTCCACCCTATCAAAGGCTTTCTCTGCGTCAAGGGAAAGAACACATTCAGGTTCTTTGGATGGAGAGGAATAAATAATTTTCAATAGTCTCTGAATATTAAAGTATGAATATCTATTCTTAATAAATCCAGTTTGATCATTAGAGATAACTTTAGGTAAAATATTCTCAATCCTATTAGCCAAAATTTTAGAAATTATTTTAGAATCCATGTTTAGTAAAGAAATTGGTCTATAAGAGGTACATTCAGATAAATCTTTTCCTTTTTTAGGAATTAGTGAAACAGCATTTCAGCTAAAAGAACAGCACAGATAAAGGAATTCTGTGAATTTGTGGATGTTGATATTTGTAATCTGTTATGGCATGTTGTGACTAGATGACTCTCTCTTTTCCCATCAATTAACTTAAATTGCTGGGAAGCCCTAAAAAGTTATCTTCAGAGTCTAGG
Organism: Hemitrygon akajei; assembly: GCF_048418815.1. Taxonomy (NCBI): domain Eukaryota; kingdom Metazoa; phylum Chordata; class Chondrichthyes; order Myliobatiformes; family Dasyatidae; genus Hemitrygon; species Hemitrygon akajei. The sequence goes on along the minus strand of NC_133131.1, from coordinate 136,731,453 downwards.
TGAGGAGGAGTGCCCCAAGGTACTGTGAAAGTGCTTTGGAGATGAAGGAAATGCCTGTGAATTGTCAGAGATTTATTTTTTCTTCCTCAGTCACACTCTTAAATTGTTCTCAGACACCGTTGAAGCACTAGAAGCCAAGTCAGTCAGCATAATTTCAGCTAGTGGCTGAACTGAAAAGCAAACTTGAGAGAAGAATAAAGGACTGTTTTTCTGGCTTTGCAGTGAACACCAAGATTAGCTAGCTTACCCCTGATGTGTCTAAGAAATGTGAAGCAGACTTCATTGTTTTCTATGAAAGAGTCATGAAGTACTTAAGTGACAGGTATGACTTCTCTGAAAAACAGCTTTCATAACTAAGTGTCCAAATTGAGCCTAACAAGTGCCATACATTTTGGAGAATTTGGTGATGCAGTCAAGGCCGGTAACTTCAAGATATTGATATAGATGAATTATATGAAGAGTATGGGAATGTGGAGGCCATTACCAATACTCCTGAGATTAGATAGCCATAGTGAAGAACATTATCTCAAGCTGTTCAGTAAATCTGAGGTCTCTTTTACAAACCTGAAGAAGGTGAGTGCTTATATCTTCTCTATTCCATGCAGCAATGTTCACACAGAACTAGTTTTTTAAATGTTGACCTCAGGTTGGAGAAACCAGAAAAACCATCTGCAAGTGGATTCAGTAGAACTCCACCAGAACTCCAAATATGTAACAACTTCTCAGAAGAGTGCCCAGCCATGTACAAAAAAACTCCTGGCCAACAGAAAACTCCTGGAGATGGCAAGTAAAGGGCAGAAATACAAAAATAGACATCCATACCTGGCAGTCCATGGTAGGCCTAAGTAGGCTACTTCCTTTAGTTTGTGAAGTAAGTTAATTTGCTTAGCATATCTGCTTCAGCAGGAGTAAAAATGAATATTCATTTCTTTCAGTTCTTTATTTATACTGTATGAATTATGTATCATTATGTATCCGGAGGCTTTGCTCATTACAGCCGGGGACTTTAACCAGGCCAACCTCAGAAAAGCGCTGCCAAAGTTATACCAACATGTCTCCTGCTCCACTAGAGGCCCGAGTATACTTGACCACTGCTACACAGCAGGCAAGGATGCCTACTGTTCCATCCAACGACTTCACTTCGGAAAATCGGACCATCAGGATGTACTCCTCCTCCCGGCTTACAAACAGAAACTGAAGCCGGAGGTAACAAATATCACTGTGATGATTGTACGCTCTAGTATCAATTGTTTGATGACAATAAAGTATATGTATTTGAATGCATGTATGTAATATGCAGAATGATGAATCATTAAATAGGAAAAAAGGCTCTGGCAGAAAATCACTGATTAATGATGAAATAGCTAAGTTTTTGCTCAATTTATATAGGCAAAAAAGTATCATGTTACAATTTTTTTTAAATAACTAAAGAGATCATCTGCTTGCATTTGTTTTTGCAATACAGTTTAAATGTTATTAAAAGAAACGCACTATATATATTTGTATATATGACTATATATGCAATGTCCTCCTTTTTGGAAATTTGGAAATGGCCACCCTAGGTTGAGGAGGCGACAGAAATTATCAGCCATGATTGGAGGAGCAGCCTCAGCTTTTATAGATAGATAGATAGATAGATAGATACTTTATTCATCCCCATGGGGAAATTCAACTTTTTTCCAATGTCCCATACACTTGTTGTAGCAAAACTAATTACATACAATACTTAACTCAGTAAAAAATATGATATGCATCTAAATCACTATCTCAAAAAGCATTAATAATAGCTTTTAAAAAGTTCTTAAGTCCTGGCGGTAGAATTGTAAAGCCTAATGGCATTGGGGAGTATTGACCTCTTCATCCTGTCTGAGGAGCATTGCATCGACAGTAACCTGTCGCTGAAACTGCTTCTCTGTCTCTGGATGGTGCTATGTAGAGGATGTTCAGAGTTTTCCATAATTGACCGTAGCCTACTCAGCGCCCTTCGCTCAGCTACCGATGTTAAACTCTCCAGTACTTTGCCCACGACAGAGCCCGCCTTCCTTACCAGCTTATTAAGACGTGAGGCGTCCCTCTTCTTAATGCTGCCTCCCCAACACGCCACCACAAAGAAGAGGGCGCTCTCCACAACTGACCTATAGAACATCTTCAGCATCTCACTACAGACATTGAATGACGTCAACCTTCTTAGGAAGTACAATCATGAGGAATTATTGTAACTTCAGGCCTATTTCTATGAGCACGTTGAAAATAACGCATCAAGCACAACCAAATCATGATTTTGCAACCGCCCCTTCCTTAAGACCTGACCGAATTCCTCTGCAAATCAGCAAAAAAAAACACACCATGTTGACGCAAAACAGCAAAGGAGCGCGGAAGGTAAAATGCCCGGCTTCCCACCGCCGCGCAGCTAACGGTCAGCAAGGCGGCAACGGCAACGGCCGGCTCGCGAGGCCAACAGTCTCGAGCCGGCGCGAGGTTCAATTTTCAAACACCTTGCGGCTGCTCTGCCGGCCGACTCGGTGATTGTTCATCGAACGGATGGTTGTATTGTGGAAACGGTGGTTTGCAGGCTAGATAGAAGCGCGTTACTGGCTCAGGGCAGCGGTTAGATGGTACTTCGAACCAACTGTTAATGTAGTTTTGCAGTTCTCCTAAATTACGAGGATTTGTGTGTTGGGGATTAGTTGAGCTGAGGATTTGGGTATGAATAACTGTAACACAAATTGTATTGAGAAACCTCTGCGCCTCGGTTTTGCCAAAGTGGGAAGATGCGTGGCTCGGTACTCGTGGTGGTTTTTAGGAATCCCTCTTGTGATTTCTGCAGTACTCGGGTCAGGATTCAGGAATTTTAAGAACGTCGAAGGAAATGATATCGAAATCCAGTTTACTCCCATAAGCGGTGCTGCAAAACTAGAAAGAACTTTTGTTCGGCAGCATTTTCCAGTAAATTTTACCGAATTCTCGTTAGACAGGCTTTTCACAGAAGGAGCGTTTGTTTCGTTTATTGCTGTTACTAAAGAGAGTAACATCCTTACGAAAAAGGCATTTGAAGAGATCTTAGTACTTGACAAAATGGTCAAAAATTTGAAAGTTACTTACGAAAATACTGAATATGATTTCATGACTCTTTGTGCGAAACTCGCTGGGTCATGTTACGCAAATCCGGTCTTAAAAATTATAAATCACGATGCTAATCAAGTGGAGAACATTACGTTTGAATATCCTCGCCATAATAAAACATTTATTGGTTCTGTTGTGGGCGGAGTTGAGTTAGATGGAAATAAAACTAAAAATGCTCGAGCAGTTAGGATTAGTTATTACTTAAGAGAAGACGACGTGAAATTTGAAAAGCCGACCGAAATGTGGATTCAGATGTTTCTGGACGAAATTTCGAAGTCGTCAAATTTAAAATGGATTGAGGTACAGTTTGTAATGGTAAAATTTCATTCCGCTTTGTCGAAATTCACGGAATATGATCTTTGTAGTTTGCGAGTTCGAGGCCAATTTAAATTATACTGTTGCAAACTGTAAATTCTATTCAGAACAAATGCTTGGTGGGTACCTGACAGGTTACATCATTTAGTTATTGTAGTTTCCATGCTGTCTGTGGAAATATATTTTTAAGCAGTCGTAAATAAGACAGATTTTATTTCTGGAAAAAACTATTCTAATCCACGTGTTTTGCCAAGTAACCTGACAATGAGACTCCCTTTCAGAATTGAAAGAACCAATTTTAAATGTAAGGTTTAAATCTAACTTTGCTGAAATAGTAGGTGGAAGGGCAGGATGTGTTGCAGATGGGAGAATGGGCAAAGAACTGGCAGATGAAATGCAATTTAGGGATATGTATCATCATGAACGTTGGTAGAACGAATAAAGCCATGGACTATTTTATAAAAGGTGATTTTTAAAAATCAGAGATGCAAAAGGACTTGGGCATCCTTGTGACCGATTCCCAAAAGGTTAATTTGCAGGACGAGTCAGTGGGAGGGAAGGCCAATACACCGTTAGCATTCATTTCGAGAGGACTAGAATATAAAAGCAAAAGTATAACGCTGAGGCTTTATAAGGGATTGGTCAGACTGCACTTGGAGTGTTGTTAGTAGTTTTGGGCCCCTCATCTAAGTCAGACTCACTAGCATTAGAGAATGGTTCTGGGAATGAAAGGGTTAAGACGTGCTGTGGGTCTGTATCGCAGAGTGAGGGGGTGGGGTATCAGATTGAAAGTCCTAGATAGAGTTGATATGGTGAAGATGTTCCCTATAGAGGGTGAGTCAGGGACCAAAGGACACAGCCTCAAAATAGAGGAACGTCCATTTAGAACAGATGAGGAGGTATTCCTTTAGCCAGAGCGTAGTGAATCCGTGGAATTCACAGACGGTGGTGGAGGCCAAGTTATTGAGTAGTGTATACTTAAAGCCGAAGTTGCTAGGTTTTTGATTACAGCATCAAATGATATGGGAGAAGGCAGGAGAATGGGGTTGAGAGAGATCATAAATCAGCTATGATGAAGCTGTGGGCTGGAAGGACCAAGTGGTCTAATTCTGTATATCTTACTGGCTTTGAAGCAAGACAATTGGGGGGGAGGAGAAACAATTCCTTGAGCTAAACAAAATAGCAAATCTGCAGTAGATATCTTGTGTGAATCAGTATATCAAATCAAATAGGTCTATGAACAGCCTCATACGATGTTTAAGGATGTGAGGAAGTTGCTATTGCATTATTTTACCCCACTTGAATGGTTTACTTCCAATAGCTCCAGAAAGGCTACTGCAATATAAATTGAGTTCTTACCTGTCTGAGTTTTTCAGCACACTATCAGTTTTCAGTTGACAGCAGAGGGAAACATACCATCTCCATCAAGTCTGGAGTCAGTCAGGGTTGCCCTCTTTCCTCTGAATTGTTATGTGCTACTTAGAACCCTTTGCCAAAACAGTCAGGAAGGATGAAAACATAAGAGGGATGATGCTGCCAGGCAATGGAGGGACCTGAATGAAAACCTCCCTATACAAGGACAATGTCACTGTCTTCTGCTGTAATCTGATGTCAGTTCACAGATCGATCAGCATCTACGACTAATTTGAGTTGACATTAGGGGCCAGGGTGAAGCAGCTGAAGAGCAAGGTCATACCATTTGGCAACTGGCCCGACCAATCCAGTTCCCCCTTCACCATCAGGACCGATTACGTGAAGGTGCTGGGAATCTGGTTCGAATAAGAATTCGCTGGAACAGACTGAGAAGGTAAAACAGAAATTAGGACTTTAGGGAGGGCACTCCCAATCGATAACGGGGAAGAAGCTGGTCATTAGGTGTGAAGTGCCCTCAGGTCTGCTTTAAGTGTGGCTCATCCCCCACTCCTCCAGTTTGGGAATCATCCAATCAGCTTCTTCTAGGAATCCAAGATGGAGTGGATCAGATGGGTCACAATTCAGACGTCCCTGGACAATGGGGGCAAAAATTTTCCTCACCATGATGGCCGTCTTCGTGTGTGGCTGCATCAGGCTTTAAGTGGATCCTAAATACATGGTCACAAAGTTACCACTACACGTCTTCTCATGTTGCGAAGGATGGGTCTGGCCCCATTGCCTTGCAATGTCCCAGTTAGCTGGATGTTGCCACAATACCTGCCCTTTGCAGATTAACACCTTCGACCACAAGGGCATCTGGTAGTGGTCAACATTGAACATTTTGTAGAGACTGCAGGAGAAAGATGTGATGAACACAGTGGGGTGGTTCCCCCAAGCAGACTGTCTAGACCATCTGTTGGAATGCTTCATCACCAGGTTCACCCACAGGCACCAAGACCCAACCTGGCTGGTGGTGAGAGCTGCTCTCCCAGTCTGATCCTTCCTGCATGCCCGGAACATCATCCCCATAACTCGCTGCCCGTGGGATGAATGGTGTGGAGAAGAGACAGTAACTCACCTCTTTGCAAAGGAAGTGTGGAGGAAGATGAAAGGGTTTGTATCACGCTTTATCCCGAGCACCTGTATGACAGAGGACTGTCTGATCTACAGGCTGTTCCCAGGGAAGCACATGGAAACTACTGGCAGATCATCAACTTGGTGAAAGGCGCAATTTGATTGGCCCAAAACCTGAGGGTCTACCAGCACATCGAGATGTCTGTGGAAGAATGTTGCCAACTGGGACATTCCAGGCTGCAGGCTGAGGGATGCACTGAAGTTTGGTGCAGCTACCACAAAGGCCCGGTTGGATAGAACCATGGGTTAGGGAAGCCCCTCAATTACTGTGGTGTTTAATTTAAAAGCCCAGGGTCCGGGGACTTCCGGTAAGATGGTGATTGTTTAGCTGCTCTGAACTTTTGTTCCGTTACTGTCACTATCTTTGCACTAAATGTCTCCATTTTTTAAACCTTAGTTAGGAATTTTTTCGGTATCTCTTACTTGCCTGTGAACATATCTAACTTACAATGTCTAGCAAGAGTTCTAAATCCGGGAGAAGAGAAGCTATGACTCCCTCGGACGAGACCCTGGTTGCGCTCGGAAAGCTCCGAGATGAAATTTTAAAGGAATTTAAAACCGCTTTCAAACAATTGGAAGACAAACTGGATTGGATCAACGATAAAGTGGACAAACATGCTGAACACTTATCTCGCATCGATTCGACTTCTGAAGATTTAGAAAGTCGTGTTCGATACTTGGAGACTCTCTGTTCCAGCTTAGAGGAAAAATGTAACAAACTCCTTTCCAAAATGGTGGATCTCGAAAATCGCAGCAGACGCTGCAACCTCAGAATTCTTGGGTTGCCAGAGGCGACCGAACAGGGATCAACCGTGAAGTTTTTTGCCAAGTTTCTCTGTGAGATATTCGGGAAAGATTTTCTTCCGAACCCGCCCGAGCTCAAACGGGCACACAGAGTTTATGTTCCCCCCGGAATTTTGGGCTCCTGTCCGCGACCAGTAATCTTGTGTTTCCATCAATACCAGGTAAAACACAGTCTGATTGTAGAGGCACGTCGCAGGGGGTCTTTTCCTTTCCAGGATACAACCATTCGCTTTGAGGAAGATTTTGCACCCCAGACCTTAAAGATGCGCGCTGAGTTTAAAGGCGCAATGAAAGTGCTTTTTGATCGTGCTTTCAAACCTTCTCTTCGCAATCCTGCCGATCTACGAATCAAGCTTAATACCGGAAAATACAAGTGGTTCAAATCAGCAAAGGAAGCTGAAGCATTTGTGGCAAGTCTTCCGGCTATCCAGTCATCTTTGGAATCTGATCGGACCTCCTAAAATGGTGGATAAGTGCTCCTCGTAGTAAAATTACTTTTTCTGGACTCAGACTTCACTTGAATCACTCAGACATTATTCATTGAAACTCTAAGGGCTGTTGACAATCTCTCCCGGGATTTGGTGTGTGTGGAATCTATTTTTATTCCTGTATAACTTTGTCTACAGAGTTCTACAACTAACTCTAACTTGCTTTGGAGGTTTGAAGTCTTTAGTGAAGGCCTTCCTGTTTGTTGGTTCACAGTTTAATTGCTGATTTCTTTTTCCTTTTTTTAATATTTATTTATTTTATCTTTTTTTTTTCTTTTCTTCACCCCTTTTTTCTAATCTCTGAATTTTTTTCTCTCCTCTCTGTAAACGGTTAATAAATACTCGTCTTGAATTTATAATTTTCCCCTTCCTCTCCTTTTTTCTTTTTTCTTCTTACCTTTTTTTTCCCTTTCTCTTACTTTATTCTTCTATAATTTTTCGCGGGTAGGTTAGTTTTGGTTTTCTTCCGATTTTCTCTGTATTAAGTTTTATATTTCTGCAGAAGGTGTTCTAATCTGTAGTTATGTTTTCTAGTGCGTAAACTAGTTACTATTTGCTATAGTATTTATACGGAACTGCTGTTAATGACACAGATTTGGAAGTTGTATTTGGGTTAATTTTTTTGATAGAGCTAGCTACTTGTTTTGGTAGCCGTCTAGTTTTGGGTTGTGCGGGTGGGGTGGATTTTCCAGTTCCAACATCACTCACTGTATTTATTGTTTCTCTTTATTGCTCAGGACATGTATATGTTTTGACTTTATGAATCTATGTTTACATCTCTGCTCCCAGACTGCTATTGTACTGCTTGACTTTTTATATGCCTGCTGCCTTTTATGCATTAGTAATTGATAATGGCTAGTGCACTTAAATTCGTGAGCTGGAATGTAAAGGGATTGAATCACCCTGTTAAAAGGAGGAAGTTATTCTCACATATTAAACAACTCAAAGCTGACATTGCTTTCCTCCAAGAAACTCATATTCGTTGTTTTGATAACTCCCGGCTTCTGTCAAAGTGGGCGGGTCAGCATTTTCATTCATCCTTTGCCGCTAAAGCTAGGGGAGTCTCCATTCTTATTAACTCATATTCCTTTTGAACTCCATAATAAAATATCTGATACAAATGGCCGTTTTATTATTGTTTCTGGTAAACTATATAACACTAAAGTTGCACTAGCAAACCTGTATGCCCCCAACTTTGATGATGTTAACTTTTTTGAACGGTTTTTTTCCTCACTACCAGACTTAAACTCATACTCTCTTATACTGGGTGGTGACTTCAACTGTTGGTTGGATCCTAAACTGGATCGATCGTCCTCTGTTACCAGATCACCTACTAAATCTGCCATAGCTATTCAATCGTTTCTCTCTAATTTTGGTATCTCTGATATATGGCGTTTCCTCCATCCTACGGAGAGAGATTATTCTTTTTTCTCACATGTTCACCATACCTTCACTAGAATTGACTATTTCTTACTCGATAACCAACTTATCCCATTTGCCCACTCTTGTGACTATCAGAGTATACTGATTTCTGACCATGCCCCAATTACCCTCTCTCTGAACTTTCCTGGTCTCCCTCAGAGGAATAAACACTGGCAGTTTGATTCAACTTTATTATCGGATGATGATTTCGTAAAATTTATTAAGGATGAGATAACCTTTCATTTTAACACTAATACATCACCTGAAGTACCATCCCAGATTGTCTGGGATGCCATGAAAGCATATCTGAGGGGTCAAATAATCTCTTACACAGCAAATCTCAACAGAAGATCCCGTGCAGATTGATCAGACCTCATTAACCAGATTAAAGATTTGGATCAAATATATGCCCAAACTAAGAACCCTGAATTATACAAGAAGCGCGTTGAACTCCAAACTAAATTTAACCTTCTGTCCACTCAACCTATCGAACGCCAACTTCTCGAAAGCAAGAGTCGCTTTTACATTCATGGGGATAAGTCTGGTAAATTCCTAGCCAATCAGCTGAGGCGTTCCAAAGCCAAACAACATATTACAAAGATCCGGAAGGAGAACGGAGACTTTACATCGGATCATTTAGAAATTAATGACGCATTTAAAAATTTTTATTCTCAGCTTTATTCCTCTGAATCTCTGAATGACAACATCTCTGTTGATCAATTTTTACAGAATCTGAATATCCCCTCACTTTCATCTGATTTCAAAGCCAAACTCAATGTGCCTATATCATCAGAAGAAATATCTTTTGCAATTTCTGCACTGTCCTCAGGGAAATCTCCTGGACCTGATGGGTTCCCTGTGGAATTGTATAAATCATTCTCTTCACTTCTTTCTCCTCAGTTACTTTCAGTATTATCTGACTCGTTCAATTACGGCAAATTGCCACCCTCTTTCAATGAGGCATCTATTATTCTTCTTTTAAAAAAGGGCAAAGACCCAACAGAGTGTTCCTCGTACAGGCCGATCTCTCTGCTCAATGTTGATGTAAAGATCTTAGCCAAAGTGTTGGCTCATAGATTAGAAACCGTTATTCCCTCCATTATCTCTGATGACCAAACAGGCTTTATTAAAAACCGTCTCCCTTTTTTTAACATTCGGCGTCTATTTAATATTTATACTCAGCTCCAACTGGGACTCCTGAATGTGTTATTTCCCTCGATGCGGAGAAAGCATTTGATCGTATAGAGTGGAACTACCTTTTTGCAGTCTTAGAAAAATTTGACCTCGGCCAAAGTTTCATCTCTTGGATCCAATTGCTGTACCTGCGTCCTACTGCTTCTGTTTTAACTAATTTTCAGAAATCCCAAGTATTTAATCTCAAACGTGGCACCCATCAGGGATGCCCCTTAAGTCCCTTTCTCTTTGATTTGGCTATAGAACCTCTGGCGATAGCATTTCAAAACTGTCCTGAATTGACCGGGATTTGGAGAGGGGGTGTTGAGCATAAAGTTTCTCTCTATGCTGATGACTTATTACTCTTTCTCTCAAATCTGTCTACATCCTTACCTCTAATGTTTTCACTTCTTGACCAGTTTAGCCAGATCTCTGGCTATAAACTTAATTTACATAAGAGTGAACTTTTCCCAATTAATAAAGAAGCACAAGAACTAATATTTCGTGATCTCCCTTTTAAAGTAGTCCATAATCAATTTACTTATCTTGGAATTACAGTCACAAGGAAGTTTAAAGATCTCTTTCGTGAAAACTTTGTCAATCTTTCATACGCTATAAAACAGAGTCTGGTACAATGGTCACCTCTATCTATGTCTTTGGTAGGTCGTATTAATGTTGTTAAAATGTATGTTCTCCCCAAATTTTTATACTTATTTCAATCTATCCCAATTTTTATTCCTAAATCTTTTTTTGATTCCTTAGACTCTATTATTTTGTCATATCTGTGGCAGAATAAGCACTCTAGAATTAATAAAATCCACCTCCAAAAATCTAAAAAAGAGGGTGGCATGGCTTTACCTAACTTTCGCTTATATTATTGGGCAGCTAATATACATTGTGCTACCTTCTGGTCTTACTTCCACGGTCAACCCGAGTGCCCTAACTGGGTGGCAATGGAGTTGAGCTCCACTAAAGAATTATCTATATCTGCACTTCTTGGCTCTGCACTCCCTAGCAGTCTGCCCAGATCAATAGCTAATCCTTTTGTTAGACACACTTTGCGTATATGGGCTCAGTTCAGGAAATGCTATGGTTTCCAGGGGTTTTCCGTTTCTAGCCCTGTTGCACATAATCACCTTTTTTTACCTACTACGTACGATTCAGCATTCCATGTTTGGTATAGGAAGGGCATTAGACATTTTGAAGATCTCTTCATTGATAATCGCTTCGCTTCTTTTCAGCAGCTCTCTGTAAAGTTCAACCTGCCTAACGCTCACTTTTTCAGATATCTCCAAATCCGACACTTTATTGCTCCTTTAATTCCTAACTTTCCTGAAATGCCTGCGAAAAATGCTATGGACCTATTTCTTTCCATTAATCCACTAGGTAAAGGTTTAATATCAATTATCTGAGATAAACTAGCAGCCTTACGATGGGCCCCTGTGGATAAAATTAAAATGGCCTGGGAGCAGGATTTAAATATCTCCTTATCCGAGGAGAGCTGGGACTCAGTTCTCAAATCGGTTAAGTCAACCTCTCTTTGTGCTCGCCATTGCCTTTTACAGTTTAAGATTGTTCACAGAGCCCATATGTCTAAATCTAAACTATCTCGATTCTACCCTGGCATTAGTCCGCTCTGTGATAAATGCAAGAGGGGCGTGGCCTCTCTCATCCATATGTACTGGCTCTGTCCTAGCTTGGAGAAATTCTGGAAAGATGTCTTCACTACGTTATCGTGTATTCTGAATCAGCACCTAGAACCAAACCCCTTAATTGCTCTGTTCGGTTTTTGGGGCGAGACAGATTTATGTCTGGGTCCGACCAAATGCCGAATACTATCCTTTGCCTCTCTCCTGGCTAGATGCTTGATCCTCCTTAGATGGAGAGATGTTGCCCCGCCCACTCATGCGCAATGGCTTAACGACATTATGGCCTCCTTGGACCTCGAAAAAATTCATTATTCAGTTCTTAATTCGGATCTAAGGTTCCATAAGGTCTGGGGACCTTTTATCGAGTACTTTCATAACCTTCCTCTTGACTAGGGTTTTTTTTTCTTTTTTTTTCTTTTTCTTTTCGGTCGCTTGCTTTCAGCTCCCTTTTTTTTCTGGTAGTAGGCATTATTATCCTCTGTTGCTAAGTGTATTCACAGTCTGGGAGTTTGACTGTCCTGACCTATACTCTTTATATTGTGTTGTGGTCGGTCTGGAGCTGTTTTTTTTTCTTGTGTTGTGGAGCTTGGGGAGGACACTGAGCTTACTTGTCTTTAATTTAGGTGCTTTTTTGTTAAATTCTCTTCCTTTGTAGCATATTGTTATTGTATGCTTAATTTTGCACTGTATTAATGCTCCTCATTGGGATTTGGGGTTTTTAATCTGTAAAATGTTTTGAAAAACTAATAAAAAAATTTTTTAAAAGCCCAGGGTCCCACATAAATGGCAGCAGTTTTAGAACAGCATTGGAGGTACTACACATGTAAGTAAAGAATGAAAAGTCATGAAATGGGATACTCTTATAAATAAATTTTAATTGTGAATTAGATATATTTTGCTTAAAAAAAAGGCTGAAAAATCTGATATGTAAGGAAGGTGATAAGAGAAACTAGATAAATGGGTTGAGGAGCTGATGAAAACCAAGTGGGATAGGGAAAAGGCATTGAGAAGCAGATGTGCTGGGGTGAGGGGATTTGGAAAGATGGGGGAGAGGTTATGTGAGAGAAGTTGGGTGGATCAGAAGGAAAGAAAAGGAACACAGGATGCAGGTTACTTGAAATTGGAAAATTGAATGTTCATACTATTGGGCTGTACACTACCCAGACAGACAATAAGTTACTGTTCCAGCTTAAATTTTCCATCTTTGCAATTTTAAATCCAATCTACCAAGTCATAGTGGACTTTGTGTTTTAATCTCTTGGATCAGCCTACCATGAGGGACCTTGTCAATATTTTTACTGAAGTCTATAAATTCAACACCTATTTCCCTACTGTCATCAATCTTAATAAACTGAAAAACGCAATCATATTTAAACACTATGATCTCCCCTGCTCAAAACCGTATCAAAAATGTTGATGTTCCTTACCCATGTCTTGAAAAATACACAATAGATTCCTACCAATGACATAGGTAGGAAAAGGGACGAGGCCCTGAAAACAGACTGCAGGGAGTTAGGAAGGAAGCGGAGGAGCAGGACCACAGAAGTAGTAATCTCGGGATTACTGCCCGTGCCACATGACAGTGACTATAGGAATAGAGTGAGGTGGAGGATAAATGCGTGGCTGTGGGACTAGATCAGGGGGCAGGGATTCAGATTTCTGGATCATTGGGACTTCTTTTGGGGCAGGAATGACCTATACAAAAAAGACGGGTTGCACTTGAATCCAAGGGGGACCAATTTCCTGGCAGGGAGATTTGCTATGGCTATTGGGGAGAGTTTAAACTAGAAACACCGAGGGGTGGGAACCAAACTGAAGAGATGGAGGAAGGGGCAGTTAGTTCACAAATTGAGAAAGCTTGTAGATAGTGTGAGAGGGAGGATAGGTGGGTGATAGAAAAGGGATACACTCAGACTGATGGTTTGAGATGTGTCTATTTTAATGCAAGGAGTATCATAAACAAAGCGGATGAGCCCAGAGCGTGGATCAGTACTTGGAGCTAAGGTGTTGTGGCCATTACAGAGATTGGAAGGCTCAGGGGTAGGGATGGCTACTTCAAGTGCCAGGCTTTAGATATTGCAGAAAGAACAGGGAGGGAGGCAAAAGAGATGGGGGTATGGCACTACTGATCAGAGATAGTGTCACGGCTGCAGAAAAGGAGGAAGTCATGGAGGGATTGTCTACTGAGTCTCTGTGGGTGGAGGTTAGGAATAGGAAGGAGTCAATAACTCTACTGGGTGTTTTTTTTTATAGATCAGCCAATAGTAACAGGGACATCGAGGAGCAGATAGGGAGACAGATTTTGGGAAGATGCAATAATAACAGGGTTGCTGTGGTGGGAGATTTTAATTTCCCCAAATATTGATTGGCACCTCCCTAGAATGAGGGGTTTAGATGGAGTAGAGCTTGTTAGGTGTGATCAGGAAGGTTTCTTGACACAATATGTAGATAAGCCTACAAGAGGAGAGGCTGTACTTGATCTGATATTGGGAAATGAACCTGGTCAGGTGTCAGGTTTCTCAGTGGGAGAGCATTTTGGAGATAGTCATCACAATTCTATCTCCTTTACCATAGCATTGGAGGGGGATTGGAACAGACAAGTTAGTAAAGCGTTTAATTGAAGTAAGGGGAAATATGAAGCTATCAGGCAGGAACTTGGAAGCATTAATTGGGAACAGATATTCTCGGGGAAATGTACAGCAGAAATATGGCAAGTATTCAGGGGATATTTGTGTGGTGTTCTGCATGGGTATGTTCAAATGAGATAGGGAAAGGATGGTGGGGTATAGCAACCATGGTGCACAAAGGCTGTTGGAAATCTAGTCAAGAAGAAAAGAAAAGCTAATGAAAGGTTCAAAAAACTTAGTAATGATAGAGATCTAGAAAATTATAAGGCTGGCAGGAAGAAGTTTAAGAATGAAATGAGGGGACCCAGAAGGGGCCATGAGAAGGCTTTGGTGAGTAGAATTAAGGAAACCCCCAAGGCATTCTACAAGTATGCGAAGAGCAACAGGATAAGATGTGAGAGAATAGGACCAATCAAGTGTGACAGTGGAAAAATGTATGGAACCAGAGGAGGTAGCAGAGGTACTTAATGAGTACGTTGCTTCAGTATTCACTATGGAAAAGGACCTTGGTGATTATAGGGATGGCTTACAGCAGGACTGAAGAGCTTGAGCATGTAGATATTAAGAAAGAGGATGTGCTGGAGCTTTTGGAAAGCATCAAGTTGGTTAAGTCACCTGGACTAGACAAGATATACCCCAGGCTACTGCGGAAGGCGAGGGAGGAGATTGCTGAGCCTCTGGCGATGATCTTTGCATCATCATTGGGGATGGGAGAGGTTCCAGTGGATTGGAGGGTTGCCTTACTAGCCTGATTGATTTTTTTTTTCTGAGGATGTGACTAAACACATTGATGAAGGTACAGCAGTAGATGTAGTGTATATGGATTTCAGCAAGGCGTTTGATAAGGCTTATTGAGAAAGTAAGGAGGCATGGGATCCAAGGGGACATTGCTTTGTGGATCCAGAACTGGTTTGCCCACAGGAGGCAAAGAGTGGTTGTAGACGGGTCATATTCTGCATGGAGGTTGGTCACCAGTGGTGTGTCTCAGGGATTTGTTCTGGGACCTCTACTCTTTGTGATTTTTATAAATGACCTGGATGAGGAAGTGGAGGGATGGGTTAGTAAATTTGCTGATGACACAAAGGTTGGGGATGTTGTGGATAGTGTGGAGGGCTGTCAGAGGTTACAGCGGGAAATTGATAGGATGCAAAATTTGGCTGAGAAGTGGCAGATGGAATTCAACCCAAATGAGTGTGAGGTGGTTCATTTTGGTAGGTCAAATATGATGGCAGAATATAGCATTAATGGTAAGACTCTTGGCAGTGTGGAGGATCAGAGGGCTCTTGGGGTCTGAGTGCATAGAGCATTCAAAGCTGCTGTGCAGGTTGACTCTGTGGTTAAGAAGGCATACAGTGCATTGGCCTTCATCAATGGGATTGAGTTTAAGAGCCGAGAGGTAATGTTGCAGCTATGTAGGACCCTGTTCAGACCCAACTTGGAGTACTGTGCTCTGTTCTGGTTGCCTCACTACAGGAAGGACGTGGAAACCATAGAAAGGGTGCAGAGGAGATTTACAAGGATGTTCCTGGATTGGGGAGCATGCCTTGTGAGGATAGGTTGAGTGAACTCGGCCTTTTCTCTTTGGAGTGATGGAGGATGAGAGGTGACCAGATAGAGGTGTAAAAGATGATGAGAGGCATTGATCATGTGGATAGTCAGAGGCTTTTTTCCAGGGCTGAAATGGCTAGCATGAGAGGGCATAGTTTTAAGGTCCTTGGAAGAAGGTACAGAGGTCAGGGGTAAGATTTTTACGCAAAGAGTGGTGAGTGTGTGGAATGGGCTGTCCCCGGTGGTGATGGAGGCGGAAATGATAGGGTCTTTTAAGATACTCCTGGATAGGTACATGGAGATTAGAAAAATAGAGGGCTATGGGTAAGCCTAGGTAGTTCTAAGGTAAAGCACAGCTTTGTGGGCCGAAGGGCATGTATTGTGTTGTAGGTTTTCTGTGTTTCTAAAAGGTTCTCCTCACCTCAGTCTTATATGGCTTACTCATTATCTTTAGAGTTTATAAATGGCAAGGCAAAAGTTATGCCACGCAGGTTGCTAGTCAATGATCATCGCCGACAGGAAAGAATATAGTCACTTTATATTCAATAACATTATTATCACAGATTTCCTCCACCACCAACAACCTGAGGCTAAAAGCTTGGTTGGATGAGCTATGTGTCTCCAAGTGTTAGAAGCCCTGTCATCCCTAAGTATTTGCAGGATGCAAGTTAGGGCTGATTAAATGTTTTCTACTTGTCCAGATAGCTATCCCTATTAACTCTCAAGAACAACATTAAGGAAAAAAAAAGCCAATTTAATTGACCCCATCACCTATATTAAGCTTGTTTACAACAACACATTTTGGAAAGTGCACCACATTTACTATAGCAACAAACTATAGGTCTCAGCAACATGAGGAGCATTGGGGGAGTAAAAGATATGGGTGAGATCAAGACTGTATCAAGATTTCTTTCTCCACACAAATGCAGTAGACTCTGTTCCTGCATATTTCAGCATCTGCAGTCTCTTTTGTTTCCACTGTATTTACTTACCTGTACATAAAATTCATCTGATGAAACATTTCAGGTTGATGACCTGAGAGTTTTCACAGATGCTACAGAATCTTATGAGTATTTCCAGCATTTTCTGTTTCTATTTCCAACATAGAATAGATCAACTAATAATATTGTATCTGTGGGAAAGCATTAAATGTGCTTTAAAGTAGCTAAGTAAATGGTAGAATATTGATATACAGTAAAACCGAAAATGGATTTCAATGCAGACATATGAACGCCTAGGAAGGATTAAACAGAAAATAAAAGTAATGAAGGAAATAATGGGAATGAAGAGTTGAGAGAGGGCCAACAGGGTATTTAAAGGGGAGGTCACACCTGATGGTGATTAATGGAACACACACAAAATGCTGGAGGAACTCAGTAGGCCATGCAGCATTTATGGAAAAGAGTACAGTCAATGTTTTGGGCTGAGACCCTTCAGCAGGACTGGAGAAAAATAGATGAGGATAAATGCTGCCGGCCTGCTGAGTTCCTCCAGCATTTTGTGTTTGGTGTGGATTTCCAGCATCAGCAGATTTTCTCTTGTTTGTGAGGGTGATTAATGATTTTGTTTTGGAGAGATGACCAATGTAGTGGACAGTAGCAGTTGGATGAATTTCCAGATTGATAAAATCCTTTAAAATTTTAAGCACTGGGGTTGAGACAAGTGACTGAGCAACACTCTCTGTGTAAAAAAAACTTGCTGCTCTGGTCAATGTTATATCTTTTCACTCACACCTTTGTTACAGTGATGTTTGCGGTATCTCTATCTCTGACTCTGTTGCTATTGTTACGTACCCCATAACTGGGTGTCTTACCAGCAAAGATAGAAGTGTCCGTTGGAGTCTGGTACTATTTTCCAAACAGTGTTTATTAGTAAAATATACAAATCAATATCAACAATGCAAATATACAGATAATACACGTTAGCAATACTAAACCTAAAAGTGTGGGTATAATAATAATCAATAATAAACAAGCTCTATCGTTGTCTAGGGGATAATGAATATAAAGTTCAGTTCAGTTCAGTTCATACAGGCTGAGGTAGTTGTTGGTCAATGTGTTGTAATTGTTGGAGAGAGAGAGAGAGCGATCAAACAGTGACAGCCAGTCAAACCTTCCTTTACGTTCTTGATCCGTCGATGTGTTGTTGTGGCCATTCAGGTATGACCCCTCTGTCCTTTAGCTAGACCATTCTTCCATGGTGGACTCGTCACCCAGGCAAGGGTGGACACACACACAA
The DNA here is from genome assembly GCF_048418815.1 of Hemitrygon akajei. Classification (NCBI taxonomy): domain Eukaryota; kingdom Metazoa; phylum Chordata; class Chondrichthyes; order Myliobatiformes; family Dasyatidae; genus Hemitrygon; species Hemitrygon akajei. The sequence continues at coordinate 136,713,519 of NC_133131.1, read as the reverse complement.
GCCCCCATCGGCCTCGCTATAAACACTGTGAGTTAAAATTGACCGATCCTTCGTTCGATCTCCGATGCCCCACACTTTTCTCGTGGGTTCCAACACTTGAACAGTGCTCACTAGTGTGTCTCTTGGTGCGTCTCCTCGTGTGTCTGAGGGGTGTCTCCCCAGACCTCACTTTTATCCCTACTCACAGGGTCTCAGACGTCAATCAGTTTTGAATGGCTTAGCCCATCAAACCAGCCCACTCCGGCTGTCCACTGAGGAATTTTAATGAACAGAATAGTACCAAGTAAACAGCCCTCTCCGGAGCCGTGAGTCTTACAGGAGTCATAATATGGTCTCTCTCTCCCGGTGTTATCTCTCCCTTGTCTGAAGCAAATGTTCCAGTCCCAGTATGTTTTGTTCCATCTCTTTCTCTCTCATTAGCAGCCTGGCAACAGTAACGGTTTGTAATTCTCCCAGGGGAGGGGGACATGGGCAACCTTGCACCCTTCTGACCATCAGAGCTGTTCATCCTTTGTAACTCTATCCCTATCCATATCCCTATTCCCATCTCTGCCCTCCCTCCAAAGGCTGTTAGTTTATTTGTGATATTCTGTCAAAGAAGGAGCTGCTTCATATCTACCAGTACTTCTCTCCAGTAACATTGTTCACACAATAGCACCTTAATCTTATGCTACTGAGTTTTATATGTCTCTACTTTGGGAAAAAGACTGTGGCCATCCTCTTTATTTCTGGCCCTCATGATCTTATAGGTATCTATAAGGGCATTGCTCAGCCTCTTTCTCTCCAGGGAAAACAATTCCAGCCTAATCAGTCTCCCTTATAACTCAAGCCCTCTTGTAACAGCAATATTTTTGTAAATCTTTTCTGAAGACCCTCTAGCTTATTGACATTCCATAAGAATCTGTGTTGAAATATTCTGTTTACCTATAATCACAACTGATTTGGCTGAGAGGATAGATTTTTGATGGAGTGCAGTAAAACTTGGAATGCTTAGAAATGAAATAGTATTCCAACTATTGTGCACCATTGTTGAAATGTTTCTACAACCTATGGACATTCTTAAGTACTCTTCATCTCATATTCTTGATATTTGCTGCTTATTTATTTATGTAACTGACTAACTAACTAATTAATTATTATTATTATTATTATTTAATTTTTTGTTTGCACAGTTTATTGTATTTTGCACACTGGTTGAATGTCCAAGCTGTTGCTGTCTTTTATTGATTCTATTATGGTTATTATTCTATTATGAATTTATTGAGTATGCCTGCAATAAAGTAAATCTCAGGGTTGTATATGATGACATGTATTTTGATAATAAATTTACTTTGAATTTTTAATTTTTGAACTTTGATGATACATTTTCATTTGGATAATATTTCTGTCAAAGTGCTTCAAAAGCATAATTGTGTTACGTACCCGTGACACGTGACAGTGGTACCCTTGTCACGTGACTGGGGTTGAAGTTATACTGGACATGAGGTAATGGTTTTGTGATGGTGGAGTGATGTCATTTTCCTGCCAGTAGAGGTCATGTGACAGGTTTTTTCTACAGGGTATAAAAGGAAGACCCACCTTGTCAGGTGGGGCAGTTCGTGGCGGAATTTGCTAAGATGACTTCATGTCACTGCGTGATTTAATGTGATGACGCAGTTTAGTTAAAAATGAAGTTTTATATAATGCCTAAAGTTTAAAAGGTCACTGCCAACGGTTTCTTTGCTGATGGAGAGTGAACAAAAGTTTGGAAGGTAAAGATCGAGGAGAATCGATTTTCGAAGGTGGAAAAGTTCGACCTTGTTTGATCCTCATTCGGAAGGATTTCGTTTACTATTCTCGTGTTAGTCTCCGCTGGAAATAGCGGGAGATTGAGAATAGTGTGGAAGGAAGGTCAGTACCTTTTAAGCCGTTATATTTAATAAAATTCTTCGTGGGAAAGTTCGACGCCGGGGAATCGAAGGACATCGACGTGGAAGAGAATTTACATCGCTTTAAAAAGTCTCTCCTTTTAAAAGTACTGTGAGCTTTTGAACTTTCGGCATATCGTTCTAAAGAACTGTTTTTTCCTAATACCGCTTTAAAGACTGTTTGGGACTGCAAAGCTATTAAGAACTGTGAATGTGTCGCACAGCAGCTGTTTTCCGGTTACGTTTGGGTTTGTTTACTTTTGAGGGGGTTTGTTTCAGTGTTTAATAAACATGTTATTTGTTGTTGAACCTTTGCCTAGCTCATCTATATTTATTGTTGCCTGAATACGTAACATTAATTATGGGGGCTACGTCCGGAATTGGATCGTTTTGAGTTTAAAATGCTTTTTGAATTTTGAATCGGTGTTTTGGTAACGGGGATTGCTCGATTTTTTTTTTGTTTGTTTGGCTTGTGAGTGGTATTCGGCAATGATGAATATTGATGAGTTTCTGGATTCGCCAGACGCGGATTTGTTAGCGACGGCGAAAAAAACTGAAGTATCTGAGATTGCTAAGAGATTGCAACTTAAAGGTATTTTGGCGACTACATCAAAAGCTGTAATACAGAGAAAGATCGCATCACATTTTGTGGCTTCGGGTGGTTTTGATGAATCGATTTTAGAATCGTTTCCAATAAGTAATCTGGAGATGCAGTTGCAAATTGAACAAATGAAGTTGGAACAAAGTAAAGCAGAGTTGGAGCGTTATAAATTGGAATCTGACCAGAAAAAGAGAGAGTTTAAATATGCAATGGAGAATTTAAGGTCTGAGAATCAGTCTTCTGATTCTAGAAAACCGTTTGTTGCTAGCCAAGAAATTAAATTGGTCCCTCCATTTAGTGAAACAGAAGTGGAAAGATATTTTCAACATTTTGAAACTATTGCTCGGATGTCAGAGTGGCAGAAAGATAAATGGTCAGTGTTGTTACAGAGTGTGATTAAAGGCAAGGCACAACAGGTTTACACAGCTTTAACTGCTGCGCAAGCATTAGATTATGATATTGTGAAAACGAATATTCTCAAAGCATACGAATTAGTCCCAGAAGCTTATAGGGAAAGATTCAGGAGTTTGAAAAAGTCTGTGGAAAAGACTTATGTGGAATTTGCCTATGATAAAGCTATGTGTTTTGAGAGATGGGTTTCTTCTAAAAATGTAAGTGAGGACTATGATACATTGAGAGAGCTGATTTTGATGGAGGAATTTAAAAGAAGCATTCCTGTTGAAGTAAGGACCTACTTAAATGAAAGGGATACTGATAAATTGCAGGACTGTGCTAGATTAGCTGATGAGTATGTTTTAATCCATAAGAATAAATTTCCTCAGGGTAGAATGTTTAAGAGGAAAAATAATATGGAGACTCCAGGTAAATCAGAAATTAAATCAGAGGTTAATGAGAGAGGTAAGGAGGAAGGAAAACCTGTGAAGGAAAGACAGTTTGGTCTTATTTGTAACTATTGTAAGAAGCCTGGCCATGTAATAGCTAACTGTTTCAAATTGAAAAAGAAAGAGAAGGAAGCAGTTCCAGATGCTTGTGTGCAACATACTGAAGCACCTGTAAAGTTACAGGGTTTGGTAAACACAAATGAGGATTTGTTAGAGTCTGACAAAGTTAGAAAGGGATATGATTACTTTATAACTGAAGGGTTTGTATCCTTGAAAGAAGGATCTACTCTGGTGCCAATAAAAATTCTTAGGGATACTGGAGCTTCTCAATCACTGATGTTAGATAGTGTGTTGAAGTTTAATGAAGAGAGTGATACTGGTGAGGTAAATTACATAAGAGGTGTTGGAAGTGATTTTATGCCTGTACATTTACATGAAGTAAATTTAAAGTCAGGGTTAGTTACAGGATTTGTTAAAGTAGGATTACAGCTTACCTGTGAAGGGTATTTCTTTATTGTTAGGTAATGACTTGGCAGGTGGACAAGTTTTTCCTGAAGTGAATTTGACAATGGAGTCAGAGGAACCAGAGATGAATTCTAACACAGATTCTTCCTGTGTTGTGATTAGAGCGATGGCTAAAAAAATTGATGTGCAGAATGAGGTTGTTACTCATGACTGTTCAACTCAGGATTCGAGTTTTGAGGATGTGTCAGAGACTTTCTTACCTTCGTTGTTTGAACAAGATTCTGGGAGTAAGTCTGACTATGAAGATTTATCTCTGTCTCGGAAGGAGATGATAGCAGAGCAGAATAGAGATCCTGAGATTATAAAATTAAGGGAACAAGCTTTACTAGGTAGTGAAATTGAGAAGGTGTCAGTAGGATATTATTTGGAAAAAGGAGTGTTGATGAGGAAGTGGAGGTCGCCTACAATTCCTGCAAGTGAGGAATGGAATGTTGTTTATCAGGTAGTTGTTCCTAAAGTTTATCGGAATGAGATTTTGACTTTAGCTCATAGTGTGCCTTTAGGTGGACATCAAGGGGTAAGGAAAACTGTGGACAAGATTTTAAAACATTTTTACTGGCCTGGTTTAAGAAAAGATGTGGCGATGTTTTGTAAGACGTGCCATACTTGTCAAATTGTGGGTAAACCAAATCAGGTTACACCAGTAGCTCCATTACAACCTATTCCAGCATTCGGTGAACCGTTTTCTAAAGTTATTGTAGATTGTGTTGGTCCATTACCAAAGACAAAAACTGGTTATCAGTATTTGTTGACTATCATGTGTACTTCATCTAGGTTTCCAGAGGCAGTACCACTTAGGAATATAAAAGCTAAAACTGTGACGAAGGCTCTTATAAAATTCTTTACTTATTTTGGATTGCCTAAGGAAATACAAACTGATCAAGGTAGTAATTTTATGTCTGGATTGTTTCAACAGATAGTTTATAAATTGGGAGCTAAGCAAATCACTTCGTCTGCATACCATCCAGAATCGCAAGGTGCCTTGGAGAGGTTTCATTCTACTCTCAAGAATATGATTAGGACATATTGTGTGGAAAATGAAAGTGACTGGGATGAGAGTATAAGCTTACTTTTATTTGCAGTAAGGGAATCGGTACAGGAATCTTTAGGTTTTAGTCCATTTGAACTTGTGTTTGGACATAGAGTTAGAGGACCTTTAGCTTTATTGAAGGAACAGTGGATTAGTAAGGAAGTGCATACTAATTTGTTGGACTATGTTTTGAAATTTAAGGACAGGTTACATAAAGCTTGTAGTTTAGCCAAGGAAAATTTAAAGTTGGCTCAGGAGAAAATGAAAACTTGGTATGATAAGGAAGCTAGGATGAGGATGTTTAAGCCTGGAGATAAGGTGTTGGTTCTTTTCCCAGTGCAGACAAATCCTTTACAAGCTAGATTTCATGGGCCTTATGAAATTGTGTCTAGAATCAATGATGTGGATTACGTAATAAAAACTCCAGATCGCAGAAGGTCAACACAACTTTGCCACATAAATATGATTAAACCATATTTTGAGAAACAATCTGATACTGTGACTGTTGTGGTTAGTGAGAATGAGTTTGATTTAACTGGGAACATGATAGATGATTCATCTGACTTTCATTCTAAATCTAACATTGTTTCTGTTAGGTTACCTAATTCGACCATTTTGGAAAATATGGATGAGAAATTAGCACATTTACAGCTAGAGCAGAAACAACAGATGAAGGAATTGATTTTTAAGTATAAGGATTTGTTTCCAGATGTTCCAAGAAGGACTACTATAGCTTCACATGATGTAGATGTTGGAGATGCCAAACCTATTAAACAACATCCATATAGGATGAACATGGAAAAATGTGAACTTGCTGAGAAGGAAATTGAATACATGTTAGAGAATGATATTATTAGACATTCTAACTCGAATTGGAGTTCGCCATGTGTTATGGTGCCAAAACCTGATGGTAGTATTAGGTTTTGTACGGACTATAGGAAGGTGAATGCTGTAACGAAAACAGATGCATATCCAATTCCTAGAGTAGATGATTGTGTAGATTAAGTTGGGAAAGCAAAGTTCCTTACAAAGATTGATTTATTGAAAGGGTATTGGTGTGTTCCATTAACGGACAGAGGTAGAGAGATTTCTGCATTTGTAACTCCATCTGGGTTATATGAGTATAATGTTCTTCCATTTGGGATGAAGAATGCCCCAGGTACTTTCCAGAGGATGATTAATTCTGTGATTCAGGGATTGAAAGATACTGATGCTTATATTGATGATTTAGTGACAGGAAATGATACGTGGGAAGCACACATTATTGCGGTGGAGAAATTGTTTGAAAAGCTTTCAAAAGCTAACTTGACTATTAATTTAGCCAAGAGTGAATTTGGACATGCCACTGTGACTTACCTTGGTTATGTTGTGGGTCAAGGTAAGGTAGCTCCTGTTCAGGCAAAAGTTCAGGCAATTTTAGAGATTCCCACTCCGACGGGGAAAAAAACTCTCAGAAGATTTTTGGGAATGGTAGGATATTATAGAAAATTTTGTAAGAATTTTGCTAATGTTGCCCTTCCATTAACTAATCTTCTGCAGAAGAATGTAAAGTTTGTGTGGACAGTGCCTTGTCAGGAAGCATTTGAAAAATTGAAAACAATGATATGTCAACAACCTGTGCTTAAGGCACCTGACTTTGAAAAACCTTTTTCATTAGCTGTAGATGCTAGTGATGAAGCTGCGGGAGCAGTATTGATGCAAAGGAATGAGGGTGATGAGGTTGATCATCCAGTAGCTTACTTTTCTAAGAAATTTAATAAGCATCAAAGAAACTATTCAACAATAGAGAAAGAATTGTTATCTCTTGTTTTGGCTTTAGAATATTTTGAGGTATATGTTGGTACAACTCAAAAACCACTTATTGTTTACACTGATCATAATCCGTTAGTTTTTCTGAGTAAGATGAAAAACAAAAACAGAAGATTGTTAAATTGGAGTTTGATGTTACAAGAGTACAATATTGTGATAACTCATATTAAAGGTAGAGATAATGTGGTTGCTGATTGTCTATCTCGATGTTGAATGTACAATGTAATATTTTTTTTTTGGAGTGGTTTTTTTTTTGTAACACTCCTACTGTATTGTATATTGTGTATGTTATATAATTTATACATTTGTTTTTCTTGTAAGTGATTGTTAAAATTTTTGTTCTTGTCAGACCAAAAATGTTTTTTTTGGAGGGAGGTGTTACGTACCCGTGACACGTGACAGTGGTACCCTTGTCACGTGACTGGGGTTGAAGTTATACTGGACATGAGGTAATGGTTTTGTGATGGTGGAGTGATGTCATTTTCCCGCCAGTAGAGGTCATGTGACAGGTTTTTTCTACAGGGTATAAAAGGAAGACCCACCTTGTCAGGTGGGGCAGTTCGTGGCGGAATTTGCTAAGATGACTTCATGTCACTGCGTGATTTAATGTGATGACGCAGTTTAGTTAAAAATGAAGTTTTATATAATGCCTAAAGTTTAAAAGGTCACTGCCAACGGTTTCTTTGCTGATGGAGAGTGAACAAAAGTTTGGAAGGTAAAGATCGAGGAGAATCGATTTTCGAAGGTGGAAAAGTTCGACCTTGTTTGATCCTCATTCGGAAGGATTTCATTTACTATTCTCGTGTTAGTCTCCGCTGGAAATAGCGGGAGATTGAGAATAGTGTGGAAGGAAGGTCAGTACCTTTTAAGCCGTTATATTTAATAAAATTCTTCGTGGGAAAGTTCGACGCCGGGGAATCGAAGGACATCGACGTGGAAGAGAATTTACATCGCTTTAAAAAGTCTCTCCTTTTAAAAGTACTGTGAGCTTTTGAACTTTCGGCATATCGTTCTAAAGAACTGTTTTTTCCTAATACCGCTTTAAAGACTGTTTGGGACTGCAAAGCTATTAAGAACTGTGAATGTGTCGCACAGCAGCTGTTTTCCGGTTACGTTTGGGTTTGTTTACTTTTGAGGGGGTTTGTTTCAGTGTTTAATAAACATGTTATTTGTTGTTGAACCTTTGCCTAGCTCATCTATATTTATTGTTGCCTGAATACGTAACAATTGAAAGTGGCTGCTAAAACTAAAAATAGAAACATTAGGTGATATGCCTACAATTTTGGTCAGTAGCAGCTCAACCCATATCAAGTTCGCCGATGACATGGCCGTGGTGGGTCTCATCAGCAAGAACGACGAGTCAGCATACAGAGAGAAGGTGCAGCGGCTAATGGACTGGTGCAGAGCCAACAACCTGTCTCTGAATGTGAACAAAACAAAAGACTTCAGGAGGGCACGGAGCAACCACTCTCCGCTGAACATCGACAGCTCCTTGGTAGAGATTGTTAAGAGCACCAAATTTCTTGGTGTTCGCCTCATGGAAAATCTCACCTGATCCCTCAACACCAGCTCCATAGTAAAGAAAGCCCAGCAGTGTTTCTATTTTCTAAGAAGGCTGAGGAAAGTCTATCTCCCAGCCCCCCATCCTCACCACATTCTACAGAGGTTGTATTAAGAGCATCCTGAGCAGCTGCATCACTGCCTGGTTTGGAAATTGCACCATCTTGGATCGCAAGACCCTGCAGTGGATAGTGAGGTCAGCTCAGAAGATCATCAGGGTCTCTCTTCTCGCCATTACAGACATTTACACCGCATGCTGCATCCGCAAAGCAAACAGCATTATGAAGGACACCATGCACCCTTCATACAAACTCTACTCCCTCCTGCCATCTGGGAAAAGGCACCGAAGCATTCGGACTCTCACGACCAGACTTTGTAACAGTTTCTCCCCCCAAGCTATCAGACTCCCCAATACCCAGAGTCTGGACTGACACCAACTTACTGCCCTCTACTGTGTCTATTGTCTTGTTTATTATTTATTGTAATACCTGTACTGTTTTGTGCACTTTATGCAGTCCTGGGTAGGTCTGTAGTCTAGTGTAGTTTTTTTCTGTGTTGTTTTTATGTAGTTCAGTGTAGTTTTGTGTTGTTTCATGTAGCGCCATGGTCCTGAAAAAGTCTCGTTTTTACTGTGTACTGTACCAGCAGTTATAATCGAAATGACAATAGAAAGTGACTTGACTTGAGAAGAATGTGGACAGATTAGGATTTCAATGGTTTTTCCAGGGCAGAGTTTCCAAGATATATATTTTGAAAATCAAGAAGAAGGGATCTTTGATCTAAATTATTAGAGTCCTCTGGTTTAAGATGAAGCTACTGAAGATGTGCAAAAGCTTACTGGTAGTTCAAAAGCAAAAGAATCTAGAAGAAAGGGTCTTAGTACGAAGTTTGGACAACTTAAATTCTGGCCCAGATAGACTGGGAGCTTCTCTCTGTGATGCTAGGGCTTGAGAATGCCCCCGGCTGCTGTGCTTTGTGTCTTTAAACTTTGCAGCAATTTGCCCCACTAATATGATGAACTGAATACTGATGCTTTGGGCCTACTTTGGGTTACTCTGGGGATTTGTATCTAAGGACTCAATATGGGTTGGAATGCTATTGTTGTTGCTCACTTCTGTTGTCCATATGATTTGATTTGTGTTTTTTTTCTCTTTCTCTGGGGGCACTGGGGTGGGGAGATTGTTTTTTTTTTAAAAATTGGATTCTTTCGGGTTCCTTGCTTTGCGACTGCCTGTAAGCAAACAAATCTCAACGTTATATAATTTATACACTCTTTGATAATGAATGCACTTTGAAACTTTGAAAACATCATCTTTTTCTCTTTCCACAGATGCTGCCTGACCTGCTGTGACTTTGCAGCATTTATTATTTTTATCCCAAACCTTCTTTTTGTACCTTTGTTTATACTGAAAAAAAACTTTATTTATATCAATGTATGCCACACCCCCCTTTTAACTTAAACAAGTTAGAAAATCTAGATTTCAGACCATGGGTCTTAGTCAACAAAGGCACATGAGCTGTAGTTTAGTTTTTTGGGATTGCTCACAAAAACATGGGTATCACAATGCTACATGACTAATTTTAAGCTTTTAGTATTTTATTTTTACTAAAATGAAGTATTTTGTAAAAAGTCAGCTCTTAAGTGTTAGTGTCCTGGAGAAATACTTTGTATCTCTTTGCAACTGCTGATTATTATGTTTATACTATGTGTAATTTTTTTGAATTACAGATTTCATATTTCAGTTCCAGATCGAGACAAGATGAATTTGAAGGAAATGCCAAAATAATAATTCCACTTTTTTCGGTTACTTACTTCCTTACAATAACATTTTCTATCGTATCCTGTATGAGGTAAAAAGTTTTTTTGTGACTTCGATGTATTAAATTATTGTAAGTAGTACAAGGTTATCATAAGTTACAGAAGTTACTTCATTTACTTTCAGACTTGACTGTGTGAGGAATAAGGTCTGGGTTGCTGCTCTGGGAGTCTTATCAACTGGATTGGCCGTACTAACAGGCTTTGGACTACTGGTATATTGTAAGGTGTCGTTTGCCATCAATACTGCCAATGCACCTTTTCTGATTCTAGGTCAGGTCTTTTTATTATTATCATTTTCAAAATTAGATTGAAATAGCTAATATAAAGCTTTTGAAATATGCAAATAAGAAGGCCCAAGGATAATATTCACATAAAAATATAGCTTCACAATGATTGATTATTGTGATAAGAATGCCTAGCTTTAATATTACTATAATTAATTATTGAAAATGTATGAGACAAGAGGAGGCAATTATATAAAAAAGCCTTACCCATCTTGTATAGCATTTGATGTCTAATCTTGTGAGCCACTGCTCTTCAAGTAAGCACACAGGTATATGTAAATATGTTGGGGGTTCTTACTCTAACCTTACAGGTGGTGTCTAAGCCCTACTATCTTCTGAGTGAAAGTTTTTGTCTAATCTTTAATCCTTTCAATTACTTTAAATCTATGTCACTTTGTCTGTTCATGTTTCCTTGTGACATAGAAAGTGCACATTCACCCCATCAATTTCATGCCAGGTCCCAATGTAATCTAGTTATTTGCATTCCCCTTTTTTATTTCCCCTATCCCAGGGGGTTCCCAACCTGGGGTCCATGGACCCCTCAGTTAAAGGTAGGATCCATAGCATAAAAATGGGTAGGAACTCCTGCTGTAACCTAATCCCTCACACTTATTTAAGACTCCTTCCCCATCCCATTCTTTCAATTCAACTGTCCACCAACACTTAGACTATTTTACAATTGTCAGCTAACCTAACAACCAGCTCGTCTTTGAGAAAAGAAATGCTTACCTGAAGGAACAACACACACAAAATGCTGGCGGAACACAGCAGGCCAGGCAGCATCTATAGGAAGAAGCACTGTCGACGTTTTGGGCTGAGACCTTCCTGATGAATAGGAATCTTGGCTATGATAGAGGGTCTTAATAGGGAGAGGGCAAACTAGAACTTGGGTAATAAGGTGGAGCAGGTGACTGAGGTGACCATGGGAACAGTGACCGTAGTTCTATTATTTTTAAACCAGTTATGGAAAAGGACGAAACTAATCCACAGGCTCAAGTACTAAATTAGTGCTAGGTGAATTTCAACAGTATGGGACAGGAGCCTGCAAAGGTAGATAGGTGTGGGTTGCTTGCAGGTAAAAGAATCATAGAGAAGTGGGAGGCTTTCAAAGTTGAGATAGGAAGAGCTCGAGATCTGGCTGTTCCTATTAGAATAAAGGACAAGGCATATAGGAGTAGGGAATGCTGGACGGCGAGGAATATGGAGGCCCTGGTCAAGGAAAAGAAGGAGGCATTGGTCAGGTACAAACAGCTGCAAACAAGCAAATCCCTGGAGAAGTATAGGGGTTGCACTCATGAAGGAAATCAGATGAGCAAAAAGGGGCATGAGATAGCTCTGGCAGAGAAGATGAAGAAAAATTCAAAAATATTTTATATATCAAGGGGAAAAGATTAACTAAAGAGAGAATAGGGGCCCTCAAAAACCATTGGGAACATGGAGCCACAGGAGATGGACAAGATCCTTAATAAGTATTTCTCCTCTGCAGAAAGACATTAAAATTTTGGAAGTAGGAAAAGTAGATGGGAAGGTACAGGGACTGGTCTGCATTAGAGGAGGTGCGGGATGTTTTTAAAGGTATGAAGGCGAACAAATTTTCAGAGCCTGATCAGATATATCCAAGAACACTGTGGAAGGCTAAAGAAGAAATTGCATGAGTCCTAGCTGAGATATTTACATCATCATTAGGCACAGGCATTGGAATTAGAAGGTGGCAAAGAAAAACATGGGAACTATGGACCAGTAAGTTTAGTATTTGTGGTAAGTAAGTAACTGGAGAGGAATCTGAGTTTACAGAGTCCTTTTTTTTAATCCTGTCCAGCCCTCTTTTTATCCGGGGATTTCTAATTTGGCAGTCCCTCACTTTTATGGAAGCTTGCCCTGAATCTTTTCATCAAATACCCTGAGGTGCAACAACTTTGGTGTAATCTCCAGTCCATTCTTTATAAAACACTTCAGACCAGTAAAACTGGCATTGCCCTAAATTAGAATCTTTTCTTTGTTCTTTCTTTAACCATGCTAAATTTAACTGAATTAGTCTGCAATACAAAAATAACACTTTCACACTGGTACTCCTTCCAGCTTCATTCCCTAACTCCTAAATTCTTTATCATGTGAAATTTGCTACATATGGACTAAGAAAATTCTCTTGAATTCCTTTAAGGAATTCCCCAGATCTATTAAACTGACTTTACCCTAGTGAATTTTCAGGTGATTGAGATCTTAATTAGTGCCTTTGCAAGATTCATATATTTGCTTGTCTACCTCCACCAGACTTATTATTGAATTTATTTAAAACTTACATCTGCCACACAACAAGGGAGTAAAAATCTTTGCATTATGACTGAATTGCAATGTACAGACATATGAATTTGTAAGTCTATGGCTTGTAGAAAGAAACTGTCCCATAGCCTGTCGGCCCTGCTTTAATGCTACAGTACTGTTAGCCAGATGGAAGCAGCTGAAGCAATTTATGATTGGGGTGACCGGTGATCTTCCAGGCCATCTTTACGTACCTGCTGCTGTAGATGTCCTCAATGGAGGGAAGTTCACATCCACAGATGTGCTGGGCTGTTCATACCACAATCTGCAGTGCCTAGCGATCAAGGTTGGTACAGTTTCTGTACCAAGTCAGGATGCTCTTAATGGTGCCTCTATAAAATATTGCTGTTAATGTTAATGGTGTCTTGAGGGTTTAAGGGCTCATGCCGAACATCTTCAGTCGCCTGAGGTGGAAGAGACACTGTTGTGATGAATGCTGTTTTCCTGAGGCAGTGCCTCCAGTAAGTACTCCCACTGATGGGGATGGATGTACCCATGATGTATTGTACAAAATCACTGCTCTCTGCAGCCAGTCAGGATACTTCAAAGACGTTTGTTAGAGTGTTCAGTGATGTGTTGAATCTCCTTAACCTCCTAAAAAAGTAAAGATGCTGGGGCATTTTCCTTATGATTGTATTTAGGTGGTGGGCCCAGGATACGTGGTGTATTAAAAGAAGAGGTAATTTGGGAACATATAGTTGGTTATGTTCCCAAGCATTTGGTACCCATGCTTCCTCACTGTTAAAGGTTGCGGGCTTGGGAGGTTCTGTTGGGATTCTCTGAGTAAAAAAACTAAAGTGCATTTTGTAGATGGTACAGGATATAGCCACTATGTACAAGTGGAGAGAATGTTTGGGGTATTGGTGGGGTGCCAATACAAAGTGATTTGTTTTGTATTCAATAATGTTGACCTGCTTGTGTGTTGTTGGCAAAACACTTATCCAGATAAGTGGAGAATAGTACATGAAACATTTTACTTGTGCCTTGCTGATGTGGAAAGACCTTATGGTGCAGGAGGTTAGGTACTCGCTTATTATATGACCTGCTCAGGTCTCTTTCATCTTGTCAAGTATCTATTTCTCTACCTCTGTCCCATTATTGAATTGGCATCCCAGCCTCCCTTCTTGAATATGTTCACTGATTTTCTTATCTGTTCTTTGGTACTATCCTTCTCTCCTTCAAATGCCCTATTATTACCCCTTACACAAAAATCAACCCCTTCATCATAGCAAACTGCTGCTTCATCTCCAGACTCACTTTCATTGCAAGCCTTTGAATACTGTATGTTGGATTTTTCAGATTCATGCCTTCTAACAGAATAACCAGCTTTTCTTCATCATTCAGTGGCTTGTTGGTCAGCTCCAAAATTAATCATCCCATCACTGATGGTTATGCCTGAGTTGCCAAGGCAATGTCTAGAATTCTCTCTAAGCCTCTCTGCATATGTGCCCTCCAAACACCCAACTTCTTGACCAAACTTTTAATTACCTATCTTTATATAACTTATGTCATTATACATATAATAATACTATGGAACTTTATTTAGCTACAGTGGAAATTCTATAAAAATTGAAGTTTTTGTTGTATTCTGTTCATTTATTAATGTCTTGTTTTATGTCAAGCATTCTTCAGTAAAAATGTGTCACAAGCTCTTAATGTCATCATTTCAATTGCCAAGCCTAGATCCTTTACACAAGTGATGAACAGTTTATCACCACGAGAAATGAAATATTACTTTCCAATCTGAGTAACTACCCTTAATTGCTTTTTGCCTTTTCTGTTGTCTAGTGAGCTTGCTACTTGATATCTGATCCTACAGAATAAACCTTCAACATATTTCATCAAAAGCCATTGGAAAATCAGTTTATTTTTGAAGTGTTCATAAAAAATATTGCTGTTAACGTTTTGTTTTTTTAATTTCAAGCAATTTTTTGTATTCTAATATTTGATGTATTTAGAAGAATACAAAAAAAATGAATGGCAGCCCAAGAATGTAACCTAATGAAGATGCTAAAGATGCACATTAGACATGCTGTTCAGATTCCTATTCTCTAATTTCTGCTGCACCAAAGAAAACATTACCTTATCCATCACATCTCTGAAATTGGCAAACTACGAGTAGTTAAAAAAGGGGAAGAAAACAACTGCCAAATGCATTATATTTTAAGAACCTTTTAGGAGGGGTGAGCAATTGTAAAGTTAAACAGAAGGGAGGAGCTTCATAAAAGATGTACTGAAATCACATTGAGAGCAATAGAAGTTTTATTAAAAGGGTTTTTAAAATTTGATTTCAAAGTGCATTATAGTCAGTGAATACTTGAAATGTATTCACTTTTGTAGGAAGTATGGAAATGCAAGATCATGTAAGAAATACCTTAAAATGTTGCAATTCACTGTGATTTTTGTTTCTTTAACTCTGTTGAGTGAGGAATGATTGTTGGTCAGGACATTAGAGATAACTTTTTTGCATCTCCAAGTCTGAGAGGGCTTGTCAATAGCTCAATTTAAAACCTTGTCTGAAAGAAGTTAACTTTGCACGGTATATCTGAAAATGCTGGGAGAGGAAAGGGGGATATAAAAGGAATGAAAAGGGAAGAATCAAAAGAATACAATACAGATGGAGAGACTAATAAAAAAAAGGTAGACGAGAATCAAATATAGGAAATATAGAAATTTGTAGACAATATCAAAGAGCTGGAGAACATTTGTGATCATTATGTATAGTTTTTAAATCATGTAAAGATTGCAATTAAGTTTCAGCTTTAACATAAAAGCTGATTTAGCACTATTCATGATTTTAATCTGCAGGTATTGGTGTAGACAATATGTTCATTATGCTTGCAAGCTGGGAGAAAACTAATGTCAACGACAGTGTTGAAGAACGTGCGAGTGGAGCCTATTCTGATGCAGCCACCTCCATTACGATCACTACTTTGACTGACATTTTGGCTTTTTATATTGGCATTATGACTCCTTTTCCATCTGTGCAATCATTCTGTGTTTACACTGGTACAACTGTTTTGCTCAGCTTTATTTACAACATTACATTTTTTGGAGCAATTCTCGTATTGAATGGGAAACGAGAAGCTGCGAACCGGCATTGGCTAACATTTAGAAAAGTTGAACGTGAGCATTTACCGGGTGAATCTAAATGTTATAGAATGTGCTGTGTTGGTGGGGCTTACAATGAAGAAACAAGTGCAGAGATAGAACATCCAGTTTCTCTCTTTATGAAAAATCGTTATGGTCCATTTCTTACAAATCGTTGGACCAAGGGAGTTGTGGTAGTCCTTTATCTAGGGTATTTGGCTGCCAGTTTTTATGGTTGTTTTAATCTCAAAGAAGGGATCGATATCAGAAACTTGGCCAGTGATTATTCATATGTGATTAAATTCTATGATGATGTAAGTAAGTATTTTTCCAAGTATGGACCACGTGTCATGGTTACTGTCACCCAACCTGTGAGTTACTGGGATTCAAACATACAGAAGGAAATTGAGAACTGTATGCATGCATTTGAAAATCTCTCCTATGTAGATGGTGATTACTCAGAGTCCTGGCTCCGTATCTACCTTGGAATTGCTAATAAAGTGTCAAATGTTTCCATAAGTAATGAACATGGATTTATGGAAAAGCTGGATACTTTTTTAAACATGGTCCACATATATAAGCAAGATATTGCTATTTCTGTTGACAAAAAAAATATTGAAGCTTCACGTTTTTTTATTCAAACTATTTACATCAATGATTCAATTGCTGAGAAAAACATGCTAATTGAGTTGAGGGATTTGGCAAAGGACTGTAGTGTTCCTTTACAAGTCTTTCATCCTGCATTTATCTACTTTGATCAATATCTTGTGATAATATCCACCACAATACAGAATATTGGTGTGGCTGCTGGTGCAATGCTGCTGATTGCCCTTTTGTTAATTCCTAATCCTATCTGTTCTATCTGGGTTACATTTGCTATTGCGTCAGTTTTAGTGGGTGTGGCTGGTTTTATGACTTTATGGGGTGTCAACTTAGATTCTATATCTATGATTAACTTAGTCATTTGCATTGGCTTTTCAGTGGACTTTACAGCTCATATTTCATATGCATTTGTTTCAAGTGAAAAAGAAACTGCCAATGAGCGATCTATTGATTCATTATATAGACTTGGCTATCCTATTATCCAAGGGGCTCTTTCAACTGTAATGGGTGTTATTACATTGTCTAGTGCAGCAAGTTACATATTTAGAACATTTTTTAAGATCATGTTCCTTGTCATAACTTTTGGTGCAATTCATGGAATTGTTTTAATGCCGGTTTTTATGACGTTTTTCAGGCGTAAAGCTGCAGCGAAACAGACTATAGATCCAAATCAGTAAAAAGAAAACCAGAACAAAACCATTTCAAAGCAGAAATGGTAAACAATTATCAGCTCATCCAACAGTACTTTAAATTAACAAGAGCCTTTTTCCCCACCTTGTCAAGTTTTATAGCCATATTCCAAAGACTGGCACTTTGCAAATAAGTGCCTTATAATTTTGGATTGAAATGATTATGTATAACTGCACCTTACCTAAGCAGGTGAGATTGTGCAGATGTCTGTGATGAATTACCTGTAGAGGCTTTTTCACACTGCATTAGCTAAAAATGGCAAATGACTTTCCATATGTGTATCAATCTTAGGATAGATATTTTGTATTTGTTAAAAAGATGCAATTTTCATTATAGTGCTTGCATTTTAATGGAATGAAAAGAATTAATAGAAAGTGCACAAAAACAGTGTTATGGTTAGCAATAGTATTGTTTGTGAGTTTTAAATCCTGCTATGGCAAGTCATGAAATTAAATTCAATATATCTGCCAATGGCCACAAAAAATGCTGGGGCATTTTAGATGGATATTGTTAAATGTTGGTGTTCTTGAACTGGTCCAGCAAATCATCTGATTGTGGGCAAAAAATATGGGTGATGATTTTTTCAATCTGAGTTGCTTCTGATGATTTTTTTAATCTGAGTTGCTTCTAATGATTTTTTTACATGGGTACTGTTACATGTGCATGGTAAAAATGTCATTATCCACAACCAAAGTTGTAATTGCATAAGCGTTTACATTTTTCTGATTTTTTTTCTTTGAATTATTCACCTGGGAAATAACTTATTTTCCTTCCCTTCTGGATATAAAAAAGTAAATACCTCACTGTAGCTAGACTACTCATTTGTTTCTTCCTGACCTCTTTTTGATTTTGGAATTATTTTTGTTCCCTGTGGATGCCACAAGGTAGCATAACTGATCATTAATACACTGGAGGCCATAAAGAAATAACTACAGAGGTCAAAACTAGAGTTACACGTGTGCTACAGGTCATATTGTAAGTTATATCTAAGGAATAGATTTACTTCCTTAAATGAAAGTGGAGAACTAACTTCATTTCTATAGCAATCTAGTTGTTTTCATTTTTACTAGTGCTTCATATATGCTAGTGCAGAAGGGGATGCGCCACATAGTTGTGCAATCATTTAGTTTTGCATATGCCACACAAAAATAAATATGAAAAAATTTGCTTGTTTTTTAATGTTAAAAATAGATGCTTATTTTCACAAGAGATGCAAATGAGGACAGTGATTTTGGCTCATTTACCTCAAATTGATTGCCAGAGTTCTGCATTTTCATTTGCAAGTTCTCTTATGTTTGTTCATTTCTTTTTCCTTAATGTTTTCTGGTTCATTTAGCAACAATGGTGATTGTTGGCAAGGCCAGCATTAACATTCATTGGAATGAATGTGCAAAAAGAACATTAAATGTTTGTGTAATGATTTAATTAGTTTTCTTTCTCATTGTGCAATTTTATTAAATTGCATCTAATGTTTAAAATATAACTTACAAACATTTAACATTGTTTTCAATTAATTTCTCAGGTGTTTGTTATTCATATTAATATGTTAGTATACCAGATTTCACTGTATACTACTTTCAATACATTAGTTGTATATATTTTCAAATATAATTGTAATACTCAATTCTGTAACAGTACAATCTCTGTTAAATATATTAACTAGCATCTGTAAAGAAAACTGATTTTGCAATTAAAATTTAAATTTGTATGTAGAATTAAAACATATTAATGTTTAATTTTTTCAAGAATAAATATTTTTGATTGCATGACTTAATGAGTTTACACAACAACAAAAAAACAGGTTCTGAATACTTTACAGATGAATGGCAAAGGAAGTTATCTTGGAATCGGATAAAATGAAATTGGAAACTCTCAAAGATGATAAAAGCAGTTTCCATACTGTCAGAATCAGGTTTATTATCACTAACATGTATAATGAAATCTGTTGTTTTGTGACTGCAGTACAGTACATAACATAAATTACTATACATTATAAATAACTTTAAAAAAATAATGCAAACGAGGAATAACAAGATAGTATTCATGGACTGTTAAGAAATCTGATGGGGGAGAGAAGAAGCTGTTCCTAAAACATTGAGTGTGGGTGTTAAGGCTCCACGATGGTAGTGACGAGAAGAGGGCATGACCCCGATGGTGAGGGTTCTTAAAGCCGGATACTACCTTCTTGAGGCACCACCTCATGAAGATGTTATTGATTGTGAGAGGGTTGTCCTTGTAAGGGAGCTGGCTGAGTCTACAGCCCTCTGCAGTCTCTTGCGATCCTAAGCATTGGAGCAGCCATACTAGGTGTTGATGCAACCAGTCAGAATGTTCTCCACTGTACATCTGTAGAAATTCCAATTTTTTTAGTGACGTATCAAGCTCCTTAAATTTCTACTGAAGTAGAGCCACTGGAATGCTCTCTTCACAATTGCATTAGTGTGTAGGGCCCAAGATAGATTCTCTGAGATGCTGGCACCCAGGAACTTAATGCTGCTAACCCTTTCCACTGCTGACCCCTCAAGGAGAATTGATGTGTGTTCACCCAACTTCTCTTTTCTGGTCCACAATCAATTCCTTGGTCTTGATAGCATTGACTAGTTGTTGCAACACTGTCCAATCAACCATTCTATCTTACTCCTGTATATGCCTCCTTAGCGCCATGTAAAATTCTACTAACATTGGTGACATCAGCAAATTTATAGATGGTGTTTGAGCTGTGCCTAACTAGTCATGAGTGTAGAGAGAACAGTGGACTTAGCAAATATTACATTTTTTTAAAAATTTGATACCCTAGAACTTGGATTTAGCCCTTTATCTGATCCACTAAATGGCCTTTGTGTATCCTGTTCAGCTGAAACATCCTCCCACAAAAGCTAATGAAAATGCAAAAATGCTTGAAATTGCTTAAGGTTGCTTTACACGCAGAAACATGTTAAATCCATGCCTTCAGCATCATTCAATGGGACCACATTCAAATGAATTATGCTGCCGATGAATACCAGTTACAATCCTGCATTTGGTGAGGGCATTTGCCACAGAAAGGACAATCTATGATTGATATCCTGTAAAGACAATGACACACACAATACAATTATTAATGAATTGTCAGACCTGCCTTACAAAATATAGGAGATACTGTCATTCTAATTGTCTCAGTTTCTTTTCATTGTCTTGAAGCAGGGAATGAGGAATTATATACAGAATTAAAAGGGCTAAAACCTAACTGACTGTTGGCAGCTTTAACATTGTGTTGTGAGAATAATGTATTAACAAAGAAGTGTCTGTTCCATGAGAAGCTTCTCAGTCTACCCTTATCAAAATGTGATAATGTACATCAACAGCTCCACACAGTATTCTGGGCACACTTAGCTGCATATTTACTGAAGTTTAATGAGCAGAGACTCTGTGTTGTCAACTGAGAATGCAAGTTTGCTCATAAACAGTATGTACCTTTAAGTAAACTGTTTTTGACAGTTGTTCTGAGTCTGAACCTAAAGGCAGATTGACATCTTGGCGCAGTGACAGGGTCCCAAAATGTGGTAGACCCCTTGTCAAAATTGAATAAGTGGACGGATGGACCATTGAGTGAATCAGAGATGAATGGGCCCACAAGGTACGCTTTAACCTTGGTTCCTCTCTACTCTCTGATTACTCTGTTTATTCTCTTATTTTGACGGAGAAAATCCACTGACGGGACCCAAACGGAATAAAGAAGAATAGTAATAGTAAGTTCAAGGCAAGCGGTTTGAGTTTGCCCAGGAGACTTTGTTCTCAAAAGGAACCATCTTAGAAAGAAGCTTGAGCCTCATTGGAATGGACCCTACCAAGTGTTACTGACCACTTCAACAGTCAAACTACAAGGACTTCCAAAATAGACATATCTAGGGCACGCCAAACGTGTGCAAACATGACTAAGGTAATCTTAAGCACTTGTATTGTAGTAACCAAGCCAAACAGTTTCCTGTAGCTTTGCTATAGTTATGTTGGGGAAACTAATCTGCCTGTTGGGTGTGTACAGCGATTCCTCCCCATGGGAAGATAGAGGTTCCCCTAGTAGCCATTCCACTGAACAGCAGTGAATAACAGTCAGTCTGGGTTTTTTTTTTACTTGACTTTTCTAATGACGCTTAGACTAGTGAGGCCTAAAATTGCACCAGTGATGTGATTGGAGACTGGGTGCCACTACTTTGATGGTTGGTACATTTGTCCCACCTGCAAGAAGCCATCCGCCGGGTAGGTCAGACATCATGGCCCTCCACCATTGTCAGATCTGATCAACCAGCGAATACTATCTGCTACTGTAATTTAAAAGGTAAGGGGACTTACTTGCAATAGCACCTGTGCCATTTATACAATGGCCAAACCACCACACCCCTGAATGGAACTCAATGGGTTTGTGGGGAAAGGGTCTACTTGTGGCTCACAGGAGAGACAGCTAGCCGATGGGACACCCAACAAGAGAGCAGGATTTGGATGGGATGCTGCATCCTGGCTTACCTTGTACCCCATATGCTAATGCTGAAAACCCTGGACCAGCACCCTTCCTTCCTACGGCAAAAGCGAGGAATCTCACAACCGGAGCACTTCTGGATGATAGCTTTTTCCTTCTACGGAGCAGCCTGCAATTCAAGGGAAATCATCAACCTGGCCGCAGTTTTGGAGGGGATGGCCAGTAGTACCGCTAAGGCCATGGATGGCATCCAGGATCAGGTGAGGGCCACCACCGCTGAAATGATGGCGGTCAATTTTGTTCTGGCCGAAAAAGGTGCTTATGCCGTTATAGGACGTGAGCGCTGCACCTACATCCCAGATGAATCAGAGAACATTACCTCTCCATTCACATTCACAAGGAGGTAAATAAAATCCAGAAAATTGGGGCCGACCTACATGGCTTTAGCTCAAGCGGAGGATTGTGGCCTTTCAGTGACATCTTCGCAGGATGGAGCGGTATACTGCTACATTACTCTATCATCATCACAGGAGTACTCATACCTACTGCACTTTTCCGGTTTATGGCCCCTTGTCAGCCAGTGCTTTTACCCTACACCCACAGGGATATTTATACAAAGAGTCCCCTAAAAGGAAGGGGACTTCAGAGAGACCAAGGTGCACATGATGAGGAAGTGATGCAGAAAGCCCTTCTGCTTATCCCAAGGGTTACTATCCACCCTTCTTACACAAGTATGAAAATTAAGATGTACAACAATCCTGACATTGATAATCCTGGTTGTCATGGAATGACAAAAGGAGGGAATGAGGAATTATATACAGAATTAAAAGGGCTAAAACCTAACTGACTTATTGGCAGCTGGACAAGTCGAGTTGAGAGAATAATGTATGAACAAGTGTTTGTTCCATGAGAAGCTTCTCAGTCTACCCTTATCAAAATGTAATAACAATATATATCAACAGCTCCACACCATATTCTGGGCTCACTTGGCTGCAGATTTTCTCAAGCTCAGTGAACAGAGACTCTGTTGCCATCTGAGCATGCAAGCTTGCTAATAAACAGTATGTACTTTTTAGTAAACTGTTGACAGTTATTCCCTGGGTCTGAACCTGAAGACCTCTGGTAGAGAGGCAGATCGACAATATGGAATGGGGCAGAATCCACCTCCAGGTGGTCAGGAATTTACTCAGGGCTAGGAGGCTGTAATTTCTGGTCTAAATGCCAAATACAGCCTTAAGGACAACATTCATCCTATTGTTAAAGGACTCTTGAACAGACCATTGCAAGATGAACTCTATATCTCTTTCCACCTTGTCATGATTCTTGCACCTTATTTGTCTATCTGAACTGTACTTTCTCTAAAATATAACACTATATTCTGTATTGCTTTTCTTTTCCTTTTATATTATTTAGGAATTGTTTATTATATTTAGGAACCTATTGTACCTAATAAAAGTGACAATGAGTGACATTTGTTGTCTTCTGCTGATGTAGGCCATCCATTTCAAGTTTAGATATGTGCATTCAGAGATGCTCTTCTGCACACTACTGCTGTAATGCATGATTTGAGTTATTGTTGTCTTCCTGTCAGCTTGAACCAGTCTGCCCATTCTCCTCTGACCTCTCATTAACAAGCAGTTTTCGCCCACAGAACTGCCACTCACTGGAAGTTTTTCTTTTGTTTTTCGCATCTCTCTCTGTAAACCATAGGGGCTATTGTGCTTGAAAATCCCAGGAGATCAGCAGTTTCTGACTCAAACCACCCGATTATGGCACCAACAATAATTCCATAAAATCCCTTAGGTCACATTTTTTCTCCATTCTGATGGTTAGTCCAAACAACTACTGAACCCCTTGACAATGTCCACATGTTGAGTTTTTACCACGATTGGCTGATTAGATATATGCATTACTGAGCAGGTGTATGTTTACAATGATCGATCTGGAAGGCACGCAAAACTGATCAATTCCTTTGCACAGCACTAATCAGTTCATTTGACTGCTGCTTTGGAGGCACAACATTAGCCTCATTGCAGTTTCAGGCTACTTTAGTAAAATATCTGGTTTGTCACAGGGCTTAAAAACAGGGGTTCCCAACCTTCTTTATGCCATTAAGCAAGGGGTCAGTGGACCCAGGTTGTAAGCCTCTGCTTTAAAAGAAGAGCACTATTTCACCAGGAGCAGGGTAATATCCCCCAATCAGCAAAGACGTACGTTATCAGTTACTGCTCTACACAAACCGAGAAATTTGAACATGAGCAAATTGCCCTTCGGCGTGAACAGAGAGAAGGCATTAAGAACTCCTCTTTTGCAACAACAGCAATTGGTTTCCCAGATTGGAAGCAAGCACATTAAAATGAAACATGTCATAACTTTGGTTTTCAAAATTGGTGGGTGTGGAGAGAAATACAAATAAGAGGGCATGAGGTAGGTGGTTTAGAAAGGATACAGAGGGAATTACCTACTTCACCCACCTCTCCACAGAGCTGTCAGAATTTGGAATGAACTGCTTGGAAGTTGTGGAACAAGGCACCTGTTGTGACTGTGGTCGAAGTCACCAGTGACACTAAAGCTGGTGATATAGAAGTCTTGATACAGCACAAGCAGGCATCATTCTGAAGATAGTCGGTAGAGGCTCACAAACCCAAAGGCACATCACATTTTTATATCTTTAAGATCAAAAGGTAATTCAACAGACAATTAAATACAATTTCAATAGGTACAGTGACATTGTTTACTTCAATACTTTGAGTTGACAAATGGTTCCTTTGAGATTGATAGTGGAAGCACATTGTAATTGATAAGACAATGCTGAAGAGCCAAATACCCTTGGGAGAAACTGACCAATACAAATATCCTACACACTTTTGACAACAGAGATCCAGACACCCAAAATTAACACATATGCTAAGTACATAACAAACTATTGATTGCTATACCCATGACCATACTTGATATGTTACAGTGACAACATCCGTCTGGTCTCCGAGCTTGCACTCAAGCCACAATGGTGCAAATTAGCCATGTTGCTCAATTTGATGCAAGCCCATTAAAAAATAACCCCATTATCTTAACTTTTGGCTCTGAGACATGCAATCTTTTAGTCTACGGAGCAGCCTAGCCTTTTAAATCTAATTTACTGCTTGCAATTTACCAAATGAAAAGTGAAGGCTAATAGCAAGGGTCCTAGATTTATTTACATTTACAATAAGAACTGAAGCCTGGTTCTTGTTTAAATTAATTTCTGCTATATTCACATAATACTTCCATAATCCAATATTTAAGTATCTAATAGAAAAAAAAGGACTAGTATGTATGAGTACAATGGTCAGCATTGACGGGGGAGGGGAGGTTTAAAGTTTTCAAATAAAAAGATTTGAAAGACTCCAAACAGCTTTGAGTTATGTCTGTTGAAGATGACAGGTGCTCTTTTCAAACAACATAGCTAAATGGCTCATAGGAAACTCAGTGCTAAGGTAAATTCTGAAAACTAGAACAACATCTGCAGAGGGTTACAAGAACCTAGATCACGTCCTGAAAAAAACTATATACTGTACAGCACTAGTGAATAGCTTGTATAGGGAAAATAACACAAAGATAGCGTGCTTTTTAAAAATATATACAGCAAATAATGTACAACCACAAAAGGAAAAAGTCACACAAGACCTCTTTATTTTAGGTGTAAATAGAAATCTCAAAAAGCTTCAAGATTAACAGTAAGTTCTTACTGTTTATGTTCAAGGATAACCAATAAGGTTTCTATACATTGCTTGGTTTCCAGTTCCTACAGTACACTTTATCGTGCAGGAAAAAGGAGAAGCATCTTTTTCAGTCCGCACATCCCTGGACCCCTGGTTAATCAATACAATGCTGGATGCTGGTGGTGATTCAACCAATTATTTTGTAGGTTATGCACCATTGCAGAATTATTTATTTTTTACTAACCTTATAAATTTTGAGAACACAAGAATGAAAGATTTACCCAGCAACAAATGGATATACATAGATGGACACCCGAATGATGCAACGATGAAAGCAGCACTGCAGCATTGCATTCAATTTTAATTGTTTTGGGAAGCACTCAAATGTAACTCATTTGTATACATAAATAAACTGAAATTACAGAAAGAAAAACAGTCAAAGGAATAATGTTTACTGTTTCTCGTCTGATTTTATACTTACACTAAACAGAGTATTATGTAGAATTGCTTAAAATTGAGAATAGTTTAACTGTGATTTAAAATAACAGATTATGTAATTCCATTGTTTGAATTATCATTTTGTAATTATGAAAATACCAATAATAATGTCCTCAGAATTAAAACTTACGTTTTAATTTAGTGCACTACTGCTCTTCCACATATATACACATCTAGGTTACTATAGCAGTGACTAAGTCTGCTTCAATTGAAGAAGTTATTTTAGTTCTAGCCGCTTTCCCTCAAGAACCATCTGTATCTCTTTGGCATCCAATGTCTCATATTTCAGTAAAGCTTCTGCTAGATTTTTGTGTTCTTTTGCATGAGTCTTCAAGATATTTTTTGCTCGTTCATAAGAATCCTGTGTTTTGAAACAAAAATAGAGAACAAAAGACAGCTTTATTTACATAAGATATTGATACATTACTGAGATATGATGAAAATTCCAGCCTTTTTCTGCAGACTAGTTTCTCTCCTAATTCAGAACTTTTCATTGAACTCACAGGGACAGAGATGATTTCAATAAGTTGTTCCTTCCCAAATTTTTAAAGCAGTAAAATATATAAAAATTTAGAACAAAGCTTTACAAGCAGAAATTCAATGTAAGGAAGCCACAAAACAGTTATCTTCCATTCTCAATCACTTCCTATTTTAAAATTCAGCTCTGCGCTGGTGTTGCCAAATGTTAACTATCCAAACATTAAATAGAATTTTTAAAAATTTATAAAAGAAAAGCACTATTCAAGCCCCCAATCTCCAGGATCCATGAATACGTAGTTTAGAACAAAATTTGGTTTCCAAGTGTTTTGAAATACTGGGCTTTGGAGAAAGCATCCAATTTACACCCAAAACACTAGCACTTTACAGGCATAACTGGTGGCAAGAATGGCTACTGCTTTGGGCATGCTGTTGGTAGCAATTACTCAGGCACAATAAGAAAACATGCCAACATTATTAATCTATTACACATCTGCTTACTGGGTGCAATTTAATTTGAACATTCAATGTAAAAGCTCATATTAACATTTATGAACAGAAAATATGCACAAGAATGCAAGACAACATAATGGTCATGAAAGGATACACTGCACAAGAGAAAATGGAAATTTATCCAAAATAACAGGATATTATGCCTTAAGGCACTTCTGGCTCAAATGTACATGAATTACAGAAATATAGAAAGAGTGAATTTTGATTAAACTTGTACAAACAGGCAACATTTTTGTAAAAGCAATATTGTTGGAAGACATTTCTCTGATACAAAAACCAGAAGAAAATATGAAGCACCAGGGCCTTAGGCTTGTCTGCTATTCAATACAATCATAGCTGATACACACTTGCCCCAATGTATTTTTTGACCCAGTAGCCCATAAACTTCAGTTCCCTGAGATTCAAAATATTTATCCATCTTCGCCTTAAATACAAGTAATGATCTGGCCTCCACCACCTACGTGGGCAGAGAAGTCCAGAGATTCATCGCCATATGAAATATGTATACATCTTAGTTGTAAATGACCAGCCCCATATTTTGCATTTATGTCCCCTTGTTTATTAGTGAAAGCATGAACATCCATCCTGTCATGTTCCCTTAGGATCTAAAGTGTGTGAATAAGGACACTGCTCATTCTTTTAACTTCATTCTAACTGTCCAGTTTCTCGTCATGATAGAATATAGAGACATAAAAATACATAAAAAGTCAGATACAATTGATGCACACGTGAAAACTGGAATTCAAACATGATTTTAGAGAAGGATCTGGATTGCAGAGAGCAATGATTGGGTAGAGACCAGGAGAGACAGAATGAAACATGGGGATGATGGAAACTGCTGAGAAAATGATCTAATTTTTAAAACTGTAAATGGTAAACAAGTATACAAAGCAAGAGATCAAAAAAGTAAAAGAAATGCTGGTGAAAGGTGTACAATAGAAAGGCAACACACAGCTGGTGTTGGAATTCTGAAATAAAAGCATAGTGTCAGTCGTTAGGAGAAAGAGAGTTAGTGTTTTGCCTTAATGACTTTTCATCGGAACTGAGCATGTCCAATACAAGAGGAAATAGCTGGCCATGTAACTTAGCTGAAATCAGTTGCTGACTCCTGTAAGTTGCAATGAACCAGGATGATATACTGTTCTGACTTCAGATTGGTCTTTATTAGAAGAGTACACTTTGCTCGTGACAGTCCAGCATGAGTATGGAAAAATTCCACCCAATCAAAGACATTCTCATTGTTCTCTACATTCCCCTGCACCCCCCCAATTTCTCTGCAACTTAGAACACCTATTTCCTCAGTTTAATGAGAAATCATCAATTAATTAAAACATCAAATGAATTTCTCTTTCCAAACTTTCTGCCTTGCTGACATACCTCTATTGTTTCAATAGATAGTGATAGAAAACTGTGTGAACTCCCACTTTTCTTATTTCATATTTCCTTACAAAATAAGAGGCCAGTTAGTCACTTAGTTTATGTTGGCTTTCTGAGTATTTACAGCAAATCTTCCCAATTACTGCAGTAAATTACTCCTTCATACGTTTATCGACCCCAAACCTACATAAGGGTCAATTTGCAGTCACCAATTAACCTACCAACACATTTAAAATGTGGAAGGAAACCAGACTCAGAAGGAAGCAGATCCCACAGAAACAGCAGTCGAGTCACAATAGAACCTGGGTCCCTGAAGCAACAATTGGTGTATGGTAATAAAATGGCAGTAGATTAGCACATTTAAGAGGCTCCTGGATAGGCACATGGATGAAAGAAAAATGGAGGGACATGGACATGGGACGAAAGAGTTAAATTAATTTTGCAGTAGGTTAAATGGTCAACACAAGTTCGTAGGCAAAAGAGCCTGTACTGTGCTGTACTACGTTCTATCAACTAGGTAAATAAAAGTTCAATTACAGAATTCACAGAGTTTAGTGGAAATATTAATTTCAAAATAACATGCTTTATTAATGTGATGCAAGGTGCTGGGCTACTTAGAATGATAACACCAAAGATAAATATTAAAAATAATTCCTTTATAAATGGGGCAATTTTGATATTTTGCTGAGGCAAGATTGGAAAATTGTGTCAAATGATTCAAAACAAATGTTGTGTATCTTAAATAAAATCAATGCTGTATACAGTATAATTTGGCTTGTTCACTGCATCTGTTAATTTGCAGATTAATTTCTAAATTTGTGGAATCTGGGCATCACCAGCAAAGCCAGTATCTTTCCTCAATTTTTATTTGCCCTCAAAGCAGTGGTGATGAGTCACCCTGCTTGAACCTCAGAAGTCTGTTTGGTAAATATACTTGAATGGTGCTGTTTGGCAGGATGTATAAGAATTTAGAACCAGCAATGATGAAGAATTCGCAATATATTTCTAAGACAGATGCGAATTGGAGGGGATCCTGCAGATGGTGTATTCCTCACTGGTTGTGGATTTGGAAGGCACTGTCAGAGAAGTCTGGATGAGTGGATGTGCATTTTATAGATCGAACACATGGAAATGAAAGCACCAATGGTGGAGCAACGAATGGTTCCGATGCGAAAAATATCTAAAGTGACATTGCTAGAAATCAGAAATTTAAAGAAAAACTCAGGAAACACTGAATAGGCTAGGTAGTATCTGCGGAAAGGGGAACAGCTAATGTGAGAGGCATTGATCGTGTGGGTAGTCAGAGGCTTTTTCCCAGGGCTGAAATGACTAGCACGAGAGGACACAGTTTTAAGGTGCTTGGGAGTAGGTACAGAGGAGGTATCAGGGGTAAGTTTGTTGGTTTTTTTTTTACGTAGAGAGTGGTGAGTGCGTGGAATGGGCTGCCAGTGACGGTGGTGGATGCGGATACGATAGTCTTTTAAGAGACTCCTGGACAGGTATATGGGGCTCAAAAAAAAGGGCTATGGGTAAACCTAGATAATTTCTCAGGTAAGGACATGTTCGGCACAGCTTTGTGAGCTGTATTGTGCTGTAGGTTTTCTATGTTTCCAGTCGAAGATCCTTTATCAAAATTTTCTATGTTGAATGGCAGATGCCAGTGTTATTACTGAAGTGGAAAAGCTTGATTAGAGGCACAATCAGTTCTGCAATACAGTTTTTCAGTACCACTGTGGGGATTTTGTCTAGTTCAATGTCCTCGCAGCATCTAATGCTTTTAGCACTTACTTTATATTGTGCAGAATGAATCAAATTGGCTAAAGAATGGCTTCTGTGTTGATGAGGATCTCAGGAAGAAGCAGAGATGTATCTTTTCATGTTCCTCATTGAATGTGCTTCCTAGTGTGTGCTGAGCTCTGTCAGTTTTAAGAAGGATATCAAAGCCCTCCCCCTTCCTATTAGCTGTTTAGTTTCCTCCACCTTCACAAAGGCATGCGATAAGGCTGGAAAAAAATTGAGATGACCCACTTGTTGCAAGAACACCAAATTCTGCCCATTGCATGGTGTTTTTGTTTAGGACGTAAGGACTGTACTGTGGCACAGGAGTCTGAGCTGCTGCCTCACAGCTGGCTGGATTCAATCCTGACCTCTGTTGTTGTACAAGCTCAACACATACATTCTCCTGTGACTGCACATTTCCACTGGGTGTTCCAGTTTCCTCCTCAGCGCAAAGGTGGGATTGTTTCCACAAGGTCAAAGGAGTCTGTCACCCGTGGATTGTTGAGGGTGACATGTTCCAACATGGCATGATACTAAAGCTATCTTTTACTGATGTTGATTGAGGGATAACACTGGCCAGGTCATCTAAGGAAAATTACGTTCTATTTGGGAATTTTCACATCTAAAAAGTGTTTAAAGAGCCAGCAATGTCACATCTAAAAGACTATACCTTCAGCAGTGAAGGAGTGCTGTTAAAGATACTGTATTCAAATTTTTGTACTTTAGAGTGAAAGATTATAAAAAGCTATAATATGTGCTGCAGATTCGAAATAAAAATTTTAAATGCCGGAAGTATTTGGCAAACTAACTTCTGAAGCCATAGTCACAGCTGATGTCCTACCTTTCAATCACAGGCATATGTTATAATAGAATAACTCCAGAATTCCTCACCCTTTATTGATACAGCATCCCAGTGCATAAGTGCCTGTGAAAACCTTACCCGCAATAATACTCTGATTTCTTGTTCAATTGCAGATTGAGTATCTGGGCTCACTTTTTCTGGATCCGAGTACGTCATCACTCCAAGCTAGAAACACAGTGGAAATACCATGACATTTAGAATCAAATGTTAGAAAAATATTTCTGCACTCAAGTTAACGAACTGCTGGAATCCCCTACCTTCGAGGATGAAGGATGCTCAGATGTGTATTTTAAAGACTGAGACTGGTATACTTTTGAGATCGAGGGGAAGATAAAGAGATTTTATTTATTTATTTCTGTTCAGAGATACAGTGTGGAATAAGCTCTACTGGCCATTCCAGCTGCACCACCCAACAATCCAATAATCTTGATTTAATCCTATCCTAATCATGCGACAATTTACAAGGACCAATTAACCTACCTGGCACGTCTTTGGACTGTTTGGGGGGGGGGGGGGGGGGGGGGGTTGGAGAACTGGAGAAGAAACATGCATTCCACAGAGAGGACATACAAAAACTACTTACAGAAGACACTGGGATTGAACTCTGGACTCTGTGCCCCAAGCTGCAATAGCATAGTACACTATCATGGCACCCATAGGGGTGGGAAAGAGGAGATTAATAGAATTGTAGGGATCATCATAAAAGATCCATATCACATGGTGAGATTGTGCATCCATAAGTACGAGGTGTTTCAGCTGTCCCACAAAGTCTGCTTCTATCCCACCCTCATTTCTGGCAATTCTCCAATTATCCCAAAGGAACAGATTGTAACAAAGGCAGAAACGCTGGTGTCTAGCAGCCAGACACAATTCTTCTTCTTCTTCAATAAACTACAATTTCCACTTGATGCTGGGGACTGGACTAATGGGCCAGCAATCATGTCAGGAATAAGATCAGGCTGGGTCCAGATTGAGGATCAGGCTAAGTTTTGAGCCTTGGGACCAGATCAAGTTTCTAGACCAGAGTCTAGATGCCAGTCTAGATAAGGGTGTACTATAGTTAAAGGTGCAGATTTGTCAGGTGCATTACTGAAGTACAGTGCCAATAGGCAAAGATCTGTCATTGGGTTACCACATCTGTGGACGTGTTTCTTGTTGAGATGCTCCGTTATAGTTCAATCAAGCATGTGCATAAGAGTTCAGAGCTCAGGATGGATTGCAGTGGTTAGCCAATTACTCCCAATATTTAATCAAGGAATTTCAGATCATTAAAGACGAGTCAGAATCTATAAACTTGCCAATGATACTATTTTTGGCAGAATCTCTGATGGTGACAAGGAAGCGTACAGGAGCAAGGTAGATCAGTTGGTTGAGTGGCATGCAGCAACAATCTTGCACTCAATGTCAGTAAGACCAAGGAAATGATTGTGGACTTCAGGAAGGTGAAGTCAAGGGAACACACACCAGTCCTCATCAAGAGATAAGCAGTAGAAAGGGTGGGCAGTTTCAAGTTCCTAGGTGTCAGCATCTCTGAAGATCTATCCTGAGTTCAACATATTGATGCAAGTACAAAGAGGGTATACAGCGGCTATATTTCATTAGAATTTTGAGGATTTTCATTTTGATTTCTACATCTGTAGAAACTTGCAAGTATCATCAAAGACACAAGCAAATTTCTACAGATGTACTGTGGATAGCATTCTAATTGGTTGCATCACCCTCTTGTACGGATTGGATAAAGCCTCAAGAAGCTGGCACCCCATCATTAAGGACCCTCATCATCCGTGATATGCCCTCTTCTCATTGCTACCACCAAAGAGGAGTACAGGAGGCTGAAGACACACACTCAATGTTTCAGGAACAGCTTCTTCCCTTCAGTCATCAGATTTCTG
The DNA here is from genome assembly GCF_048418815.1 of Hemitrygon akajei. Classification (NCBI taxonomy): domain Eukaryota; kingdom Metazoa; phylum Chordata; class Chondrichthyes; order Myliobatiformes; family Dasyatidae; genus Hemitrygon; species Hemitrygon akajei. Next base: position 136,680,888 of record NC_133131.1, on the reverse strand, counting down.
AATGGAAAATGAACCCATGAACACGATCTCATTATTTTATTTCTCATTTTTTGCACTACTTACTTAAAAAAACTTAGACAAAGTTTTACATTTGGAGTGATATTAAACCTGATTCTGATTCTAATTCTGATACTAATGAAGCACACTTGCAATCTTAATTACACAGCTAAAAATTGACAACTATATGGCCCAAACAAAAGTACAAAAGCTCCACTGAAAATTAAGGTAACATGTACATGAATGATAAGATGTAAAAATATATCAATTGTGATTTCATTAATGGCCATCCCAAGAATTAATTAGAAAAGGCCGAGGCAAGAAAACCTCTGCTGGAAAATTCAAAGTGGAATAAAAAGATCTAAAGGAACAAATTAAAACTGATATTTGTGAAATGTAAACTAAAATGAAAAGAGGCTGCAATTCAGTTGTAGATTGGAATTGATAAATTATAAGCTGGAAGATCTTAAGGCCATGAAAACTTAACAAAGATGTGCAAAAATAACCACTGTCCAAGAGAGCAACTTTACATAGCCATTGTTTAAAATACTGATATTGCAAAATGTAGGAAATACTTAAAATAAAAATGCAATTTACCTTATCACTCATTCCAAATTTTGTGACCATCAATTTTGCTATTTTGGTGGCAGTGTCAAAATCACTTGAAGCACCTAAATTTTAAAAATGCACAGTATTTTAGTTACAGAATATTCAAACTGACCAACACACACAAAATACCGGAGGAACTCAGCAGGAAAGGCAGCATCAATGGAGAAGAGTAAACAGTTGACATTTTGGCCTGAAACATCAGCTGTTTACTCTTTTCCATAAATTTGTGTTCAATGTAACTTTCAATCACAGCCTCACAAATAAAACACGACAAAAGAACAGAATTTTAACACAAATAATGGTGATCAACAATGTTACATTTAGTCCTTTCTAAACGTGAAAATATCTGTGCCATTCTTACACATTAATTATTTTAAGGGATAAAATACATTTATGACTACGTGTTCATCCAAATCAAACACATGTCTAGGCTGAACAAACTGAATCTAAATGGAGGTGGACGGATGTTTTCATTGGGAAGTTTACCACTGCAGGAGTTTTCAACTAATTTGGGAAGGGGTTGAGCATCAGGATTTAAATGTGGTGCAATTAGAAAAGAGAAGTAGTATTGGAAGAAATTAGTATTTTAAATAGGACTGGGCTCAGAGTGTACAGGTAGTTTATAGTGCACTTATACAAAGTTTACAGCAAGATTCCTGGACCACAGTTTGTGAACAGTTAACTGTGGGAATATGGCATGGAAGTATTGGAGACATCACTAATAAATAGCAGCAGATAGGTTCTAAATATTCTGCGACGCTAGGAATTCACCAAATGAAAGAACAGTTGGTTATAGGTGAGAGAGAAGATGGGACAGTTTTAAAGGGATGTGATTAAAACACAATCAAAGTATAGTGGGGTAAGTGCAAAGGGAAAGAAAGGAGTCAGGAATAGACTATTTACGATTTACTAGTAGGAGCAGAATCAGCTGTGACACTTGAAAGGAAACTGGATAAGTATTTGAAAATAAGTCATTTGCAGCACAAATGAGGAAATGGTTGAGGAACAGGATTGCTCTTCTACAGAATCAGAACTGTCATTAGTCTGGCTGTTTAGTTACTGTTTTTGAACCACACAAATCTCACTTCCATAAATTGGCACTGAACTGATTGGAAAATCAAATATGCATAGTGGATAGATCTCAAAGAACAAGAGTGAAACTATTTGAAAAACCCACAAAACATTTTTAATTTACCAAATTCTGCATACTAGTCTGAAGCACAGAAGCTGAATTTACACAGAAAAGATAACTTGGAACCTTAATACCCTTTGTTTTTGAAATTATGATCTTGAGATTCATACTACAGTATGAAAGAAAAACCACACCGCTGTAAACACGAATTCAGTACAACTCCATTTAATCTACACACTTGGGACTTCAGTGGTGCTGGCCTGGCAGATTTTCCAAACTACTGGATGTTATTACATTAATATACCAACGCACTCCCCCCTCCCCCACAAGATGTTGCTCAGCAGTGTGATTAATTTTCCCCAAGGACTCCGGCAAGTTTAAGGGACCATGCAAAATGGTGTCTCTGTGAGTCGAATGCCGAATGGAATTTCCAAGTGATCGAATAACTGACTGCAGCGTTTTGTACGATCCACCTTTCCATGGACACTAAATGAAAGCGCATACTTCTATGTATTAACAGATTTTAAAAAAGCCATTTCCAGGTGGCAAAATGTAATCTGCAAGGTGCCACTTAGAATAATTTCTGTGCGCTCAACCATTTACAACCAACATTAATGATTTAAACAATGGGGACTGCAAAACCTGCCTCTGGTACCAACAGTGAGAAGAGTAATGAAGAGAATGTGATGTTTGTAAAGTTACGTCAACAGGTGCGAGTCAGCAAAAATTACTGATGGAAAGATACAGAATTTACAATGGTAAAAATAGAACAAAGACTATTTAAAATAGCACAGTACAAATAAATGAGGTGTTGAAAGAGAGTTTGCTGCCTCACTCAGAGAAAGGCAGCAAACAGACCACACATGGAACAACTGTATAATGCAGAGGTTTGGTTTCCTTTGTTAAAAGTTTGTTCGGAGAAGATGTATTAAAATAATCCATACATTATTATTTTGTACTTATGAGGAAAGACTTAAACAATTTAGTTCTATATAATCTGGAACTTAGAGGTCTACAATCACATTTTACTGAAACGCAAGATCGTGAAGGGTTTTATGTGCTATATACTGAGAGGCTGTTATCCTCTGGTGGGAGTTTGTAGAACTGAAAGGCACAGACTCAGGAAAAGATTTTCTCATTTAGCTTGAAGCAATTCAAGGGTTGTGAGGCCCAATGATGGAAAAATATCAAAGCCAAGATATTGCTTACACTGTATTCAATGGCAGAGCAGTGCAAGAGACCATTTGGACTATTCCTGCTTCTATGTTCTTATGTAACCAAAGAATAAATGCAAACCTGTGGTGATTTGCTCTGTTCCAAAGATGAGTTCTTCTGCTACTCTACCACCCATGCTAACATCCATTTGAGCAAGTAACTGAGCTCGGGTTTCACTCCATCTGTCATTTTCCGGTAATAATGAAACCTGTGAGGAATTACGTTGTACAGGAAGCTTAATGTGAGCTTCTCAGGAAACAATTTTTTGTAAGATACATGTATATTAAAAACATTCAATTTCTAGTTTGAACTTAAGCACTAACCTTAGAAAACCAGCTCAAAAGTAGAGAAATCCTAAAACAGGGCATAATAAATAACTTGGGCACACTGATCTGAGTCGAGAGTCAATGTTCCTTGAACTAGAACCACTCCAGAGATTTGAGACCAAAATGTAGACTAGTACTCCAGGTAAATCTAATTCAGTGATGTTAAGTGATGAACACCACCACTCTAGTACCCTGAGAAATTACTGTACTTTCAGAAGTGCCCATCTTTGGACAAGACAAATATTGTCTCCTCTTCAGATGGAATTAAAAGTTTCCACGTCAAAATATTGAGAAGCGCTAGAATTATCCCTGGTGAACTTACCAATGTGTACTACAGAACAACAATATCATGCTGTCTGAGAAATTAAAACCACAGCTGTTTAAGGGAGCTTGTCATCCAAAAATTGGATAACCAGTTTCTACATAGCAACTGTAACCACAATTCAGGACTACAATAGAAACAAGCCCTTCATTCCACTGAGTCTACACAGACGCTCAAACACCCATTTACAGTAATCCAATTTAAGTGTTCCCACATTCCAGCAGTACTCTACATTAAAAGGACAAATCACAAATGGCTAATTAACCCACAGGAACAAACGAGAGCAACCAGATGAAACCCACACTGAAACTGTGAGGACACAATTCTACCAGCTACGCATCCAATATCTTGAGCTGTAAAGAGCAGTGGGAAATCAAATGGTCATATAGACACCATATCAATACAGACATCTTTCAATTTTGTAGACAATTTTCCATCACAGTTTAAAACTGATGTTAGTTAATTACATAGCCTTTATTCTGACTTTGCATATTATAAACCTGCTTGTCAAGCAATCCTCTCCCACATTCTACCATTAACAAGAGTGGCAGAGTAAACCGCAAGGCCTCTTATTGAATATTCCTAGTAGTTTTCAGCTAGATAATAAATACAGTAACATATTTTTAATACATTATATGAAAAGGGACCTTCTGATGCTCTAATAATTAGTAAACTTCCTCCAGCCATAGTAATTTTACTATTCCACTTTACTATTTTAACTATCACTATTTTACGAACTAAACCATCATTTTACGCAATCAAGTTCACAGTTAGAATTTAATTGGCAACAAAAAAATTCAGGACAATATTCTTTTTGCTTTACAACTTCAAAGCCAAATTTCACGGGACAGAAGTTTCTTCGTTTCCAAAGCCCCAAGTAAACTTCATTAACACTTACATGTCCCAGGGTTGGTCCTCTTGGCATTATGGTTGCTTTGTTAATAGGCATAGCATTCTTTGTATAATGTGCCACTATAGCATGCCCTGATTCGTGGTATGCTGTAATTGTTTTGTTTTTTGGATCAATCTCAATGCTTTTGCGCTCTGGACCTGTCAATAATAGTTGTAAACAAAAAGAAGCTTTTCAAGCAAGATTCATTTTGAACAAATCCCTTGCAATACAAGATATGTTTGAACAATTCGGCTGAAAACCTAATTTAGACAAATTAGGAATTTACTTCAATTTACTTTAGAACATAGAATAGTACTGCACATTACAGGCCCTTCGGCCCACAATGTTGTGCCGACCCTCAAACCCTGCCTCCCATATAACCCCCCCCACCTTAAATTCCTCCATATACCTGTCTAGTAGTCTCTTAAATTTCACTAGTGTATCTGCCTCCACCACTGACTCAGGCAGTGCATTCCACGCACCAACCATTCTGAGTGAAAAACCTTCCTCTAATATCCCCCTTGAACTTCCCTCCCCGTACCTTAAAGCCATGTCCTCTTGTACTGAGCAGTGGTGCCCTGAGGAAGAGGCGCTGGCTGTCCACTCTGTCTATTCCTCTTAATATCTTGTACACCTCTATCATGTCTCCTCTCATCCTCCTTCTTGCCAAAGAGTAAAGCCCAAGCTCCCTTAATCTCTGATCATAATCCATACTCTTTAAACCAGGCAGCATCCTGGCAAATCTCCTCTGTACCCTTTCCAATGCTTCCACATCCATACTATAGTGAGGCAACCAGAACTGGACACAGTACTCCAAGTGTGGCCTAACTAGAGTTTTATAGAGCTGCATCATTACATCGCGTCTCAAACTCTATCCCTCGACTTATAAAAGCTAACACCCCATAAGCTTTCTTAACTACCCTATCTACCTGTGAGGCAACTTTCAGGGATCAGTGGACATGTACCCCCAGATCCCTCTGCTCCTCCACACTACCAAGTATCCTGCCATTTACTTTGTACTCTGCCTTGGAGTTTGTCCTTCCAAAGTATACCACCTCACACTTCCCCGGGTTGAACTCCATCTGCCACTTCTCAGCCCACTTCTGCATCCTATCAATGTCTCTCTGCAATCTTCGACAATCCTCTACACTATCTACAACACCACCAACCTTTGTGTCGTCTGCAAACTTGCCAACCCACCCTTCTACCCCCACATCCAGGTCATTAATAAAAAAATCACAAAAAGTAGAGGTCCCAGAACAGATCCCTGTGGGACACCTCTAGTCACAACCCTCCAATCTGAATGTACTCCCTCCACCACGACACTCTGCCTTCTGCAGGCAAGCCAATTCTGAATCCACCTGGCCAAACTTCCCTGGATCCCATGCCTTCTGACTTTCTGAATAAGCCTACCATGTGGAACCTTGTCAAATGCCTTACTAAAATCCATGTAGATCACATCCACTGCACTACCCTCATCTATATGCCTGGTCACCTCCTCAAAGAACTCTATCAGGCTTGTTAGGCACAATCTGCCCTTCACAAAGCCATGCTGACTGTCCCTGATCAGACCATGATTCTCTAAATGCCCAGAGATCCTATCTCTAAGAATCTTTTCCAACAGCTTTCCCACCACAGACATGAGGCTCACTGGTCTGTAATTACCTGGACTATCCCTACTACCTTTTTTGAACAAGGGGACAACATTCGCCTCCCTCCAATCCTCCGGTACCATTCCCGTGGATAATGAGGACATAAAGATCCTAGCCAGAGGTTCAGCAATCTCTTCCCTTGCCTCATGGAGCAGCCTGGGGAATATTCTGTCAGGCCCCGGAGACTTATATGTCCTAATGTATTTTAACAACTCCAACACCTCCTCTCCCTTAATATCAACATGCTCCAGAACATCAACCTCACTCATATTGTCCTCACCGTCATCAAGTTCCTTCTTAGTGGTGAATAGCCTTATAGCCTCATAATTTGCCCTTCCCCAATTAAAATTTTTCCTGTCCTCTCTGATTCTATCTTTTTCCATGATAATGCTAAAGGTCAGGGAGCAGTGATCACTGTCCCCTAGATGCTCACCCACTGACAGATCTGTGACCTGACCCGGTTCGTTACCTAATACTAGATCTAGTATGGCATTCCCCCTAGTTGGCCTGTCAACATACTGTGACAGGAATCCATCCTGGACACACTTAACAAACTCTGCCCCATCTAAACCCTTGGAACTAGTCAAGTGCCAATCAATATTAGGGAAGTTAAAGTCACCCATGATAACAACCCTGTTATTTTTGCACCTTTCCAAAATCTGCCTCCCAATCTGCTCCTCGGTATCTCTGTTGCTACCAGGGGCCTATAGAATACCCCCAGTAGAGTAACTGCTCCCTTCCTGTTCCTGACTTCCACCCATACTGACTCAAAAGAGGATCCTGCTACATTACCCACCCTTTCTGCAGCTGTAATAGTATCCCTGACCAGTAATGCCAGGCCCCTCCCCTTTCTCCCCCTCTCTATCCCTTTTAAAGCACTGAAATCCAGGAATATTGAGAATCCAGTCCTGCCCTGGTGCCAGCCAAGTCTCCGTAATGGCCACTACATCATAATTCCATGTATGTATCCAAGCTCTCAGTTCATCACCTTTGTTCCTGATGCTTCTTGCAATGAAGTACACACACTTTAGCCCTTCTACCTTACTACCTTTATACCCTTTATTCTGCTGCTCTTTCCTCAAAGCCTCTCTATATATTAGATCTGGCTTTACTCCATGCACTTCTTTCACTGCTCTATCGCTCCGGGTCCCATCCCCCTTGCAAATTAGTTTAAACCCTCCTGAACCATGCTAGCAAACCTACCAGCAAGGATATTGCTCCCCCTCGAGTTCAGGTGCAACCCATCCAACCAAGATCCAACTTTGATATAATATTTTTTTAATCAAAATTGTAACTTTGGGATTTTTCCTCAAAGTTCTGGCTCAGGTTGGAAAACTCTTGAGAACATCACAAATTTTATGAAATCTAGTCCCAAGATTATTTGCATCCTGCTTAAGAGAACTTTTACAGCTCAAGTGATTTCTCCAAAGCACATACATAAGAATTTAGTAACAACATTTTCCCAACAACGTTAAAAAAAGCAACTTTTGGACTTCCAGTAAGATGGTGATTGCTTAGCTGCTCCGAACTTTTGTTCCGTTACGGTCGCTATCTTTGCACTAAATGTCTCCATTTTTTAAACCTTAATTAGGAACTTTTTCAGTATCTCTTACTTGCCTGTGAACACATCTAACTTACAATGTCTAGCAAGAGTTCTAAATCCGGGAGGAAGGAAGCTACGGCTCCCTCAGACGAGACCCGGGCTGCGCTTGGTCAGCTCCGAGACAAAATTTTAAAGGAATTCAAAACCGCTTTCAAACAGTTGGAAGACAAACTGGATTGGATCAACGATAAAGTGGACAAACATGCTGAACACTTATCTCGCATCGATTCGACTTCTGAAGATTTAGAAAGCCGTGTTCGATACTTGGAGACTCTCTGTTCCAGCTTAGAGGGAAAATGTAACAAACTCCTTTCCAAAATGGTGGATCTCGAAAATCGCAGCAGACGCTGCAATCTTAGAATTCTTGGATTACCAGAGACCACCGAACAGGGATCAACAGTGAAGTTTTTCGCCAAGTTTCTCTGTGAGATATTCGGGAAAGATTTGCTTCCAAACCCGCCCGAGCTCGAACGGGCACACAGAGTTTACGTTCCCCCCAGAATTCTGGGCTCCCGCCCGCAACCAGTAATTTTGTGCTTCCATCAATACCAGGTAAAACACAGTCTGATTGTGGAGGCACGTCGCAGAGGTTCTTTTTCTTTCCAGGATACAACCATTCGCTTTGTGGAAAATTCTGCACCCCAGACCTTAAAGATGCGCGCTGAGTTTAAAGGCGCAATGAAAGTGCTTTTTGATCGTGGTTTTAAACCCTCTCTTCGTACTCCTGCTGATCTACGAATCAAGCTTAATACTGGAAAATACAAGTGGTTTAAATCAGCGAAGGAAGCTGAAGCATTTGTGGCAAGTCTTCCGGCTATCCAGTCATCTTCGGAACCCAATTGGACCTCCTAAAACGGTGGATAAGTACTTCTCGTAGTAAAATTACTTTTTCTGGACTCAGACTTTACGTGAATCATTCAGACATTATTCATTGAAACTCTAAGGGCTGTCGACAATCTCTCCCTGGATTTGGTGTGTGTGTAATCTATTTTATTCATGTATAACTTTATCTACAGAGTTCTACAACTGACTCTAACTTGTTTTGGAGGTTTGAAGTCTTTAGTGAAGGCCTCCCTGTTTGTTGGTTCACAGTTTAATTGCTGATTTATTTTTCCTTTTTTAAATATTTATTTATTTATTTTTTCTTTTCTTTTCTTCACCCTTTTTTCTAATCTCTGAATTTTTTTTCTCTCCTGTCTGTAAATGGTTGATAAATACTTGTCTTGAATTTATAATTTTCCCTTTCCTCTTTTTTTTTACCATTTTTTCCCCTTTCTCTTACTTTATTCTTCTATAATTTTGCGCGGGTAGGTTAGTTTTGGTTTTCTCCCGATTTTCTCTGTATTAAGTTTTATATTTCTGCAGAAGGTGTTCTAATCTGTAGTTATGTTTTCTAGTGCGTGAACTAGTTACTATTTGCTATAGTATTTATACGGAACTGCTATTAATGACACAGATCTAGAAGTTGTATTTGGGTTAATTTTTTTGATAGAGCTAGCTACTTGTTTTGGTAGCCGTCTAGTTTTGGGTTGTGTGGGTGGGGTGGATTTTCCAGTTCCAACATCACTCACTGTATTTACTGTTTCTCTTTATTGCTCAGGACACGTATATGTTTTGATTTTACGAATCTATGTTTACATCTCTGCTCCCAGACTGCTACTGTACTGCTTGACTTTTTATATGCCTGCTGCCTTTTATGCATTAGTAATTGATAATGGCTAGTGCACTTAAATTCGTGAGCTGGAATGTAAAGGGATTGAATCACCCTGTTAAAAGGAGGAAGGTATTCTCACATATCAAACAACTCAAAGCTGACATTGCTTTCCTTCAAGAAACTCATATTCGGTGTGTTGATAACTCTCGGCTTCTGTCAAAGTGGGTGGGTCAGCATTTTCATTCATCCTTTGCCGCTAAAGCTAGGGGAGTCTCCATTCTTATTAACGCAAATATTCCTTTTGAACTCCATAATAAAACTTCTGATACAAATGGCCGTTTTATTATTGTTCCTGGTAAACTATATAACACTAAAGTTGGACTAGCAAACCTGTATGCCCCCAACTTTGATGATGTTAACTTTTTTGAACGGTTTTTTTTCCTCACTACCAGACTTAAACTCATACTCTCTAATACTAGGTGGTGACTTCAACTGTTGGTTGGATCCTAATCTGGATCGATCGTCCTCTGTTACCAGATCACCCACTAAATCTGCCTTAGCTATCCAATCGTTTCTCTCTAATTTTGGTATCTCTGATATATGGCGTTTCCTTTATCCTACCGAGAGAGATTATTCTTTTTTCTCACATGTTCACCATACCTTCACTAGAATTGACTATTTCTTACTCGATAACCAACTTATTCCATCTGCCCACTCTTGTGACTATCAGAGTATACTGATTTCTGACCATGCCCCAATTACTCTCTCTCTGAACTTTCCTGGTCTCCCTCAGAGGAATAAACACTGGCGGTTTGATTCAACTTTATTATCGGATGATGATTTTTAAAAATTCATTAAGGATCAGATAACCTTTTATTTTAACACTAATACATCACCTGAAGTGCCATCCCAGATTGTCTGGGATGCCATGAAAGTATATCTGAGGGGTCAAATAATCTCTTACACAGCAAATCTCAACAGAAGATCCCGTGCAAGTCGACTAGACCTCATTAACCAGATTAAAGAATTGGATCAAATATATGCCCAAACTAAGAACCCTGAATTATACAAGAAGCGCGTTGAACTCCAAACTAAATTTAACCTTCTGTCCACTCAACCTATCGAACGCCAACTTCTCGAAAGCAAGAGTCGCTTTTACATTCATGGGGATAAGTCTGGTAAACTCCTAGCCAATCAGCTGAGGTGTTCCAAAGCCAAACAACATATTACAAAGATCCGGAAGGAGAACGGAGACTTTACATCGGATCATTTAGAAATTAATGACGCATTTAAAAATTTCTATTCTCGGCTTTATTCCTCTGAATCTCTGAATGACAATATCTCTGTTGATCAATTTTTACAGAATCTGAATATCCCCTCACTTTCATCTGATTTCAAAGCCAAACTCAACGCGCCTATATCATCAGAAGAAATATCTTTTGCAATTTCTGCACTGTCCTCAGGGAAATCTCCTGGACCTGATGGGTTCCCTGTAGAATTTTATAAATCATTCTCTTCACTTCTTTCTCCTCAGTTACTTTCAGTATTATCTGACTCGCTTAATTACGGCAAATTGCCACCCTCTTTTAATGAGGCATCTATTATTCTTCTTTTAAAAAAGGGCAAAGACCCAACAGAGTGTTCCTCGTATAGGCCGATCTCTCTGCTCAATGTTGATGTAAAGATCTTAGCTAAAGTTTTGGCTCATAGACTAGAAACCGTTATTCCCTCCATTATCTCTGATGACCAAACAGGCTTTATTAAAAACCGTCTCCCTTTTTTTAACATCCGGCGTTTATTCAATATCTTATACTCACCTCCAACTGGGATTCCTGAATGTGTTATTTCCCTTGATGCGGAGAAAGCATTTGATCGTATAGAGTGGAACTACCTTTTTGCAGTCTTAGAAAAATTTGACCTCGGCCAAAGATTCATCTCCTGGATCCAATTGCTGTACCTGTGTCCTACTGCTTCTATTTTAACTAATTTTCAGAAATCCTAAGTATTTAATCTCAAACGTGGCACCCATCAGGGATGCCCCTTAAGTCCCTTTCTCTTTGATTTGGCTATAGAACCTCTGGCGATAGCATTTCGAAACTGTCCTGAATTGACCGGGATTTGGAGAAGGGGTGTTGAGCATAAAGTTTCTCTCTATGCTGATGACTTATTACTCTTTCTCTCAAATCCGTCTACGTCCTTACCTCTAATGTTTTCACTTCTTGACCAGTTTAGCCAGATCTCTGGCTATAAACTTAATTTACATAAGAGTGAACTTTTCCCAATTAATAAAGAAGCACAAGAACTAACATTTCGTGATCTCCCTTTTAAAGTAGTCCATAATCAATTTACTTATCTTGGAATTATAGTCACAAGGAAGTTTAAAGATCTCTTTCGTGAAAACTTTGCCAATCTTTCATACGCTATAAAACAGAATCTGGTACAATGGTCACCTCTATCTATGTCTTTGGTAGGTCGTATTAATGTTGTTAAAATGTATGTTCTCCCCAAATTTTTATACTTATTTCAATCTATCCCAATTTTTATTCCTAAATCTTTTTTTGATTCCTTAGACTATTATTTTGTCATATTTGTGGCAGAATAAGCGTTCTAGAATTAATAAAATACATCTCCAAAAATCTAAAAAAGAGGGTGGCATGGCTTTACCTAACTTTCGCTTATATTATTGGGCAGCTAATATACGTTGTGCTACCTTTTGGTCTTTCTTCCACGGCCAACCTGAGTGCCCTAACTGGGTGGCAATGGAGTTGAGCTCCACTAAAGAATTATCTATCTCTGCACTTCTTGGCTCTGCACTCCCTAGTAGTCTGCCCAGATCATTAGCTAATCCTCTCGTTAGACACACTTTGCGTATATGGGCTCAGTTCAGGAAATGCTATGGCTTCCAAGGGTTCTCCGTTTCCAGCCCTGTCGCACATAATCACCTTTTTTTTTTACCTACTACGTACGATTCAGCATTCCATGTTTGGTATAGGAAGGGCATTAGACATTTTGAAGATCTTTTCATTGATAATCGCTTTGCCTCTTTTCAGCAGCTCTCTGTTAAGTTCAATCTGCCTAACCCTCATTTTTTCAGATATCTCCAAATCCGACACTTTATTGCGCCTTTAATTCCTAAATTTCCTGAAATGCCTGCGAAAAATGCTATGGACCTATTTCTTTCCATCAATCCACTAGGTAAAGGTTTAATATCAATTATCCGAGATAAACTAGCAGCCTTACGTCGGGCCCCTGTGGATAAAATTAAAATGGCCTGGGAGCAGGATTTAAATATCTCCTTATCCGAGGAGAGCTGGGACTCAGTTCTCAAATCGGTTAACTCAACTTCTCTTTGTGCTCGCCATTGTCTCTTACAGTTTAAGATTGTTCATAGAGCCCATATGTCTAAATCTAAACTATCTCGATTCTACCCTAGCATTAGTCCGCTCTGTGATAAATGCAAGAGGGGCGTGGCCTCTCTCATCCATATGTACTGGTTCTGTCCTAGCTTGGAGAAATTCTGGAAAGATGTCTTCACTACGTTATCGTGTATTCTGAATCAGCGCCTAGAACCAAACCCCTTAATTGCTCTGTTCGGTTTTTGGGGCAAGACAGATTTATGTCTGGGTCCGACCAAATGCCGAATATTATCCTTTGTCTCTCTCCTGGCTAGACGCTTGATCCTCCTTAGATGGAGAGGTTGCCCTGCCCACTCATGCGCAATGGTTTAACAACATTATGGCCTCCTTGGACCTCGAAAAAATTCATTATTCAGTTCTGAATTCGGATCTAAAGTTCCATAAGGTCTGGGGACCTTTTATCGAGTACTTTCATAACCTTCCTCTTGACTAGGGGTTTTGTTTTTTTTCTTCTTCTTCTTTTCGGTCCCTTGCTTTCAGCTCTCTTTTTTTTCTGGTAGTAGGTATTATTATCCTCTGTTGCTAAGTGTATTCACAGTCTGGGAGTTTGACTGTTCTGACTTATACTCTCTATATTGAATTGCGGTTGGTCTGGAGTTGTTGTTTTTTCTTGTGTTGTGGGGCTTGGGGAGGATACTAAGCTTACTTGTCTTTAATTTAGGTGCTTTTTTGTTAATTCTCTTCCTTTGTAGCATATTGTTATTGTATGCTTAATTTTGCACTGTATTAATGTTCCTCATTGGGATTTGGGGTTTTTAATTTGTAAAATGTTTTGAAAAACTAATAAAAAAACTAATTTAAAAAACAACAACTTTTTTTAAAACAAAACCTTATCTTTCCAGTTAAGTGGGCTAAGTTCATTTGGTATTTTATAGTTTATACAGATGCAACCAATCTATATATTTCCCAAACCTCTATGGTGGCCAGTGCTATCATGTTTGCTGCTGTGTGCTGGGGCAGCAGGCTGAGGGTAGCAGACACCAACAGAATCAACAAACTCATTCATAAGGCCAGTGATGTTGTGGGGGTGGAACTGGACTCTCTGACGGTGGTGTCTGAAAAGAGGATGCTGTCCAAGTTGCATGCCATCTTGGACAATGTCTCCCATCCACTCCATAATGTACTGGTTAGGCACAGGAGTACATTCAGTCAGAGACTCATTCCACCGAGATGTAACACTGAGCGTCATAGGAACTCATTCCTGCCTATGGCCATCAAACTTTACAACTCCTCCCTCGGAGTGTCAGACACCCTGAGCCAATAGGCTGGTCCTGAACTTATTTCCACTTGGCAAAATGTACCTATTATTATTTAATTATTTATTGTTTTATATTGCTATATTTCTACACCATTCTTGGTTGGTGCGACTGTAATGAAACCAATTTCCCTCAGGATCAATAAAGTATGTCTGTCTGTCTGTCTGTCATCTACTTTCTACAAATTTCAAAACAAGGCAACAATACAGATAACATTTTTAAGACAAAGTTCAAATAGCCGCACAGAACCTACCCATAAGGATTTTGTCCTTGGCAAATTCCAACTCTTTCATTGTAACTTGATCCTTTTCATCAACAGCTGCTTTCAGAGCAGCCTGGTTAACTAAATTCTCTAGTTCTGCTCCTGAGAAACCCACTGTGCCTCTGGCTATAATTTCTGGATCAATTGCTATGAAAAATAAAAGTAATGTCAGATCACACAAGAAAATATCACTGCCATGATTATCTTTTGTTATGGAACATCTGCAGCTTACCTGGGTCAACTTTAACTTTGTCAAGATACCACTTAAGAATCTCTACTCGCCCTCTAATATCTGGTCTGGGAACTGTAACTTGCATGTCAAATCTACCTGGACGGACAAGAGCACTATGAGGAAAACAAGAAGCTGGGTGTTAATTTAAGATATGAGCAGATTTGGAAGGATTTTCTTTTGATATTAATGTACAATAGTATCAAATAACGTTATATCATTTTGTCAAAATTAGATCAAGGTTGTAAAATCAGTAGAACAGACTGACACTTCCAATTTTGAAGCAGTTCTTTTTTGTGTTAATTATCCAAAAGTTCAACTATTAATTTGCTGAAATATAAAATGAAAAATGGAAACCGATATTAGAAACGATTACATTTATCATGTTGGTGCGTGGCCTAGTGGGCAAGGCATCAGACTAGTAACCTGAAGGTCACTGGTTCGAGCCTCAGCTGAGGCAACGTGTTTGTGTCCTTGAGCAAGGCACTTAACAACACATTGCTCTGTGACATCACTGGTGCCAAGCTGCATGGGTCCTAGTGCCCTTCCCTTGGACAACATCGGTAGCGTGGAGAGGGGAAGGCCTGCAGCTTGGGAAACTGCTGGTCTCCCATACAACCCTGCCCAGGCCTGCGCCCTGGAAACTCCAGACGCAGATCCATGGTCTCTTGAGTCCGACGGATGCCACCACCACATTTATCATAATATTGCAGGATTCTTTTGATATACTTTTAAATATGCTAAGCAGGTAAATTAATTAAGGCCAA
The DNA here is from genome assembly GCF_048418815.1 of Hemitrygon akajei. Taxonomy (NCBI): domain Eukaryota; kingdom Metazoa; phylum Chordata; class Chondrichthyes; order Myliobatiformes; family Dasyatidae; genus Hemitrygon; species Hemitrygon akajei. The sequence continues at coordinate 136,665,556 of NC_133131.1, read as the reverse complement.
AATTAATTAATTCTTCTGCAACTATGCATTTGTGGAAAAAAGTCTTAAACTACAGTGGTTCACATTTCAAGAAAGCAGCAATAATGCATTTGACATTTTCCTATAAACATATGAGGCAGAGACTTGCTTGCTAATGTTGATGGATTTCTGTCAACCACTTCTAATAGGCTGAACAATGCAAATTCCAAACCAGGATGTACTGTCAAATAAGGAATTCATAGTCGGATACAGAAGGGCAAATCTTCCAGATGTTTCCTGCTGGGCTCAGTGGTCCAATGGCAGCTGTTGAGATTCACCACAGAATTATCATGTGGGTGACAGCAGTGGTCAATCACTAGTGGAATGCCAGTGGCACAGCTGCGGGTAAGCTGGATTAGCAAGATCTGGCCCACCACTATGAAAAGCAATAAAGTATTATAACTTCTTACTTGTCCAAAGCTTCAGGAAAGTTTGTAGCTCCTATAATAATGACACCTTCATTGGGCTTGAAACTGAAGGAACAAAAAAGTTACCGCATTAACAATAAAACATTATTTTAATTCACAGAAATATAAAGTGTGGGCAAATTTGTTTGTCCCACTCAACCAGCTATAGTCTTGAATTTTTACCACCCCAGCCCTCCCCCCGTAAAACTTACCAGATCAATTCTGAATGAAAAACAACTCCTTCCACCAAACTTCTGACCTACACCATATATTTTAGTTTTTAAACTACTCACTGTCGACAAACTTTTGGGTATATGCTACCGTAGATTGAGGATTGGTTAACAGACAGAAAAACAGAAGAAATAAATAGGTTATTTTTGGTTGGTATGCTGTGACTTCTGGGGAGATTCATTTTCTTGTGGAAAATGAATCTCAGGGTTGTATATGGTGACATATATGTACTTTATTAATAAGTTTACTTTGAATAGGTGCTGGGGTCCCAGCTTTTCTTAATTGGTACTGATGACTTGAATGAGGGGATTCAGTGCAACATACTAAATTTTTTAATGACACTAAACTAGGTGGGTTGCGAAGAGAATGTGGAGACGTGACAGTCAGACCAAGTTACTGAGCAAGGATATGGAAAAATAACAGATGTATGGTCATCCAACTGAATCCAGAAAAATTAAACAAAGCACTTTTTCTGCAAATGCCATTTCAGTCTATCAAATCTATACTGGCTTGCAGAGTAATTCCATCCCCACTAATTTTCTCTTAAAGATTCAAAGTACAATACATTTATTATCTAAGTATGTATGTGGTATACAACCCTGAGATTCTTTTTCCCCCACAGACATTCATGAAGCAAAGGAACACCATGGAACCCATTGAAAAAAAACATCAAACCACAGAGTCCTTGAAACAGTCTAGCAGTGTTCAGTTTCACTCAGTTCAAATTAGCACTGTGTCGTTCGTTGACTGCAAGTTGCAGAGCTAGTCCGTCCCAATCAAAATCACAAAAATAGCAATTAACAAATGAGTAGCCAGAAACCTGAAACACATATAACACCACATTCCTGTCAGCTGTCCCACAAACTAGGAGCAATTTACTGTGGCTGGACAATTAAGCTATCAACTTCTGTACCTTTGTGATTAAGGGGGACAAACCAAAAGTGGGGGTGGGGAACCCATGAAGTCAACAGGGAGAACAGGCAAATCCACAAAATCAGTACTGGAGGATGTGATCAAACCCAGGTAATTGGAGCTGGAAGGCAGTAGTTCTACTGCCTGTGCCGCTGCGTGGAGAGGTGGAAAACTTGGAATTAAAAACATATTCAACAATAATCACTGATAGATTTCAGGTTTTGCAAAAAACTAGGTTGACTTTGCTGAAACAGGATTTCAGTACTGTACAGAAGTTGTGGTATCTTGCTCCAGCTGTCCTAGGGAGAATGCACCTAGGGTTGTGTATATACAGTATCTTGCCTTTTCTTTGTCTTTTTTTTTACACTTTTTCAACTATTTCCATGAAACCTCAGCTAACTGGGGCAGCTGCTTAACTAGGTCAAAATGTTTAGTCCCCAACTAGCCGGAATTCACTGTACTTTCTTAATGTCAAAAGTACTGAGATACAATGAAAAGCTTTGTTTTCCAGGCCATCCATCCATACAAATGATCACAAACATCAGTACATTGAACTGGTGCAAAAAGAAAAACAACAGAATGCAGAATATTGTTATAGAAACAGAGAAAGTGCAATTACGTAGATGAGGTGCAAGGGCCACAATGAGATAGATTGTGAAATCAAGAGCTCATCTTTATTTATAAGTGGTCCATTTAAAATAGGGGGATAGAAGCTGTCCTCTAGCCTGGTGGCATGAATTTCAAGCTTTTGTATCTTCTTCCGGATAAGAGCAGGGTGGGGCGTGGAAGCAGATCAGCATCGTAGGGGCATTAAAAACAATGGCTGCTTTTCCCGACATATCAGGAAGTATAGCAGAGTTAATGGGGGGGTGGGGGGGGGGGGCTAGCTTTAGTGACACTCTAGGCCATGTTCACAACTGTCTGCAATTTCTTGCAGTCCTGGGCACAGTGGTTCCCATACCAACCTGTGATGCATCTAGATAGGATGTTATCACATTTTCTCTCATGCCACTTCTGGTTCTTCTGCAAATTAGCTTCAGTTTAAGTTCCTGGTATCTGACTGCTCCACTTGTGACAAGCATCTCTATCAAGTTCCCTCGTGATGATCTCAACTCCAAGGAAAACACTAGATTCTCCACTCTATCTATAAACATATATCCTTTTTCCTAGAATCATTCTTGTAAATACAAGAATCTCTGTGACATTCCTAAGCCCTTCATATTTTTATTACATTTGGTGCTCACAAGAAGATATAATATTTCAATTGTGACCAAATCGGTATTTTATAAAGGCTCATTCCAAATTTCTTGCTCTTTCTTTACAAAGACCTAAATCTATTTTTGTTCATTGCTTTCAGCTACTTCCAATGCCTTTTCTACACATGCTTTGCTGCCTTTACACATCTTTTGAACCTCCAAATTAAGCACTGGAAAGTTTCTGCCAAAGAAATTCAACTGGGCAAGTTTATAACCATCTTCTTTACAGTTAGCTGTGCTGTTTTCAAAATGAAATATAAAACAGCAGCATGCATAGTACTGAAGCATTGCAAACATCAGTGTCAGCTTTCCCTTTTACAAAATCATAGCTGTTATTTCATGCCCCGAGAAGACATGCCACCTTCTTGAACTGCTGTAGTCTTTCTGGTACAGGTTCCTATAGTGTTGTTGGGTAGGGAGCTCCACAATTTACACACTAAAAGGAATGTGAATATATTTATTTCCAAATAAAGCTGTTGAGCATTCTGGAGAGAAACCTGCAGCTGATGAATTTTTGATAGCTACTTTTTTGCTTTTGTTGGAGGGAGAGTTAAGTCAGAGAGATGCCTGGAGTTTAACTTGATTTTAATGAACCAAAATAATGGTTCCATTACCTACTAAACCACATAATTCACTGTATTTTTTGAATACTTTCTTTGGTGGACTTACCCATCCATCTCTGCAAGTAGTTGATTTATGGTTTGTCTGGAATATGGATGCATGGGTGATTCAATTCTCTTTCCACCCACAGAATCGAGTTCATCAATAAAAATTACACAGGGTGCATTTGCTTTTGCCTCTCCTAAAGCATACACATGGACAAAATTTCCAGTTAAACAAAAGGGAAATAGAGAAATTACATGGTTCTACCACAAAATCAATTTAGAATTTGAAAACCAAGACACATACTAAACAAGTTCCTAATTCTACTAGCTCCAACACCAACAAACATTTCATCAAATTCGGATCCTGATGCATAATAGAATGGTACATCAGCTTCACCAGCGACTGCTCTTGCAAGGAGCGTTTTCCCATTTCCAGGAGGTCCAACTAAAAGAATGCCTGAAATTAAACAGAAATGGATACATATTATAACTATAAATGCAATCACACAAATGGCAATAGTTGATCAAATATATTCGGCATAAAGAGAAGCATTTATCATGTACTAATCACTACTGCTGAACACATTTACATGGAGCGCTGTCGCAGGAAACCAGCTGCTGTCAAGGATCCTCATCATCCAGGCCATTTTCTCTTCTCACTGTTGACATCAGGAAGTCGGTACAGGAGCCTCAGGACCCACACCAACAGGTTGAGGAACACTGCCCTTCAACCATCTGACTCTTGAACCAGAGGGGATAACTTCACTCATCCAATCACTGAACTGTTCTCACAACCTATGGATTAACTTTCAAGGACTCTACATCTATGTTCTCAATATTTATTGCTTATTTATTTCTTTTGGTATTTGCACAGTTTGTTACCTTCTGCACACTGGTTGTCTGTCTGTGCTGCTGGGTGCAGTCTTTCACTGATTCTATTGTTTCTTGTATTTACTGATAATGCCTGCAAGAATCTGCAAGTCACAGCTACGGTGACTAAGTGCTTTGAGAGGTTGGTCTTGGCTAGAATCATCTCCTGTCTCAGCAAGGACCTGGATTCATTGCAACTTGCCTATCGCCACAATAGGTCTATGGCAGACGTGATCTTCACTGGCTCTCCATGTGGCCTTTGATCATCAGGACAATACAATTACCTAGTCAGGATGCTGTTTATTGACTACAGCTTAGCATTTAATACCATCATTCCAACAGTTCTGATTGAAAAACTCCAGAATCTGGGCCTCTGTATCTCCCTCTGCAATAGATCCCTGACTTCCTAACTGGAAGACCACATTCTGTACGGATTGGAAATAACACCTCCACCTCGCTGACAATCAAAACTGGTACATGTCAGGAAAATGTGCTTAGCTCACTCTCCACACTAGTGACTGAATGGCTAGACACAACTCAAATGCCATCCATAAATTTGCTGATGATACAACCATAGTTTGCAGAATCTCTGATCAAATCAAATCAAGTTTAGTTATCATTCAAACCATATATAGATACAGGCTGGACAAGACAGTGTTCCTCTGGGGCCAAGGCACAAAACATTCAAAATAGCAAGCAAACATTTAAAAAAAAATTAATTCAAAATATCGAGCTAAGAAGCACAAAAAAATATACAGAATATATTGTCCAAGACCCCAACAATTCAGCCTGTCATTTCACTGCTCAAACACAGGAGGGCAGCATCAACTGGAGGGGTCAGAGCCCAGCCGAGCTCATCACGCTGTTACTCTTTCACGTCACTCATCCAGCCTGCAGCAGCAAGAGAGCCCAAGGCTTGAGACTTAGTTCTCGCTACAACTGAGGCTGCACAGCTCTGTCAACTGTCCTTCCACCAGCCAAAGGTAACAGGCCTTCAGCAACTTACATTATCACTGTACAACAAGGTCTTGCACTCACAAGTGTAAGACAATCCCCCATGGTTATACTGCACCATCTCTGATGCTTCCGAGTAGCAGGAAGCAATTCCACTGCTCAAACACAGGAGGGCAGCACTAACTGGAGGGGTCAGAGCCCAGCCGAGCTCATCACGCTGTAACTCTTCTGAATCCAACCAGGCTCTTCTGACATCCTGGTGGGCTCCTCCAATTTCTCGCCCATCACCTTTCCCGATATCCCAACTGGCTCCTTCTCCAATACCCTACCCAGCCCCTTTGACACCGACACCAGTCCAGCTACTCCGATCAACGAGCAGCTCACTGATGGAGTAGCCCTGCAGTTGTGGGATTGTCTTGAAATCATAAAAAAATAATTTTGCAAAGGAAAAAGCACCTTTGGTTGGCCCTCCAGAGGGTGCTGCATTCACGTGTGTTGCCATCTTACCAGAAGTAGTCCGGTATATATTGTGACAAGAGGGCATAGAGGAGCGAGATGTACCAGCCAGTTGAGAGGTGTTGCAGCAACAACTATGCACTCAACGTCACTAAGACCAAAGAAATGATTGTGGACTTCAGAAAGGGCACACACATCAGTCCTAGGAGGGATCAGAAGTGGAAAGAGTGTGCAATTTCATGTTCCTAGATTCCTTGAGGATCTACCCTGGGCCCAACATAACGATACAGCTACAAAGGAGGTACGACAGCAGCTATATTTCACTGGGAGCTTGAGGAGATTTGGTATGTCACCCAAAACACTCAAATTTCTACAGATCTATAGATGTTCTATTGAGAGCATTCTAACTGGCTGCATCACCATCTGGCATGGGGGGAGGGGCTGCTACTGCACAGGATCAAAGTAAGCTGCAAAGAGTTGAAAACTTAGTCAGCTCCATAATGAGCACTAGCATCCGTAGTAAGTAGGAAATCTTCAAGGAGTAATGCCTCAAGACAGCGCAGCCCATCATTAAGGACCCCCATCACCCTGAGGAATTATGTACAGAATTAAAAGGGCTAAAACCTAACTGACTTATTGGCAGCTTGACAAGTTGTGCTGTGAGAATAATGTATGAACAAAAGAAGTGTTTGTTGCATGAGAAAACTTCTCTGTCTACCCTATCAAAATCTGTATTTGTTAACAATGTATATCAGCAGCTCCACACGGTATTCTGGGCTCACTTGGCTGCAGATTTTCTCAAGCTCTGTGAGCAGGGACTGTTTTGTCAACTGAGAATGCAAGCTTGCTAATAAACAGTATGCACTTTTAAGTAAACTGTGTTTGACAGTTATTCCCTGGGTCTGAAACTAAAGGCCTCTGGTAGAGAGGCAGATCGACAACCCAGGATATGCCCTCATCTCATTGCTACCATCAGGAAGGAGGTACAGAAGCCTGAAGGCACACACTCAACAATTCAGGAACAGATTCTTCCCCTCTGCCATCCGATTTCTGAACGTATACACGTACACACATACTTACGGTAATTCAGTTTCATTCTCTATTATTATGTATTGCATTGTACTGCTGCTGCAAAGTTAACAAATTTCACGACATATGCTGGTCACAGTAAACCTGATTCTGATGGAAATGAATCCTAGTGTTAAATATGGTGACATGTATGTACTTTGATAATAAATTTACTTTGAGCTAGTCCATGGTTATTACAGAACAATTCTATTAGTAAAATACTGATTTAAAATATTACCAACTTTTTCTGGGGTTGGTTGTAAATCCTACCTAGAACACTGAAAGATACATGGCAAAATATGGACAATTTCCAGCTGCATACCTTTAGGTAGCTTGCCACCTAACACGGTGAACTTCTGAGGGTTTTTCAAAAATTCTACAACTTCTTGTAGTTCATTTTTTGCCTCTTCTACCTGATAATGAAAACAGAAAATGGCTTACAAATGAATCTCAAAATACAGAATATTTATCAAGATTGAATGGAAATTCTACTCACTCCTTTCACATGTTCAAATGTCACATTCTTCACTTGAATAGGATCCACTGCCGCATCTAGTCCTGATGTAGTACGAAATCGCACTGGTGGAGAGAATGGTGTAAAGAATGAAATATTAGCATCTTAAACTTCCCATTTCAAAATTTATTTAATCCCTAGTGCAAAATACACCAGAAAGAGTGGTATTTAATTATCATTTTCACCCCACTGACATTTATGTAATGGTAAAAATAGTTTAATAGGTGATAATATTCTATAAAACCAAATGTAGTACATAAATAAAAACATTACCAGATAAGAATGGTGTCCTGGACAGACCATAAATTCCAAGCAACAGAAGGAACAGAAGAACCAGTCTTGTTCTTCTTAAAGAATCTGGGAGAGAATAATACAAGCAAGTCAATTATTCAAGAAAAGAACTGCTTTATAAGTGCAAAAGACAACAGAGGGTACTTGAGTTAAAGCAGCCAAACACACATTGGTACAATGTTTTACCACTGCATTTTCTAGCATGAACTTCATCTTTTGCCTGATAGGTAGCTTTTCCTTTAAAAATTCTTCATGCCCTTATTCTACTGTATGTGATGATCTAACTTTTTCATTCTGATCTATCTTCCTCCATTCGATTCTATTATTTCCAGATGCTGCTAAAATTCAAATGCACCATAAATTTGGTACATAATTTAGACTAGTTTATTGTTGCATACATCTGGGTGTATTGAAGTTTCTTTATCATACGAACTGTCAGAGTAAACAGCACACACAGTAATCATAAATACAAAAGTAGACCAACAGGCACAGAACAGCAAAAAGGGTGCAAGTACTGTCACCTAATCTGAAGTAAGTGCAAAACAAAATCCTGAAGTGAGAATAAAGGAATAATTCAGAACATCAGAATATCTGAACATGGTGGTACTACTAGGAAGGGGACGTGAAAGAGGTGATTGGTGAAGCTGGTCTTAAGTCTTTGGTCTGGACGTGCTGGTTCGAACATGTATAGGAGTGTATACAACAGAGCTGAACCAGTGAAAGTATATTCCAGCACAATCGTGATAGCTAAAACAAAAAGTAGATTTGAATTTTTCAAAATCCAATTGCTTGCTTATTTATTTATTTATTTAGAGGAACAGTGCAGGTCCAACAAAACGCACCACCCAGCAACCCACCTATTTAAGCCTAGCTTAATCACACGAGAACTTACAATGACCAATTAGTCGATACAGTACACCTTTGGAATATGAGAGAAAACCCACACATCCACGGGGAGGATGTACAGACTCCTTATAGATGGTGCTGGAACTGAACTCCAATGCCCTGAGCTGTAACAGCGTTGCACTTTCTTTTAACAATATTTTTATTCAGAAAAAAAAACAAGATTTACAGAGTGCAACACATAGATACATCTCAACATAACGTGTACATTCATATATTGTGATAAAATTGATCAAAATGTTATAGCATAACACATAAAGGTATACCACTCTGTAATCAAAAATTTAAAGATAGGTCATACATCATAAAAGAAATTTTTTATATAAAAAAAGACAACCCCCTACCAACTACCAAAGAAAAAAGCTAATGGATGATAATAAATTAGAAAAGAAAACATATTCGCTTAAGAAGAGAAGATAAAAATATACATAAAAGTCTGTGCACTGTTAAACTTTATAAATTGGAAAAGTAATTTAGGAAAGGTCCCCAGATATCATAAAAAGATTGTTTTGAATTTAAGACTGAGCAGCGGATCTTTTCTAAATTTAAATAAGACATAATATCGTGTAGCCATTGAAGATGTGTAGGAGGGGTAGACTCCTTCCATTTAAGCAAGATTGCTCTCCTTGCTAAAAGAGAGGTAAAAACTAAAACCTGTAGGTTAGAAGTATTTAAAGTTATATCTTCATCTGCAATAAAACCAAACAAGGCAGTAAGGGGATTTGGGTCAAATTGGACCCTAAAAAGTTGTGAAAAGGTATGGAATACTTCCCGCCAAAACTTTTCAATTCTAGTGCAAAACCAAAACATGTGAATTAAAGAGGCATCAGCAGAGTTGCATTTATTACAAAGTGGAGAAACATTCGGATAAAAACTGGACAGCTTCTGTTTAGAAATGTAAGCTCTATGAACCACTTTAAATTGTAGAAGAGAATGACGAGCACAGAAAAATGATTTATTAACCCGTTTAAGAATTTTATTCCATCTATTATCAGAAATCTGACAATTAGATCATCCTCCCAAGCTTTTTTTATTTTATCTAAAAAGTCTTGTCTAGATTCAATCAACAAGTTATAGATACCGGTAATAGAACCATTAACAAAAGGTTTTAAATTTAAAAGATTGTCCAGTAATTTTTTATCAGGACCTATAGGAAAAGTAGTTAATTGGAAACATAAGAAATCTCTAATTTGAAGGTAACTGTAAAAATGTGTTTTTGGGAGTGCAAATTTAGTTGACAATTGGTCAAATGAAGCAAGAGATCCTGAGATAAACAGGTCCCAAAAACACTTAATACCTAGTTCATCCCAATCTTTAAAGACTTTGTCAGTCATGGAAGGGATAAAAAAATAATTAAGGAGAATGGGAGATGTTAATGAAAAATTTGCTAAACCAAAAAATTTCCTAAATTGAGACCAAATCCTTAAAGTTTGCTTACTAATTATGTTATCTGTTATTTTATTTGTGAAAAAGAAGAATATGATCCAAGAAGAGAGACAATAGAGGAATTTTTTACAGAATTAACTTCTAAGGAGACCCATGATGGGCAATCTTTACGATAAATATAATAAGACCAGAAAGTAATATTCCTTATATTGGCAGCCCAATAGTAAAACCTAAAATTGGGTAGGGCTAATCCACCCATCTCTTGTTTTCTTTGTAGGTAAACTTTACTTAAACCAGCTTGCTTGTTATTCCAAATATAAGATGTTAAAATTGAATCTAAAGAATCAAAGTAGGTCTTAGGAATAAAAATTGGTAAGGCCTGAAAAAGATATAAAAATTTAGGAAGAATCTTCATTTTAATCGAATTAATTCGGCCAATTAGAGATAAAAAAAAGAGGAGACCATTTAGAAAGCATCTTTTTCACATAATTCAATAAGGGGTTTAAGTTTTATTTAAATAAATTCTTGAAGTTTTTAGTAATTGTTACACCTAGATATGTAAATTGACTTGTAACAATTTGGAAAGGAAATTTGGCATTTGATGACATTAGGTCATTTAAAGGAAATAACTCACTTTTATGTAAGTTCAGCTTATATCCTGAAAAAGAACTAAACTGGGAAATTAAAGAAAGAACAGAAGGTAAAGAAGTTTCAGTGTTACAGATAAAAAGTAAAATATCATCAGCGTATAATGAAATTTTATGAGTCATACCTTCCCTTAGTATACCAGAAATGTCCTTAGATTCTCGAAATGCTATTGCTAAGGGTTCTATAGCTAAAGCAAAAAGTAAAGGACTAAGAGGGCAACCTTGTCTAGTACCCCACTGTAATTTAAAGGGCTTAGAAATTTGAGAGTTAGTAATAACCTGAGCGGTAGGAGACAAGTAAATTAATTTAACCCAACGAATAAAGTTAGGCCCAAAATTAAACTTTTCTAAGGTCTTAATACGATAATTCCACTCAATCCTATCAAAGGCTTTTTCTGCAACTAAGGATAATATACACTCTGATTTTTTTTGGATGGTGAATATATCACATTCAATAACCGAGGTATATTAAAATGTGAGTAACGATTTTTAATAAATCCTGTCTGGTCATGTGATATAATAGATGGTAAAATATTTTCAAGTCTTCGAGCTAAGATTTTGTATAAGATTTTTGCATCAACATTTAATAAAGAGATCGGTCTGTATGAAGAACATTCAGCTGGATTTTTTTTTTAAGAATAAGAAAAATAAAAGCTTCATAAAAAGATTGAGGGAGTTTACCTGATTTAAAGGACTCTGATAAAACAGAAGATAAATAAGGTGTAAGTAACGTAGTGAAAGTTTTATAAAACTCCCCAGGAAAGCCATCAGGTCCTGGGGTCTTACCAGAATGTAAAGCACGTATAGCCTCAGCCGCTTCTTCATTGGAAATAGGCTGATCTAACTGTGTTAGGCTATCAGCAGACAATGTAGGAATGTTGATATTACTGAAAAAAGCATTCATATAGGTATCATCTAAAGAAGAGTCAGACTGATACAACTTAAGGTAAAAGTCTTTAAATACGTTGTTAATTTCAGAATGGTCGGATATCTTAATACCATTATCTTTAAAAATTTCTGTGATTTGATGATTAACTGTAAAAGATTTTAAGCAATTGGCTAATAAATTACCTGTTCTATCTCCGTGAATGTAAAATTGAGTTTTATCTCAATTTTAACAACAGTCTCAACAGCGTTGCACTAACCACTATTCTACAGTGGCACCTCTTCCTTCCAAGATGTTATTTTAAAATCAGTTCCAATAAACAAAATGAAGAATTCTTCTTAAACTTAATTATTCATTATCTTTGTTCGCAGGCATAAACTTCCACCATAGATAAATCCAAACTCATTAGAAACATTACTGATTTATTACCCCTGGATTCATTCCTACCACCATTAGCAGTTTCAGCTATCTCAGTCAAAAGCTCTGGAAATTCCTCTCCCTCAGGCCATCTGTACAATTACCTCAAGTGTAGCTCTAAATTTTTAAATAATATTCTTGCTTGTGGATATTCAAATAAGGTGCTAAATAATATACAACGTGGTTCCAGTTGCTAGTTTTGACTTTTCCAAACCCTACCTGGCAGTCAATGAAAGATCCCCATCCTGAAACATCAAGTTTCCCCATAGTGCCTGACCTGAGCACTTCACTTTCACATTTTGTTTTTATTTCCAAAATGTTCTAACCTGTTCCTCTGATTTCACTGTAAACTTGATCTGATAAAAAATTTGCGCCACAAGTTTCTACAACTCCTTTTCCTCAGTCAAGGATACTACTCAAATAGATTTGTTTATTATATATTCCATGGTCCTGACAGAGTGGGAAGAATGAGAGAAGAGGGCTATCTTTATTGTGGCATCCCCTATTACACGGGGTTCCCAACATGGGGTGCACAGACCAATGGTAAACTCATGATAGCATTCATGATGTAGGTCTACACATGCAATGCAATTGATTGAGACTTTCAAAACAGCAGCTAGTGCCATGGGATGAGAAAAGCATGGCAGGAGAAGTAGAAATAGTTACAGACATAAAAAGCAGCTGTATTTTTATGTTCAAAATGTCTTTTCAAGTACTTAGCATTGAATTACCATTTGTCCTTTGTGTGAGAGCTTGTGCTTTTAGGAAGCCCTCTGCAAAACCAGTTTTAAATGCATCCTGATGAGCCTCAGGAATATTTTTTGTTTTAATCAAACTCTCCAAATTCTCAACTTCTCTGCCTCGGTCTCTCAATAGAAGCCCCTACAAACAACGATAAAAATGTTAATGCTATTACAGTACTTACAAAGAAGTGCTCATGTAGCATTACAAATAATAACTCTCTGCTTACCTTCATAAATGAAGGAGCAATACTCTCTGCTTCAGCTGCATTCTCAGTTGCTACAGGTCTCCTTGCTCTCGATCTCAGTGTTTTAAAGCCTCGCCTCTGCTCGCGGACTTAAGGAAAGAAGTTAAAGCTCAATTATATTGCTTCAGCCAACTGACTATTTCAAACGCAAATATAAATTAAGTGCATTATGTCCAGCATACATACATGGCGACAGATGAAGACTGGAACAGAAGGTTGATAGAAATGGTGAATGTTGTTGAGAGAGCTGACCTGTACGCAACACTGTGAAGATATTGTTTGAAAATCCTAGAAAAAGAATCAGTAAAGTCACAACACAAAAGGAGACCGCTCAGCCAGTAGTGTATAAACTGGTCAGGGTTATTTAGCACTGGGTGGTATTCCTCTGGATCAAAACTCTTCAAGGCCACATCCCAGATATGTTAAAATGTGATGAAGTTCTCCACTTCCATCACCCTTTCAGACAGATGATTCCACATCCCCAAAAACTTGCTGGGTGAAACCTTTTTTCCCTTCATGTCCCTCTACAATTTTGTTACAAATACTTTAAATCTAAGCCACAAATTACTTGCAGACTTCTGCCTAGTTTACCAGTCAAAGGCTTTAGTCCTTTGAGTCAGAGAAAGATACATCATGGAAACAGTCTCTTTGACCCAAAGACTCTGCACTGACCATCCAGCCATTTTGGAATGGCCATGTGTGAGTGGGAATCTGAGACTTCGGCTCAAGAGATTTTGACAAGAAGGCACAAGTGAGTAGCAGGTAAGAGCTGGTTAGGGTTGGTTTGTAAAATATAGTAGTTAAAGACACCAGATGACAACTAATTAAGTAAGGATGCAGGATCAGATGATGTGTTATTACTGCAATGACGTGAGAGCTGGCAACCATATCTGCAGCAAGCACCGGTTGCTCGGGGAACTCAAGCTCAAAGTTGATGACCTAGATCTGAGTTTCACACTGCAATGCCTCAACAAGGAGGGAGTTACTCTGACGCCGTTTCAGGAAACAATCACACTCATTAACTACTTCAAACTCAATCTGTAGTCAAGGACAAGAGAATGTGACTGAGTGAGGCAGGTAGGGGGATCCAAGATACAGTGCTAGATGCTATGCTGATATTGGTGAGGATCCTGGGAGTGAAAGGGTTAAATTACGAGGCCATTCAATAGCCCTGGGTCCACACTCGCTAGAGTTTAGAAGGATAAGGGAAATGTCATTGAAACCTACCGAATGTTGAAGGACTGGATACAGTGGGCATGCAGAAGATGTTTTCAATAGAATGAAGGGTCATATCATTCAAATCTATCAAATATTGAAAGCCATAGATAGAGTGGACATGGAGAGGATGTTTCCAATAGCTGGGGAGTCTAGCATCAGATAGCACAGCCTCAGAATAGAAGGATGCCTCTTTAGAATGCAGATGAGGAAGAATTTCTTTAGCCATTAGGTATCATTTAAAGTGGAGGTTGACAGGTTCTTAATTAGTAAGGGTGTCAGAGGTTACAGGGAGAAGGCAGGAGAATGGGGATTGCGCAGTATAAAAAATAATAGGGCAGCATGGTAGTGTAGGGGTTAGCACAATGCTCACAGTACCAGAGCCCCGGGTTCAATGCCCACCACTGCCTCAAAGGGGTTTGTATGTTCTCTCCATGACACAAGGGTTTCCTTTGGGTGCTCTCCCACAGTCAAAAGGTGTATGTTTGGTAGGACAACTGGTCATTGGAAATTGTCCTGTGATCAGGCTAGGGTTAAATCGGGTGACGCTGGGCAGCATGGCTCAAAAGGCTAGAAGGGCCTATTCCACATGATTCCATTGGCCATGATCAAATGGTAGAGTAGACTCAATGGGCTGAATGGCCAAATTTTCCTATGTCCAATAGTCTAAGCCCCATTCTTATACTAATCCTAAACAAACATATTTTATTCTCCAGACATTCCATCAACTGACCCCGTATATTTTACCATACATCTTCCAAAGGCGCAGTCTCCTGCTACATTGCGTCTGTTACTAGTTACTTCACAATTCTCTGGATTAACTTCCACTTTCCTTGTTTTTACTTACTGCTAGGCAATTTATAGCATTCTAAAGTCCACGGCTTTCCTTCCAACTGTCAGCATTGAGGCTAATTTTTATACCATTTCGAACCTTTGTTATGCTTTCTACATGCAAATCCAAATTATTCATCAAGTAACGAATTCCACTGGTAACAGCCTTCCAGTCACAAAATTAAGTACTACCCTTTGCTTTCTGCCATTGAACCAATTTAAGATCTAATGTGTCCCTTTCACTTAGACCCTATCAGCCCTACATTTCTTGGCAATTGTTAACCTAGGTCAAAGTGATTGACCTCAATTATGTCATGTATTCAAAATATTTCATCATGTCAATCGACAATCTTCCCTTAAACCTACACTGATTGTCCTTAATATATCGGAACCTTTGGATTTATTGATTTTATTTGCTAGTAATTTTTCCCATTACTCTCTCTTTGCTTTCCTATTTTACCTTCTCCTTTATACGTGCTTTCTATATTCTGATATTTAATTATTTTTATATATAGCACTAAATAATATTTCACTTTTGTTTTCCCTTAATTTCCTTGGACTTTCTGCACTGGGAACCTTGATTATTCATAGAATAGATGTCAGATCTCTAGGTAAGTCAATTTCCACTGACATTTCAGTATCCTTTCCCCAGGTTTAGTAGAATGGAAAGGGGGCATTAATTAAATTTGATGCCCTGCACTTCATAATTCAGAAAGTTCCTTCTTTATCAGAATGCATTTCTTGAAGTGTAGAGAAAAGGGAGAAAAACCTCTTACCATGTTTATTTTCAAAGAAGGACTGTGATGAAACATGAGATATTTTCCACTGGGATGAACCAGAGTTTGAATCAATTGGCGACAAACTTGGAAGTAATCTGCTAACCAATTCATCCAGGTGGCTGGTTTTTAAATCAGACAGTCCAAAATCCCTTAAGTTACCCAGAGGCTGAGAACAAAAGAAAATAAAAACAACTTCAACAGATTATAACCATTTTTAATTGCTTTATCTTACTTAAAACAAGCCTTAGACCAGCATCCTTTAAAGTTTGCGAAATCTGATTTAATCTACTCCTGCTGAAGCTGATCAATTTTTGAAACCACACATTTGTGTTGCAGAAAAATGTTAAACAATAATTCAACAGCCAGTTTTATACACGAGTGAAAATAACTTTTTGTAATATTTAGAATTAAAAGGCATTTAAGCAGGTACATGGATAGGAAAAGTTTAGTGTATATGGATATGGGGCAAATGAGAAGAACTGAGATGAGACTCTTAGTTGGAATGGACTGGATGGACTAGATGAGGCAGATAGGCCTGTTTCTGTACTGTATGATACTAATCATATTGAAGTTGATTCCAGAACCAGGAAAACTAAGGAGGTTCAAAGTGCACATGAATGAGTTAAAAGTTTTATTATAATTAATAAGCAAAAGGGTGTTTCCTGTTGATGGACTAACTGATGTATTAAATAACCTTAAGTTCTTTGAACCTGCCTAAGCGAAAAAAAGAACAGAGGAGGATGTGGCTGTAAGCAACACTCAATATATACACACTTACATTGCTACCAAGGCAATAGTAACAAAAATTCAAATCTTAAGGGGGAAAACCCCCAAAAAGCAAACAAGGTTTGACAAAGTTGAACCAAACAGAAAAAAAACTGATGGGAAATATTACAGTTTTATCAGAAGTGGCACGAACTTCATCAGGAAATATTGGAGAAGCCAAGCTTATTTTTACCAGAAAATATTAAGGGTGATTTGAAAGAGGCTGCAAATTACAAAAGCATTTGATGTAGAAAGCATGTTTGCAGTAGCAAGATCAGAAACAAAAGCTATTGATATAACAGTTACTACATTACAGAAAGGATGTGGTAGTAATTGAAAAAAAAAATGCAGAAGAGATTAACCAGGATATTGTCTGCAAACGAAGGCTGTAGTCATGAGAGATTAGATAGGTGGGATTTATTCTCAGTGTCATATAGGAGGCCAGGGTGACCTTATAATGACTTATAAAATTACAAAGAGTTTAGAATGTGAGGGCATGGGCTTAACAAGAGAGAGAAGAAATTTAACGGAAGTTTGTGAGTTAAGTTCCTCCACATAAATATCTGCAAAGAACAGGCAAGAGGTGACAGAGGCATATATAAATATTAAAAAGCAGGTACTTGGATAGGAAAGATGCAGAATGACACAGACCTATTGCAGGCAAATGGAATGTGCAGACAGGCAAACTGATGGCGTTGATGAGACCCAATCTAGAAAAGCTTACTCTCTTTATTCACAGGATGTAAATGTGTTGAAAGCATTTCAGAGGTTTGCTAGGCTTATGTCAGAATCAGGTTTATTATCACCGGCATATGTCGTGAAATTTGTTAACTTAGCAGCAGCAGTTCAATGCAATACATAATCTAGAAGAAAAAAAGTAAATCATTTACAGTATATGTATATTGAATAATTAAAAATCATGCAAAAAACAGAAATAATATTAAAAAGGTGAGGTAGCGTTCAGGGGTTTAATGTCCATTTAGGAATCAGATGGCAGAGGGGAAGAAGCTGTTCCTGAATCGCTGAGTGTGTGTCTTCAGGCTTTTGTACCTGAACTTAACAGTGTTAACAGTGAGAAAAGGGCAGTGAGAATGGGTTTCTTCTTGTCCCTGCATGCTGGAGGTCCTTAATAATGGACGTTGCCTTTCTGAGACACCACTCCTTGAAGATATCCTGGTAGTACCCAAGATGGAGCTGACTAAATTTACAACCCTCTACAGCTTGTTTCAGTTCTGTGCAGTAGCCCCCCAATACTAGAGAGTGAGGCAGCCTGTCAGAATGCTCTCCATACTATAGAAGTTCTTGAGTGTAGTTGTTGACATACCGAATCTCTTCAAACTCGAAATATCGAAAGGAATGGGTTGCATCCACAGCAGTTTCAAAGAGTGTGATGTAACTTAATTAAAGTTACCTTTGCAGAAGTGAGAAGATCAGAACCAAAGGCTATTGCTGTAATATTATTACTGTCAACACACTACAGGAAGGATGTGGTAGTGGTTCTGGAGGGGATGTTTCTTCTTGTGACAACACAGACATTTCCTAGCATCTAAATATATGAAGGATGCATATGAGTTGAAGATCAATAAACAAAAAGGAAGAAAGGACAGATAAAATTAAGACAGTGATAGTCAGATAGTTCTTTTAAGTTCTATAGGCATGTAGATTTGTGTGCAATGACATACTCCAATAGAGCAGAATATACAACAGTACAGCATAGCTTAGGTCCAGAATGTTGTTTGGAACTAATTAAACTAGAAATTAAATGCCTACCTAAACTAACCCCTTCTGCTTACAGTGTCTATATCTCTCCATCCTTTCCACATTCATGCTGGCAGAGTATTTCAGGCATCCACCATTTTGTGAAAAATCCTACCCTGCACATCTCCTTTGAACTATTCCCTCTCACCTTAAATGCATGCTCCCAATAATAAACATTACAACTCTTGAAAAGGATATTGGCTGTCTATTTATGCTGCCTAAAATCTTATAACCTTCTAACAAGTCTCCTCAAAGTCTCTGCCGCTCCAGTGAAAACAAATTTATCCAACTTATCTTTATAGCACATGTCCTCTAATCCAGGCATTATTCTGTTAAACCTCTTCTACACCCACATCATTCCTATAATGGGGAGACCAGAATTGAAAGCAATACTTCAGAACTCCAGATGTAGCTTAACCAGAGTTTTATAAAGCTGCAACATAACTTTCTGACTCCCGAACTCAGTTCCCTGACTAATAAAGGTAAACATGCCATAAGGCTTCCTTACCATCCTATTAACCTGCGCAGCCACATTCAGGGAGCCATGGTCTTGGGCCTCAGATCTCACTGTACATTAATACTGTTAAGAGTGCTGCCTTTAACTGTGTATTTTCCCTTCCCATTTGATCACCTAAGGTGCAAAACCTCACACTTGGTCTGAAGTATTTTGTCAGCGTGGATGTGGAGAGGATGTTTTTTCTAGTGACAATGTAGACCTTTCTAGATTTCTTATCATCAGAATATACAACTTGCTCACCTGCTCTTTCTCAATCCTTATCTAAAGTTTATTCATATCCTGCTGCCTCCTTTGTCAACTTTATAAGCTATCCATAACACCACCAATCTTTGTACCATCTACAGTTGCAAGAAAAAGTTTGTGAACCCTTTGCAATTACCTGGTTTTCTGCATTACTCATATAATGTGGTCTGATCTTCATCTAAGTCATAATAATAGACAAACACAATCTGCCTAAACTACACTTTTCCTCATCAATACTGAGTACACCATTTAAATAATCAGTCTAGGTTCAAAAAAGTATGTGAACTTCTAGGGTAATTCCTTCTGCAATGTGGAGTCAGGTGGTCTGATCAATGAGATGAGATTGGAGGTGTAGGTTGTAGAGGTGCCTTGCCCTATAAAAAAGACACACAAAGTCAGGTTACTAACAGAGCCTGCTCTTCTCAAGAAAGATCTGTTTATGTGCACCATGCCTCGATCCAAACAACTTTCAGAGGACCTTAGAAAAAGAATTGTAGAGATGCATGAAGCTGGAAAAGGCTGGAAAAGCATTTCTAAAGATCTGAGTGTTCATCAGTCCATGGTAGGAGAAATTGTCTAAAAATGGAGGAAATTTAGTACAGTTGCTACTCTCCCTAGGAGTGGGTGTCCTGCAAAGATCACAACAAGAGCACAATGTGCCATGCTGAAGGAGGTGAAAAACAACCCAAGGGTAACAGTAAAAGACCTGCAGAACTCTCTAGAATTTGCTGAAGCCCATGTTCATATGTCCACTGTTAAGAAAAACACTGAATAAGAATGTTCATGGAAGGACACCATGGAGGAAACCACTGCTCTCCAAAAATAACATTGCTGCACGTCTCAAGTTTGCAAAAGACCACCTCGATGTGCACAGATGAGACAAAAGTTGAACTTTCTGGCAAAAATGCACATCACTACATTTGGAGGAAAAGGGGCACTGCACACTGGATTATGCAACAAGACAATGATCCAAAACACAAAAGTAGATCCACAACAGAATGGTTTAAAAATAATAAAATTCATGTCTTGGAATGGCCAAGTCAGAGTCCAGACCTTAAGCCAATTGAGATGCTGTGGCAGGACCTAAAGAAGGCTGTTCATGCAAGGTATCCCAGAAATACTGATGAACTGAAACAGTTTTTTTTTGTATGGAGAAGCGGCCTAAAATTTCTCCTCACTGTTGGGCAAGTCTGATCAGCAGCTACAGGAAACATTTGCTGGAGGTTATTGATGCTAAAGGAGCTTCAACCAGTTATTAATTATAAGGGTTCACATTCTTTTTCCAGCCTAGACTATGAATGATTAAACAATGTGTTTAATAAAAACATGGAAAGTACTATTGATTGTGTGTTATCAGTTAAGGCAGGTTGTGTTTTTCTATAATTGTGATTTAGATGAAGATCAGTCTCACACTTTATGAGTAATTATTGCAGAGAAACAGGTAATTGCAAAGAGTTCACAAACTTTTTCTTGCAACTATAAATTCACCAACTTTCTAGACATCCAAACCCCCATGGTCCTTTCCCTATACCAGGTCAAGTATGGCCCCTCTTTTCATTAAATCGTCTACATGCTGATTCAAGAAACCCTTTTCAATGCCTAACAAAATCTGTCATGGTTTATATTATGGAAGCTGAAGTCACTCACATCTCCAAAGGGAGTGACTTCAACTTCCATAATATAAACCTCCCTCCCCCCATCCTGCTTTCCACTCCCCCTATGTTTCCCATGGCTATCCGTCTGTCTGCATCAATCTCCCTCCTGCCACTTGGTCCATAGTCTCCTGAATATTCCTCAATGTCATGTTGGCTATTGGGAGGACTGTAGTATTATCCCATTAGAATGACTGCAACTTCTTACTTTTGATTCTACCCATTTACAGACAGATCAGCCATGATCTTATTGAATGGCGGGGAAGGCTCGATGGCCTACTCCTACTCTTATTTCTTAAGTTCTTATGTACCCATATATACTCAGTAGATGAGCTTTCCATTATATCCCATTTCAGTGCAATTGTGATTTTGTCCCTAAGTAATAGTGCAACACCCCCCACCTACATTGTAAATATATCACAAAATGCAAATATTTACACCCAACTCAAGTTTTCTGGATGCATTAAGAATTTCCATTTGGAAAATTAATTTTGGAGAAAATGGTGAAGTCGTTAATTTTAGAATAAAAAGTAAACTGCAAGTGGAAGAGTATTAAAACCATTCAAGACCATTTCCTCCAATGAAAGAGACTTTCTGATCTGGCATGCTCTATATTTTATGTTCTAGCAGTTAATTGTACCTAATTAGATACTGCACATTTTTCTATACATAATTTCTCTTCGGCTTTGCCAAGTTATGATACACTTCAGCACCACAGTAGGAAATCAGCTTTCGCATTTCATGCAAAAAGCAGCAGTATCCTGCAGCACTGCACTCAGAAGTTTGAACTTTTTTGAGGAAAGTATTGATTTAATAACACATCTGCTAAAGCATTTTTGGTTATATAAACAATTACCTCATTCACTTGATCATGCTCTTGTGGTTTCTCTCGCTGGAGACACTGTATGGATGCAGAACTAACTGAGGTTGCTGAGCTTTTAAGTGAATGGAAGGTGCTGATCAGCTGACTTAGAGGGACCGTTACCTATAAAATAGGTAAATAAAAAGGTTAAAATAGCTAAACAAGAATGACAAAGGTTAAAGTGTATGTATCCATGATAAAACCATTTGAAGACATTATACCATTTTAATATTCAATTTAGCTTCTTGACTTTTTTTTGTTTATAGGAGGAAATAAATGTTAAATTTTACTGAATGATTTCAGCATATCTATTTCATAACACAAACACCCTGTCTACATAAGTCTGTTGCCCACTGAAAGCTGAGGGCTGTCTCCATAGACTGATGACTTGACATTTACTATCAAAGTGTGGAAAAGTTAAGTTCAAGTTTAATTATCATTCAACCACACACAGGAATACAGCCAAATGAAACACAGCACCAACTGTCACACACAGCACATAATTATGTTTGCAGAAAAACATAGTCACAAAGAACAGATGGCAAAAGTTCTCTTCTCACAAAAGTGCAGCTGCAGACTAATGCAATCCAGTTTGTCTTCCACTGAGCAAACACTGGAGGACAGCACCAATAGGAGGGGCGTGCCTCCAACCTAGTACCAAATCCTGCTCTCTGAGCCCCATGCTAATCATGAGGCGTTCACTTAGATTAATCCCACTTTATTCTCACCCACCCATCCTGTCAACCTGCCCCCCCCCACAGATTCTACAGTTATTACACACTAACAGCAATTTACAACAGCCAATCACCTATCAACCTGAATATGTTTGGGATATGGGAGGGATCTGGAGCACCCAGAGTCACAGGGTGAAGTATAGACTCCACACAGACTGCAGAGGTCAGATCACAGGCCACTGGGTTCACTCAAGTGCACATTTAACTGAAGATAATAGAAACCACTGTTATCAACTAACAACATCTTGGGGTAGCAGTCTGGATAGACTTCATACAGAAAATACTAGAAACACTCAGCAGAAACACAGTCAACATTTCTGGTTGATGACCATTTTTATTAGAATACAATGAAAATGACATCAGGCTGAAATATTAATTTCATTTTACTATCCACAAATGCAGTCTGACCTGCTCAATACCGCAAGTATATTTCAAGCAATAACGAAAAAAATCTGCCGATGCTGGAAATCAAAGCAACACACACAAAATGCCAGGCAGCACCTATGGAACAATTTTGGGCTGAGACGTCAACCGTACTCCTTTCCATAGGTGCTGCCTGGCCTGCTGAGTTCCTCCAGCATTTTGTGTGATATTTCAATCACTGCCTTATTTTCTGCTTTAATTTCTGCACTGATTGGGCCCATCTCGTTGCTGCATTTCTCCATGAAGTTTTAAATGTAAATGTGATTACACCGTAAGACACAGGAGCAGAATTAGACCATTCGGCCCATTAGGTCTGCTCAGCCATCCATCAAAATATTATCCTGTCTTCTCGCCATAACCTTTGACATCCTTGCTAATTAAAAACCTTTCAACCTCCATTTTAAATATACCCAATGCCTTGGCAAAGAATTCCACAAAATCACCACTGCCTGGCTAAGGAAAGTCCTCATTTCTATTCTAATTGAGGCTGCGCTCCCTGGTCCCAGACTCCCCCAATGTAGGAAACACCCTCTTCATATGCCTTTCAATATGCAAGCCATCAAACGTTCTTCATATATTAATTTGCTCATTCCCAGAATCAAACCTTCTCTGGACCCTCTCCATCTTTTCTTAGACAAGGACCCCAAAACTTTTCACAATAATCCAAGTGCAGTCTGACCAATGTCTTATAATTGGATGCTAACATTACATTTGCCTTTACAGCCTGCAAGTTAACCTTCAGGAATTCTGCTCAAGGACTCCCAAGTCCCTTTGCACCTGATTTCTGAATTTCTTCCCCATTTAGAAAATATTCTATGATTTTATTCCTTAAGAAGTGCATGACCATACACTATATTCTACGAACAGTACTCCTGGGAGAGGCAACATTTCACCTGCAAGTTTATTGGGGGCATCTACTGTATCCAGTACTCTCGGTGTGGCCTCCTGTCTATCGGTGAGACTCAATGTAGATTGGGAGACCACCTCACTGAACACTTATGATCATCCACCAGGAAAAGTGGGATCTCCCAGTAGCCACCCATTTTAATTCCACTTCCCATTCTCACTCTGACATGTAAGTCCATGCCACCATGAGGCTACACTGAGGTTGGAGGAGCAACACCTTATATTCCATCTGGGTAGCCTCTAACCTGATGGCATGAACACTGATTTCTCAAACTTCCCTTAATTGCCTCCCATTCCTTCATCATTCCCCATTCCTGTTTCCCTCTCCTATCTCCTTAACTGCTCATCACCTCCCCCCTTCCATTTCTTCCATGATCTTCCACCCTCTCCTATCAGATTTCCCTGCACCAGCCCTTTACCTCTTTCACCAATCAACTTCCCTGCTCTTCACCGCCCCCTCCCAATTTCACCCATCACCTTGTACTTCTTCCTCCACTTCCCCCACCATCTTACTCTACCTTCTCCTCTTTCTTTCCAGTCCTGATGCAGGTCTCGGCTGAAACATCGACTGTTTACTCTTTTCTATAGACGTAGTCTGGCCTTCCTCCACCATTTTGTTTGTGTTGCTTCTAACCATGCTAGTATCGTTCCTGCAATACCATGGGCTCTAATTTTGTTTAGCAGCCTCATGTGTAGCACCTTGTCAAATGCCCTCTGAAAATCCAAGTTAACACCATCCACTGATTCTCCTTTGTCTATACTGCCTGTTATTTCCACAGAATTCCAAAAGATTTGTCAGAGAAGATTTCCCCTTAAGGAAGCCATGCTGACTTTGGCCTATTTTATCATGTGCCTCCAAGACCCTAATACCTCATCCTTAATAAACTCCAACATCTTGCCCATTACTGATATCAGACTAACTACCCTATAATTTCTTGTCTTTTGCTGCCTCCCTTCTTAAAGTGTGGAGTGGCATTTGCAATCTCCAGTCCTCCAGAGCCAGTCCAGAATCTAGTGATTCTTGAAAGGCCATTACTAATGACTCCCCAATCTCTACAGTTAACGCATTCCAAACCCTATGGTGTAATCTATAATGTCCAGGTGACTTATCTACCTTCAAACCTTTCAGCTTCCCAAGCACCTTCTCCCTAGTAATAGCAACTGCACTCATTTCTGCCCTGTGACACTCTTGAATTTCTGGCATACGGCTGATATCTTCCACGGTGAAGACCAATGCAAAATACTTAAATTTTTCACCATTCCTTTATCCTCCATTACTACCCCTCTAATCTCATTTTCCAAGGTCCGATATCCACTAACACTTTACTTTTACTCTTGATATATTTGAAAACAACTTTTGAATTCTGAAATTATGAAAATAATTGCATAAGCTAGGGTTGATTTCCTTTGGAGACTAAGGTAAGATTTAATTAATAAAAGCGCATAGAGTTATGAGGACCTGAGAAAAAATATGAACAGAAAGTATTGATTATCCTTGATCATCAAAAGCTTGGAGACAATATTCAAGGTGGGTTTAACCAGTACAAGGTGGGAGTCTGTAACTCACTGCCTGAAAAGGAGGGAGATTCCTTATTACTGTTTAAAAGTATTATCACTTAATTTTTAATTAATTTGATAAAGTAACATATTAAACAGAATAATTACACCAGGGAGGTACCTCAGTTTTTATAAGTTTAAATACTTCTCCATGTCTGGGCTAGTTTGCTTTAATTGGTCAGAGAAGTATTTTATGATTTTCTTCCTATTTATTTGTATGAGGATATGTCTACATTTCAGCTGTTGCAGAGATTATAAAATGTTTTAAAACGATTGTAATGAAAAGAACAGCAGTTGTATAGGTTTGGACACTTGTACTGTCAAATAGGTATTTTCCTGTCAAGTTTAATGTCACGTGTCCATGTACAGTGAGGTATGTACAGTACAGTGCAACAACTTAGTTACAGCAGCGTAGGCTCATGGGCACAGACAGCAAATATAAATTAAACATAAAATTATACCCAAAAGTGAGGGGAAAAAGTCATTGATAAAAGATGGGCACAGAAATTAAATGTTACAGAAAAATGCATCTCAATCACAAAAGTGAAGGCCACGGTTAGTAGCAGTAACAGTCTCCAAATGGTTTTTAAAGTCAAAATGGATCTTTTGTTCAAACAATTTTCAATTCAAGACTTGAATCCATCTGGCATTCCTTAAGAGGCAGAAACCCACAAATAGTGGGAAAGAAAAATGTGGCAGAAAGCTTCAACTAAAGATAAAACAAACATAAAATGGCAGTGAACAATGGATTGTAAATGTGGAGGAGAGCGAGTGGTTCTCAGAGGGGCTGCCAGTTCGAGTTGCTGCCCTTGGAGAGACTGCTGGATCCCAATACTCTGAGATCTTTGCAAAATTCTGAGATTTATGGATTGGGCTGTAGTTCATATTGTCCTCTTCAGTTCTGTTTTTTTTGCAGGCTGCGGGCTTGGGATTTGGGCTTTGATGTTCTTGTTGTTGTACCTCCATGTAAGTGATCTGTTAGTTTTTGTGCGAGGGAGGGATTGGGGAGTTTGGGGTTTGTGATTTTTCTTTTCATGTGGGGGGGAGGATTACAACTGGAGGGCAAGTGAAGGGATTGATGTCCTTTTCAACCTCTCCTTAGTTTTCTGTATTTTATGATTATCTGGAGACGATAAATCTCAAAGTTGCATTCTGCATACATAATTTGATAATAAAATAAGCCTTTCAACTTTGAATCAAAATGAAGGAACAATGATCCACTACCAGCAGAGAAACAGCAAAACAAAATTGCCGACAATTGAAAATTGGTGATGCTGTGGATAGTGTAGAACAGGGGTGTCAAACTCATTTTAGGTCACGGGCTGGATTGAGCAAAATGCAGCTTCATGCGGGCTGGATCAGTCGGACGCGTGCAAACGCAGCTTTCGTTGCCTCCGTTTTTTCAGCCTGCTCTCATGTGTCTCAGTCTCTGCTATAACTACAAAGTGTTTCACTTTACAAATTCCGTTTCTTATGAAGAAGACTGCCGAATAAACACTAAAAACCCTGAAAACCTGGTACCTGAATAAACTCAGCATTAGCCATATCATACGCCATAGGCGCTTCGATTACTGGGGGCAGCTTTAATAGTAATTAGATATTATCTCGCGGGCCAAAGATAATTCCATCGCGGGCCAGATTTGGCCCACGGGCCTTGAGTTTGACATATATGGTGTAGAAGATTGGCAAAGTATACAGTAGGGTATAGATCAGCTGCAGATACAGGCGGAGAAATGACAGGTGGAATTTAACTTGACCAGATCTAACATTTTGGAAGATCAAATGGAACATTGTTAATAGCAAGTCCACTAACGATGTTGCTCTGATGCTTGCCATTATTAGTTAAGACTGCAAGGCACAGGAGCAGAATTGTTCCTGTTTGGCCCATCAAGTCTGCTCCACCATTCAATCATGGCTGATCCTTTTCTTGCCTTCTTCAGCCCCACTTCCTGGCCTTCTCCCCATAATCTTTGATGCAGTGGCCAATCAAGAATCTATCAATCTCCGCCTTAAATACACCAACCTCCACAGATGCCAGTGGTTAAAAATTCCACAATTTCACCACCCTCTGGCTAATGAAATTTCTCTGCATCTTTGCTTTAAATGGACACCCTCTATCCTGAGGCTGTGCCCTCTTGTCCTAGACCCCCCCCCCCCCACCAAGGGAAACATCCTTTCCACATCTACTCTTATCTAGGCTTTTCAACATTTGAAAGGTTTCAATGAGATCCCCCCTCATCCTTCTGAATTCCAGAGAGAACAGACCCAGAGCTATCAAATGTTCCTCATATGATAACCCTTTCATTCCCAGAATCATCCTTGTGAACCTCCTCTGAACCCTCTCCAATGCCAGCAAATCTTTTCTTAGATAAAGAAGTCCAAAACTGTTCATAATACTCAAGGTAAGGCCTTACCAGTGCCTTATAAAGCCACAGCATCACTACTCAGATATTCTAGACCTCTTGAAATGAATGCTAACATTGCATTTGCCTTCCTCACCACCAACTCAACCTGGAAGTTAACCTTTAGGGTGTTCTGCACAAGGACTCCCAAGGCCCTTTGCATCTCAGAATTTTGGATTTTCTCCCCTACAGAAAATAGTCTCCACATTTATTTCCTCTACCAAAATGCATGACCATGCATATCCCAACATTTTATTTCATTTGCCACTCTCTTGCCCATTCTCTTAATCTGTCTGTCCTTTGGCAGCCTGACTGTTTCCTGAACAATACCTGCCCTGCCACCAATCTTCGTATCATCTGCAAACTTGGCAACAGTGCCATCTATTCCAATATCTAATTCATTGATATACAACATAAAAAGAAGCTGTCCCAACACCAACCCCTATGGAACACCTTAGTCAGTGGCAGCCAACCAGAAAAGGATCCTCTTATTCCCACTCGCTGCCTCCTACCAATCAGCCAAAGCTCTAACCAGGCTAGTAACTTTCCTGTAACACCATGGGCTTTAACTTGGTAAGCAGCCTCACCTGTGGCACCTTGCCAAAGGCCTTCTGAATGTCCAAATATACAACATCCACTGCATCCCCTTTATCTATCCTACTTGTAATCTCCTCAAAGAATTCCAACAGGTTCATCAGACAAGATTTTCCCTTAAGGAAACCATGCTGACATTGCCCTATGTTGTCCTGTGTCACCAAGTACTCAATAATCACATCCTTAACAATTGACTCCAACATCTTCCCAACCACTGAGGTCAGGCTAACTGATCTATAATTCCGTTTCTGCTGCCTTCCTCATTTCTTAAAGAGTGGAGTGACATTTGCAACTTTCCAGTTCTCTGGCACCATGCCAGAGTCCATTGATTCTTGAAAGATCATTACCCTGGCCTCCATAAATCACCACCGCCATCTCTTTCAGAACCCTAGGGTGCAGTTCATCTGATCCGAGTGACTTACGTAACTTTAGGTCTTTCAGCTTTTTGAGCACTTTCTCCCTCGTAATAGTAACTGCACTCACTTCTCTTCCCTCACATCCTTCAACATCTGGCACGCTGCTGGTGTCTTCCACAGTGGAGACTGATGTAAATACTCAGTTAGTTCAACTGTCATCTCCTTGTCCCCGTTATTACTTCTCCTGCCTCTCCTGTTCTATATCCACTCTCATCGCTCTTTTATTTTTTTTATATATTTGAAAATACTTTTTCTATCTACCTTGATAGTGCTTGTTAGCTTGCTTTCTGCAAAAAGTAGAAGAACTTCATGAACTAAAGAGGCAAGCATAAATGTGTCCTGAATAGGAGGAAAAATATAAGCAATTATTAACCAGACATCAACAGTTGAGAAAAAGCTATTTAGAGATATGGTGAAAGAGAAAAATAAACCATAAACATAATGAGGTGGGGGAATCACATCAAGATGAAAATAAAATAAAATCATGCCTGACAAATACAAGTGCTTTCTTACCTAAAAGGTA
The DNA here is from genome assembly GCF_048418815.1 of Hemitrygon akajei. Taxonomy (NCBI): domain Eukaryota; kingdom Metazoa; phylum Chordata; class Chondrichthyes; order Myliobatiformes; family Dasyatidae; genus Hemitrygon; species Hemitrygon akajei. The sequence continues at coordinate 136,636,570 of NC_133131.1, read as the reverse complement.
ACTAACTAGATTAAATGGTACCAGAGGATACAGTATACAAGTTTTCAGAAGGCATTCGATAAAATGGAGAACAACATACTAGCACATGTTAAGGATTAATAAAAGAACAAGAAATAATCAGGAAAAAAAATAGAACTTTATCAACATGGCAATTGGAAAATAGTGGTGCACCTTTAGGATCAACAATTGGGCCCAAGAGCATAAATTAGAAGCTACACAATCTATGCAAATAGAAAAATTAGTCACAAGAGGTTCAGCAACTACAGAACTAAAGCAGGCCAGTCCGGCAATTGCAAAATATGATGGTAGATGTATTAATGTATCAAGATGAGCAAGCTCTAGTTCAGATGTATAAAGCTGAGGAAACTCCAGTTTTGAAGGATAACCACGTTTTTCTATGTAGTTATCCAAAAATTTGTGCAACTGCACATAGCTTTTTAGTCTCTTTATCTGAGAAAGGGTTGATTTTGAAGATCAATAGATTGCCATCACACCAGCAATGTCCCAAGAGTCTGAGGGACCTTGACAGGATAATTGCCATGAGATTATTACCTCTTGCTAGAAAGTCTGGTACTATAGAAGCTGAAAGTTCAAAATAAATTTATTATCGAAGTACATATATGTCACCATATACAACCCTGAGATTCATCTTTTTGTGAGCATACTCAATACATTCCGAATAGAATAAAAAACAGAATAGAATCATTGAAAGACCATCTGGCTTTTGTTCCACCTGTGTGCAAAAGACATTAAACCGTGCGCAAAGGACATCAAACTGTGCAAATACAAAAAGGAAGAAATAATAACAATAAATAAGCAATAATATCGAGAACACAGATGAAGAGTCCTTAAGTGAGTCCATTGGCTGTGGGAACATTTCACTGATGAAAAAATGATCTCCTTGATTCACTGGTTCAAAAGCCAAATGGTTAAGAGGCAATATCTATTCCTGATCCCGGTGATATGGGTCCTGGGGCTCCTGTACCTTCTTCCTGATGCCAGTAGTGAAAAGACAGCATGTCCTGGATGGTAGGGGGTCGCTGATGATGAATGCTGATTTCCTGTGACAATGCTGTGTAGATGCACTCAATGGTGGGGAGGGCTTTATCCATGATGGACTGGCCTGTATTCACTATTTTTTGTAGGATTTACCATTCAAGGGCATTGGTGTTTCAATTGGGAAGTTGCACAAACAAGAGGATTCCAAACAATTGGAATTCTCTATGTATATTGAAGAAGTAAAAGCAAATTGATAAGTTTTTGGACAGAAAAGTGATGTAATGAATGGATTAGCAGCATAGGGACTGTACAGTTACTCTTTATGCAATATATCAATTACCCCTACATGCTGCTCAGAACTTCTTCCACTAATGAATGGAAACATTTGCAGGTCAAGTTCAACCACTCAGCTATCTCAAATTTACTATCAGTTCTTGATTGTACTTCTGACAAAACCAAAGCTATAAATATATTAATGCTATTCAGATTAAAGCATGACCACTTTAGACCTAAGCAACTGTTGCTGGAATAAAAATAAAAATATACAAAGCACATTTTCAAGGAGGCAAACAAACATGCAGCGTCCTCTTTGACATTCTACCATTCGGCAGGAGAGTGCAATGCCTCAAGACAAGAACAGTCAGGATGGGAAAACAGCTTCTTCCTTCAGGCCATTAGCTTTTGGAACTCCCTGCCACATCACATTTGAAACATAGAAAACCTACAGCACAATACAGGCCCTTCGGCCCACAAAGCTGTACTGAACATGTCCTTACCTGAGAAATTACCTGGGGTTACCCATAGCCCTCTATTTTTCTAAGCTCCATGTACCTGTCCAGGAATCTCTTAAAAGACCCTATCAAATCCACCTCCATCGCCAGCAGCCCAAGTGTCACTGGCTAATTTGCACTGTACCCTACAATACTTAATTTATGCACTTTACTTCATTTATCTATGCGTAGTTCATTTGTAGATTTAAGCTATTGTGTGTAATGTGTATGACTGTGCTTTATACCCTGATCTGGAGAAATGTTGTCACATTTGGCGGCATACATGTATATAGTTAAATAACAATAAACTTGACTTGACTCACAAGGCTAGAAACTTTAGGCCAATTAATGTAATAATTATTAGGTAGTATAAGACCACAGAAAAATTCAGTAGAATGGTCATGGTACCAAGTTCAGGAAATCATGCTTGATAAATCTAATAAATTTCTTAAGGATGCCATGGGCAGAATGTATGAAGAGAAAATTACAGATACAATCGATTTTGTGATCTTATTAAAACAGAAGATTCTGAGTGAATTTTTCTGGGTAACTATACGCTCACATATACATACTGCAGTTTAAAGGGTAAAGTCCATTTACTTCAAAGATAGGCGATGTAAATAATGAATTTCATCTATCAATAAAAAGGTAAAACTGTGCCTCTATAGCCCGTAACCCGCGTGACTGGTTCAGCATCTATCAGTTGCCAGATAATAACAATAACAGACAACACTGAGGTCAATGACCCTAGCAATCTCTGGGTAGTTGTGTGAGCTCCGGTGATCTGTAACCTTAGCGATCTCGGGGCCGGTGTGAGCTCCGGTGATGGGTAACCGCAGAGATCTCGGGGCCGGTGTGAGCTCCAGTGATCGGTAACCGCAGAGATCTCGGGGCCGCAATATGTCTCCCTTTCACGGCCTGTCCAAAATGCGCATCGACTGCGCCAACCACTTGCTTACCTGCGGCTGAAATGTGGAGAGTGAAAACATCTCAAAACCCGTGTGAAGCGAACTCCTCGCTGAAGTGGGAGACCCGGCTCGGTCTCCACCCCGGGATAATCCACAACGCTCCTGTCACACCAGACAGCTGCGTGACTGGGAAAATGGCCTCCTCTCTGTGACGTCAGCGCAGCGCCTCACCCCAGCCTTGATAATTGCTTCCGGGTGACGCTTGACGTCATTAGCCCCCCCCCCCAACCCAGAGAAGCATCAATCTGAGCTCACAGCAGTGATGTCGTGAATGTCCTGAAACATAGAAAACCTACAGCGCATGACCAGTTTCGAGAGGGAAACAGTTCATCTTGTCTAACATTGAGCATTAACTTTGTCTGTGCAAGGATGCTGTTTAACCAGATGACTAAAGAGACTCTGCAGATGCTGGGTATCTTGTGCGGCATTCGCCAAATGCTGGAGGGCATCAACTATGCAACGGGATAAAGTCCTGTTAAAGGGTCTCGGCCCGAACGTCGACTGTTTCCCCCCCCCCCCCCCGTAGATACCGCCTGACTTGCTGATTTCCTCCAGTATTTTGTGTGTATTTCATCATGTTTTTATTTAACTAACAATTTCCAATATTGTGTGTGTGTTTTTTTTGGTTTCACAATACCCATTTTGATTGTACCATTTTACATGACATTTTATAGGCCTGTCTTTGAAGTATCGTTCACTGAATGTCATGTGAATATGACTGAAATATTAATGCTGTAGACACGAGGTTAGTTGGATTATTAGTAGGCCATGTTTCACAGTTCCATATATCTGTTAATTTGTTTTAAACTTATGGAAGTCAGATGAAATTAAAGACCAAATACAAATGCAGGACAGAACTGTACCTTTGCTATAGAACCAAGACAAAAATTGCCTGGGTTATGATTTGGGGATGTGAGGACAGTGCTCTATATACAGTGCTAATGTATATGTCTCTGGAACGGAGAAAAGGTCTTGATGTACAAGCATGTGTACATTCCCAAAAGCACACTAGGTCTATTATAAGGAGAATGTTTATCAGCAAAATTTTAAAAATACATTTTGAATAAACATTAAAAGACATAACTGGAGTAAAGAAAGAATATTAGTATTTTACACCAGTGAGTTTTCAGAAGTTTCTGAAAAATATGTTCTTTAGTTTACAAAAATGTTTAAGGACTCAAACCAAGTTTGAAGTAATTTTAATTGAGATTTATTTGAAATCAGAGTTAAAATTATTGGCAGGGGTGGAAAGAGAGAATTCAGGGAATCCTATCCTTGCACTGGTTGGGTGCAGAGCAGTTGAAAACAAAGGTGGAAGAAATAGAAGAAACACAGTCCCTACGCGACTCCCTTGTCTTTCGTCCACTATCAACTCTGCCCTCCATCGCATCTCCCATATTTCACGCACCTCTGCCCTCACCCCATCCCCCCGCCAGCCCACCAGGGATAGAGTCCCCCTGGTCCTCACCTATCACCCTACCAGCCTACAGATCCAATGTATAATCCTCTGTAACTTCTGCCACCTCCTACGGGATCCCACCACCAGCCACATCTTCCCCTCCCCCCCACTCTCGGCTTTCCACAGGGATCGCTCCATACGCGACTCCCTTGTCCATTCATCCCTCCCCACCGACCTCCCTCCAGACACTTATCCCTGCAAACGGAAGAAGTGCTACACCTGCCCCCACACTTCTTCCCTCACCACCATCCTAGGCTCCAGACAGTCCTTTCAGGTGAGGCACCACTTCACCTGCGAGTCAACTGGGGTGATATACTGTATCCGGTGCTCCCGATGTAGCCATTTATACATTGGGGAGACCCGCCACAGTCTGACCCGAGAGAGAGCAGATACCTCTGCTGGGCGTGCTGGAATTCATGCTGGGTTGGGGGCTGGTCCCTCCTGTTGGTGCTGCCCTTCGGTGTTCACTCAGTGGAAGAACAAGCTGGACCAGGACAATCTACAGTCACGCTACTCAGAAATTTAGGCTATATGATTTTTTTTTGTGACTATATTTTGTTTTTCTGAAGTTGTAACCATACGTGCTATTGGTAATGTGTTTTACAACAGAGGAATGCTGTTTCTGGTCTGTTCTATGGAGGAATCAGAGCATGTGAAAGTGTGAGTGAGGTGGAAAGTGGCAGCAAAATTCCACTTTTATTGCATTTCAACCGTATATATGTGTAACATCAAACAAAACGATGTTCCTTTGCACTATGGCCAGAATACTGTACATATAACTCTCACATAACAAATAAGGTAATATTATCACAAATAAATTAATAAATAATAAGGTGACTTCACGGCACAAGTCAAAAAGGTTAAACAGCATACGCTAGTGTGCTTCACACATGACGAGACCTAGGTGGAGGGAGGGGGTTCAGTAGTCTCATGGCCAGGGGAGGAAGATGTTTCACATCCTAACAGTCCTTGTTCTAATGTTACGGTACCTCAGGCCTGATGGTAGGGGATCAAAGAGATTGTTGGATGGATAGGAGGGATCATTGGCAATACCAAGAGACCTACGTATGCAACACTCCTGATAAATATCTGGACGGGTGAAAGAGAAATTCCAATGATCTTTGTAGGGTCTTGCAGTCAGATATCTTGAAAAGGAATGAAGTTTTGAGTTCTGTATGAGTGAGGGTAGCTTCATATCAAAATTCGAAGTAAATTTATTATCAAAGTACATATATGTCGCCATATACAACCCCGAGATTCCTTTTCTTGCAGGCATACTCCATAATAGAATAATAACCATAATAGAATCAACGAAAGACAGTACCAACTTGAGTATTCAGCTAGTGTGCAAAAGACAACAAACTGCAAATACAAAAAGAAAGAAATATCAATAAACAAATAAACAATAAGTATCAAGAACTTGGGATGTAGAGTCCTTAATAGTGAGTCCATAGGTTGTGGGAAAATTTCAGTGTTGGGGTGAATGAAGTTAACCCTTTGGTTCAAGAACCTGATGGTTGAGGGGAAATAACTGTTCCTGAGCCTGGTGGTCTGAGTCCTGAGGGTCCTGCACCTTTTTCCTGATGACAGCAGTGAGAAAAGAGCATGTCCTGGAAGGTGGGGGTCCCTGACGATGGATGCTGCTTTTCTATGACGACTTTTCATGTAGATGCCCTCAATGATGAGGAGAGCTTTACCCACGATGGACTGGGCCTTATCCACTACTTTTTGTATTTTCCATTCAAGGACATTGGTGTTTCCATACCAGGCTGTGATGCCTCCCGTCAATATACTCTCCACCACACATCTATTTACAGTTTACCGAAGTTTTAAATGTCATGCTGAATCTCTACAAAGCCCAAGGAAGTAGGGGCACTGCAGTGCTTTCTTCCTAATTGCACTTACATGATAAGCCCAGGACAGGTTCTCCAAAATAATAACTCCGAGGAATTTCAAGTTGTTAACTTTCTCCACCCCTGAGCCTCTGATGAGGACTAGCTCATGGACCTCTGGTTTCATTCTCCTGAAGAAAATAATCAACTCCTTGGTCTTGCTGACTGAGTAAGGGGTTGCTGTTATGGCACCACTCAGCCAGATTGTCACTCTCCCTCCTCTGTTGAATCTTTAGCAAACTTGAATATGGCATTGGAGCTGTGCTTAGCCTCACAGTGTGTAGTTCAGGGAGTTAAACTCACAGCCTTGTGGGGCACCTGCACTGATGGAGATTGTAGAGGTGTTGTTGCCAATCTGAACTGACTGGGGTCTGCAAGTTAGGAAGTTGAGGATCCAATTGCACATGGAGATACTGAGGCCAAGATCTAGGAGCTTATTGATTAGTTTTGAAGTGATGATTGTATTGAATGCTGAGCTGTAGTCAATAAAGAGCATCCTGATGTATGCGTCTTTGCTGTCCAGATGTTCCGAGGTTGAGTCTATCTGCTGTAGACCTGTCACTCCAATGGCAAATTGGAGTGGATCCAAGTCGCAGGAGTTGATATGTTTCAACACCAACCTCTCAAAACACATCATCATTGATAGTTATTGAGGCAGATTACCACGTTCTTCTTCGGCACTGGTATAATTGAATTCTGCTTGAAACAGGTGGGTAACTCAGACTGCCAGACTGCAGTCTTTGGTACTTGCCTCATTCAATAGCGCAGCTCAACATCAAGTTCATACACTGAAAAAAATTTATGGTCATTGATGACCTGAGAAAGATGTGCTCATTAGGAACGACAGACATGATTAGAAGAGAAGCTGGCAACATGTAAAAACTACAAATTTAATTCTCTTCATTTTTTTAAATATTCAATTTTTGAGGCACTATCACTTGTTATTTTCTGTAACTATTAGAAATCTATACCTTACATTCACATTGCAAAGAGAATGCTGGAAACATCCCACAGAGGAACTCCTACAATGATCTGAATAGACTTTGCACATGGGTAGATGAAATAAAAACTGAAGATTATATGAAGTTTAACAGAATAATTAAAATGGCAAGGATTAATATAACCTGTGGAGAGAGAATCAAATCAACAACCTGAAATGTAAGGTTTGGTTCTCTCCCCACACATGCTATCTGATCTACTGTATTGAGCTTTTCCAGCGTCTTCAGATTGAAATTAAGCGTTTTCAAACTGGTGAGAGCCTTTGAAAGAGTATATATGGCGAGAAAACTCAAACAGCAATATGGAGCATCAATAATGCTCCACATTCTAACATCTGCATCTTTTCTGGCTCCAAACACTAATACGGATTCGGTATCTATTGCGGATTACAGTCAAATGTTGAAATCTGGGACCCTCTAAGTGAAAGCAGGAATGAGAATAGCACAGGTACCTGAGGATGAAGAATTTATTCAACTTATTATGTCTAAACGTGAACAATTTAACAATTCCGTGGATGCATACTCTGTAAAAGCTTGTACAAGTGCTAGCGAGCCTGTTCCAAAGTTGCACTGGGCAGTTAACAGAAGGAACAAATCCAGCTAGAGAGGAAACTTCACCGCATCAGCCCAGTGCTCTGTTGCTGCAGCTCCTGACTGAGAACTGATCTAAGCTGTTCGGCCACCTTGCCGCAGCGCTGTTAACACATAAAGCCCGCAGCTTTTGGAAAGGTAAACAATCAGACTCCATTAGCCCGACTTCCGGCACGCCTCCAGGACCCAATAAAGGAGCTTCGACTGTGCCTGATTGCATTTCTCAAAAACTCGAGACCAAGAGAAACTTAAAAAATAATAATAATATAAAAGTGACGATTCCGTCCTTGAAACGCAACCCTTTCATTAATTTTGAGTCTCAATTCCAACTCGACAACTTAAGCAAAGCGCCTGGTGAACCGGAGTTTTTAACCGTTTGGCGAAGGACCCCGGCGGCATTTTCGAACCAGGGCGGCCGCGGCCCGGGGATTGTCTGTCAGTGCCGGAGCCGATTGGGGCATGGAGCCTCCGGGTAACGGCGACGCTTGCCCTGCCATCCCCTACACAGACGTGAAGGCAATAAGGGTGCCGGCAGCCCCCAGCATCGAGGACTTCATTATCATCAAACCCATCAGCCGCGGGGCGTTCGGCAAAGTGTACCTGGCTCGGAAAAAACGCACCGATAGTAAACTCTATGCTGTCAAGGCAAGTGCTGGATCCGGCCAGGTGAAACACGGTAGCTGGAGGTTTACTCTAATCAAGGCTGAATGAGCCACGTTATGTTCATTCGTGTTGTTTGTGAGACTGCCATTTTCAGCTGACGTTTAGTCATGTTTGGGCATGTTTCAGGGTTTGGGCAGAAATAGTTGGAGAATTTTTACTTGGACACAAAAGTTCACAGTATCATCAGGTACACTGCCTGTTGATTTCGTGCATTGCATTTGCTTTGAATACTCTTTTCGTTGCGGATTTTTGAAACACTGCTGCTAATGGAATGAAGGAGATTATGAAAAACAAAAACACGATGTTTGCAGTTCTGAAAAGTTAACTAGAAATGTCAAGATGGAAAAAAAGATCAAAGTTGTTAAAATTTGGTGTCAGACTGTCATTGTTGATATGCTGTCTTGAGAGTAACAACCGACAAGGGTCCTTGAAATAAATGGAGGATAGTGCTATTATAAATCTAAAATATAAGTTAAAATCGGCGGTGTTAGTTGGTATTTGTAAAGGGAAGAGGCTCTGACTTTGTGGACATGTGCCTGTTATCTGGTGGTCTCTTTTTTAAAAGCCTTTTATTGGTGTTGTTCAAACAAATAAAAGAAGGGCAGGGGCCAACAGAGGTACGTTTTAAACCCAGTAAATGAGTCATATTTGGGTTGACAGATCTGGGCTGTAACAGAATTAGTGCTGGACTCTCAGCAATTTACAGTTTATATTCATGTCTTGGATGAAAATGTGCGCTAAAAGATCTTATAACTGGGAAGCAGGCAAGTGTTTCAGTGGCTGCAGAAGTGAATCTACAGTTGAAGGACAAACGGGATGGTTGTGTTTCACGTTGATACTAATTACACATAAAAAGAACGACGAGGTCCTGCAAGTTAATTTAGGGAGCTGGCTATCAGATTTGAAAGGAAGATCTCCAAATTTGTAATTTCTGGATTATTTCTGAATCAATCAGAATTAGGTTTAACATCACTGGGATATGTCCTGAAATTTGTTATTTTACAGAGGCAATATATATTGTGATACATAATAATAAAAACTGAATTAATATGAGAAAGTCTGCAGATGCTGGAAATCTAAAACAATGTACAAAAATGGTGGCGGAACAGCAGGTCAGGCAGCATCTATGGAAATGAATATATAGTTAGTGTAGTGCAGAAAGAGAGGGAGAGAAATACTGAGGTGGTGTTCATGGGTTCATTGTCCATTCAGAAATCTGCTGGAGGAGGGGAAGAAGCTGTTCTTGAAACATTGAGTGTGTATCTTCAGTCTCCTATACCTTCTCCTTGATGGTAGCAATAAGAAGAGGGCATGTCCTGGGTGATGGGAGTCCTTAATGATGGATTCTGCCTCTTGAAGGTGTCCTTGATGCTGGGGAGGCTTGTGCCCACAATGGAGCTGGCTGGGTTTGAAACTTTATGCAGCTTTTTCTGATCCTGTGCAGTGGCTCCTCCATAGTAGATGGTGACGTAACCAATTAGAATGTTCTTCATTGTACATCTGTAGAAATTTGCAAGTGTCTTTGGTGATGTACCAATTCTTCTCAAACACCTAATGCAATATAGCTGCTGTTGTGTCTTCTTTGTAATTGCATCACTGTCTTAGATCCAGGATAGATCCTCAGAGATGCTGACACCCAAGAACTTGGAACTGCTCACTCTTTTCATTCTGATTCTTCGATGAGGACTGGTGTGTGTTCCCTCGACTTCTCTTTCCTGAAGCCCACAATCAATGCTTTGAGCTTACTGATATTGAGTGCAAAGTTGTTGCTGAAACACTACTCAACCAGCTAATCTATCTTGCTCGTTTCCACCTCCTCGTCACCACCTGAAATTCTGCCAACAATAATGTGTTGTCAACAAATTTATAGATGCCGCTTAAGCTGTGCCTAGCCACACAGTTGTGGATTTAGAGAGAGTAGAGCAATGGGCTAAGCATGCATCCTTGAGGTGTGTCAGTGTTGATTGTCAGCGAGGAGGAAATATTATTTCCGATCCACGCTGACTTTGGTCTCCTGGTGAGGAAGTTGAGGATCCAGTTCAGAGGGAGGTACGGAGGCCCAGAGTTCAGAGGTTTTTGAATTGAGGATATGATTGTGTTGAACACAGAGCTGTATTCAATAAACAGCAGCCTGATGTAAATATTACCTTTGTAATGTGCTGGTGGTAAGTTTGGGAATAAGTGGATAGGTCAGATGAATGTGTGGCTGAAGAGATGCTGGAGGGCCTTGTATTTCTAGTTCACTGGCACCATTTTTGCGGGGAAGGGGTGACTAGCACAACTGAACTGGATGTAATCCTTGGCGGATGTTGGGTTGGGAGAGGTTTAGTGGTACTGTTGGGGAGGCTTTTGCCTCAAGTTAACAGGTGTTGGAGAAATCACAGAAAATTTGTGTCTGGTTGTAAGGGACTTCAACACACAGGATGTTAACTAGGATCACCTAAGGTTTAAACAGGGTGGAATTTTTAAAGGAATTTTTTTGAGCCAGTACGTAATTAGTCCTACTGAGATTAATGTGGTTAAGTACTCGGCAAGGAAGTGGTGGGCCAAAGGATCCGTGTTTCTGTTGTATGACTTGTTACCCTTGTATACCACCTTTAACACAGGAGAGCATCCACTGGCATGTTGCAAGTCTTAACAATTGATGCCAATAAGGAGATGTAAAGCAGAGGGTTTGAGGAGGGAATATGGAGATAGGTGAGGATGGACTGGAATTGTGGTAAGGCTAATTTCATTATGATGAAACAGGAGAGCAAATGTATATCAATAGCAGCTCCTTGCAAGACAAATCTGCACGTGGCCAGCAAGTGTCATTCAAAACTAAAATAGAATTCAGAGTCATTGTTTTCCCCAAAAGGATTTAAGGTAAGACCACAAAGTTTAAGGAATCCTATATGTCAGGGGATACACGGTTTGAATAAAGAAGGTAAAGATAAATAACAGAAGTATAAAGTTAGAGGCAGATGTGGGGAACGGAGAAACACCCCAACAGGACTACTGAACAACACGTACAACAAGCTGGAGGAACTCAGCAGGTCGGGCAGCATCCGTGGAAAGTATTCCGCCTTCTACTACCCATAGTGCTTTCCCCTTACATTCCTTCTTCACCTTTCCTGCCTATCCCCTCCCTGCTTCCCCTCTCCCACCCCTTGATCTTTCCCCTTACTGGCTTTTCACCTGGCACCTACCAGCCTTCTTTTCCCCCCCTCCCCCCCCCCCACTTTCTTTATAGGGTCCCTGCCCCCACCCTCTTCAGTCCTGATGAAGGGTCTCGGCCCGAAACGTTGACTGTTCATTTCCACAGATGTTACCCGACCTGCTGAGTTCCTCCAGCTTGTTGTGCTTGTTGCCTTGACCCCAGCATTTGCAGAGTATTTTGTGTTTAGGACTACAGAACATACAGGGGTAGATAAAAAAGATAATTGGGTCAAAGAGAAAACCTGGGGTAGCTGGCAGGCAAAATTAAGGAAGATAAGGTAATCATGGAAAATGGCTACAGAGGTGCAGATGGTAGAGCTGCAGCACAGTTCCAACGTCACAGGTTCCGTCCTGATAACTGCTGCCTATGCACATTCTCCCTATGCATTTCTACTCACATTCAAAGTTTTGCAGATAGCTTCTAGTCTAATGTGTAGCTGAGTGGTGGAACTGTGGGAAAAATGATGGAATGTGGGTGAATAATTATAGTAAGAGTGTAAACGGGTGCTTGACGATCGGTACAGACTCAGAAGAGCTTGAAAACAGGCCCAATAACCTCTGCAGGGACCAAAATTGTAATCTGAAAGGAGCCAGAGGATTTGGGAAGGGGACACAGTGGAATTCTGGAACAAGTTTATTGAAAAAGAGGAGTTAGCTGATATCTTGGCAGTCTTAAGTGTGGATAAATCTATGGGTCCTGATGAGATGTATCTCAGACTGCTATGGAACACTGCTATGGATTGCTGAGGCTCTGACAGAGTTTTAAAAAAAATCTCTGGCTAGAGAGGAGGTCCTAGAAGACAACAAATGTGGTACCTTTCTTCAAGAACAGCAGTAATTGAATTGAGTTTAACATCAATGGTATGGAAATGATTGGAAAAATAATTCTGACGGGCAGAGTTAAGTGCATTTGACAAGGTAGGGTTTAAATCAAGGATAGCATGTTCTTGTTAAAGAGAGTCCCTATCTGACTAATTTAGTTTTCACAGGGTTGGTATGACTGATGTAGTCTAATTAAGGCCTTTGACAAGGCTCCATGTTAGAAAACTGGTCCAATAGGTATGACATTCAAAGACAACATGACAAATTCAATCCAAAAAATGTTTTGATGACAGGAGGCAGAGAATTGTTTTTGCTATTGGAAGCCTGATGAAAGTTGGATTAATTGTATAGGATCAGCAATTCCCAGCCTTTTTTATGGTATAAATTAACACTAATCATGGGTGCCATGGTAGTGAAGTGTCCAACATGACGCTATTACTGCTCAAGGTGTTCTGGGGGCCGGAGTTCAATTCTGTGCTGGCAGAATTGAGTTTGTATGTTCTCTCTGTGAATCTTGGACGTTTCTGCCGGATGCTCTGGTTTCATCCCACAGCCCAAAGGCATATTGGTTAGTAGGTTAACTGGCCATTGTAATTTGTCCTGTGATTAAGCTATGGTCACTGGGCGGTGCAGCTGGTTGGAATGCAAGGACCTGTTCTGCACTGCATCTCTAAATAAACAAACAAGTAATAACAGCTTGGATGTAAGTGTAAGTACAATTGGTGAGTTTGTAGATGGTACAAAAATCTGTGGCACTTTAATCATCTTCAGCTATAGGGTGATATCGATGAGTTGCTAAAATGGCAAATGGAGTATGTTCTGAAAAGTGGGGGCGATTCAGTTTAACAAGTAGATAAATTGGTGTAAATAATATAGAATTATATTTATGATATTCATTGTATGCAAATACGCTTAAATATTTAACGGGAAATTGTCACTTCTCACCCAAGGTTGTCAAGAAGGCTGATCTAATACATAAAAATATGGTGCACCAACTGCAGGCAGAGAGAGCTGCACTGGCTCTGAGTAAAAGCCCTTTTATTGTACATTTGTATTACTCGTTGCAGTCTGCCAATAATGTTTATTTGGTAAGTAACTGCTCCACTTCTGTTTTGTGGAAGATGTCTGGTTCTCCAATGTTAAATGCTTAAGAGCTTGTTTTAAATAATAATTTGCATTTATAGATTCTTTGATATAAATATCCCATGAACATTTGATCGAAAAGTGGTTGACAGTTAAGGGAGGTGAATTTAAGGAGGAGGGCTAAGTATGGTAAATGGGCAGCACAGTAGCCTAGTGGTTAGCACAATCGCTTTAGAACACCAGTAATCATCGATCAAGGTTTAATTCCCACCCCGTCTGTAAGGAGTTTGTGTGTTCTCCCCATGACCGTGTGGTTTACTTAGGGTTTACCAATTTCCACCCACATTCCATAGATATACGGCTGGGTTTAGTGATTTGTGGGCATGCTATATGGCGACACGTGAAGCGTCCCCAGCACAATCCTTGGACTGTGTTGATCATTGATGCAGAATGATGCGTTTCGTTGTATGTTTTGATGTGCTTGTGACAAATTAAAGTTAGTCTTTCTTTACTTTGCTGAATTTCTTTTCTTTCTGTGTTTTAAAAGAGCACGGTAAGTGTGTTCAAGAATGTTGAATTTAGGTGGTTTAAAAACATGGCTGCTGATGGTAAACAAAAAGTAGTGTGATATATGTGAGTACACAGAGTTGGAAAATTGCAGGATAGTGCAGACTTAATCTAGCTGCATATATATTTTGTTGGAATAGTCTAGTAGGGAAAATTCCAGTGTTGGCTGCCTGATGTGCCAACTTAAAATTCTTTGAAGATATCTGCATGAATTTATACATATGGTCACCTTATGTTAAGTATTTACAACATTTGCTGCAAAATACAACCTTTTTAGGCAAGCAAAACAAAAAAACATCAAACTTCTTTTCTCTAGGTCATGGAGTATCTCATAGGTGGGGATGTCAAATCTCTACTTCACATTTATGGCTATTTTGATGAAGACATGGCTGTAACGTACATCTCTGAGGTTGCTGTAGCATTGGATTATTTACACAGACATGGAATTATTCACAGGTACTGTAAGACTGAACTGAAATTTGCAAAATATGTGTGTTGAATTTCTTCAACCATTTTTCAATTCTTCTTAAGGGACTGATATGCATGTTGCATTTCTGTATGGTTCACAGATTGAAAAAAAATCAGTTAAACTCAATCAGGTCTGAGCCCAATTGGTGGGTATTAATAATAATACAGTACCTATTCAAAAAAGTATTCACCTCCCTTGGAAGTTTTCATGTTTTATTGTTTTACAACATTGAATCACAGTAATTTGACTTTTTTGACACTAATCAACAGAAAAGACTCATGTCAAACTGCAAACAGATCTCTACAAAGTGATCTAAATGAATTACAAATATAAAACACAAAATAATTGATTGCATAAGTATTCATGCCCTTTAATATGACACACCAAATCATCACTGGTGCAGCCAATTAGTTTTAGAAGTCACTTGATTAGCTAAGGTGTCCTAGCTATATATAAACCTGTGTGCAATCAAGCAGTTTCAATTGATTGTAGTAAATATACACCTGTATCTGCAAGGTCCAACTGCAGATGATTCAATATCCTGGTTAAAAACTATACCGTGAAGTCAAAAGAACACTCCAAGCAACTCTGTGACAATGTTATTGAAAAGCACAAGTCAGGAGATGGATACAAGAAAATTTCCAAGTCACTGAATATCCTTTGGAGTACAGTTAAGTCAATCATCATGAAATGGAAAGAATATGGCACAGCTACAAATCTGCCTAGAGCAGGCCAAACTCAAAAACTGAGAGACCATGTAAGAAGGGAACTAGTGAGTGAGGCCACCAAGAGACCTATGACAACTCTGGAGGAGTTTCAAGCTTCAGTGGCTGAGATGGGAGAGACTGGGTGGTTCACCAGTTGCAGCTTTATGGGGTAGCAAATAGAGAGCCCCTGTTCGGCGGGGGGGGGGGGGGGGGGGGGACTAGGATGAAATCTCAGCTAGAGTTTCTAGAAGGCATGTGGAAGACTCTGAAGTCAGCTAGAAAAAGGTTCTATGATCTGATGAAACCAAAATTAAGCCAAATACAGCACATCATCAAAAGCACCATCCCTACTGTGAAGCATGGTGATGGCTGCATCATGCTGTGGGGAAGCTTCACTGTAGCAAACCCTGGAAGGCTTGCAAAGGTAGGGGGTAAAATGAATGCAGCAAAATACAGGGGAACTCTGGAGGAAAACCTGATGCAGTCTGCAAGAGAACTGTGACTTGGGAGAAGATTTGTTTTCCAAAAGGAGAGTGACCCCAAGCATAAAGCCGAAGCTACACAGTAATAGCTTAAAAACAACAAAGTTAATGTCCTGGCTTGACCAAGTCAGAGTTCAGACCTCAATCCAATTGAGAATTTGTGGCTGGACTTGAAAAGGGCTGTTCACTCACAGACCCCATGCAATCTGACAGAGCTTGAGCAGTTTTCTAAAGAAGAATGGGGGGAAATTGCTGTGTCCAAATGTGCAAAGCTGATAGAGATGTATCCACACAGACTCAAGGCTGTAATTGCTGCCAAAGGTGCATCTACTAAATACTGACTTGAAGGAGGTGAGTAATTATGCAGTCAATTATTTTGCAGAAATTTGTTATCACTTTGACACAGAGGAGTCTATTCTGTTGATCACTGTTTTTAAAAAAAAAAAGCCAACTTAAGTCCACTGTGATTCAATGTTGTAAAACATGAAAACTTCCGGGGGGTGGAGGGGATAAATACTTCTTATAGCCACTGTATATTTTGTGTAGTTGCATTTTATTCGTATCCAAATGTGCTTGCTGTCTTGTATAGGTGAGGTCTAGGCCTCAAGCTGTGATCTCGCCTGTTTACAACCGCCAGCTGAGAGGCATCAGAGCCAGTGTGCTCCACAATAGGTGCTGTAACACAGCATCCAGGCTGGAGCTGGTGCTGCCCCCCAGTGTTCATTTGGCAAAAGACAAGATCTATTGTGGCTCGAGTTTGGACTTTTTTATTATGTGGCTGTATCTTACTGATACCTTTATGTGCTTACTGTCTTGTATGTGCTCTGTGTGACTGTTTGTACTATATTTTTCACATTAGCCCTGAAGAAATGCAGTCTCGCTTGGCTATATTCATGAGCATTCATGTGTGGTTTAATGACCACTAAACTTGAATTGAATTGAACTCAAAAGTTTTCTCTAATCCTTTGAGGTGCTAATCCAAAGGTGTTCTTTTTTGCTGTAACAGAAATCGGTATTGGCAATTAGCTAAAAATTCAGATGTTTCACTCTTTCCTATTCCTAACGTGGACATTTTTAAGACCAAATGTAGAACTTCCATCTGAATTGCTGAATGTTAGAATGTCGAACAGTGCAGTACAGGCCCTTTGGCCCACAAAGTTGTGCCAGCCTTGTAACATACTCCAAGGTTATTCTAGCCCTTCCCTCCCACATAGACCTTCATTTTTCTTTCATCCGTGTGCTTTATCAAAGAGTCTCTTAAATATTCATCATTTTTCCATGATTGTTGGATGGTAATATTATGTTCATCATTAACATTTGCCAATGCTTTGTACCATTTACCTGTCTAAATCACCCATATGGAGGCAAAGTCCTGATCACTTAATATTTTGATATCATCTTCTGACAGTATTTTTTTTCAGTATTCATCTTAATGGCTCCACTGTCTCCTGATTAAATCTCTGCCAAAGCCCTATCCTGAATTACTTTGCAAGGTACTGTTACGTACGCCGTAACTGGGTTTCTTACCAGCAAAAATAGAAGTGTCCGTTGGAGTCTGGTACTATTTTCAAAACAGTGTTTATTAGTAAAAATATACAAATCAATATCAACAATGCCAATATATAGATAATTCACGTTAGCAATACTAAACCTAAAAGTGTGGGTATAATAATAATAATAAACAAGCTCTATCGTTGTCTAAGGAATAATGAATTGTCATATGTGAGTATAAAGTTCAGTTCATACAGGTTGAGGTAGTTGTTGGTCGATGTGTTGTAATTGTTGTGGAGAGAGAGAGAGAGAGAGATCAAACAGTGACAGCCAGTCAAACCTTCCTTTACGATCTTGATCCGTCGATGTGTTGTTGTGGCCATTCAGGTATGACCCCTCTGTCCTTTAGCTAGACTGTTCTTCTATGGTGGACTCGTCACCCAGGCAAGGGTGGACACACACACAAGCCCCCACCGGCCTCGCTATAAACACTGTGAGTTAAAATTGACCGATCCTTCATTCGGTCTCTGATATCCCCACACTTTCTCGTGGGTTCCAACACTTAAGCAGTGCTCACTAGTGTGTCTCTTGGTGCGTTGCCTGGTGTGTCTGAGGGGTGTCTCCCCAGACCTCACTTTTATCCCTACTCACGGGGTCTCAGGTGTCAATCAGTTTTGAATGGCTTAGCCCATCAAACCAGCCCACTCCGGCTGTCCACTGAGGAATTTTAATGAACAGAATAGTACCAAGTAAACAGCCCTCTCCGGAGCCGTGAGTCTTACAGGAGTCATAATATGGTCTCTTTCTCCCGGTGTTATCTCACCCTTGTCTGAAGCAAATGTTCCAGTCCCAGTATGTTTTGTTCCATCTCTTTCTCTCTCATTAGCAGCCTGGTAACAGTAACGGTTTGTAATTCTCCCAGGGGAGGGGTCATGGGCAACCTTGCACCCTTCTGCCCATCAGAGCTGTTCATCCTTCGTAACAGTACCTTTTGTACATCCCTCAACCCAGTTGTTTTCATTTCCACCTCACCTGACAATCCTCCATGATTGCAGAGCTTTGCTGATCTCTCAAGATTGTACTTTACTCACAAAATCTCATGCCTTCGTTTGGAATCACTGCCCTTGGTGTGAACTTTCTGTGACCATCCTTAGAAAAGAATTACTTTATAACCCTCCTCCATTATCAATGAAGACTCTGAAAGCTCTTTGGGTTTATGACTTTCCTGTGAAAAGGAGTTGCCTTATTGACTAAGGAGCATTTGAGTAATGAGGCGCAAACTGTTCCATATCTGGGGTTATGTCAACTTTAATAACAGTGGCCCTTGCTGACTTTTTCCAAAAATAGTCATTTTTGATAACCAAAAATTGCCACATTTTTGATAATTCCACTGACTTTTTTAGCAAGCTTTATAATGTCCAGTATTGCATGAGTCATAGTTTGTGAGATCAGGCGTAAACTTGATGACCACTTCACTGAGCATCTACTATCCCTTCTACCATGACTGGAGCTCCCACTTGCTAGCCATTTTAATTCATCTCCCCATTCTCAAACTGACATATCTGTTGGTGGAGAACATCAGATTTATATAACATCATGTACTGTTGCTCTGGACATGTTTTTGTCAGAGTTGCTGCCTGCCAGCTCCACATATAACATAGTTAACAGCAGTTCATTCAGCTAAATATCACACTGCTACTATTGTGATAGATGTTAATGATACATTTAATACTAGAGGAAGTAGTACTGTGTTCCCCATTGGTCTGTGTTTTGGATGCCAAATCTTTATCATATATTAAGAGATGCAGATGTCCTTGTACCTAAACCTGGGGAACTCTGTTGTATACTTTCCTCTAGTTTGAAAAGTAATATTTCTTTTGTACTCTGTGTTCTCTCACTTGGCCATGATGGTACAATCCTCTATTACTGTACTCCCTTTAGTCTAGAAGGTGACTATTATGTTGCACTTTGTCAAATGCCTTCGAAGTGTCCATAATATGTCATCTATTTCATTATTGACCCTCTGTTCCTTCAACAAAAACTATCAAGTTAATTAGACACAATTTGATTTGAACTAATCCATCTTTCTTGTGCATCTTGCTAATTCCCTTAAAAAAATTTCTTTCTAATTTGCTCCGTGATATTCTTGTTACTCTGGCATTTTATATAATAGTCATATCCGAGTAATCGCATCTTTGTTGTTTTGTGTGTGACATAAGTAGTCCTATTGAGAGATTATAACAGGGCATATTTGGGACATTCTTAAAGTGCAATTTAATCTGATCTTCTGCTTTTTTTTTAGAGATCTGAAACCAGACAACATGTTAATTTCCAACAAGGGGCACATCAAATTAACGGACTTTGGTCTCTCCAGGGTTACTTTGAACAGAGGTAAGAATAAAATTGATTGCTGTGAGTTTTACATAATGATATACATTATCTATTTTCTTGTGCACTAAGTGGAACTGAAGTGCTGGAGTTTCTGATTTTATATAAACTTAAAATGAAATTATGATGTTCAGATCAGGGCCAAATTGGTCATTTCATGTTTTCCAACTCTGTTTTTGTTTCAAGAAATAAACATGATGGATATTCTGAACACACCTTCCATGATAAATCCAAAACTAGACTACTACCGTACTCCAGGCCAGATCTTATCTCTCATTAGTTCTCTGGGCTTTGTAAGTGTTAATTGTCATTTTTTTAATACAGAAATGATAATGTGATGCATATGCTGTATTTTAATGTGACATTTTAGATTAGGGTTCCCAACCTCGGTTAATGGTTAGGGGTCCATGGCATAAAAAAGGTTGGGAACCCCAGTTCTATACGATATGTGTGGTTTGCATGCCTATTTTCCAAACATTCTTTTTTTTTGATTTTCCTTCAAGGGATGTGGGGTTTGCAGGCTGAACCATTGTTTAATGGCCTATCCCTAGTTGCCCTTAAGGTGGTGCTGAGCTGCCATCTTGAATCTCTACAGCTACTGAGGTGTGCATATGCCCACAATGCTGTTTTGAAGAGAGTACTCCGATTTTGAACTAGCTACCGTACAGGAATGGAGATGAATTTCCAAGTGAAGTCCAAAGTCAAAGTAAATTTATTAGATATGCATAATGCGTCAGCTCGATTCATTGTCTTGCAGGCACTTACAGGAAAATCAAGTATGATACAACTTATGAAAAGCTGTACATAACAACGACTGACAATCAGTCCATGTGCAAAAGAAGACAAATTATGCAAATAAGAAAAAAAATTATACCAAGATCATTAGTTGTAGAGTGCTTGAAAATGAGTCTGGAGATTGTGCAATTACAGACAGACAGACATTCTTTATTGATCCCGAGGGAAATTGGGTTTCGTTACAGTTGCACCAACCAAGAATAATGTAGAAATATAGCAATATAAAACCATAAATAATTAAATAATAAGTAACTTATGCCAAGTGGAAATAAGTCCAGTACCAGCCTATTGGCTCAGGGTGTCTGACACTCTGAGGGAGGAGTTGTAAAGTTTGAAGGCCACAGGCAGGAATGACTTCCTATGACGCTCAGTGTTGCATCTCGGTGGAATGAGTCCCTGGCTGAATGTACTCCTGTGCCTAACCAGTACATTATGGAGTGGATGGGAGACATTGTCCAAGATGGCATGCAACTTGGACAACATCCTCTTAGTTGAGTTGAGGTGGGTGAAGTTATCCATATTGGTTCAGGAGCCTGATTTGGGTAATAACTGATTCTGAACCTGGTGTTGTGGGACCTAAAGCTCCTGTACTTCTTGCCTGATGGTAGTAGTAAGAAGAGAGCGTGGCCTGGATGGTGGGTACTGCTTTCTTGCAGCAGTACTGCTTGTAAATGTATTCAACGGTGGGGAGGGCTTTACCTCCGATAGACTGAACTGTGTCCACCACACTTTGTAGAATTTTCCATTCCTGGATATTAACGTTCCCATGCAACCAGTCAGGATACTCTTCACTGTGCATCTATAGAAGCTTGTCAAAGTTTTAGATGGATGTGTTGAATCAGCTCAAACTTCTAAGAAAGTAGCAGTGCTGTCTTTGTGATGACATTTCTGTGCTGGCCCCAGGACAGATTCTCTGATACAACGCCAAGGAATTTAAAGTTGCTGATTGCCTAATGGGGCAATCTGATTGCTCATGGACCTCTGGCTTCTTCGTCCTGTAGTTGACAATCAGCTCTTTAGTTTTACTGATGTTGAATGAGAGGTTGCTGTGGCTCTATCCAACTAAACTTTTCCCTCTTGTATGCCAATTCGTCACTTCCTTTGATTCAACCTACAGTGGTGACAAGTTCAAGTTCAGGTTTCATGTTTAATTATCATCCAGCCATACATGTGTATAACAAAACAAAACATTATTCCTCCGGGGCCAAGGTGCAAAACACATTACCAACAGCACACTGCACACAGAACATAGCACAGAAGGTTATGATTTCAGAAAAAAATCATAGTTACAAAGAGGGGAAAAAAAAGAATATAGCCGAAGTCCCTGAGTTTTTCTGGTCCAACTTGTTCTTCAGCTGAGTGAGTACCGGAGAGCAACACCAAGGGGAGGGACCAGCTGGTATGAAATCCAATGGCACATAGCCACAACAAACTTAATTATCGCATTGGAGCTGCTCTTGGGTATAATACGAGTAGAGCAGAGGGGGCTAAGCACACTGGCTTATAGTGCACCTTGCTGATCGAGCTACATTTGCACAGACCATAAGACATGTCAGCAGAATTAGGCCATTCGGTCCGTCGATTCTGCTTCACCGTTCCATTGGCTGATTTATTATCCCTCTCAACCCCGTTCTCCTGCTTTCTACCCATAACCTTTGACACCTTTACTAATCAAGAATCTATTATGCTCTGCTTTAAATACTGCATACCCAATGACGACCTTCATAGCCATCAATGGCAATGAATTCCATAGATTCACCTCAGTTTGGCTAAAGAAATTCCTCCTCATCTTTGTTTCAATTGAAGAAGAATAGCCCTTAACTCGGCAGTGGATTTATCAGGGTACCGTCTTTTGATGGTGTTTCTGTAACAAACTATTCTTGTTTTTACGAGGCCAAGTTGCTAGCTTGACGCTCAACCCGACTTGGATTCAGACTCGGGAACCTTCGCTTTGGAGTCTGGCGCTGACATTATTGAGCCATCAAGCGGGACTTGTTTCAAATGAACATCCCTTTATTCTAAGGCTGTGCCCTCTTAGACACCACCGTTATAGGTAACATCCTCTCTACATCCACTCATTCTAGGCCTTTCAATATTTGATAGATTTCAATGAGATTCCCCCCTCATCCTTCTAAACTCCAGCAAGTACAGGCTTGGAGCCATCAGACACTTCTCATATTTCATTTCATTCCTGAGATTCTTGGGAACCTTCTCTGGACCCTCTCCAATGACAGCACATTCTTTCTTGGCTAAAGGATCCAAAACTGCTCGCAACAGCGAGGTACTGAGACTGAAGTTAGAGTGAAGTGTGGCTTGAAGGGCAACTTCCAGATGTGGGTTTTTGCTGCCCTTCTCCTGGCTGGTAGAGCTTCAAATCTTGGGTTTAGAAGGTGCTGTCTTAAGAGTCTTGGTGAGTTGCTGCAAGATATCCTATAGCTCTTATAAATAGCTGCTTCTGTGCATTGTTGGTGTAGTAAGTGAATGGCTGTCCACAGATTGCCTATCAAGTGGGCTACTATGTCTGGTATACTGTCGATCTTGTGTTGGTGAAGCTGTACTCATTCAGGCGAGTGGAGAACTGCATCACGTTCCTGACTTGAGCCCTGTAGATCCTGGACAAGCTTTGAAGTGTTACCAGTGTGAGTAATTTGCCACAGGCTCCAGTTCGGTTATTGATCAATGCTAATACCTACAATATTTAGAGTGAGGAAGGAATTCAGTAATGCCATTGAAAGTTTGGGGATGAAAACTGGATTTTAGATATTGTCATTGGCTAGTTTATGTGGCACTTGACACTCATCAGACCATGTCTGAATATTGTCTGGGCCTTGCTGCATTTGCCTGTAGACTGCTTCATTATCTGAGGACTTGCAAATAGTGCTAACATTATGACTGTGTGGCCAAGCTCTGCTCTTAGTCCATTCACAAGTTCTCAGAAGACACCACCATAATGGCAGGATCTCAAACAAAGATGAGCCACATTACAGGAAGGAGAATCAGAACCAAGTGGCTTGATATCAAGACCAAAACCTTTTTTCAATATTAGCAAAACAAAAGGGTTGGTCATTTGACTTCAGGAAGTGTGGTGGAGTATACCATTTCTCCAACTTTTAATACTGACAAACTCCCCTGTACCTTTTGGTCCATCTGAGGGGTCTCGACCTACAATGTCAACTGTCCATTTCACTGTATAGATGCTGGCTGACCTGCTAAGTTGCTCCAGTGTTTTGTACATTGCTCCAGATGCTAGCACCTGCAGTTTCCTGTGTCTCTGTGCTTTTCATTACTCTACCAGCTTTACCAGAGGAGATGGAACTAAGTAACTCTTAGTGATGGGCTTTGAATTTCCCCTATCCCGGGTACAATTTGTGCACTTGTTCTCACCGAGCCTGCCAGTTATTGTTTATTGCTATTCCTTGTGGCTCATCGGGCAGCAACCTTGCCGTTTCTTTAGCATTTTCATCTTTTTTTACGAGGACAAGTGGCTAGCTTGACGCTCAGCCCAGCACGGATGTAAAGCATGCAAAAAGCCAGCCGGATTCTAACCCGGGACCACTCACCTTGAGGTCTGGTGCAGATGCCACTACACTGCCAGCCAGCTTTATTGTTAAGTGTGAAAGATTATTGGCCCATAAGCTGACAAAGATCATAGGTGGTTATCAGGAGATTGTTTATCAGCCTGTGTTTGATCTGGTGCAATGAGAACTCTCAAAGCCACTTTACTTGGATATCACTGTGATATGTAGATCTACAGAGAGCAGCTTGTAACTAGTCCCATGTCATCTACCTGTTCTAGCACCTCTGGAGGTTCCTTATGGTGGGACAAAAAGTAGTCAAAATTATGGGATGATAGAGGTGTCTGGCTCATTAACTATATAGTATGATTCTGTACTATTTTATCAGGCTATTAGTGATAGAAAACTACAGCACAGAAATGGGCTCTTTGTACCAACCTATTTAAATTGCCTATTCCCAACATTCTGCACCGGACCATAGCCCTCCATACACCTACCATCCATGTACCTATCCAAACTTCTCTTAAACATTGAAATCAAAATCACATCCAGCAATTGTGCTGGCATCTTGTTCCACATTCTTGCCACCTTCTGAGTGAAGAAGTTTCCCCTCTTGTTCCCCTTAAACATTTCACCTTTCACCCATAACTCATGAGCTCCAGTTGTAGTCTCACCCAATCTCAGTGGAGAAAAAAGCTTGCTTGCATTTAGATTGAAACCCCTATTAATCTCCTCAAACTTCCATGGTTTTGACAATAAAGTGCTAATCTAATCAATCTTACCTTATTACTCGGGTCCTCCAGTCCCAGCAACATCCTTGTAAATTTTCTCTGTACTCTTTTAATCTTATTTCCATCTTTCCTGTATGTAGATGTCCAAAACTGCACACTATAGTCTAAATTAGGCTTTACCAATGTCTTGTACAACTTCAACATAACATCCCAATTCCTGTACTCAATACTTTGATCAATGAAGGCCAGTGTGCCAAAAGCTTTCTAATGTTCCTATCTACCTGTGCCAGCACTTTCAATGAGTTGTGGACTTGTATTCCCAGATCCTTTTGTTCTACTGTACTCCTCAGTGCCCTACCGCTCACTGTGTAAGACCTACCCTGATTGGTCCTTTCTAAGTTCAACACCTCACACTTGTCTGTATTAAATTTCAGCAGCCATTTCTCAGCCCACTTTTCCAGCTGGTCTAGATCCTGCTGCAAGCTTTGATAGTGTTTTCTATTCTTAGAGAACTCTAGTACAGTTCACACAGTTTTGTGGGTGACTTTGTGAGGTTAACAATACACCAAGATGTGCACATGCAGATTCTGTTGCCAAATGGCAGCCTGCAGTGCTGTAACAGTTCTTGATTTGACCTATTAAATATGAAATTTTACAAATTTCTCCAAATTTCCTCCAAGTAAAACATAGCAAGAGATTTTCAATTAAAAGAACAAACTTTCTACATCTGCCATGCTTCAGTCATGATCCATTTTCCAAATGCAAACAACTTCAAATGCTGAAATAGAACAAAAATTGACTGACTCAATGAGTCAGTCAGCATCTGGGAGGGGGGAAACAATATTTTAACTGGTGACTATTGACATTGGCTCACTTTGTTGACAGGTTATGGACATGAAACGTTTAACTTCCTCTCATGTAGATGCTGCCTAATCTGCTCAGTATTTCCATTGCTTGTTTTAATTATTATCCAGTGTAATAAGTATTTTCTAAAAAAAAATAGAAAGAAAAAGCCAGAAATATTTTGGTTGTCTTTTCTACAATGTTAGCTCGCTTTTTTCATATGATCATGCAGAGAGCAACCAAAAGAAATTACCCAATAGAAGCACTCGCAATTAATCAACTAACCAACAGATGATCATTATAAGATTTCAGGATGAGAAACCCTTGAATGATGGTTCAGACGCAGGTTAAATCTGTATCTCTTATCACACAGTTTTTACTGGAGGTTAATACAATTGAAAAGAGAACATAAGAATCACTTTCAGAATCAGGTTTTTGCTCAAGAACCTATGAATTCCCTATTAACAATTGACAACAAAATTTAGAAATGCTCTGTCCTTTTACAAAAACTAATATTTTAAAATCACTTTTTTAATGAATGTTGCTTATGCATTATTTCATATTGATTATTTTGAAGTATTTAATGTTTAACCCGTTTTCCTTTGTACTTGTTAAATGCTCATGTTTCTGACTTTCTATTTAGAACACACCAGCGGAAGGAAAGACCAAAGATGCATCATCACTGATGAGCCCCATGGTGTGTAGCAATGCCAGTGTTTCCCTTGGATTACTTTGTTCTCCTCTGCCACAGAGTGCTGAAGGATGTAAAAAAGGGCTTGCAATTAAAGGTCTGATTGACAAAATAAATGGATATTAATAGGCATTAGCATGTTTACAATAAAACAATAAGTGTTATTTGATTTCACAAAATGCTTTTTTGAAGTTTGATGTCAATGTTTCCTGATCAGATAGTAACTGTAAGTCTTTAGCTCAGGAGCAGGCATTGTACTTAATGGCATAATTCTACTCCCATGTCTTGTGGTCTTACAGGAATGGTGAGAAGGCAGGTGTATGGGGTTAAGTGGGATCCAAGATCAGCCATGATGGAATGGCAGAGCAAACTCAAGGGGCAGATTAGCCTAATTCTGCTCCCATGGTCTTAAGAAAATTTGAGGCTGAATGGTAGCAATGAACTTTAGACAAGGAAAATGCCTGATTTTGGGGTAGCCAGCCAAATGAAGGTTAGAATTGGTATTTACAAATACAAGTTAAATGAGGAACTGTGTGCTGCTAATATTCTTTTCCATCATCATATTTTATTTTTGCTGGTAACCAGTTCTGCATGTTTTTTTTAACTTAATCCTATAGCTTCTCATTTTCAAATTCACTTTGATATGGTCTTGATGCAAAGATTAATTGAGTATTTTCCTTCTTCAGGTGCCGATAGCTCATCGTGCAGTCCATGCTTGCCAGTAAAATACCTGACTCCAGACTTTGCACAGTTAAATACAAAGGTTGGAGCATCCAGTACCAGCAGTCAATCACGCCTGTTTCCCTCCAGCACAGAGTCAGGATGTTTAAAGAGTCCACTGTGGGAGAAAGAACTCCAGGCTTGTCTTTTTTCAATTCTGTCAATAACTTTCAATATTTTCTTATATGCTATGCAAGATTCATTGAATTAACTGAAAAGTGATATTTCAAAAATGAATTTGAATTGATTCATGACTAAAGAATTGATGGGAAGTGAAGGTAATGGCTTTGGTGTTTCTAACATTTAGTTGCAAATTTATCCTAATCCATTACTGAATGTTGTAGCAACCAGCTTTATCATTTGAATAGCGTGGAGAGGACAAGTTAGTGGCATAACTATGCGGGTGTCTTTGTTGCATGTCATTTTCAATGATGTCCCTGGGCAACAGCCCGCAGATGAGAAGCAAGGTGGGTTTGTGATAGGATTTTAGGCAAGAGTATGGGAAGAGAAGGCATTTTTTGACTATCATTTAGATGGATAAGAATGAAACAAAGGAAGTCTGGTCCCACACATCTGAGTTATAGAGATCTATTGGAGAAATTGATGTAATCAACAATGTCAAAGGCTGCAGATAAGCTAGAAAAGATTATCTTTACAATAATCACATGGATGTTTTTAGTAGCTTAAATCTAATAGGACAAATTCAATCAAAAATATTCGATTAATTTAGTCACTAATTTAGGTGTGTACATACATTCAGGAAGTTAAAGGACAAAAAGTAAGTTGGAGTTTATAAAGGAGAGATGGTTGGCCAGCTTTGTAGTGAAAGCAGGGCAAAGAGAACAGAAGGTGGGTGCTGTGGAGAACGAGTTGAGAGAGGATGAGGACAGTTGGGAAGAAACTAGGGCAAGATATTTGGGATGAGGACAGAAGGTGGTGAATGATAATTCAAACATGAATTATCACCAGCTTAAACTTATTTATTTAACCTTGTTTTTAAGTAACATCTTTTTATCTTCATGTTTTTACTTTATCTGATTGTAAGCCACTTTGAACTATATCGTCTGTATGAAAAGTGCTCTACAAATAAGTTATTGTTAATTTGGTAGCATGGGGAATCAAGGGGTGTACTAAATGTAATTTATTGCTGGATTAGTCTTAATGATGAAGTAAGTGGACGTTTTGAACGCAGTTATGAAAAGTTTTGCTGAAATCTGACACGCTAGGCAAAGTCCATAGGGTCAGTCTCTGAGTGGGCGGAATTAACTGGAATTAAAATTAGGCAGATTTCCTCCTGGAGTATATTGGGTAAGAAGAGAGGCAAGAAACAACTGTTTCTGATTGTCAAAAGTAACTAGTTTGGTTATTTGAAGCAGGTGGATTGATAAGCTGTTTTCCATCGTGTAGTTTTAATTTTGTTGTGATCTTTGCAGGGGAAAGAAGCTGGCGAGCCTGGTTTGAGAGTGATTACAGATAATGGAACATCTGTTATAGGTAGCTCATTTCGGAAGGATGTTATCCATCATAAAGGCAGTCTTGATATGAGTGTCTCTCTGGTTGAAAATGAGAAGAGTCCAGGAAGGAGGCTAGATGGAGAGATTCGGGCTACTCCTCTTAACAATGCAGTAAAGGGTGTTGTCAAAAAATGCCTTTATAAAAGTGTGGCAAAGGAAGAAGAAAAGGTTACCTCACCCACAGCTGAAATGATCAAAACCTCACCCAACAGACTTGGTACTTACAGCTCTTCGCCTACTTGGGGAAGTGAAGTAATGGAAAGCTCTGTGAATTTTGGGCGAGGCCTTTGCCACAAATCAACATCGGAAGGGACTGTTCCATCTGAAAGTTTGCCTCCCCAAGGCTGCTTGATGGATATTTCATCAACTGCTTCTCAAGACTTTTATGGGAATGAATTCCACGAGGAAATCAGTGATAAGCCAAACAAGTCAAAGAGGACATTTGATCAGGTGGATCATAGCCCATTTTCAGTTGGTACCTGGAGAAAGAAGACAAATTCAGAATATAAACGTGGATATGAGATCCCAGAATTCCAACCAATTGCTCACACAGGTTTAACCAGGGAAATAGATGCACTGGGATTAGACTCTGGAATACGTAACTGCAAAAGCCCCATTGTGGATAATGAGTGCTTTGAAGGGAATGGCAGTAACTTTGAAAGAACATCTGAGATTGCATCTGTCACTTCCCTAGCCAAAAACTTGATGACTGAGCTAGATGAGCAATGTGAAAAGGAGAATTGTAAAGATGATCTTAATTGCAGTTTTCAGATTGATGACAATGATAAGAGTCTACAGAGAAATCTAAGTTTGTATTCAGCATCTTCTGCTCAAGATGAATCTTTCTCAGAAGTACTTAATGAGAAACCATTAAATATAAGCACAAAAGATTCTTCATTTGAAGGGGCCACAGCTAAGGACCATGGTTCTCCCCAGTCTTGCCTCCTGCATAAGACACTGCCTCACAGTGCACCAAAGCGTCAGTGTACAGTTGGTGACAATAACAAGTGCATCAGCCACTCAGCAGAAACCTGCTTTGATCTTTACCCTTCATTCCTGGTCAAACCTCTGGCTTCAAACCAAAAGAAGCCTAATGTTATATTCCGAAGTTATTGTAGTCCAATATATGAATGTGATTTATCTGTAAAATCCAGAATGAGTATGGAGTCTGTAGAAAAAATGGATATATCCCTTTGCACTGGGAGTTACCCACAAGCTGTGACACCTCTGCCAAGAATCCAATCGTACAAACTAACTGGATCTTTTCAGGTAGCTTTTTGTATTGCACAAATAAATAGCTTATTGAACCTGGAAAACTTTATTGATGAGGTTGTAGTGAGGTGGATTAAATGCAGATCCACAAATATATTTTTAGTTAAAATTGTGATGTGATTTGTGTAAAGTGACTAAAAATTTCTTCCAGACTACCTCATACTCTATATAGCAAAACAGTATTGAATTACTTAGAAGTTGCAGAACAGACACAGATATTTAATCCGTACTGATATTTACACTGCATGCAGCCAGGATATAACTGAGACGAAGATCAGATTGTTTTTTTATTTTATTGGATGATGGGGCAAGCTATCGTGTGGCTACCTCCAATTTCTCATGTTTGGATGTTATAACACAACTTATCCCCATTATCATATTGGGGAATTTTGCATTCCTGGAAAACAATTTTAGAAAAACAAATTGAAATTTTCACACTTACAATGCTATTTGTGAATGGACATGTCACATGTTGAAACTGTTTAACTGGAGAAATGGCTTTGTGCATGGAGAATATAATCAGTGGCAATTTATTAAATATGACTATTCAGTAGGTCTGATATAATGTGAAATGAGAATTTTGTGATTTCATTAGTGTCCTTTGTCAGAGGAATATTGTAAAATGTCTAAGAAATTATGGGTTGTGTTTAAAACCTGTTCAGATTTGAGCTCTCTTTTTGCCTTGTCCTTTAGATTTACTCTTCCCTCTTCTGAGGAATTGACATCTTGCAAAACTGTTATTTCTACAGCTACCATCATTTCAGGCACTGTGCTTAAGTAGACATTGTTTAACAGGGAGTGCCAGCAGTCTAGTTAAGCGCATGGGAGTGGTAGGGGTAAGGATTTGATTATTATGGTTGAGCCTGATCCTCTTTCTTATCTGGTATCCACACATTCAAAAAATATCACGGCAGCGATACATTCAAAAGTGATTCTCAGCTGAACCCCTCCTGTAATAATACTTCAACTATTGGTACAAGATCAGCAACTCAAATCTGCTTCTGTGATCTTGCAATTCTATTAGTGAGATAGTTTAGTAGGACTGTTCCATAGTTTAGAATCTCCATCTAGTGGGAAAATTTGGTATTGCAGCAAAATGATACAGTTTGCATTTTTCTCTCCTTTTGATTGGATTTTACATAAGAAATAGGAGTAGGGGTAGGCCATCTGGCATGTTGAGCCCACTCCATGATTCAACAAGTTTGTGGCTGATCTGGGCATGGACACAGCTCTATTTATCCATAACCCTTATGCAAAAACTGTGTCTTAAATATATACAATGAGGAATCCTCTATTGCTTCCCTGGCAGCAAATTCCACAGGTTTACTACTCTCTGGGGAAAAGCAATTTCTCCTCATCTTAGCACTACATGTATTCCCTTGACTCTTGAGGCTATGTCCACTAGTTCTACTCTCACCTACCAGTGAAAACAACTTTCCTGCCTCAGTCTTGTTCATCCCTTTAATAATTTTAGATATTCCTATAAGATCCCCTTTCATTCTGCTGAATTCAAGCAAGTGTAATCTCAGGCAATACAATCCCTCCTCGGAAGCTGACATCCTCATCTCCAGAAACAACCTGGTGAACTTCCTCTGTAATGTCTCCAACACCAGTATGTCTTGTCTCAAGTAAGGAGAATAGAACTACATGCAGTACTCCAGGTGTGGCTTCACCTGTACCCTGTACTTTGCAGCATAACCTTCCTGCTCTAAGATTCTCTTCCCCCAGCAATGAAGGGATTTTGATGGTAAAAGAACTCGCACTGGACCAATAATTGGAGTTCCTGGAGTATGGAAGAGTAACTGAGGACTTGATTATTTCAAGTGATGGCCTGTTGAGGAAGAAGCAGATGGAAGAGGCTCTGACCTAGGTCATCAAGTCTGCTTTTCTTTTCTTAGTTGCTGTTCCAGCATTTATTTTTTTTTAATATTTCCCATATCTGAGGTTTTATTTCTCATTCAAGGTCTTGTTTCATGAAAAATTTTCTCCAATCTGGATCTGTTGCACAGAGTTTCTATTTAAAAGCATGTACACTCATGCACACTCCTCAGCTTTTTTTCCTGAGCTTCCCCACATTCACAGCAAGTAGTATTTTTTGTGTAGATGTGAAGACGTTGGTTTGGGGGTGGGGGTAGATGATTGTGGATAAACATTATAGTTTTAGATTGAAGTGTGTTAAGAAAGATGATGTGTGTTCTAATTTCACTTGTAATGACTTTTCCACCAGCTTTCTACAATTCATAGAAATGACTGAAGGCACCAAAAGTATACTCTGCTTATGGCAAAAAGATAGGTTAGGAAGTAAATTATGGAGAGGACATAAGGCTTCAAAGAGATAAGATAGCTTAAGTGTGACCAGAGATTAGGCTGTGGTGGCCAGTGCTATCATGTTTGCTGTTGTGTGCTGGGGCAGCAGGCTGAGGGTAGCAGACACCAACAGAATCAACAAACTCATTCGTAAGGCCAGTGATGTTATGGGGGTGGAACTGGACTCTCTGATGGTGGT
The DNA here is from genome assembly GCF_048418815.1 of Hemitrygon akajei. Taxonomy (NCBI): domain Eukaryota; kingdom Metazoa; phylum Chordata; class Chondrichthyes; order Myliobatiformes; family Dasyatidae; genus Hemitrygon; species Hemitrygon akajei. The sequence goes on along the minus strand of NC_133131.1, from coordinate 136,604,436 downwards.
ATCTGAAAAGAGGATGCTGTCCAAGTTGCATGCCATCTTGGACAATGTCTCCCATCCAACACATAATGTACTGGTTAGGTACAGCAGTACGTTCAGCCAGAAGCTCATTCCACCGAGATGCAACACTGAGCGTCATAGGAAGTCATTCCTGCCTGTGGCCATCAAACTTTACAACTCCTCCCTCAGAGTGTCAGACACCCTGAGCCAATAGGCTGGTCCTGGACTTATTTCCACTTGGCATGATTAACTTATTATTATTTAATTATTTATGGTTTTATATTGCTATATTTCTAAACTATTCTTGGTTGGCGTGGCTGTAACAAAACCCAATTTCCCTCGGGATCAATAAAGTATGTCTGTCTGTAAATGGAGTATAATATGGGAAACTTGAAAATTTCCATGCTGTAGTGGGAAAAACAATTTTAAAACTGTCTAAATTGCAAAAGATTGCGGAGCTCTGAGATGCAGAGGAATTTAAGTGTTCTATAATATACTTCACAAAGGCTAGTACGTAATTAGGAAAGCTAACAGAATATTATTGATAAGGTTTTTGAATAAAAGAGTAGGGAGATATAGGTTCAGTTATATAGGGTGGGCTAGCTGAATGGACTTAATATTGGCTTAATGGCTGGAGACAGGAGGGTTGTTTTAAAGATTGGAGACCTGTGACCAATGGTGTGCTTGCTGGAACTAATATTGGGTTCCCTGTTTATCATCTATATTAATGGTTGGATAAGAATTCTGTTGGCATGATTTGTAAATGTGCAGTGACTGTCAAAATTAGTGGTATTGTGGAGAGTGAAGAAGGTTATCCAAGATTACAGTAGGTTCTAGATCGACTGGGAAAGTGGGCTGAAATAGGCAGATGGGAATTTAAGTCAGAAAAGTGCAAAGTGTTGTATTTTGATAGTTTAACCAGGATAGAACAGAGCATTGAGTATAACTGTTGAGAAATGATGTTACAACTGTACATGACACATCTGAGTACTTTTTGCATTCTGGTTGCCTAGCTCGGAGAAGAGTGTTATTAAAGTGGTAAAGGTACAGATAAGGCTGACAAGGATTTGCTGGGAGAGAAGGACGTGATTCATATGGAGAGACGAACTAGACTGGCCTTTCCTGCCCTGGACCTGAAGGAGCCTTGTAGAAGTATTTACAATCATGAGGGGCATAGTTAAGGCTTTCCCAGGATAGAGGAGTCTAAAGACGAGAAATTCTACAGATGCTGGAAATCCAAGCAACGCACACAAAATACTGGAGGAACTCAGCAGGTCGGGCAGCATCTATGGAAAGAGTAAAAAGTCAATGTTTTGGACCTAGACCCTTCTTCATGACTGGATAAAAAAGATGAGATGTTAGAGTGAGTAGGAGGGAGGAAGGGGGTGGGGAAGAAGTACAAAGTGGTAGATGATGGGTGAAACCTGGAGAGGGAAGGGGTGAAGTAAAGAGCTGCGACGCTGATAGGTGAAAGAGGGAAATCCGATAGGAGAGGATGGAAGAAAGAGAAGAGGGAGGACCACCAAAGGGAGGTGATGGGCTGTTAAGGGGATGAGGTGAGAGAGGGAAACTAGAATGGTGAGGGGGCGGGGCAATTACCAGAAGTTGATGTTCATGCCATCAGGTTGGAGGCTACTCAGACAGAATATAAGGTGTTGATCCTCCAACTTGAGTGTGGCCTTATCGCGGCAGTAGAGGAGGCCATGGTCTGGCATGTCAGAATGGGAATAGGAAGTAGAATTGCAGTGGGTGGCCACCAGGAGATCCCACTTTTTCTGGCAGAGCTCGGTGAAGCAGTCTCCCAATTTATGTTGGGTCTCACCGATATACAGGAGGCCACACTGGGAGCACTGAACACAGTAAATAACCCCAACTGACTCACAGCTGAAGTGTCACCTTACCTGAAAGGACTGTTTAGGGCCCTGGTAGTGAGGGAGCAGGTATAGGGGCAGGTGTAGCACTTGTCCTGCTTGCAAAGATAAGTATCAGGAGGGAGATCAGTGGGGAGGATAAATAGACAAGGGAGTCACAGAGAGTGATCCCTACAGAAAGTGGGGGAAGGGAAAGATGTGTTTGATGATGGGATCCCATTGGAGATGGCAGAAGTTAAAGAGAATTATTTGCTGGACACTGGAGGCTGGTGGGGTGGTAGCTGCCGGCAAGAGGCACCCTATCCCTGGTGGGGTGGTGGAAGGATGGGGTGAGGGCAGATGTGTGTGAAATGGAAGAGATGCAGGTGAGGGCAAGGTTGATGGTGGAGAAGTCAAAAATAAAAAGGCATGTATTTAAAGTGAGAGTGGAAAAAATTAAAGGGGGCATTAAGATGAAGTTTTCTATACAGAGGTGATGGGTATATGACATTCTGCCAGAGGAAGCGGTACAGGCAGGCACTATTACATTTAGACAGAGACATGGAAAAGAAAGATTTGTAGGGATATGGGTAAAATGCAGGCAAGTGGGCCTAGCTCAATTAGGTTAGTCAACATGGACTAGTTGGGATCAAAGAACCTGTTACTGAGCTGAGTAACCTATTGTGGCACTGGTGACTTCACACATGTAGTGCTATGTATACTTCGGAGTCCTTATTTATGGGAGGTTGTAAATGCATTGCAAATGGTTCCAGAAAAGCTTAGCAGAATGATCTCCCAAATGGCATGTTGTCCTGTTGGACAGGCTTAGCTCACCTCTGCTAGTGTGTAGTAGAGTGAGTAGGAACGTGACTGAAAAAAATTGAGCATGGGGTCTTGTCAGAGTGAGTGTTTACTCTCAAGGAGAAGCTGGAACTGGGGGTCACAAGGTGTAGTCCATTTTATCTTAATTTATGAGTCTTTGGAATTCTCAATCAAACGGCAGTGGAAGTAGTGTCTGAACATTTAAACAATAGATTCTTGATGAACTCATTGAAAATGTTGTGGATAAATGGGAAGGTAGCATTGAGATTAAAGTCACATAAGCCATATCCTTATTAAATGATTTGATATGCCAGGTCAAAGTCAAAGTAAATTTATTACCAAAGTACACATATGTCATAATCTACTTAGAGATTCATTTTCTTGCAGGCATTTACAAAAGAATTTGAGAATTATACATAAAGACTGATAAACAACCAATGTGCAAAAGAAGCCAAATTCTGCAAATAAGAAAAATAAATAAATAATTTGAGAACTCGAGTCCTTCAAAGTGAGTCAGTAGGTTGTGAAATTGGTTCAGAGTTAAGGTGAGTGAGGTTATCCACATTGGTTCAGGGCCTGATGATTGTAGGCTAATAATCATTCCTGAACCTGGTGGTGTGGGATATAAGGCTCTTGTACCTCCTACCTGATGGTAGTAGCAATAAGACCATAGCCTGGATGGTGAAGGTCACTGATGATGGATATTGCTTTCTTGTTGCAGCACCCTTTGTAAATGTTCTCAGTGGTGGGGAGGGCTTTGTCTGTAATGAACTGGGCTGTATCCATCACTTTCTGTAGTTTCTTTTTCCATTTCTGGGCATTGGTGTTTCCAAACCAGGCTGTGATACAACCAGTCAGGATACTCTCCAATATGCATCTATAGAAGTTTGACAAAGTTAGATAATATGCCGAATCTACACAGATTTCTAAGAAAGTAAAGGTGCTGTCATGCTTTCTTTGTGCTGGTCCCAGGACAGATCCTCTAATATGAAAATACCAAGGAATTCAAAGTTACTGACCCACTCCACCTCCAATCTTCTAATGAGGACTGACTCATTGACCTCTGGCTTTCTCCTCTTGTAATGTGTCCTGTGGTGACACACTGCTGCGTCTAATTTTCATAGAACAGTACAATGTAGGAACAGGCATTTTGTCTCACCATGTCTGTTTTGACCATGATGCCAACCTAATCTCATCCACCGACATGTATCTACGTATTCCCTGCCTGTTCACGTGTCTGTATAACTACCTCTTAAGCACTGCTATCATACCTACTTCTACCACCTCTCCTAGAAGCATGTTCCAGGTACTTGCCAACTTGCCTTTAAAATCTCCTTTAAACTTTCTCCCCATCTCCTTACAGCTGTGTGCCCTAGTATTTCCACCTTGGGAAGTATTCTGACAATCCATTCCACTCATAATTTTATAATTCTATTGGGTCATTTTTCAGCCTCCTGATATTGGGGGGGAAAGCATCCAAGTTTATACAACCTCTTCATATAGCTAAAGCACTCCAATCCAAGCAGCAGCCTGGTGTGCCTCTACTGCATCCTCTCCAAAGCCTCAACATTCTTTTTATAGTGTGGCAACCAGATCAGCACACAAATCTTCAAAGGTGGATTAACCAAGGTTTTCTACTCAAATGCCCTGATTGATGAAGGCAAGCCACTTTTGGGGAGTTTATTTGTACTACAGATTTGCTATCAGGGGAAAATCTCAAAACACGTAACAATCTGGTAATCGCGTCTGACCTAATGCTTCATGTAAAAGAACAACTATAGACATCAATCCTAAACTTGCATTCAATTTGAATACATGCACAATTGTCCTTTTTGGTTTGAATTTGAAAATTCTGGTCTACTTAACCTATACTATTTCTGGGCTTGAAGAAAATTCTTGTGTTTATTACATGCAGGGCTGAAATCAGTTTGTCTTTTTTCTTCTCTCCATATTTCAGTTCTGAGTATTAGAATTAGCCTGAGTCCTGAAGAATTGGCCCACAATGTTGACTGCTTATTCATTTCCATTGATGCTGCCTGACCTGCTGAGTTCCTCCAGCATTTTGTATGTGTTGCTTTGGATTTCCAGCACCTGCAGAGTTTCTCGTGATTAGAATTAGCATTTTTTTTGTTCATTTCAAAATGTTAGTGTTCCTGAATTTGTTAAAATGTGCCAGAATATTTCATAACTGTGATTATTTTTTCTTGTAATTGATGTGTTCCATATAATTAAGATCCTTGTTTGTTTTCCTTACACCTTTTAACTATTCAGACTCCACTCCCTGCCATTATGCAAACTCCTTATAGAACTCCAAAAAGTGTGCGGAGAGGTCCAGCTCCAGCAGAGTGGGATAGAATTCTGGGAACACCAGATTACTTGGCCCCTGAGCTTCTGCTGAGAATGCCACATGGTAAGAAGAATGACCGTTTTTACAAAATATCTTGTACATACAACTTGATGCTACCAAAACAGAAAAGAGTTGAAATTCTCAGTAGATCTATTAATACTCATAATGTGGAAAATGCATTCACTGAACCAGTCTCAACTAAACTTGAAGCCCTTAGTGAGATAGAAAAATAAAACGGGCAAATGGAATTAATGAACTTAATCTAGTGGACAAGTCCACGTCTGACATATGAAGTTCTATAAAGACCGATTGGCACATCCCGGTAAGGGCAAGGATGTTAAAGTAAGGGAACTGGTTGACCTGAGAAATCCTGAATTTAGTCAGGAATGAAAAGGAAGCTGAAATCAGATTGGGCTCTTGTAGAATATAAAGGTAGCAGTTAAGTGCTCAAGCAGACGATTAAGAAGGCCAAAAGGGGCCATGAGCCTTGGCGAGTGAGATCGAGCATAATCCCAAGGCCCTTATTCCTGAATTAAGGAAAAAGAAGGTAAATATAAGGAGAGGATAAGTCCACTCAAGGAGAAAGGAGGGCATTTGCACTTGGAGTCAGAGTAAATGGCTGAGGTAATAAATTATTTTGTGTCGATATTTACTAAAGAGAATGATTTGTAGGAAAGTAAAAAGCGAGTGGGGCATACTTATGTATTGGGACATTTTGAGATTAAGGAGGAGTAGTCCTGGGTCTCTTGTAAAGCATTATGGTGGATCATTCCCCAAGTCCTACTGGTATATATCCACAAGAATATTGAATAGATACAGGCAGGGTTCCAGAGGTCTGGAGAGTAGTAATTGTTATGCCTTTGTTCAAGAAGGGAAATAGGGATATTCCAGGTAAGTATAGGCCACTGAGCCTCACAACAGTGGTAGGAAAGCTATTGGGGTGGATACTGAGCGATAGGACCTTTGCTCATTTGGAAAGGCATGGCCTGCTTGGGGACAGTCAGCATGACTTCATGCGGGGTAGGTCATGCCTTACAAGCTTGATCAAGTTTTCTGAGGAGCTGACAAAGAAGCTTGATATGAAACTCAGCATGTCAGGCAGCAGCTTTGCGAAGGAAATAATCATTTGATGTTTTGAGCCAAGATGCTTTATCGGGACCCTTCATTAGTCCCAATGAAGGGTCTCAACCCAAAATGTCGACTCTTTATTCTCCTCCTTAGATGCTACCTAACTTGCTGAGTTCCTCCAGCATTTTGTGTGTGTTGATTCAGATTTCCAGCATCTGCCGAATCTCGTGTTTGAACTTGATGAGGATAAGGCAGTAGACATTATCTGTTTGGGCATTAGTAAGGCATATTATAAGGGCCCCAATGATAGGTTGATAAAGATGCATGGTATCTAGGGTGAATTGCAAGTTTGGATATGGAATTGACTTGCCATAGAAGAGTTGAAGACTGTTATTCTGTCTGGAGTTTGGTGACCAGGGGTATTGTGTAAGAATTGGTGCTGAAGCTTCTGCTGGTGATGTGTATAATGGTTTGGATGAAAAAGTGGATGGGTGGATTAGTAATTTCACACCAAGATTGGTGGAGTTGTGGACAGTGTAGAGGACTATCACTATACATTAGTTACAGATATGGGCAAAGATGTCGCAGTTGAAGTTGAATTTGGGCAAGTATATAATGTTGCACTTCAGGTCAAATAAAAGGAGAAGGTATACAGTTAATGATAGACCTCTTGATAGTATTAAGGTATGGATGGATCTTGCGGTCTGGGTCCATAGTTTTCTGAAAAGTAACCATACAACTGAATAAAGTGGTGAAGAAGGTGTATGGTGTGCTTTGGTAGTGGTGTTGCAGCTACATAAAACTTTAGTCAGACTGCATTTGGAATATTGTATGCAGTTCTGGGCACCCCATTATTGGAAGGATGTGGAGACTGAGGAGAGGGTGCAGAAGAGGTTTACCAGGATGCTTCCTTGATTAGAGAGTTTAAGGAAAGGTTGGGCAAACTTGGTTTGTTCTCCCTAGAGCATCAGAGGCTGAGGGGAGACTGCTAAATGATTGAGAGGCATAGATATTGTAGACAGTCATAATCTTCCACAGATTAGGAATGTCAAACACAAGATAACATGCTTTTAATGTTGGTGGGGGGAGAGTTTAAAGGTGATGTGAGGGGCAAATGTTTATGCAAACAGTGGTAAGTGCCTGGAATAGTTTACGAGGAGTAGTAGTGGAAGCAAGCAGGTTGGAGAAGTTTGAAGCTTTTAGATGCATGAATATGAAGGGAATGGAGGGATAAGAATGATCACAGGAAGAGGAAATTCGAAATAATTGGCATCAAGATCACCACAAATTGTGAGCCAAATGACTAATCCATTGCTGTACTGTTGTATGTTCAGTATTCTTATCACTTGAAAAATGTTTAATTATGCAAGCGTGTATTTATCTTATAATTGGAAAATGTAGTTTAGATGAGGCAATTAGGTAAATGACTCGATGAAACCTGAAAATGATTCAGAGGGTGATGAAATAAAGTAAATACAATTAGGTGGGGAAAAGACAAAGGTTATATAAATTACAGTACCATTGTGAACCTTGTGATTCACAGCAGTTCCATATAACAATTACAGCACAGAAACAGGCCATCATGGCCCTTATAGTCCGTGCCAAATGCTTACTCTCACCTAATCCCACCTACCTACACTCAGCCCATAACTCTCCATTCCTTTCCTGTCCATATACCTATCCAATTTTTTTTTAAATGACAATATCAAACCTGCCTCTACCACTTCTACTGGAAACTTGTTCCATACAGCTACCACTCTCTGAATAAATAAGTACCCCCTCGTGTTACCCCTAAACTTTTGCCCCTTAACTCTCAACTCATGTCCTCTTGTTTGAATCTCCCCTACTCTGAATGGAAAAAGCCTATCCACGTCAACTCTATCTATCCCCCTCATAATTTTAAATGCCTCTATCAAGTCCCCCCTTCAATCTTCTATGATCCAAAGAATGAAGACCTAACTTGTTCAACCTTTCTCTGTAACTTAGGTGCTGAAACCCGGGGAACATTCTAGTAAATGCCCTCTGTACTCTCTCAATTTTGTTAACATCTTTCCTATAATCCGGTGACCAGAACTATACACGATACTCCAAATTTGGCCTCACCAATGCCTTGTACAATCTTAACATTACATCCCAACTCCTATACTCAATGCTCTGAATTATAAAGGCCAGCATACCAAAAGCTTTCTTCATCCACATGAGATTCCACCTTCAGGGAACTATGCACCATGTTAAATCTTCTGTAGTGAATCATGATTCTTGCAACATGTGTCACTTTCACATTGGAAAAGGGCCTAGCCTAGAAGTGATGAATTAGGAAGGGTGGATAAAAGTTTGATTCAAGTGCTAATCGTGAGGTAAACTTTCAAAGAGGGATATCATAAGTTTAAGTAAAGACATCCAGACAGTAGGATTCATGCAGGAGGGACTTGGCATTCAAAGCAGATCAAAGAATTGGGGCATGAGAAATAGATCTGTATCAAAGGGATGGTATTTTCATTAAGAGGTGTATGGGGCTGCAGGTATTTTCATAGATGTATTAATTAGAGATTGTTGAAGGAATTGAGAATATAAAGGGCATTAAATATGATGTGTCTATGAGTCTGTGGTGGCCAGTGCTGTCATGTTTGCTGTTGTGTGCTGGGGCAGCAGGCTGAGGGTAGCGGACACCAACAGAATCAACAAACTCATTCGTAAGGCCAGTGATGTTGTGGGGGTGGAACTGGACTCTCTGATGGTGGTGTCTGAAAAGAGGATGCTGTCCAAGTTGCATGCCATCTTGGACAATGACTCCCATCCACTCCATAATGTACTGGTTAGGCACAGGAGTACATTGAGCCAGAGGCTCATTCCACCAAGATGTAACACTGAGTGGCATAGGAAGTCATTCCTGCCTGTGGCCATCAAACTTTACAACTCCTCCCTCAGAGTGTCAGACACCCTGAGCCAATAGGCTGGTCCTGGACTTATTTCCACTTGGCATGATTAACTTATTATTATTTAATTATTTATTGTTTTATATTGCTATATTTCTTCACTATTCTTGGTGCGGCTGTAATGAAACCCAATTTCCCTCGGGATCAATAAAGTATGTCTGTCTGTGTCAAGAAGCAGATAGTAATTTTAGGACAATGAGAGGGACCCTAGGACAGGATACATTCAGTGGAAGTTTGGATAAGAAGAGGTGTGTAAAGTAAAGGAAGGAGACTAACTGGGAAACTACTAACTGCCAGATCTAGTCAAAGTGAAGAACACCAGCATCAACCAGTTAATTCGTTTTTGGATATTGAAACCAGTTACTTATTTAGAATTGAAATCGGCATGATTTAGAATGTTTTTACAGGTTGCTTTAAATAATCTTATCTGTATACATAGGGCGTTTGTAATCAACACATGACTCTTACTAAATTAAGGACATTTCCTGTTTCTGACTTCAAATTACAGAGTTCTGGAAACAATTCAGTTCAATTCAATACTGGCTGCAGTACTTCAAATAATCTTGAGAACAGTGTACAATAGTATTAGAATTGAATTGACTTTATTACTTACATCCTTCGTATACATGAGTAAAAAATCTTTGTTATATCTTTGTCTAATTTATTGTAATTTATAAAAAATAGTATGTACAATAGGACAGTTAATATAACATGGAAATACAGTTGTGTCAGCATGAATTAATCAGTCTCATGGCCTGGTGGAAGAAGCTGTTCCGGAGCCTGGCTTTTATGCTGCAGTACTGTTTCCCGGATGGTAGCAGCTGAAACAGTTTGTGGTTGGGGTGATTTTGGTCCCCAATGATCCTTCAGGCCATGTTTACACAGTTTTTGTAAATATCCTGAATGGTGGGAAGTTCACATCTACAGATGCGCTGGGCTGTCTGCACCACTCTCTGTAGAGTCTTGCGATTGAAGGAAGTACAGATTCCATACCAGGCAGTGATGCAGCCAGTCAGGATGCTCTCAATTGTGCCCCTGTAGAAAGTAGTTAGGATTTGGGGGCTCATACCAAACTTCTTCAGCTGTCTGAGGTAAAAGGCGCCATCATTCCTTTTTCACCACAGCGAGTATGTACAGACCATGTGAGGTCCTCGGTGATGTTTATGCTGAGGAACTTAAAGCTGTCCACCTTCCCAACCTCAGATCCATTGATGCCAATAGGGGTTAGCTTGTCTCCATTCCTCCTGTAGTCCACAACCAGCTCCTCTGTTTTTGCAACATTGAGGGAGAGGTTGTTTTCTTGACACCACTGTTAGAGTGATGACTTCTCTGTAGGCTGCCTCATTATTTGAGATGGGGCCAGTCAGTGTAATGTCATCAGCAAATTTAATTAGCAGATTGGAGCTATGGATGGCGACACAGTCGTGGATATACAGAGAATAAAGGAGGGGGCTTAGCACACAGCCCTGAGGGGCTCCTGTTTTGAGGGTTAAAGGGGCAGAGGTGAGTGAGCTTGCTCTTACAACCTGCTGGCGATCTGACAGGAAGTCCAGGATCCAGCTGCACAAGGCAGGGTCAAGGCCGAGGTCTCTGAGCTTCTTGTTGAGCTTGGAAGGAATTATGGTGTTGAATGCTGAACTGTAGTCCAAGAACAGAATTCTCACTTAAGCATCCTTTTTCAGATGTGTAAGGACAGTGTGTAGAGCTATGGCTGTTGCATCATCTGTGAACCGGTTGTGTCAGTTGGTGAATAGTAGGGGATTCATTGTGGGTGGTAGCATGTTGCAGATGTAGTCCTTGAACAGCCTCTCCAAGCATTTGCTTATTATTGAGGTGAGTGTGACAGTCATTCAGACATGTTACCTTGATCTTCTTAGGTACAAGACATGTTACCTTGGTCTACAATAAACGTAACCCATGAAAATGAACAAGATTATGGTCATTACATCTTTTAACAACTTTAAATATTTTTATGGGAGATGTTTATAGATTCTTGATAAGCAAGGGGTGGAAGATAGCATTTTGAGGAGGAATACCCCACTGTTTTCAAAGTAAATAAGGGCAATTACGATGTTTTGAAGATGAAGTTGTTTACGGTGGACTTGGTAGGTTCAGTAGTTGAGCAGCAACAGATATATAACTAGTGAGTCCATATAGCTCAGCAAAATTTTATTGCAACTAGAAAGAAGGATTCCATGAGAAATAATTGTGGTTAACAAAACAGGTCAGGCAAAATGCTGAATTGAAAGGTAGATACTGCAAAATAGCATGGGCTAGTTATTGATCAGAGAACTGGAACCTGCAGTAAGAGACAGTAAGGTTTAAAGGAAAATAGAAAAGTGATCTGCCTTTCTTTCCTGTCTTGTGCAGCAAAATTAGGAACCACACCAGAAGAACATAGAGGGTAGAACTGAAGAAAGAGTGTTAAAGCTATAATTCTTCAGGATAGTGTCTGGTACAAAAACAAAGGAATCTTAAAATATTTGTCTTTTTTATATTCAAAGGCTTTTTTTATTTTCATAAGTTTATTTTTGAGTATATTAGATGATTTTGTGTTTGGTAAACCAATCAGATTGTAAGCTGAAAAAAAATCTTTTTGTCCCCTCAGCACTCAAGAAGAAAAGTTTTGATTTGAGCTTCTCCATAAGAACAGAGACTATTCTAAATATCCATTCTCTTTATCAATACCATTACAACTGATGCTAAAGCCCAGCATTTTTGAAGCAAAAATAGGAAATGCTGCAACCACTAGTGAATCAGCTAGCATCTATGAAAGAGAAACTGAGTTTATGTTTCAAGTCATAGACCTTCATTAAAATTGAGAAGTTCAATACGAGAAAACAATACATTCGTATTTTCTCCTTCCTGGTTCTGATGAAGGATACTATTAACTGTTTTTTTCTTATTAAATTTCAGATTTCCAGTATCTACAATAGTTTCACTTCCATCATCTGTGTTTATTTCTTTATTGCACTGTTTGGAGAGTTGGGTTTAATTTTTATTTGCTAATTTGTCCTAGGTCCTGCAGTGGATTGGTGGGCCCTTGGAGTCTGCTTGTTTGAGTTTCTGACGGGCATTCCACCCTTCAATGATGAAACACCTCAACAAGTCTTTCAGAATATCTTGAACAGAGGTATTTTTTGCTGCATTTTGCTTTAGAAGTGCCAACCCACATCAAGTTTATATTTTCAGTTGTTACATTTTTCCAGATGATTTAAAATAATCATTTAATTGAAGGCCACCATTTATGGCTCAGTAGCTTGAAAATTCTGACTTGCTTCATTTTGACGGTGCCAAGAATAATGCAACAAGAGCCACAGCTTGGCATTTCATTTGCTGAAATCCAAGGCTGAATAGAAGACCGTAAGATATAGGAGCAGAATTAGGCCATTTGGCATATTGAGACCATCTCATCATGGCTGATGCAGTTTTCCTCTTGGCCGCAGTCTCTTGCCTTCTCCCCATATCCATTCATGCTCTGACTAATCAAGAATCTTATCAACCACAGCCTTAAATATACATAAAGACTTGGTCTCCACAGCTGCCTGTGACGAAGAATTGGTTATTTCTTCGGCAGTTTGAACGGGGCACGACTACACAAGCGTGTGGAGGTCAGCCAGTGAGAACAGCGGGAAGAGTTTACAAGGAAGACAGATTTACAGAGCGGGCGTCGGAGTAGTGGGAGACAGAGTAGGAAGGCTTTGGCTCAACAGGGCTTCAGCAATAAAGGGCCGAGGCCAGGTAGGTTATCTGTTTTAAAATAAAGACAAGAGTATGTGTGTGAGGCCAGTTTTCTGTGCTCAGTGTCAGATATGGGAAGTCCAAGAGACTCCCGGGCCTCCCAAACGACTACATCTGCACGAGGTGCGTCGAGCTGCAGCTCCTTAGAGACTGTGTTAGGGAACTGGAGCTGCAGCTTGGTGACCTTCGTCTGGTCAGGGGGAGTGAGGAGATGATAGAGAGGAGTTACAGGCAGGTAGTCATCCTGGAACCACAGGAGACAGGGAAGTGGGTAACAGTCAGGAGAGGGAAGGGCAAGAAGCAGGTGTTAGAGAGTACCCCAGTGGCTGTCCCCCTTAACAATAAGTATTCCTGCTTGAGTACTGTTGGGGCGGGGGGTGAACAGCCTGCCTGGGGGAAGCAATAGTAGTTGTGCCTCTGGCGCAGAGTCTGGCCCTATGGCTCAGAAGGGTAGGGAAAGGAAGAGGATGGCAACAGTGATAGGGGACTCTATAGTTAGGGGGTCAAACAGGTGGTTCTGTGGACGCAGGAAAGGAACATGGATGGTAGTTTGCCTCCCAGGTGCCAGGGTCTGGGATGTTTCTGATCGTGTTCACGATATCTTGAAGTGGGAAGGAGAACAGCCAGAGGTCGTGGTACATATTGGTACCAAAGACATAGGTAGGAAAAGGGAGGAGGTCCTGAAAAAAGACTACAGAGAGTTAGGAAGGAAGTTGAGAAGCAGGACCGCAAAGGTAGTAATCTCGGGATTACTGCTTGTGCCACGCAACAGTGAGTATAGGAATAGAATAAGGTGGAGGATATATGCGTGGTTGAGGGATTGGAGCAGGGGGCGGGGATTCAGATTTCTGGATCACTGGGACCTCTTTTGGGGCAGGTATGACCTGTACAAAAAGGAGGGGTTGCACTTGAATCCCAGGGGGACCAATATCCTGACAGGCAAGTTTGCTAAGGCTATTGGGGAGAGTTTAAACTAGAATTGCTGGGGGGTGGGAACCAAACTGAAGTGACAGAGGAAAGAGAGGTTGGCTCACAAATAGAGAAAGTTTGGGGACAGTGTGGAAGGGAGGATAGGTAGGTGATAGAAAAGGGACTCGCTCAGTCCAGTGGTTTGAGATGTGTTTATTTTACTGTAAGGAGTGTCATGAATAAAGCGGATGAGCTTAGAGCGTGGATCAGCACTTGGAGCTATGATGATGTGGCCATTACAGAGACTTGGAGCAAGAATGTTGCGGGGGCAGGAATGGCTACTTCAAGTGCCAGGCTTTAGATGTTTTAGAAAGGATAAGGAGGGAGGCAAAAGAGGTGGGGCATGGCACTGTTGATCAGAGATAGTGTCATGGCTTCAGAAAAGGAGGAAATCATGGAGGGGTTGTCTACAGAGTCTCTAGGTGTAATTTAGGAATAGGAAGGGCTCAATAACTCTACTGGGTGTTTTTTATAGACCACCCAATAGTAACAGGGACATCGAGGAGCAGATAGGGAGACAGATTCTGGAAAGGAGTAATGATAACAGGGTTTTTGTGGTAGGAGATTTTAATTTCCCCAAATATTGATTGGCATCTCCCTAGAGTGAGGGGTTTAGATGGGGTAGAATTTGTTAGATGTGTTCAGGAAGGTTTCTTGACACAGTATGTAGATAAGCCTACAAGAGGAGGGGCTGTACTTGATCTGGTATTGGGAAATGAACCTGGTCAGGTGTCAGGTCTCTCAGTGGGAGAGCATTTTGGAGATAGTGATCACAATTCTATCTCCTTTACCATAGCATTGGAAAGGGATAGGAACAGACAAGATAGGGAAACGTTTAATTGGAGCAAGGGGAAATATGAAGCTATCAGGCAGGAAATTGGAAGCTTAAGTTGGAAACAGATGGTCTCAGGGAAACGTACCAAAGAAATGTGGCAAATGTTCAGGGGATATTTGCGTGGGGTTCTGAGTAAGTACGTTCCAATGAGACATGGAAAGGAGGTACGGTACAAGATCTGTGGTGCACAAAGGCTGTTGTAAATCTAATCAAGAAGAAGAGAGCTTACGAAAGGTTCAAAAATCCAGGTAATGATATGAATCTAGAAGATTATAAGGCTTGCAGGAAGGAGCTTAAGAATGAAATTAGGAAAGCCAGAAGGGGCCATGAGAAGGCTTTGGCAGACAGGATTAAGGAAAACCCCCAGACATTGTACAAGTATGTGAGGAGCAGAAGGATAAGACATGAGAGAATAGGACTAATCAAGTGTGACAATGGAAAAGTGTGTATGGAACTGGAGGAAATAGTGGAGGTACTTAATGAATACTTTGCTTCAGTATTCACTACGGAAAAGGATCTTGGCTAGGATAGGGATGACTTGCAGTGGACTGAAAAGCTTGAGAATGTAGATATTAAGAAAGAGGATGCGCTGGAGCTTTTGGAAAGCATCAAGTGGGATAAGTCACTAGGACCGGAAGGGATGTACCCCAGGCTACTGTGGGAAGCGAGGGAGGAGATTGCTGAGCCTCTGGCAATGATCTTTGCATCATCAATGAGGACAGGAGAGGTTCCAGAGGATTTGGAGGGTTGCGAATGTTGTTGCCTTATTCAAGAAAGGGAGTGGAGATATCCCAGGAAATTATAGGTCAGTGAGTCTTACTTCAGTGGCTGGTAAGTTGATGGAGAAGATCCTGAGAGGTGGGACTTATGAATAGTTGGAGAGGCATAATATGATTAGGAATAGTTAGCATGGCTTTGTCAAAGGCAGGTCATGCCTTATGAGCCTGATTGAATTTTTTGAGGATGTGACTAAGCACATTGATGAAAGTTGAGCAGTAGATGTAGTGTATATGGATTTCAGGAAGGCATTTGATAAGGTACCCCAGGCAAGGCTTATTGAGAAAGTAAGGAGGCATGGGATCAAAGGGGGCATTGCTTTGTGGATCCAGAACTGGCTTGCTCACAGAAGGCAAAGAGTGGTTATAGACAGGTCATATTCTTCATGGAGGCCGGTGACCAGTCGTGTGTTCTGGGACCCCTTCTCTCATTAATTTTTATAAATGACTTGGATGAGGAAGTGGAGGGATGGGTTAGTAAATTTGCTGATGACACAAAGGTTGGGTGTGTTGTGGATAGTGTGGAGGGCTGTCAGAGGTTACAACGGAACATTGATAGGATGCAAAACTGGGCTGAGAAGTAGCAGATAGAGTTCAACCCAGATAAGTGTGAGGTGGTTCATTTTGGTAGGTCAAATATGATGGCATAATATAGTATTAATGGTAAGACTCTTGGCAGTGTGGAGGATCAAAGGGATCTTGGGGTCCAAGTCCATAGGACACTTAAAGCTGCTACGCAGGTTGACTCTGTGGTTAAGAAGGCATACGGTGTATTGGCCTTCATCAATCATGGAATTGAGTTTAAGAGTCGAGGTAATGTTGCAGCTATATCGGACCCTGGTCAGACCCCAATTGGAGTACTGTGCTCAATTTTGGTCGCCTCACTATAGGAAGGATGTGGAAACCATAGAAAGGGTGCAGAGGAGATTTACAAGGATGTTGCCCGGATTGGGGAGCATGCACTATGAGAATAGGTTGAGTGAACTCGGCCTTTTCTCCATGGAGTGACGGAGGATGAGAGGTGACCTGATAGAGGTGTACAAGATAATGAGAAGCATTGATCGTGTTCAATTGATCATAGTTCCCTGAAGGTGGAGTCTCATGTAGATAGGGTGGTGAAGAAGGCTTTTGGAACGCTGGCCTTTATAAATCAGAGCATTGAGTACAGAAGTTGGGATGTAATGTTAAAATTGTACAAGGCATTGGTAAGGCCAAATTTGGAATATTGTGTACAGTTCTGGTCACCGAATTATAGGAAAGATATCAATAAATTAGAGAGAGTGCAGAGACGATTTACTAGGATGTTACCTGGGTTTCAGCACTTAAGTTACAGAGAAAGGTTGAACAAGTTAGGTCTCTATTCATTGGAGCGTAGAAGGTTGAGGGGGGATTTGATCGAGGTATTTAAAATGTTGAGAGGGATAGATAGAGTTGACGTGAATAGGCTGTTTCCATTGAGAGTAGGGGAGATTCAAACGAGAGGACATGATTTGAGAGTTAGGGGGCAAAAGTTTAAGGGAAACACGAGGGGGTATTTCTTTACTCAGAGAGTGATAGCTGTGTGGAATGAGCTTCCTGTAGAAGTAGTAGAGGCCAGTTCAGTTGTGTCATTTAAGGTAAAATTGGATAGGTATATGGACAGGAAAGGAGTGGAGGGTTATGGGCTGAGTGCGGGTAGGTGGGACTAGGTGAGATTAGATTAAGAGTTCGGCACGGACTAGGAGGGCCGGAATGGCCTGTTTCCGTGCTGTGATTGTTATATGGTTATATGTTATATGGTGTGGATAGTCAGAGGCTTTTCCCCAGGGCTGAATTGGCTAGCATGAGAGGGCATGGTTTTAAGGTGCTTCGAAGTAGGTATAGAGGAGATGTCAGAGGTAAGTTTTTTTTTTACACAGAGAATGGTGAGTGCATGGAATGGGCTGCCGGCGGCGGTGGTGGAGGTGGAAATTGGGTCTTTTAAGAGACTCCTGGATGGAGCTTAGAAAAATAGAGAGCTATGGGTAAAGCCTAAGTAGTTCTAAAGTAGGGACATGTTTGGCACAGCTTTGTGGGCCCAAGGGCCTTTATTATGCTGTATGTTTTCTATGTTTCTAATTCCACAGATACACCACTCTCTGGCTAAAGAAATTCCCCATCTCCATTCAGAAAGATCGCCCCTCTATTCTGAGGCTGTGTCTGCTAGTCCTAGACTTTCCCACCATAGGAAACACCCCCTCCACATCCACTCCATCAAGGCTTTCACCATTCGATATGAGTGAATGACGTCACCCCTCTTTCTTCTGAATTCCATGAATACAGGCCCAGAGCCATCAAGCACTCTTAATATGACAAGCCATTCAAACCTGGAATCATTTTTGTGAACCTCTTTTGAACCGTCTCCAGTTTCATTACATCCTTTCTAAGATAAGAGGCCCAAAACTGCTCACAATACTACAAGCGAGGCCTCACCAGTGCTTTATCAAATCTCAACATTACACCCTTGCTTTTATATATGCTAGTCCTCTTGAAATGAATGCTAACATTGCATTTGCCTTCCTCACCACAGACTCAACCTGCAAATTAACCTTTTGGGAATCCTGCACATTGACTCCCAAATCCTTTTGCACCTCATATTTTTGAATTTCCATTCAATTTCTTCTACCAAAGTGCATGACCATACACTTCCCAACACTGTATTCCATCTGACATTCTTTGCCCATTCTTCAAATCTGTCTAAGTCCTTCTGTAGCTTCTCTACTTCCTCAAAACTACCCGCCCCTCCACCTATCCTCATATCGTCGGCAAACTTTGCAATAGAGCTGTTAATTCCATCATGCAAATCATTGACATATGACATAAAAAGAATAGGTCTTAATACAGACCCATGTGGAACACCACTAGTCACTAGCAGCCAGCCTAAAAAGACTCCCTTTATTCCCACTCTTTGCCTCCTGCCAATCAGCCATTGTTTTATCCATACTAGAATCTTGCCCGTAATGCCATGGGCTCATATCTTGTTAAGCAGCCTCATGTGTGGCACCTTGTCAAAGGCTTCTGAAAATTCAAGTACACAACATCAACCAATTTTCCAATGTCTATCCTGCTTGTTACTACTTCAAAGAATTCCAAAAGATTTGTCAAGCAAGATTTTCCCTTGTGGAAACCATGCAGGCCATTGCCTATTTTATCATGTGCTTCCAAGTACCCTGAGACCTTACCCTTAATCGACTCGAACATCATCCCAATCACTGAGGTCAGACTAACTGGCCTATGGTTTCCTTTCTTCTGCCTCTCTTCCCATCTTGAAGAGTGGAGTAACATTTTCAATTTCGCAGTCTTCCAAACCATTCCAGAATCTAGTGATTCTTGAAAGATCATTACTAATGCCTCCACAATCTCTTCAGCCACCTCTTTCAGATGGTGTACACCATCTGATCAAGGTGACTTACCTACTTTCAGTTTCCCAAGAACCTTCTCTTTAATTATGGTAACTTCATACATTTAATGACCTCTGACATCTGCAACTCAGTGCCAGAGATTTGCCCATTACAACTTTCCTCTGTCATTCCTCACCCCCTCAACAGTATTTAAAAATGTTATACCTGTTGTTGAGGGAGATGGCCACAAGAGTTCTCTGCAATGGCTCCTTAACCTCAGTCTCCTTTCTGACTGTCACAGCCATTCCTTAAAAGCTATAATTTTGAAATGTAAACATAATAAGGCATTGAGTTTGTTCTTTATGTACTAAATTCCTTGCATTTAAATTTTATTACTTATTTAATATTCAGCTCCATTACTTTCAAGGACTCTACAACTTGTGTTCTCATTATTTTCTGTATTTGCACAATTCGTCTTTTGCACATTGGTTGCTTGTCAATCTTCATTTGTTTATTTTTCACTGATTCTTAGGTACTTTTTTGTTCTACTGTGAATGACTGCACAAAAATGAGTCTCAGGGTAGTATTTGGTTACATGTACATACTTTGATAATAATTTTTCTTTGAACTTTTGGCAAAATATCCCTGTTTAATATTTAGATTGAAGGACGGCAGTTCATCAGTACTAGAGCACAAGTTTCAATTATGGGCTAAAATCTAGAGTTGGTTTTGATCCGTTCCTTAAAAACTAGAATTCTGAAATGTAAACATAACGTTTTGTAAATGGCAAAAAACAGGGTTAATGTTGAAGACCAGTGAATTTTCCTCAAATACTGATGGTAGAGAACAGCTATTTATGGCAAAAGGAATACTACTGCTATTTCATACTGAGCATTTTCAAGAGTGCATTTTGGTTGTATACAGGTGATGCAGATCTCTACCATTTCTATTCTACCTCACACTGTTCCATTCACCCATCTAGTTGACCTACACAAGTCCTTTTAATGATCAGTGTTATCATCTATGTATGGAGCCATAGAAGATGGGCAAGGTCTTAAATAAATACTTGCCATCTGAATATAACATGGAGCTGGCCATGGATGCTAGGGAATTTCAGAAAGAGAACAATGATGTCCTGACACATAGCAACATTGCAAAAGAGGTGATGTCATTGTGCTACAATGCATAAAGGTGGACAGATCCTCAAGGCTTGACCAAGTGTAGGAAGCAAGGGGCTCTAGCAGTGATTTTTTTTTTTGCATCTTTCTTAGTTACAGGTTAGGTACCAAATGTCTGGATGGTGGCTTATGTTATGCTTTTATTTAAGAAGGGTTGAAGAAACAAGTCAGAATGCCTAACATTAGTGGTGGGAAAGTTACTGAAGAGGAATACTGAGAGACAAGAGCTATTGTCATTTGGAAAAGCAAGGAAAGAAATTCTGAAGATACTAGAAATCCAAAGCAAGGGCTGAGACCCTTCTTCAGAACTGGAAGGGGGAAGACACCAGAATTAAAAAAGGTGAGGAGTGCAGAAGGAGCATAGCTAGAAAGTGATATATGAAGCCGTGTGGGTGGGAAAGGTAAAGGGCTGGAGAGGAAGAAATCTGATAGGAAAGAAGTGTGGACCGTGGGAGAAAGGAAAGAAAGGGCACCGGAGGAGATGATAGGCAAGTGAAAAGAGGTAAGAGCCCACAAAGGGGAATAGAAGAGAGAAGGGGGAGGGGAAAAACAAATTTCACAAAGGAGAAATTGATGTTCATACCATTAGGTTGGAGGCTAACCAGACATAATGAGGTTTGCTTCTCTACTCTGTGAGTGGCCTCATCATGGCAAAAGAGGCAGCCATGGACCGACATGTTAGAACAGGAGTGGGAATAGGAATTAAAATGGTTGCCCACCGGGAAATTCCACTTTTGGTGGATGGAGCGGAGTTGCTCGACAAAGCAGACCCCCAAATTACACAATGACGGCTCTCACCATTGTAGAGAAGGCTGCATTGTTAGCACTGGATACAATAAATAGCCCCAACAGATTCACACATGAAGTGGAAGGACTATTTTTGGGTCCTGAATAGAGGTGAGGAGGAGATGAATAGGCGGGTGTAGCACTTTGGCCACTTGCAGGGAGAGACTCAGTGGGAGGGGGTGGGGGTGGGATGTGGAGGTAAAGATGCATTTAGTGGCAGAATCTCTTTGGAGATGATGGAAGTTGCTGAGGATGATGTGTTGGATGTGGATGCTCATGGTGCGGCAGGTTAAGACCAGAGGAACACTATCCCTGTTAAGACAGCGGGAAGATGGGATTTCCAGGAAATGGAAGAGATGGGGGTGAGCACCGCATCAATGGAGGAAGGGAACTCCTACTCTTTGAAGGAGGAGGAAAATCTCTGATGTTCTGGAAAGGAAAGCATCATCCAATGAACAGATGCGGCAGACACAAAGGAATTGAGAAACGGGAATAGCATTTTTACAGGAGACGGTGGCAGAGGAATAGTCAAAGTAGCTGTGGGAATTGGTAGTTTATAAAATATGTCAGCAGACAGTTTGTCTCCAGAGATAGAGACAAATTAAAGGTAGCTGGCATGGCTTTGTGTGTGGGAAATTGTGTCTCTTAATTTGGTCCAGTTTTTGTGTTGTTTTTTTTTGAAGAGATGGCTAAGAGGACTGATGTGGGCTTGGATGGTTGAAATTTTCTACATGGACATTTGTAGGGCTTTTGACACAGTCTCTATTGTAGGCTGGAAGTTGGATATACACTTGGCTTGGTTGGTGGTAAAAACTACTTCAGACTGGAGCCTTGTGTCCAGTAGTTTGTTGCTAGGGACTTGTGCTAGGCCAACTGTTGTTTCTCATGTATATTAACAATTCGAATGAGAAAGAAATGGAATGATTGGCAAAATGGTGGTGTGGCAGACCGTGAAGAAGGTTGTCCAAGGCTAAAACAGTATCTAGATCAACTGGGAAAGAGGACCAAGTAGTGGCAGATGGAATTTAAGTCTGACAAGTGTAAAATCATGTATTCAGGACAGGACATGCACAGTGTATGACAGGTCTGCGGGTTGTTGGAGAGACTTGGAATGTCAGTACATTGCTACCTAAAAATGGCGGCATTGGCAGACAAGGTGGTGAAGATGACAATTGCCACACTTCCTTTCATTAGATGGGACACTGAGTACAAGAATTGGGATATCATGTAACAACTGTACCAGATGTTGATGAAACAAAACCAAGGAACATAGTGTGCTATTAGATGTGATAGATTGTCACAATTCATTTACCAGTATAGGAGAATGGTAAACTGGAGGACATAGAGTTAAGGTAAGACAGGACAGATTTAAAGGGCGCCTGAAATGCAAGTTTTTCTTGCAGGATTTGGTAAGCTTATGAAAGGAGCTGCTAGAGAAAGTGGTAGAGGTGGGTTCAATGACAACATTTAAAAGATATTTGGACAGGTACGTAGATAGGAAAGATTAGAGGAATATGGGACTAGCTCAAGAAGGCAGCTTTAGCGGCATGAACGAGTTGGGCTGAAAGGCCTGTTCCTGTGTATTATTTTTCCATGACATTTGGCTTGAAGTCAAGCCAACACTCAATTAAAAAATTCTCATCCTTGTTTTCAGGTGGATCATTCATTTTGCCCCTTCCTTTCCCATAAATTACCCCAGACCTACAATTCTCCAGTATCTCTCTGCTCCTCCAATTTAGCCTCTTGCACGTTTCTGATTTTCTGTGTTTCTCCTCACTACACACCGCACCAGTCCATCCTTTCCTTTTGTACAACATTACTTAAAACCTACCTCTTCTGCCTTGGGTGTCTGTTTATACTGTTGTTTGTTAATGCCCAAGTGAAGTGCATCTATAAGTGTTACTATATTAAAGGGCACTACATGAAGCAAATATTGCTAGTTGTGGTCTTTTATTTCTAGATATACCTTGGCCAGAAGGTGAAGAACAGTTGTCTAAAGATTCCCAAAATACAATTGAAATTCTACTGACCATTGAGTGTTTCAAAAGAGCTGGATTAAAAGGTTTGAATTTGAGGGAACTGGGATAGTTGAGATGTCTTTGGTTCTAATGTCATCATGTTATATTTTAAGAAATCCTATCTGAAATGAGATGCTGGTTAATTTAAAAACCTGAACAAGTTTTGTATCAAAGTTACATTAAAGGTAATAGCACTTATTGGCTTGAACACAAATAGGAGCATGTGTCCCTGTCCCCTCTATCATGTTCCACCATTCAGTTAGGTTGTGGATGATCTTTGACCTCAATTCCACCTTTTCTCCAAACCCCTATACACTGCTTTTCCACAGAGTCCAGAAATCTGGTTATTTCTGCCATGAATGGCCTATTATCTTGTCCATGGGGATGGAGAATTTCAAAGATTTCATAGCACTCCCTGTAATTTTAAAGTCACCAATGGCCTGAATTTGTGATTATGCCCCACTTCTAAACTTTTATTTTGGTTCTGATTGGACATAAATTTCACCCACTCTAATTGCATCATCTCTCTATTTTGCCAATATTAATCCTCCTATCTGGTTAATGAGGAAATTTTTGTTTATTTTATTTAGATTGTGTAGAATAGGCCCTTTGAGTTGTGCTGCCTAGTAACCCCCAATTTTTATCCCTTGCCTAGCCTAATTGTGGGACAGTTTATAATGACCTACTAACTGGTACGTCATTGGACTGTGGGAGGAAACCAGAGCACCCACAGAAAGCCCACACAATCCACAGGGAGGACTTAAACTCCTCAGAGGACCCTGAGATTGAATTCTGAACTCCACCCTAAGCTGTAATAGCATTGTGCTAACCACTACGCTACTGTGGTGCCCGTAAATATCCTTACTTGGGTTCTTTCATTGTTTCTCTCATGGTATTGTCTGTTTACACTTGCAGGGCAATTTCGTTGTGGGACAGATGCTGTTAGATTACCTGTTATAAATTGGGAAATTAGCTGAAATAGATAACTTGAAAGCTTCCGTTGGTGCACTTATTGAATATCTGTGGTGCTGAATTTTTTTTAAACAGTTGTGCAGATTTTGCTGTCAAAGATATAGTGTAAGCAACTACTTAACAATATTTATACTCTAAATGATGCATCAGCTTTTTCTGAACATGAAAGCCAAATCTCCCAAGAAATCCCAAAGCCATCAGTAGAATACTGTTGTACAAAAAGTTCTTTTTAGAAACTGAGAAAACCTTGAACTTTCCCAACTTACGTTCACCAAATTAGGTAAAATGAGTAATGTTTTTGCAATTTGATCTGTAGTACTTAAAGATTTCTAGACAATGAACAGTTGATTGGTTAGAAGAACATTTTTAAAAATATGAAGGCTTAGGCCATATAGCCACTCAATGGCTGATCTTTTACTTTTGACCTCTTTGCTGTTTTAAAACCGATTGTCTTTAGAACATAGAATATTACATCTTGAACAAAGAAATAACATTCGCCACCCTTTGATTCAATTAATATACAAAAATTTGTAGACTTCAGAATCTTGGGTAGAGAAATCCAACATAATCCACTTAGAAAACAGCAACAGATTTTATCCTTATCTATTCTTACAACCTCAAAAATAAACCCTAACAGATTTGTCAGACTTAATTTCTGAGTACATATCCATGGTGACTCTGCTCTATTACTATTTTCAAAGTGGCTTTATACTACTTCCAGTGAATAGCTCCCACACCAGATGTTCCTAATAGGAAGGAATGTGACAATACCTCTCCCTATCGTTTCCTCCTAAAACCATTTTTCTTACTTAATAATTTAATGGTATGCGGGCATCTCATGTATCATCTGATGCAGGGTCTTGGCCCAGAACGTTGTCTCTATTCCTTTCAAGAAGCTGCCTGACCTGCTGAGTTCCTCCAGCATTTTGTAGGTGTTACTAAAAATGTATTATCTGCGTAATTGGTAGTGAGCTATGTCCTGTTGCTAACATTGTTAGATAAGGATTTGGACAAAGTGACAACTTCCCTTTTTAATTTTCTTTCAGAACTTAAGAAGCATTCTCTTTTCCACAATGTGGACTGGGACAATTTGCAGAATTGCTCAATGCCCTTTGTACCACAGCCTGATGATGAAACAGATACTACATATTTTGAAGCCAGGAATAATGCTCAACACCTTACAGTTTCAGGGTTCAGTTTGTAAAAATTGGCTGAAATTAGATAACATGTCGGATTGAGACAGAAATGCACTTGTTTTAATGTACAGTACTAAACTCAATACTTAAGTAATTGTATTGATTCAATAATAGGAAAGTTTCTTGTTGCATTTGTCATTTAAATTTTCAAAATTCTCATTCAAAATTATCCAGATTTTTTCATTTTGTTTAATACTAGTTTATATTTTCATTGAATTTTTCAGTTTATTCCTTAACATTTATTCAAAGCAATTTTCATAGAATTTTGTAACTTTGATTATTGCAAACAAGGTCAAACTGCAAGACATACAATTCCTCCCTAAAATTTCTCCCCAGTAGAAGTCTTCCTAACCAAACCAGCCACCTCCCCCCAATCTTGCTAAATGCACTTTATTCCTATGGGTCTGACAACTAAAATGTTGCTAATTTTAAATACAACAATGTAGTTGATTTTCATTTTGTTTGTATGGGTATGTCCTAAATGTATGTATGTTTTTACTTGCCTGTGCCTCTGGTGAAATTGAAATTATTGTAAAGAGGCAGTTATTTACAGGACACGGTCACCTATCAGTAATCCCTCTGAATAAATGATAAAGGTTGGAGTAAACTGCTCCATTACTTGGTCTGGAGCTTCTTAAATCAGAATTAAAGCTGCTAATTTCTTCATTCTAAATGGATTTTTTTGTCTTGTTAGCTGCTTTAAAGAAACCTTTTTTCAAAGTTTCTAGATGGTGCCTATTAGCCTATAGAGATCATAAAATGTAAGCTTGAACGCTTCATGACCAATTAACTCAATTAAGAACTTGCAGGTTAGCAACTGCTTTCCCCCAATTACTGAAAAACCTGCATAATCAAATATGTCATGTTTTGACAGCACACAGCATTCTACTTCAATGCACTTTGTTTAATATTAGATTCTGTAATCTATGTGGTGATTTTAAATAAACAAGTGGGTGTTACTAGCATTTCTATAATAGAGGAGCAAACTTAAAATGTAGATGTTTGAACATTTACCTTTCCATACTTAGTTCTTCCACTGGAGTACTTTGTTCTTGCTGTATGCTATGCAATGAACTGGATATATATTTTGGATTTTTTAAAAGAATGTTCAAATGACAGGAGTGGAAAAAGAAAATGAGAAATTCTTCCAAGGGCATTTATAAACATGTTAAAGATCCTCAACAATGGTGTCAGTTCACTACTAGATGTTTACTAATGCTTTAAACATACATTAGATTTAATAAATGCCACATTTGTTATAACCAAGCGTAATTACATTAGCCAGCACTCACTTGCCTAATCTCCCTCTGGTGCTTCCCCCGCCCCCCCTCCCTGCTTTCTCCTGAGGCCTCCATGATCCTTTCCCTTCTCCAGCTCTGTATCACTTTTGCCAATCACCTTTCCAGCTCTTAGCTTCATCCCACCCCCTCCGGTCTTCTCCTATCATTTCGCATTTTCCCCTCCCCCCACTACTTTCAAATCTCTTACTATCTTTCCTTTCGGTTAGTTCTGACGAAGGGTCTCGGCCCGAAACGTCGACAGTGCTTCTCCTATAGATGCTGCCTGGCCTGCTGTGTTCCACCAGCATTTTGTGTGTGTTGTTGTTTGCCTAACCTATTACTAGATTCAGATTTCTCCCTGCAGATGAGGCCTGACCTGTTAAATGTTGACACATTTTCTGTTTCTTAGATTTTCCAGAAACTGATGGATCAACTCCCCCCCCCCACAAGAAGTTAACCAGTTGTCATTGAGGGTTATAGGGGTATGCTGCACTATCTGCCCCCTGCAATTTAGGTGTGACTACCCCCCTGTAGTTCTGATCTATCACCACCTCATTCTCCTGAATGAACTGTACACTAAGAAAGAAAGAGAAACTTGACAAGGACAAGTGCCTAACCTCCACCACTCCTTGCAGAAGTCTCGAGTTAGCCTCAGTTCCCCACTCACGCAATGGCTGTTCTGTTCAAGCCTAACTTTTTATTGGCAGAAGTGCCTAATAACCCAAATATATCAAGAATAGCAGAAAGTCCTGATAAGCCTGCTGGCTTTTTAAAACTGGCACTTAAAACTACAAGTAACCGTCTCCATCTGTCCTTGGTAAAGGATAGATGATTATAAAATGGAAGCTGTGTAGGTTTAACTGACTAATATCTGGAGTGAGCTTATTGTCTAGATGAAAGTTTGGACAAGTTAGACTACTAGCCAATTAAAGAATCAAAACTGGGTAGAGGTGTAGAGAATATTTCTTGAAGTGTGGTAATTTAGAACAATTTTCACTTCACATTTCTTTAATGGGTCAACCTTCAATTTTAATTCTTCACACCAACAGAACTCTCCCTCAAAATAGTGATAGCAGATTCTTTAAATACTAAAGCAGAGGTAGAGAATTTTGATTAACAGAATTAAGGGTTTCTAGGGGTAGACTGGAATGTTGGATTGAGATTGCAATCAGATCAGCCTTATTTCTCCATTTCCCAAAACAGTTTTAACCAGATATCATCCTCTCTGAACTAATCTACACAAGGGGTCTCATTTTCTCATCTGTTAATTATTCATTGGGAACAATTTGAAGTCACTACATCAACTTTACTGCTTCCACACTTCTATTGATACTCTCAAAGCTGCATCATCAGATTGCTTTGGTAAGACTTTACAGCCCAACATCATAGTCTTAAAATCTACACTTCTCCCAAGATTCTATCCCATATTGAGTCAAATGTAAACAATCCACTTTCAGTCCTACAATGGCAATATTTTTGTCTGCTTCCTTTATTTTTAAAAACCATGACCAAATCATAGTGTGGACTGCCACCAATCTACCACTGTAAGACACATATGGTTATATTTTTGAATTCAAGTTTACTTATAGTTCACCTAATTCCAGTTACCTTTACAGAAGCCAAATTATTCTGGTTCCTGGTCCCTGCAACTAAATTAAGATTGTTATCATGTTGAAATTCTTTTAAATCACTCCCTACCTCAAATTTTTGCATGGTAATTAAGTTAAATTATTCCATCACACTGATTGTGTTAGAACAGCTAAATGTTTCCATAACTGGTATAATAGACCAATAATATCTTAAAGAACATTGTAGGGATAAACCCTACACGGTAGCTTCCAAAAAAAAACAGCATTTCCAGCCAAATTGTGGCTCGTGATAAAAATAATTTTTATTGTGCTTCAAGCTATAGCTATGACTTTTCATGCTTAATTGTTATCTTAAACAGGGTCCCAAGATAGTGGCAAAACTCTTAGTAATCATAAAAATGTTTTAATATTAAGTGTGCTTTAATAAATTGGTTATCGCAAGTCATTTTAAAATATGTACTAAATTTGTTAGATAACTACTTTACAATTTGTATTTTTAAACAATGAAATTGAAAAATATTGCACTTGTTTTCATAATCTATAACTTGTACAACTATTAACAGCAATGATGCGACTAGACTTCACAGTTGACAGTTAAATAAAGTTACATGCATTAGAAAGGACGTGTAAACACCATCTCCTCAGTAGTTCTCCACTTTATCAAATTTCACTGCCATTATGCATGTTCTATGCTTACCACATATGGCTTTGAGTTGAACAAAATCAAAATTTCCAGAAGACGTATCCAACACATCATTCAAGTAAATTGATCAATTGATCAAACTACTCCATTTGATCACAAAAAATCTAGATCAACACTACCACTCATCTGGCAGCTGTTTTTGATCTGAGACTAACTGATCATACAAAGCAAAGAACGTATTATGTCGGATCACATCTTAGTATGTCCAAAGTTGCTTTATGAGCAGTGGAGTTTATGAATTGCAGTGATGCTGACAATGTGTGCACATCATCTCTCTCACATATGCCAATTGAAAGGACCAGGTAAGTTTTTTGGGAGAGATGGTTGAGGGTATATTGGCCTGGTCACTGAGATAACTTGCCATTCTTCAATGCTTTTACACTAATTCCTTAATGATATGAATCATGGAATCAGATAAGGTACACTAAAACAACTTTTTTTAAAAAAACAACTGACTTATAGTGACAAACATTGAAAAAGGGAAGAAAATAAATTGTCAGGTTTCCACCTAAAATCCATTTTAATTATACCTCAAGCAGTTAGACAGATAGTGTTTACAATGTCACAATTAAAAAAATCAATATTGTTAAATTCATCCACAATGAATTATTTGGTTCAAGTACAGTAGTACCAAAGATTTTGGTTATGAATAGTATGCATTCATGGTAGTATTAAAGCAAAATGAAGATTAAATACTGCTGAATGCATAATTGGAAACCATCTTGACAGACACCTATTTTGTCTAATTCCACGAGTCTGTAGTGTTAAAGATAATCTTTGCCTATTTCAGTTTTCTGTAATAGAGAACACAAACAAGAAAAGTTCATTCCACTTGCAGTTATTTGTATGGCAAGCATAGACCAAATGAACTCAATTTAAATTACCTCTTCCTCCTTTGAAAATAAAAATGTACCAACAGCTGCACAACAAAAGGCCAAAGAACTGCAAATGCTATAGTAGGGCCAGACACATCAAAGGGCCACCAAGTTGAACCCTAGATTTAAAAAAAAAACATTTTTTTTAAAAGCACAGTAGAACTTCAGCACTTTATTTCCTAAAACAGATGCAGTTTAAAATTAGACAACCCCCAAACTTTAAAGAATTAATTTAACCACATTTAGCACCTTGTTACAAGATTTAAAGCAAATTGAAAATAAAAAATTAATCACTGAGGGTCATTATTGTTCTTGATTATGAAAACATCCTGAGACAAAGGGATTCTGTAGTCAGAAAATTACAAATTTAGCAGAGCTATTTCAAAATTTGCTCATTAAAATTATTTGAAATGCATTTGCAACAATTACCTTAACACGTCCAGAATGGGCTGAATCACGCTGGGCATTTTCTGACTTGGCCTGCAATAAAACCTCAAATTTAAGACAAGGTTGGACAGATTTTTGCATAGTAGGGGAATTAAGGCTTATGGGGAAAAGGCAGGTAGGTGGAGATGAGTCTATGGCTAGATCGGCCATGATCTTATTGAATGGCAGAGCAGGCTCGACAGGCAAGATGGCCTACTCCTGCTCCAATTTCTTAAGTTAGTGAAAAATAAGTAAAACTTATGCAAATAAACATTCCACTACTAATTTCTCTGAAATTATGCCCATATCGGTTAATATTAAAAGGAATTCTCTTGCTTTTCCTTTCGTTGTGAGTATTTTCAGTGACTTTTACATTTATCCCCAAACATTGTTGTGGCTTCTGCCACCACTGTAATCGCAATTTGCCGATTTTTTTCCCCCTGTTCTATATTGAAAAAAACATTTCCACATTTCACTGTAAGCTAATAAAAATTGGGAAAACATGCTGATGCAAATTCATGTGCTACTGTCTATTCCTTAGTTCACCAGAATATAGTATGAACCACACTAGGGCTGCACCATGTGATCTTACCCAAAATCTTGAATTGTAGACATATGACTAGCACAGCATATTGGGTACTATTGCTGTCATTTATGTTTACTATGATTAATTCTTACCTGAGTAGCAGCTGCTGCTTCCAAAATATGAAGTCGTTCCAGCACACTCTGCATATCTTCCTGCAGCCTGATGACTGCTATTGCAATCTGTTCATTTACATTGCCTTTCTGTATCTGCTCTGACCCTCTTCGCTCCTCATCGCCACCATTTCCCAGCTGTACAGGCTGAAAACCCTCTGCAGACTGTTGAATCCTGTTACCTGCAAGATAAAAAGTAATATTGGACAAATCTGCAGTGAAACAGCCATCACACCAAATTTTCAAGGAAGACCAATCATTACTAATTCTCTTGAATTTACAGGAAATGCAAATTCAATCTTCAAGATACGCATTTTGTCAATATGTAAACTTTCCTTGGAGTATTGTATACAGTGTTAGTCACCCTGTAATCAAAAACCATTTTCAAACAGCAGAGGGTGCAGAAGAGATTTACAATGATGCTACCTGGACTTGAAGGCCTGAGTTATTGGACAAAGTGGTCACTCTACATGTAGTGTATGAGAATGAGAGATGACCTCAGAGAAGTGTACAAAATCATGAGAGGCATTGTCATAGTCACTAGGACTGGGGAGTACAAACTAGAAGGTGTGGACAGAAGTAACTTGAAAATGTAACTTCTTTACACAGAAGGTAGTGTGTACCTGGAATGAACTGTTAAAGGAAGTGGTTGAGGTAGGTACAAATGCAACATTTAAAAAGCATATTCATTGGAATTATTTTGTGATAGAGTCATAGAACACTACAGCACAAAAATAGGTTATTTGCTCCATCTGGTACAGGCCGAACTAATCTGCCTAGCCCTCCATACCCCCGCCCATCTATGTAACTATTCAAATTTCTTCTAATTGTTGAAATCAAACCTGCATCCACCACTACTGCTAGCAGCTCATTCCACACTCTGAGTGAAGTTTCAACTCATGTTCCCCTTAAACAGTTCATCTTTCACTCTTAACATGACCTCCAGTATTCTCATCCAACCTCAATGGAAGAAGCCTGCTTACATTTACTCTCTATATCATTCAATCTTGTACACTTCTATCAAAACTATCCTCATTCTCCTACACTCTAGAGAATAAAATCCTAACCATTTCAACATTTCCCTGTAACTCTGGGCAACATCATTGTGAATTTTCTCTGTACTCTTTCAATCTTATTGATATCTTTCCAGTGACCAAAACTGCACACAATACTCCAAATTAGGCCTCACCTATAACTCGTACAACTTCAACAAATCGTCCTGTATTCAATACTTCGACTTATGAAGGCCAATGTGCCAAAAGCTCTCTTTATGATCCTATCTACCTGTGACACCATTTTCAAGGAATTATGAATCTGTATTCCCAGACCCCTCTGTTCTACCACACTCCTGAGTGTCATACCGCACACTGTGTAAGACCTACCCTGGTTGCACTTTGGGGGACAAACATCTCACACTTGCCTGTATTAAATTCCATCTTCCATTTTTCCACAATGGAACACAGCTATATATTAGTTGAGAGATCCTTTGCAATGGGTCATTATCTTGCAACAGTGGGGAAATATGCAAGAGCAGTAAAGCTTTGCAAGGAGTAAAGAAAACACGTTACAGAAACAAAAAACGAGGAAATCTGCAGATGCTGGAAACTCAAACAACACACACAAAATGCTGGTGGAACACAGCAGGCCAGGCAGCATCTATAAGGAGAAGCACTGTCGATGTTTCAGGCCGAGACCCTTCATCAGGACTAACTGAAAGGAAAGATACTAAAAGATTTGAAAGTAGTGGGGGGAGGGGGAAATGTGAAATGATAGGAGAAGACCGGAGGGAGTGGGATGAAGCTAAGAGCTGGAAAGGTGATTGGCGAAAGTGATACAGAGCTGGAGAAGGGAAAGGATCATGGGACGGGAGGCCTCGGGAGAAAGAAAGTGGGGGGGGGGGGGCACCAGAGGGAGATGGAGAACAGGCAGAGTGATGGGTAGAGAGAGAAAAAAACCCAAAAAACTAAGTATGTCAGGGATGGGGTAAGAAGGGGAGGAGGGGCATTAACGGAAGTTAGAGAAGTCAATGTTCATGCCATCAGGTTGGATGCTACCCAGCCGGTATATAAGGTGTTGTTCCTCCAACCTGAGTGAGGATTCATCTTGACAATAGAGGAGGCCATGGATAGACATATCAGAATGGAAATGGAACGTGGAATTAAAATGTGTGGCCACTGGGAGATCCTGCTTTTTCTGGCAGACCAAGCATATGTGTTCAGCGAAACGGTCTCCCAGTCTGTGTCGGGTCTCACCAATATATAAAAGGCCACACCGGGAGCACCTGATGCA
This sequence comes from Hemitrygon akajei, assembly GCF_048418815.1. NCBI lineage: Eukaryota > Metazoa > Chordata > Chondrichthyes > Myliobatiformes > Dasyatidae > Hemitrygon > Hemitrygon akajei. Next base: position 136,571,728 of record NC_133131.1, on the reverse strand, counting down.
GTATACCACACCAGCCGACTCACAGGTGACGTGTCGCCTCACCTGGAAGGACTGTCTGGGGCTCTCAATGGTGGTGAGGGAGGAAGCGTAAGGGCAGGTGTAGCACTTCTTGTTCCGCTTACAAGGATAAGTGCCAGGAGGGAGATCGGTGGGAAGGGATGGGGGGGGGGATGAGTGGACAAGGGAGTCGCATAGGGAGCGATCCCTGCGGAAAGCAGAAAGAGGGGAGGAGGGAAAGATGTGCTTGGTAGTGGGATCCCATTGGAGGTGGCGGAAGTTACGGAGAATTATACGTTGGACCTGAAGACTGGTGGGGTGGTAGGTGAGGACAAGGGGAACCCTATCCCGAGTGGGGTGGCGGGTGGATGGGCTGAGGGCAGATGTGCGGGAAATGGGAGAGATGTGTTTGAGAGCAGAGTTGATGGTGGAAGAAAGGAAGCCCCTTTGTTTAAAAAAGGAAGACATCTCCTTCGTCCTGGAATGAAAAGCCTCATCCTGAGAGCAGATGCGGCGGAGATGGAGGAATTGTGAGAAGGGGATAGCATTTTTGCAAGAGACAGGGTGGGAAGAGGAATAGTCCAGGTAGCTGTGAGAGTCTGTAGGCTTATAGTAGATATCAGTAGATAAGCCGTCTCCAGAGATGGAGACAGAAAGATCAAGAAAGGGGAGGGAGGTGTCAGAAATGGACCAGGTAAATTTGAGGGCAGGGTGAAAGTTGGAGGCAAAGTTAATGAAGTCAACGAGCTCAGCATGCGTGCAGGAGGCAGCGCCAATGTAGTCGTCGACGTAGCGAAGGAAAAGAGGGGGACGGATACCCGTATAGTCTTGGAACATGGACTGTTCCACAAAGCCAACAAAAAGGCAGGCATAACTGGGACCCATACAGGTGCCCATGGCTACACCCTTGGTTTGGAGGAAGTGGGAGGAGCCAAAGGAGAAATTATTGAGAGTAAGAACTAATTCCGCTAGACGGAGGAGAGTGGTGGTAGAGGGGAATTGCTAAGGTCTGGAATCCAAAAAGCGAAGAGCTTTGAGACCGTCCTGGTGGGGGAATGGAGGTATATAGGGACTGGACGTTCATGGTGAAAATAAGGTGGTGCGGGCCAGGGAACTTAAAATCATTGAAAAAATTCTAAGCATGAGAAGTGTCACGAACATAGGTGGGAAGAGATTGAACAAGGGGGTTTAAAACAGTGTCAAGGTATGCAGAAATGAGTTCGGTGGGGCAGGAGCAAGCTGAGACAATAGGTCTACCTGGACAGGCAGGTTTGTGGATCTTGGGTGGGAGGTAGAAAGGAGAAGTGCGGGGTGTGGGAACAACGAGGTTGGTGGCAGTGGATGGCAGATCCCCAGAGCTGATAAGGTTGGTGATGGTATAGGAGACAGTGGCCTGGTGCTCCTTAGTGGGGTCATGATCAAGGGGTAAATAAGAGGAGGTATCAGAGAGTTGTCACTGTGCCTCGGCCAGGTAGAGGTCAGTACGCCAGACAACAATAGCTCCCCCCTTATCAGCAGGTTTTATAGTGAGGTTGGGATTGGTGTGGAGGGAGTGGAGAGCAGAGCATACGGAAGGAGTGAGGTTGGAATTGGAACAGGGTGTGGTGAAGTCGAGACGGTTGATGTCCCATCGGCAATTAGCAATAAAGAGATCCAGAGCAGGCAGAAGACCAGAGCGGGGTATTCATGAAGAGGAGGAGGGTTGAAGACGGGAGAAGCGGTCATCGGTGGGGGTAGGAGAGTCCTTGCCAAAGCTCAGAGACGGAGCCGGTGGAGGAAGAGTTCAGCGTCATGGCGTACGCGGAACTCGCTGAGGTGTGGGCGAAGGGGGACAAAGCTGAGGCCCTTATTGAGGACAGAGCGCTCTGCCTCAGAGACTTGAAGGTCGGAGGGAATGGTAAAGACCCGGCACGGATGAGAGATGGGATCAGAGGGGGGAGGGAGGCTGGTAGCATCAGTGGCAGAAACAAAAAACACAGTTCTTCAAGAAAGTTAAAACCTTGTGACATCTTTGGGGAAACAAATGAAAAACATACCTTGACCTCTCCTGGGCACATGAAACTCAGGTCTTTTGCTGATTCCTTTGTCTTTCTGAGGACCACTTCCACTTGATCTTGTTTCTTCACCACCATGGGTAACACCACCTTTTTCCAAATCTAGTGGCCTTATTATCCCAGGATTCCGATGAGACTTTATGGAACATTCCAATTCTGATTTGCAACTACTTTGATTGCTTAACAGCTGACTGTGTTCAAACTCTGAGATCATCTGAGAACTGTTAAAATCATTACTGACAGTGCAGTCAACTCCCAAAATCTAAAAAAGTGAAACCAAGCACTACATTATTTCTATAATACTCATGATCTTCTACATATGATACTGCAACTTAAAAAAAACAAGATATTAATACATAAATTTTTCTCCCCATTCTATATTGCTGTTGATCTGTGGTCACATGTGGACCAGATCATGGAATGATGAATTTCCTTCCTCACTGAACATTACTCAACCATGTGCAGTTTTTTTGTTTCAAATCAGTGATGCAGAATACCCGACCCACTGGGCTATACTCATTGCCCATGCATTCTTGCTTATATCCCACCTCGCAGCTCATCACACTAGCTGTCTCCCTGGATACCTGCCAGTAGTCCTCGAGGATCCTTAGAATACTCTTGAAAAGACCATTATACACAAAGACCAGGAGGAGCACAGTGGAAGCCATGTCACAAAACTTAATGCCGGACTCTGAACAAGCAATCCATTGGAGGAACTCAACGACTCAAGCACCAGTTGCACTGGGTTCCTCCACCAGATCATTTGTTCCTCCAGATTCTAGTACCTGCAGCCCCCTGCATTTCCACAGACACAACTCCCTCCCACCCCACCCTCTGAACACTATTATGAAATCCCCAGGGAGTAGAGTTTTAGGAATTACATCAAGCCTGAGTCCAGAGTCCTATACCAGTCCATACTCAGCTTTAAACTCATATGGAAGTATTTAAGACCAAATTATCTGCTTCAAAAGTAAGCGGCAAATTTTTATCAATTGACCTTGTAACTTCAAATGAAGTTACAAGGTCAATAACAGGTCAAACATTTTCTGTCCTTAATACTCTGTTCTTATTTTGATGACTGCAATAGCATCTGGCTAGTGTCGAAATATATTCATTATCTCAATGAACACAACTTCATTCATTTTGGATTATACCTGATTGCATGGACAACATCCCACATAAAAAGCAATATATAGTGGCAAGGCTTTGACCATGTTCAATATATTGTGATTTACCTCATCAGATCCCAGCTGTTCCATTGAATCACAATAAACCTCACTATCTGAATCACTAGCGAGGTGCTGAGTTCCTGAATGCTCACCATCTTGGCTTTCCAGACCATCTGTAATAGAAGGACAAATGAAATATGATTAACACCAATAAAATAAGATGGCATTGAGATTAGGCAAGAAAATGTATGTCAGTAAGACTTAACCAAACACTAGCAATAACACTGCAAATATAGGTCAGTTAATTTTAGTCTGAGTTGAGGAAACCAGCAGAAGCAAGAATCAGAGTCAAAACGAATAGTTATTTAACTGCACAGATTACTGAAGGAAAGTGAGAAGAGATTTATTAAAGGCAATCTTGTAACCCTGAATTGCTTTGATAGATGTTTTTGAGGAGATAATGGATATTCATCATTTTAATCACAGTTAATCTCTTATAAAATTTCTGTTGGGGTTTCCACTTTTTTTTTAAGAATAGTACCAGCAAGGACTCTATTTTGTGATAAGGTACCAGCAAGAGCTCGAGGAATGCATTGATAATATGTACCTATGTAGCCTTTTGAAAGGGAAACCCCAAGTGGTTGTGAAATCATGAACCTGCTGCCTTCCTCATTTTTGTTATCTGTCAGAGACATGCTGATGGGGGAGGTCAGATGAATAACGGCAGTACATTTTGTAGATGGTATATACTTAAGCCACTGTGAACCAGTAGGAGAGAGTGAGTGTTCAGAACGGTCAAGGGGGTGGTAATTATAGGCTGCACTGTCCCTGATGCTGGCAAACTTCTGCTGTGCCACGTACCATGCTTAAAAGGAGTTGTATTAACAAGGAATGGCTTCTTTTCAGACTGGAAAAAAAGGCCAAAGGAAATGGGTAGACACAGCTGATAATCTTCCAGTGATACTTTCAGCTATTAATATAATTAATAGCAAACATTGTTCTAATATACAACTCCTTTCAGGTGACAAAACAGGAAAAAAAATCAAAACAAATACATCCAGAATCATAGACCTTTACAAATATATACATGATGTGGTAAAAGCAAGGAAGTGACTGATTCAGGTGTAATGAGAGTGTTTATCCAACTCTATCAGTACACTTTGTACTGATAGATACAGAATGAGAGCAGTTGATGTTGAGATAAAGGCAGACTAAACTGTAATTGTTGAAAAGAAATGAAAATAGGTAAAAGGAAATTTAAAAATACATTAGTGAAAATTTTAATTTTGGAGGAGTACATTATTAAATACACCCCACATAAATATATAAGCCAATCATGTATCTGCACCCACTTCATATTTACCCCTGGTTGCAGAGAAATGGATGTGAAACTAAAACAGCTATTTTTGTGCTTAAGTGAAATATATTAATGTTTTGTACAAAATTGTAAGGTATTTAAGTCATCAACTAAAACTGAAAGGTTACCTTCTTAAAATGGAAATATTTTAAAATAAGACAATTATTTTCATTGTCATTTAAAAATAAATCTGTTAATTTTAAGGTAAAGCAATTTATACATTAATAATTACTTTGAATCAAAATGCACTGCACAGTTATTTATTCTTATGCATTGGAAGATAAACGTAAAGAATGTTCCATCAATATATTATGTGGTTAATTCTACTTGTTTCTTTTATCCACAAAGTCTAGGCCTTTATTGTAAGACACCAACAGAACTGAAGTGTGAGGAAGTAAATGCAAGAAGGATCAAAGGACATTAAAGTAACTTGGATTATAAGGGAAGGGGGGAAAGGAACAGAAGGAAACCAAATGAAGAAATTAATGATGTCAAGGATGTGGGAGAATGAATATTTAGAATGTGTTTAGATTTTAGTATGCAAGTGCAAAGGCAGCAGGGAAATTGTAAAAGGCAATACACTAGAAACAAAGGATGAAAACAAATCAAAGCAGATTGCTGAGTAATTAAAGGTGGTAATAAAGTTAGGAGATGGAGAGCAGCAAGCAGCTGACCATTTTGTACATTTCCTGTCCATAGATACAGATTCATAAAAAGTTCAAACCTTTGTACTTGAGACTTTAGAGGCACTAATGGTATTTCTCACCGGCCTCTAGCTTGGTTGTGATGTTTTGTATGGCCACCTGCATTTAAAGCAAGTTTTAAATAGGCAAGTAGAGGCAACTATATTTATTGTCAAGGTCAATCAAGGAGGAAAGCTTATAAAATTTTCAAGGTGCAGCTCAAGAATCCAAACAGTAGCAGAGACAAATCAAAACATCAAAATGGTGGACCAACTGAACTCAATATGCTTTATGATGAAATATATAATGACACAATGGGTTTATGGAATGCACTTTGAGGACGTAAAGGAAATTTTAGTAGAAATGGCAGAACTAAAAATTCTAAGCATTCCTTAAAAAGTTATTGGAGAACATATAAATAACATAGCATTGATAATGAAAGAGGTTTGTTCCAAAATAATTTATTGAGCTGAAGTAAGTTCATTCAACAAACTGAACACTATGAGCCTCGATAAAATTACTAGCAAACTGGCATTCACTTAAAACTTGGGTTTTAATTATGCCAGTAGGATGCATCACCTAGTTATAATCAGAATCAGGTTTAATATCACTGGCATATGTCATGAAATTTGTTGTATGGCAGCAGTACATTGTAATACATAATAAAAACTGTAAATTACTGTAAATATATATGTAGAGTAAAAAGAGAAAATACTGTAAAAGTCAGGTAGTGTTCTTGGGATTAATGTCCATTCAGATATCTGATGGCAGATGGGCAGAATCTACAAACATTTGTATTTCTGAATCGATGAATGTGTGCATTGAAGTTCCTGTACCGCCTCCCTGTTGGTAGTAATGAGAAGAGGGCATGTCTTGGTTGATCAGGGTCCTTAATGAGGCATCTGAGGCATCCTGGATGCTGGGGAGGCTAGTGCTGACTGAGTTTACATCTTTCTGCTTTTGATTCTGTGCAGTACCCCATTCCATACTCGATGGTAATGCAGCCAGTTAGAATGCTCTCCATGGTACATCTGTAGAAATTTGCAAGTGTCTTTGGTGACATACCAAATCTCCACAAACACCCAAGAAAATATAGCCGCTGTCATGCCTTCTTTGTAATTGAATTGATGTGTTGGTGCAGGATAGATCCTCAGAGATATTACACCCAAGAACTTGAAATTGCTCAGACTTTCCACTTCTAGTCCCTCGATGAGGACTTGTGTGTATTCCCGTCTTACCCTTTCCAAAGTCCACAATCAACTCTTTGGTCTTACTAATGTTGAGAGCAAAGATTTTGCTGTGACACCACTCAAACAGCTGATCTATCTCATCCCTCTATGCCTTCTCATCACCATCTGAAATTTTGCCAACAATAGTTGTGTCATCAGCAAATATATATGGCATTTAAGCTGTGCCTAGCCACACAGTCATGGATGTAGAGAAAGTAGAGCAGTGGACTAAGCACACATCTTTGAGGTGTGCCAGTGTTGATTATTAGCAAGGTAGAGATTTTACTTCTGATCTGCACACTTTTGGTGTTCTGGTCTTCTGGTGAGGAAGTTGAGGATCTAGTTGCAGCGGGAGATACAGAGGCCCATGTTTTGGAGTTCTTGCAATAGAACTGCAGGAACGATGTGTTAAATGCTGAGCTGTAGTCAATAAACAGCAGCATGATGCAAGAATTAGTACTGTCCAGGTGATCCAAACCAACATGAAGAGCCAATGAGAACGCATCTGCTATAGACTTATTGTAGTGGTAGGCGAATTGCAATGAGTCCAGGTCCTTGCTTAGGTAGTTCATCCTAGCCATAACCAACCTCTTGAAGCATGTCATTACCATAGATGCGAGTACTACTGGATGATGAGTCGTTAAAGCAGCTCACCCAGCTCTTCTTGGACACTGGTATGATTATTGCCCTTTTGAAGTAGCTGGGAACTTCCAACTGCAGCAATTAGAGATTGAAAATGTCTTTGAACACACCTGCCAGTTGTTTGGCACACATTTTCAGAGCTCTATCAGGTACTCCATGTGAGCCTGTCACCTTGTGAGAGTTCAACCTCTTAAAAGATGTTCTGATGAGACAGAGAACAGAAGGTCACTGGATGCTGCAGGAATCCTCATAGCTGTAGTTTTATTCTCCCTTTCAAAACATGCATAAAAGATGTTGAGCTCCTCAGGGAGTGAAGCATCACTGCCATTCACAAAATTGGTTTTCGCTTTGTAGGAAGTAATATCTTGCAAACTCTGCCAGAGTTGACATACATCCGACTCCACCTCTAACCTCAATTGGAATTGTTATTTTGCTCTTGAGATAGCCCTCCATGAGTCATACCTGGCCTTCTTATATAATCCTCGATGACCAGACTTGAATGCCATAGATCTAGTCTCAGTAGACTACAGATCTCCTGGTACATCCACGGCTTTTGTTTGGGCATGTACAGTAAGTTCTCATAGGCACACATTCATCCACACAGGTTTTAATGAAGGCAGTGACAACTGTAACATATTCATTCAGACTTGAAAATGAATCCCTGAATACTGTCCAGACCACTGACTCAAAACAGTCATGTAAGCACTCCTCCATCACCACTGACCTTACCTTCTCAGTCTTCACTACTGGTGTTGTGGTCTCGTCTCTGCCTATACTCAGAGAATAGAAGTACAGCCAGGTGATCAGACTTTCCAAGGTGTGCCCGTGGGATGGCACGACAAGCATTGTCAATGGTACTATAATAGTGGTCCAGTGTGTTGGCTCCTCTGGTTCCACAAGTGACATGTTGGCAATGATTATTTAGAGACATTTTCAAGTTGGCCTGGTTAAAATCCCCCAAAATGATGGAGAAGGCATCAGGGTTCAATGTTTCATGCCTGTTGATTATATCGCTCAGTTTGTCTAGAGCAAGGGTTTCCAACCTGGGGTCCACAGAGCCCTTATTTAATTGTACTGGTCCATGGAATAAAAAAGGACTCTAGAGACTACTTGACACAGGCCTGAGGTAGCTGATCCTTATGGATTTCCTTCATTATCAAGCTAAACAACTTACTCAAGTTTATACTTTCCAGTGTTAGAATATCAGTGATTAAAAATTCATTTCAAAATAAATGTAAGTTATATTCTAGAAGCATGTGTCAGAAACAAGTGAACATCTGTTTTAGGTTAGCATTATTTATCCAGTAGCCATTATTAACAAAAATGGACAATTTAAAGATAAATATAAAAGTGAATGGATTTCTCCTGCTATGAGAATTTTAATGCTTTCATGTTTGAGGAAGTACATTAAATTTGTGTAAAACAGATTCAAATCTTAAAATATATTCCTTGTAAAAAGCCAACAAAATGTCCATATTAATATATAATCAAAAATATTTCTCTTCTCCTTAATCACTTTAATGTTGAGAATTCAAGTGTCAGAACAAACGCTTTCTTACCACAGTAAATAAACCTTTGTAATAATGGCTATTACTTATTTGAAACATGCTTGGTCATTGTTCACAATGCACCAAATAACACAATTGCTTTGAATCACCTATTTCACCATTCATTGCAAGTTGTTGTATGTTATGAACCATTACATCCTTTTCTTTCTCTCCAGTCCCTGGTTTTAGAGCAGGCTGGGGATCCGGAAGCCCATTGTGGACATTAGTGCTTAGCAGCTCTGTCTTTTCGAAGATTACAGATTCTGGTTTCACATCTTCTAATTTCACATCTGCTGGTTCCTGTGTTATGGTTCTTAGTTTCACTACTTCATTTGTCTCGACTAAAAAACAGAAAAGACAAAAATAGTACAGTACTTTAATCAGTGGTTTTAAATTAACACTTGTTTTTTTTCCAAATAAAAGATCTAGCAACAGCTAAAATGGGCAAGAGATTCACACTACATCACAGAAACTATTTATTTGGTGAGTGAAGTGATCAGATAGATATTTACAGTTAACATATTTGTATCTACTCACTTCATTTGGATTCTGTAGATAGAACTAACCTCTTTGAAATGTACTTGCAATTCATTTAAACCACTAAGATAAACATTTTCTACTATATCTAAAGATCCCAATTTGTTCATAAACATCTTTATGGCTCTGTCACATTTTATATTCTCTATTTTCATTACTAAGTTAATTGCTAATGGAGCTTCATTATTAAAAACATCTTTCCTGTATCTAAAAGATCAACCACATTCATAGGATGTTTCATTAAAATCTTTTTTGCATTTCAAAATACTTAATTTCCTCCAGGGGGAGCAATTCTACATTATAAACACAGCATTCGAAAAATCTCATTTATCCATTGGATTGAAAAAAGTTTTGGATATGTTGGAGCTGCAGTTTGTTGAGCCTTTAATCTGGACAATCATTTGAGAATGATCAAATATTGTAAATCACTTAACTTTATTTTAAAACAAGTTATTTTGACATCCATTTTGTCTATTCTTTCACCGAAAATTCTCAAATCACAATAATCAAGGTTCTCTTATGTGACTCCAGAGTTCTACGCCTGCAATTCTGTTTTTGCAGCTTTGCTCATACCCAGTCTTTCATGATATTTACTGGCATCTGCTTCTCTTTTAATTCCAACTTTCTGCTCCTAACAACTAAGTATACTAAAACCGGTCAGTAAAGAACATTTCAACAGAATAGAAATCAACTGGGAAAGTGGGCAGGAAACAACAGATGAAACTTTTTCTTATACTGATAAAATGCTCTCAGATTTTCCTTAATTGTGAAAACAGTAATCATTTATTATGCCACTCCCTTATACTTTCCCTCCAAATTTATTTATTCAAGTATCCTCCACTGTGACTACAGACCAATATAATCTTTCCCCGTTCAGGGGCAAGTAGGAATGGTCAATAAATGCTGGCAATTCTACATCCTGTGAAAAATAAATGACACATACTGTTGCACAAAATTAAATGAAATCAATAAACATGCATGTTAATATAACACAACAAATTCATTACAATTATCATGACATGTCGGCATATATGGGTATAACATTCTTGAACCAAGTCAGTTATAAAGGCCAAAGCACAGGGCATGAAATAACAGCCTGCTGCTGACAAGTGACAAAGAAAGGTTTGATGAGTTTTCTAAGCCAGAAAACTGCAGACCTCTTAGACAACATATGTCTGATAATAATCACAATCAAAATTTGGTTAGTTAACTTTTGCTTGTCTAACAGTCACCTTTATTTTATGAGACAATTTACAGGAATTCATCTGTTATGATTTACTAGATCCACTAACTGAATTTTAAATTAAAATGGACAGCGAAACAATTGGGGTGAATAAAAATGGGATGGACTTCAGATGTTAGAAATCTCAAATATAAAGAATAAAAATGCCTGAAACACTCAGCAGATCAGGCAGCATTCTCTGGAGAGAGTTAAGAAAAACTTTTGAAGGTATAATGCGACATAGTACAGTGAAAAATTTAGTTCAAGATATTAGTTCTATGATTCAATGTTAAACACTAAAGACAGGTAAACAACTTATAATCTATCCCATAACATAGTTTGATGTGTAATTTTACTCAACACCAAATTATATACATGGTACTTCGGTAAACAAGTGGTTATAAAAGTTATCATTTTGAAGTTTGGACTTGGGGCAGAAGGGCGGAGAATGGAAAAAAAATCCTGGCAACAGTGATAATAAACAATTACTTCCTCCCCACCCCAACCAAGTCAACACACACTTCTACTACTATTTCAATATTCTTTATACAAAGCAAGCCTGGTTAACCTTTTCCATTTTTATCAGGTGGATTTAAATGCATTTTTAAAAAGGGCAAACTCAGCTTCATCACACATTTAAAGCATTTCTATTTTGAGCTCTTTTGGTCTCTTGGGACAGTGGTTCCACATAAATGATCTGTGCTACACAGCAGTTTCACTTCTGCACAAATCATTTGCCAAGCTTCTCTTTTTTGAAAAAACACATCATAAAACACCGTTCTCAAACATACCGAAAGCAGGAAACAGATGTATCCAAGTCTTTGCTACAAAATGATGTCATGTATAAGAAAGTTGAAAAATTATTTATAGAAATTAAAACTTCGTATACTCTGATAAGGTTTCACTTTACAACTTTTATTTCCTGCTTTTAAAAATCAACTATGAAGTGAAATACTTTGTACTATAAGATCTTGAAATATGACAGAAAAATAAGCAAAGCAAAGGAACTGGTAATGTTTCTAACAGATACAATTACTGCAGTTAAATGTAGTTAATTACAAAAGGATTTCAACTGAAATAAGTGTGACGTGATGTATTTGGACAGTCAAACCAGGATAGAACCTAGACAGTGAATGGCAGGGTAGTGACGGACGGATGTTGTCCAACACAGGGACCTGGGAGTAAAAATGCACAGTGCATGCAAGTAGACAGCGCGGTGGAGAAGGTATTTTGCATGCCAGTCTTCATCAGCCAGGGCTTCGAGTTTAGGAGTAATTATGCTGCAGTTACATAAGTCGGTGGTGAGACCACACTTGGAGAGTCGTGTAGAACTTTGGTCACCCAGTTATAGGAAAGACAAGGCCAAGCTGGAGAGGGTGTAGAAGAGATGTTCCAGGATGCTGCTAGACGAGAGGGCCTGAATTATAGGAAGAGGTTGGCCACACTGGATTTTTATTCCTTAGAATGCAGGAGAATGAGGGATGAACTCAGAAGTTGATAAAATTATAAAGGGTATGGGTAAAATCATAAGGGGTATGTTGGAAATGGTCTTTTCCCTCGAGCTGAAGAGTTCTAAAATAGACAGTGCAGATACAAGCGGGGAAAGATTTAACGGGATCCTGAAAAATACCTGGAAGGAGTTGCCAGAGGAAGTGGTCAAGGCGGCTATAATTGCAACAGTTAAGAAGCATTTAGATAGGTATGGGCAAGGGAAGGGTTTGGAGGGCTATGGGCCAAACACAGGCAAACTGGGACTAGCAGGGAGGATACTGTGGTCAGCCCAGACCAGTTGGGCCAAAGGGCCTGTTTTCCTAATGTATTACTCTGACTCAGTACAGGTGTAACACAAAAAATGCTGGAGGAACTCAACAGATCAGACAGCACATATGGTGTGAGAGAGAAGCTAACAGTCAATGTCTTAGCCTGAGACCCTTCATGAGGACTGGAAAGAAAGAGAATAAAAGGCAGAACAAAAGGGCAGGGGCAGGGGAAGAGCACAAGTTGGCAGGTGATAAGTGGATCCAAGTGAGGGGGGGGGGGAAGAGGGAATGATATGAGAAGCTGTGAAGTGATCAGTAGAAGAGGCAAAGGGCTGAACAAGATGGAACTTGGGAGGAGAGAATAGTACACTTTGGAATAAACGGAAGAAGGAAGAGAACAAGAGGAAGGAAGAGAAGGTGGTGGACCAGTCGTGAGGGCAGGGGAAAGGGAAAGAGAAGGGATATAGGGGCCTAAGGAATAAGGGAAAAAGCGTGGGGGGGGGGGGAGAGGACAGTGGGGAAGGGATACCATAATAGAGAAATTGATACTGATGCAGACACTTGGGAGTCTGCTAAAATGGAATATGAGGCGCCATCCTCTAATCTGCATCTTGCCTCAGCTTGGCAGAAGAGGAGACCGTAGTCATACATGTTAGTGTGGGAATGGGAAATGAAATTAAAATGGCTGACCAGCAGGAGATTCTAGCTGTTAAGGTGGATGAAATGAAGATGTTTAGCAAACTGATTGCCCAAATATCAAAACCAGGAGATCTGTACCTCACTCTGAAATTGGATACTCAGACCACATATCCACTTTGCTAACCCTGGCATACAGAACAGTGGTTAAGTAAGTCAAGCGACACACACAAAATGCTGGTGGAATGCAGCAGGCCAGGCAGCATCTATAGGAAGAAGCACTGTCGGCGTTTCATGCCTTCGTCAGGACTAACTGAAAGAGATTTGAAAGTAGGAGGGGGAAGGGGGAAATGCGAAATGAAAGAAGACAGGAGGGGGAGGGGTGAAGCTAAGAGCTGGAACGGTGATTGGCAAAAGGGATACAGAGCTGGAGAAGGGAAAGGATCATGGGTCGGGAGGCCTAGGGAGAAAGAAAGGGGCAGGGGAGCACCAGAGGGAGATGGAGAACAGACAGAGAGAGAACAAAAAGGGGAGGGGGGAAATAAATAAATCAGGGATAGGGTAAGAAGGGGAGGAGGGGCATTAACGGAAGTTAGAGAAGTCAATGTTCATGCCATCAGGTTGGAGGCTACCCAGCCGGTATATAAGGTGTTGTTCCTCCAACCTGAGTGTGGCTTCATCTTGACAGTAGAGGAGGCCATGGATAGACAAATCAGAACGGGAATGGGACGTGGAATTAAAATGTTAGGCCACCAGGAGATCCTGCTTTCTGTGGCAGACAGAGTGTAGGTGTTCAGCGAAACGGCCCTCCAGCCTGTGTCAGTTCTCACCAATATATAAAAGGCCGCACCGGGAGTACTGGGCGCAGTATACCACACCAGCCGACTCACAGGTGAAGTGTCGCCTCACCTGGAAGGACTGTCTGGGGCCCTGAATGGTGGTGAGGGAGAAAGTGTGAGGACCTGGCTAGAAGGTGCCACCTTAGCGCTGCAGGACTGTTTCAAAAGTCCTGTTTCATGTTAACATTGATGAATATGTGGGATCAGTGACTGGCTATATATGAAACTGCATTGGGGATGTTACCATGATTAACCACTCTGCCAGGGCAAACCAGAATCTATGGCTAACTGTAGAGGCTTGTGCACTGCTTAGGGATCAGGAGGCTGCCTTCAAATCGGGGGACAGGATGATTTTTCACAGACACCAAGGACACATGGCACATATAGCAAGGGTATATAAACCATAAAGAGTCCACCCTGTGTATCAACGACAGCAACCCCTCCCATCTTGATAGGCTGAATGCCACCTACGCATGGTTTGACACATTGAATGATGTGACACTGAGGAAAACCCCCTCTCTTCCTGAGGAACAGGCACGCTGCCTGGCCACTGCCAAGTTGAGAAGGATCATAGCCAGGGTAAACCCACACAAAGCAGTGGGGCCATTCAACATAACTGGTTGGTTGCTGAAGGATGGTGAGGTTCAGCGAGCAGAGGTCTTTATGGTTATCTTTAATATCTCGTTGAAGCAGTCCACTGTTCCTGCATTCTCTAGTGCCCAAGAGAATAAAGGGAACTGGTCCAAACGATTACCAGTGGTCCTCACTTCAACAAACATTAAGTGCTTTGAGAGGCTGGTATTGGATTGTATAAAATCCCACCATCCAGCTACATTGGACCCTATTCAGTTTGTTTGCTGCCACTGACTCGTCCCTCCACTCCACCCTGTCCCACGTAGAAAGCAATGTTCATCAACTTCAGAGTCATTTCTCAAGGTTGGTGGGTAAACTGTCCTCGTTGGGACTCAAAACTCCTTTCTGTAACTGGATTTTGGACTTCCTGGTGGAAAGACCCCAGTCAGAATGAGCTGGCAGTAATTTCTCAAGCTCCATCACGCTGAGCACTGGTTTTCCCCAGGGCTGTGTACTCAACACTGCTGCTGTTCAAGCTGCTGACTCACAACTGCACCACCAGATCCACTTCAAACCACATCAAGTTCGCTGATGATATTACAGTGGTTGGCTTCATCAGCAACAATGATGAGTCAGTATACAGAGAGGCTTGTCAAATGATGCAAGAATAATAACGAGTCTCAATGTGGACAAGACAAGAGAGATTATTGTGGACCATGGAGGTGCAGGTCGACTTCTCTCCATTGCACATCAATGGCTCTACTGCAGAGAGCATGAACAGCACCAAGTTCCTTGGTGAGTACATAATGGACGATCTAACCTAGACACACAACACCTCCTCACTAGTCAAAAAGGCACAGCAGCATCCACACTTTCTGAGGAGACTAAGGTGTGCAAGGCTCCCCACCTCCATTCTAACAACTTTCTACAGGAGTACCATCGAGAGTGTCCTGTCTGGCTGCATTATCCTGTGGTACGGAAACTGAAAGGCTTTGGACTGCAAGACCCTACAGGGGATAGTAAAAACGGCCAAGTGGATCACCAGGGTCTCCCTCCCACCCCCCCCCCCCCATTTCAGAAGCATTGCAGATGAAGCATTCTTGAGGATCCCTACCAACCATCCCTCAATCTCTGTGACCCACTACTGTCAGGAAAGAGGTACAGAAGCATCAGGGTGAGGACTGCAAGACTGGGTAGCATTTTCTGTCAGGCTGAAACTAATGAATACCCTGCCACCACCGTGGTCTCGTCACTACGACAGAGAGCTTTTTACTGATAACTGATTACCTGTTTGCACGCTACATGCATTTTGAATTATATTTTATTAACTTATTTATGGCAATATTTTAGTTTATGTGCTGTATAAGCCAATATGTTTTGTGGGTGTACACTGGTCCAGAGAAACACAATTTCATTTGGTTGTATGTACGTATAGCTAAATCAGCCATGATCTTATTGAATGGCAAAGCAGATTTTACCTAACAATCTGACAGTAAAGGACTACCTTGCTAATTATGATTGATTTTGATACCTGGCTGGCAAGAAAGGGAAAACAAGCAAATAAAAGCAAACTAATATTTCGTGTATAATTATGATAAGCTACGGAAGAGTAGAACTTGACAACAAACTGAGCTGAACAAACTGTAGTCAATGTAATATGCTAAATATAGTACACAACACTAAAAAGAAAAGTTAATTATAATGAAACATAATGAACAAATGAGGCAGGGAATTTAGAAAAAAGGTAAAATGCAATTTTACAGAAACATAATATTAATAATTCTATCAACAGGAAGAGTCTTAAAAAGGTACATCAAAGCTAATGGCAGATGTTTAATAAAAATATTAAGAGGAAGACTGCAATCAAGAACGTTGACTTAATAAAGATGAAATAACTGAAAGCTATTTGCGAACGTTCTTAGGCAGTGAAGAAGTAGATTTAATACAAGTTTTAATAAGTGGAAAAATTAATGGAAAAACAGGATAGTCAAAACACCTTTTCCACACATGTATTTGTTTAAAAAAAAATCCAAAACATTCATGGATTGAATTAGGAAATTGCAATTGTTATGCCTACATCTCTGAGAAGAAAAGACAAAACTACAAAAATACAACTGCAGATGCTGTGGATCAAAGAATACGTACACAACGCTGGAAGAACTCAGCAGGTCAGGCAGCATCCGTGAGAAAAGAGTAGCCAACGTTTCGGGCCGAAACCCTTCATCAGGAAGGGTCCTACAAACCTATCACTTTTAACATGAGTTAGGAATGTTGATCAGAGGCAAAGTGACAATATGTGAAACAGTATTGGGTGATCAAAGAGACATGTTATGGGTAAAATCACTATTTACTATATTTACTTGAGTCTTATTAGGAGAGGGAAGTGAGCATGGATACTGCCAATGTGATTTCCTTAAAAACATTGTAGAATTTTAATCAAAATTGTAATGAGATGGAATTGAGGATAAATTCAGTTGACATGCTGGAAACAGAACATCCTGCAGTTAGTGAACAAAACATGTAGAGATAGAAATCTGTCCATGGTTACTTGCTATGCATACATTGTACACCACTTACAAAATTCTGTTTCATGGATTTCGATGTTAAAGAATTCCTGGATCATAGTGTTCTGTTGGTACAACATTCCTGAATAATAATGTTCCTAAAGAAACGGTACAGGGCTTAAAGCATGTTATATTCTCCACACGGTAGGCTTATTCTGAAAGTCAGAAGGCTTGGGATCCAGGGAAGTTTGGTCAGGTGGATTCAGAATTGGCTTGCCTGCAGAAGGCAGAGGGTCGTGGTGGAGGGAGTACATTCAGATTGGAGGGTTGTGACTAGTGGTGTCCCACAAGGATCTGTTCTGGGACCTCTACTTTTCGTGATTTTCATTAATGACCTGGATGTGGGGATAGAGGGTGGGCTGGCAAGTTTGCAGACGACACAAAGGTTGGTGGTGTTGTGGATAGTGTAGAGGATTGTCAAAGATTGCAGAGACATTGATAGGATGCAGAAGTGGGCTAAGAAGTGGCAGATGGAGTTCAACCCGGAGAAGTGTGAGGTGGTACACTTTGGAAGGACAAACTCCAAGGCAGAGTACAAAGAATGGCAGGATACTTGGTAGTGTGGAGGAGCAGAGGGATCTGGGAGTACATGTCCACAGATCCCTGAAAGTTGCCTCACAGGTAGATAGGGTAATTAAGAAAGCTTATGGGATGTTAGCTTTCATAAGTCGAGGAATAGAGTTTAAGAGTCGCAAGGCAATGATATAACTCTATAAAACTCCGGTTAGGCCACACTTGGAATACTGTGTCCAGTTCTGGTCGCCTCACTATAGGAAGGATGTGGAAGCATTAGAAACGGTACAGAGGAGATTTACCAGGATGCTGCCTGGTTTAGAGAGTATTCATTATGATCAGAGATTAAGGGAGCTAGGGCTTTACTCTTTGGAGTAGGAGGATGACAGGAGACATGATAGAGGTATACAAGATATTAATAGGAACAGACAGAGTGGACAGCCAGCACCTCTTCCCCAGGGCACCACTGCTCAGTACAAGAGGACATGGCTTTAAGGTAAGGGGAGGAAAGTTCAAGGGGGATATTAGAGGAAGGTTTTTCACTCAGAGAGTGGTTGGTGCATGGAATGCACTGCCTGAGTCAGTGGTGGAGGCAGATACACTAGTGAAATTTAAGAGACTACTAGACAGGTATATGGAGAAATTTAAGGTGGGGAGTTATATTGGAGGCAGGGTATAAGGGTTGGCACAACATTGTAGGCCGAAGGGCCTGTACTGTGCTGTACTATTCTATGTATGTTCTATGTATATGTAAGCATAAATTAATGAACTGAATATGGTACAAATTACAGATCTATTTCTTGATGAACAAACTTATGGAATTGCCTCGCATTCTGTGTATGAGAACAGGCAGCTAAAAGACAGGCCAAATGAAAAGGCTGAGTTCAATAGAGAGATCTGGGGGAATTACAGAGTAATTAAATGGTGTGAAATAGGAACAGTAGAAATGCAAAGTGATTCAATTTTTCTTGTTAGGCAGATTGCCTAAATTTAGCTTTTATTATTTTACAATTGTTGAGTATGATTCAATAAGATAGCTATAGAGAAACTACATCCTCTTCTGAAGGTATTCAAATCAAGACTGTAATTGTAAAACTGCAGCCAGCTCATTCAGAGTGAAACTATTTGACAATTTTTCCATATGAAGGGTGGTAGAGAACTAGGAGATACATCCTTGAAAGGACGCAGTTGCTGGACTAGTTAAGCCAACAAGATTTGGATTGATTTCAGTTAGGTTAGGCTGTCAAGGACTTTGAAGTCAGTGGAAAGTAAATGGAGCTGTAATATTGAACAACCATGTTCTAAATGAGTTTACAATTATGAAAAACTCATTTTCTATTAATAACAGGTAAGTTTTTGATCTGCTATCACCTTGAAGAGGAAATGAGTCACTCTTACTGAACTCATCTCTTTCCTATGAAGAAAGAAAAGACTTAAATGAAAAAAATTACCGGAAGTCTCAAATAATGTTTTAATAAATGGTGCACTCCATTGTAATTTAATAAAAACAGAACAAAGTTTTTCTTAAGCATTCAATCTGCTGGAGAAACATAGTGGGTTGTGCAGCATCTGTTAGCGGGGTCGAGGTCTAGGGGAAGAGGGGAATCATTGACTAAGTTCTGATGTTGAGTTTTGACCCAAAAAGTTGATAATTTCTCCTTCCCCATACATGCTGTTGATCAACTGAGTTCCTCCAGAAGACTGTTTCTTACTCCAGATTCCACTCCTGTGTCTGTATTCCTTACATTATTTTGTCTGTTTACTATGATCTTTTTCTGCTCTTTATTATTGCTCTAGTCTAGTGGTCACCAACCTTTTTAAGCCCAAGATCCCCTACCTTGGCCTTAGTGAAAGGCAAAATCAACCCCAGATCAATTAGATACACGCAAGCACACAGGGGCAGATAAGACCGGAAGTACAACCCCACAACCCGGAAGTAGAAATAATGTATAAGCACCAGGGGTACCCACCCTTTTTTGCACCGCGGACCTGTTTAATATTGACAATATTGTTGCGGACTGGCCAACGTGGTGGTGGGGGGTGGGGGGGGTGATGTTAAACACAACGGGAAGACAGTGATACTCGAAGCAGGTTCTTTATGTTCAGTCTATTCTGCAATTTAGATTTCGCAGTTCTCGCACTTAGCTTCTGTCCCGCTTGCTCACGTTTTTTTCCGCTGAAAAATCTCAACGTGTTTGTTTTTAAGTGCAGGGTGCTTGGACTCAAGGTGCCAAAGCAGTTTTGAGAGCTTCATTGCCTCTGACAGCCTCCCGCCCCGCCCGCCACCGGAAGCCTTGGCCAGGTGCGGCTGCTCGTGGGTTGGGTGAGAGGACAAGGTCAGGGCCGGTGGTTCCCGTACCGGGGCTGCAGCGGTCGCAGTCCAGAGAGAGCGACCGTACCAAGCGAGGAATGCAACTTGTAGGATCTATCGGCCGACAAAAGTTTGTTTCAGTATATCGCAACAAGGTAGCTGCTCTGATACTTATGAAACGCTGAGCCCGAATTAGGTAGTCTGTGAATATTTTAGCACCGGGTTCCCCACGAACATTCGGTGTGGTAAACAGGTTTAGAGGCAGCGCCCATTTGTCCGCGCTCCGGGCCAGTAGCAACGGCACTTCCTGCCGGCCACCCGAAGCCAAGCAGTGATCACTGCCGCGAGGGTATCACTGCATTTAGGTGACTGATGACCTCGCATGTATTTAAGTTCAACAGTGGGTATGACAGGGAATGAGGAAAAGTGCAGCTGGCTCATATTGTTTCCTCGCGGCCTGGTGGTTGGGGACCACTGAAGTACACTGTGTAGTGCGGGGGAGCTACACGCATCCGCACTGGGCAGAAAGAACGGAACTAAAACCCTGCAACCTGGAAACAATCTCTCAACAGTATTTGTGTATTTATTTTTCTTTTTTCTGGGATCTACTGGGGAAGTCTCAAAGATCGACCAGTCGATCGCGATCAACGGGTTGGTGACCACTACTCTAGTCAAATATGTTCACTTGAGGAAATTAACCTAGTTTCCTTGTGCTGAAAGTAAGTAACTTAAATGCAGAGTCAGTTCATGCAAATGGATCCTTGACTTTCCCCATCCGGAGACCACAGTAGAGAGGATAAGAAAGAACATCACATCCTCACTGACAATCAACGCTAGCACACCTCAAGGATGCATATTTAGCCCATTGCTCAACTCTCTTTATACCAATGACTGTGTGGCCAGTCACAGCTCAAATGGCATCTGCAAATTTGCTGATGACACAACTATTGTTGGCCGAATTTCAGATGATGACAAGGAGGTGTATGGGAGTGAGATAGATCAGCTGGTTGAATGGTGTCATAACAACAACCTTGCACTCAAGATTGGTAAGACGAAGGAATTGATTGCGGACTTCAGGAAGGAAGGGTTGACCGGAGATGAACGACGCCGCATCTGTTCATGCAGTTTCGTTAAAACTGCCAAGCTTCTGGACGCTGCGACCTCACCTATGGTTCCAGCAAGCAGAAGCCCAATTCCACATTCCACAGATAACCTCAGATGCCACACGTTACTTCTACGTGGTGAGCTCCCTCGACCAGGAGACAGCCGCCCAGGTGGAGGAGTTCATACAGTAGCCTCCGGCACACGGCAAATACACAGAATTCAAAGCCTTGCTCATAAGGACTTTCGGACTCTCACGGCGCGAGCGAGCTGCCCGCTTACTGCACCTGGATGGTTTGGGGGACAGGCCACCATCGGCTTTGATGAACGAGATGCTGTCCCTGGCCAGAGGACACAAGCCCTGCCTCATGTTTGAGCAGGCGTTCCTGGAGCAACTGCCCGAGGACATACGCCTGCTGCTGTCCGACGCGGATTTCAGCGACCCCCGGAAGGTGGCGGCCCGGGCAGACGTGCTGTGGAAAGCCAAGGAGAGTGGGGCGTCCGTCGCTCAGATCACCAGGTCACGCTCCCAGCAGCAAATCAGACCAGGCCCGGCCACAGAGCCCGCTAACCCCAGAGGCAGGGGTGAGGAGACCAACGAACAATGGTGCTTCTATCACCAGCAGTGGGGCGCAGAAGCCCGCCGCTGTAGCCCGTCCTGCAAGTTCCCGGGAAACGCCAGGGCCAGCCACCGCTGATAGCTATGGCGGCTGGCCATCGGGATAGCCTCCTGTATGTCTGGGACAAGCAGTCGGGACGCCGCTTTTTGGTCGACACCAGTGCCGAGATCAGCGTCTTACCTCTGACGAGTTACGACACCCGCAACAGAGAACCAGGTCCCACCCTGAGGGCTGCGAACAGCAGCACAGTAAGGACCTACGGCACCCGTACGGTGCGGCTACAGTTCGGCTCCAGCCGGTTCATGTGGGACTTCACACTGGCCGCCGTAGCCCTGGGAGTGGATTTTTTGAGAGCTCACAGCCTACTGGTCGACCTGCCAAGGAAGAGACTGGTCCACGCCGAGACCTTTCAAACGTTCTCCCTGGGTGAAGCCCAGTTGCCGGCCCCACACCTAGACTCCATCACGCTGTCCGACAGCGACTTCACCAGAGTCCGGGCAGATTTCCCATCGGTTCTGGCGCCGCAGTTCACAGCAGCCATACCCAGACATGGCGTACAGCACCACATTCCGACACAAGGACCACCCCTCCACGCCCGTGCTCGAAGGCTTCCCCCGGACTGGCGAAGGAGGAGTTCAAGAGGATGGAGGAATTGGGGATCATACGGCGGTCCGACAGCCCATGGGCCTCCCCTCTGCACATGGTGCCCAAAGCAACAGGGGGCTGGAGACCATGCAGCAACTACCGCAGGCTGAACGAGGCTACAACGCCGGACCGCTACCCTGTACCGCACATTCAGGACTTTGCAGCAAACCTGCATGGCGCACGGATCTTCTCCAAGGTAGACCTTGTCCGGAGATACCATCAAATCCCGATACATCCGGACGACGTCCCCAAAACAGCACTCATCACCCCGTTCGACCTTTTTGAGTTCCTCCGCATACTGTTCGGCCTAAAGAATGCCGCACAGACGTTTCAGCGGTTAATGGACGCGGTGGGACGCGACCTGGACTTCGCTTTCATCTACTTGGACGACATCCTCATAGCCAGCAGCAGTCGTCAGGAGCATCTGTCCCACCTCTGTCAACTCTACGCCCGACTGAGTGTATATGGCCTGACAATCAACCCGGCCAAATACCAAATGCCTTTTATACACTCCTAACGCTGCACTCCTTTCTGTTACTTGAAACACATTTTATTTTCTTACATTATAGTTCCGATGAAGAGTCATTGATCTGAAAAGCTAATTCTGGTTCTCAGAACAAAGATACTGCCTGACCTCAACGTTTATTGTATTTTGTTTTCCTTCTAAAACGTAGTTAATGTGCTAAATTAGACATAGTTCTGAACAAACAGCAAACAGTCACAAAACCTTTGCTTTGGGCTGCAGCCTCTTTCTAAAGACTGATGTTATGGATCAACAGGTAATCTATAAGGTTTGAGTTTAGTATGTTTTTGAATAAATAAATTCCTGTACTTAAATAAATGTTGTACATATTACATATACATTTCACAATTAATTTCAAACTGCAGGATATTTTTAATGGGATAAATCATTAGATATTTAACCATATTTACCTTCATCTTCAAGGTCATTATCTGTTACCTCTTCATTATCTTCCCCTTGTTCCGACTCTGCACCACTATCGTTGCTTTCAACTTTTCCATTCATTTTATTACAATTCTTAGGTGAACTCAGAACATTGCCAAGATCTATATGTTTAAGGAAAAAAATCAGAACAGTCAAAATCCAAACATAAGAACATAAGAAATAGGAGGAGGAGTAGGCCATCTGGCCCATTGACCCTGCTCTACCATTCAATAAGATCATGGCTGATCTAGCCATGGACTCATCTCCACCTATCTGCCTTTTCCCCATTACTCTTAATTCTCCTACTATGCAAAAATCTATCCAACCTTGTCTTAAATATATTTGTTGAGGTAGTTTCCACTGCTTCATTGGACAGAAAATTCCAAAGATTCACCACTCTCTGAGAAAAGTAGTTCCTCTTCATCTCCCTCCTAAATCTACTCCCCCGAATCTTGAGGCTATTCCCCTAGTTCTAGTCTCACCTACCAGTGGAAATAACTTCCCTGCCTCTACCTTATCTATCCTTTTCATAAATTTATACATTTCTATAAGATCTCCTCTCATTCTTCTGAATTCCAGCGAGTACAGTCCCATGTGACACAATCTCTCCGCACAGTCTAACCGCCTCATCTGTGGAATCAACCTGGTGAAGCTCGTCTGCACTGCCTCCAAAACCAGTATATCTTTCCTCAAGTAAGGAGACCAGAACTTCACACAGTACTCCAAGTGCAGCCTCATCAGTACCCTGTATAGATAGTTGGGTACTCCCTGCTCTTCAATTCAATCACTCCAGCAATGAAGGCCAACATTCCGTTTGTCTTCTTGATAGCTTGCTGCACCTGCAAACCAACCTTTTGTGATTCATGCACAAGCACTCCCAAGTTCTGCACTGCAACATGATGCAATTTTTTTACCATTTAAATAATAATCTGCTCTTTCATTTTTCCTTCCAAAGTGGATGACCTCACATTTACCAACATTGTACTCCATCTGTCAGACCTTTGTCCACTCACTTAACCCACCTATATCTCTCTGCAGATTCTCCAATATCTTCTGCACAATTTGCTTTTCCACTCAATTAGACATGGAATGGGAACATCATTCAGGATATATTTAAAAAATAAATACAAGAGATTCTGCAGATGCTGGTAATCCGGAGTAACACAAACAAAATGCTAGAGGAACTCAACAAGTCAGGCAGTATCTATGCAAAGGATTAAAGAGTCAATGTTTCCAGCCGAGACCTTCATCAGGACTCCAGGAATCATTCTTTTAGATCATATACAATTCACAAACTAAAAGATTAATAAATATCCAAATTATAAATCTTCCATGGCATTTATCAGCAATGCTGTTAATCTTTATTGGTTCAGTCATGCCACATTCACTCTACAAAGCAACAAGACTCTGGGTTCAATCCCATTCTAGTACTTCACTCACCCACTCCATGAAGAATTTTCTCCTCCTCTCTGCCTCTAGTTCCAAGGCTGATTCCATAGTTGAGCAGGAGAGCTATCTTTCTTGCACTCAGCCTGTCAACGCCGAGATGAAGTTTCAGTACTTCAGTGGGATCAATTCACATTCCGGAGAATAGTACCTGCCCTAGTTGATCATTCCTCATGTGGCACACACATCAACCCAGGAACCAGTCTGGCAAATCTTCATTTCTCTCCTTTTTAGTCCACCAAAGTAGAAAACTTTGCTATTCCACATTATATTCTATTTATCCTTTTCCCATCTCTGCAATTTGTTTCTATCCTGTTGAATCCTCTTTACGTCCTCCACACTAGACTCAATCCCACCTAGCTTTCTGTAATAAACAAACTTGGAAATGCAAGTTTTCATCCCATTGCAAAATATCATTTAACTTTAAATCAATGTGTCTTTTCTCTTGTACAAGACACAGCTAGCATGAAGCCAAGGGACCAGTTACAAAATGTATCAGTTCAATACATTTAGAAGCATTTCCTTGACTCAACAGGGCAGTGTGCAGGTACAGAAGTCTGAAATATGCTGACACACACACACACACACACACACACACACACACACACACACACACACACACACACACACACACACACACACACACACACACACACACACACACACACACACACACACACACACACACACACACACACACACACAACAACCTCTAAAAGCACAAGTCGCCTTAATATCAATTCACCCTATCTTTAAATTTTTGGCTCTTGGTCTATACAATTTTAGGTCACGGAACTTCAATTGCCTTTTAAGTGTGAAGTGTGAATTTTCTATTTTTGTCTCCTTGAGTGTGCGATGACACTTAATGTCAGCAAGACCAAGGAGATGATTATTGACTTCAGGAGGACAAAACTGGATGTCCATGAGCCAGTCTTCATCGAGGGATCAGAGGTAAAGAGGGTCAACAATTTTAAATTTCTCGGTATTAACATTTCAGAGGATATGTCCTGGATCCAGCACCAAGTTCCATTATGAAGAAAGCACGGCATCACCTTTATTTTCTTAGAAGTTTGTGGAGAATTGGCATGTCATCTGACAAACTTCTGTAGTTGTGTGGTTGAGAGTATATTGACTGGTTGCATCATGGCCTGTTATTAAAAACACCAATGCCCCTGTAAGGAAAAACCTACAAAAAAGTAGTGGATATAGCTCAGTCCATCATGGGTAAAGCCCCCCCCCCCCCACTAATGAGCACATCTACATGCAGTGCTGTCGTAGGAAGGCAGCATCCACCATCAAGGACCCCCGCCATCCAGGCCAGGCTCTATTCTCACTGCTGCCATCAGGAAGAAGGTACAGGAGCCTCTGGGCCCTCGCACCTGGTTCAAGAATAATTATTACCTCTCAACCATCAGGCTCTTGGACCAGAGGGGATAACCTCACTTGCCCCATTACTGAACTGTTCCCACAACATATGCACTCATATTCAATGACTCTTCATCTCATGTTTTTGATACTTACTGTTTGTTTATTTATTTATTCTGTTTTTTATTTGTACATTTGGTAGTGTTTTGCACATTGGTTACCTGTCCATTCCAGTGGCTGTGGCCTTTCATTGATTCTAACCTGCTTTACTTTCAAGACCCACTAATTTATTATCAACAGCGAACTTGCTAATTGTGTCATGTACGTTCATATCCAAATTATTTACATAAATAATGAATAACAGAAATCCCAAAACTGATCTAAGGCACAAATAAGAGAAAATCTGCAGGTGCTGGAAATCCGTGCAACACACATAAAATGCTAAAGGAACTCAACATCTATGGAAAAAAGTATAGTCGCTGTTTCGGGCCAAAACCCTTTGGCAGGACTGCAGAAAAAAAGCGGAGACGTAGGTTTGAAAGGTGGGGGGAGTGGGAGGGAAAGATATGTTTGGTGGTGGAATCCAGTTGGAGGTGGTGGAAGTTTCGGAGAATTACGTGCTGGACGCGGAGGTTGGTGGGTGGTAAGTGAGGACAAGAGGAACCCTATCTCTGGTAGGGTGTGGGAGGATGGGGTAAGAGTAGATGTGTATGAAATGGAAGAGATGTGGTTGAGGGCAGCATTGATGGTGGAGAAAGGGAAACCCCTTTCTTTGAAAAAGGAAGACATCTCCTTTGTTCTAGAATGACAAGCCTCATCCTGACAGTATATGTGGCAGAGACAGAGGAACTGAGAGAAGGAGTTGGCATTTTTACAAGTAGCGGGGTGAAATGAGTTATTGTCCAGGTAGCTGTGAGAATCCGTTGGTTTATAATAGACATCGGTGGATAAGCTGTCTCCGAGATAGAGACAGCAAGATTGAGAAAGGGAAGGGAAGTATTGGAAATGGACCAAGTGAATTTGAGAGCAGGGTGGAAGTTGGAGGCAAGGCGGATAAAATCGACGGGAGCAGCACCAATGCAGTCATCGATGCAGTATAAGAAAAGTGCGGGATGGTCACCAGTGTAGGCTTGGAACATAGACTAAGGCATCCCACTTGTCACAGGCCTCCAGTCGGAGAACCAACATTCAAACATTGCCTTCCTATCATTGAACAAATTCTGAATCGACCTCAGACACTTCCCTGAAGTCCCATGTAACTTAACCTTCCCAATCAGTCTGCAATCTGGGACCTTGTCAAAGGTCTCACTTAATCCATATAGACAACTTCCATTGCCCTACCTTCATTTACCCTCTTAGTTATCTTCAAACAACTCCAAAGGATTTGTCAGACATTACCTCCCATGCTCAAAACCATGCTGACTATTCCTGATCAGGCCTTGACTATCCAAATGGTGGTCGGTCTTGTCCCTCAGAATTCCCTCCAGTAACTTCCCTACAAATAAAGCCAGGTTCACTGTCCTGTAGTTCCCTGGCCTGTCCTTGCTATATTGACCTAATGGGAGGTCAGGGGAAGAAATCACAGAGGCCCTTTGCTTTGCCGTTAGCCACATTCTTCTGGAATTTCACCAACGGTTAACAGTGAAGCAAAGATCTCTACAAGGACTTGCACAATTTCTTTCCTGGTTTCACATGAGGTCCTATAACATAATGAATCAACTAAGTAATAGAAATTTCAATAATCTACATATCAGTAATTCTGTCACTAACGTGTGGAGCTTTTGCAAAATAACATTAAATTTATTTGCAACAGACAAATTCATAGTCTTTTGAATATGATAATCATTTGTAGGCAATAGCTTTTGTGCTTATTATTCCCTAAATCCCCAGGTCTCAACATATACATATTCTCAACTCAACTCAACTCAACATATAGTGTAACAGTTCTGGTCACTGAATTATAGGAAAGATATCAACAAAATAGAGAGAGTACAGAGGAGATTTACTAGAATGCTACCTGGATTTCAGCACCTCATTTACAGAGAAAGGTTGAACAAGTTAGGTCTTTATTCTTTGGATCGTAGAAGGTTGAGGGGGGACTTGATAGAGGTATTTAAAATTATGAGGGGGATAGATAGAGTTGACGTGGATAGGCTTTTTCCATTGAGAGTAGGGGAGATTCAAACAAGAGGACATAAGTTGGGAGTTAAGAGGCAAAAGTTTAGGGGTAACATGAGGGGGAACTTCTTTACTCAGGGAGTGGTAGCTGTGTGGAACAAGCTTCCAGTAGAAGTGGTAGAGGCAGGTTCGATTTTGTCATTTAAAAAAAAGTTGGATTGGTATATGGACAGGAAAGGAATGACTAGGTAGGTAGGTATGACTAGGTGAGAGTAAGCGTTCGGCATGGACTAGAAGGGCTGAGATGGCCTGTTTCCGTGCTGTAATTGTTATATGGTTATATACTTTCAACATTAAAACTGAAATATCCAACACTCAATATCAGAAAGTATAGCACAGATGGATTTGAATTCTTACCTTCAAGTGACTTAACCACTTTTTCCAGACGGCCTGTACAATTAGCACAGGATGCAGAAAGTAGAACAGCAGGGGACACATTACTTAAATAGGTTTAAGCAAATAAAAACATTGATTGAATTTAAATCAAAAGATTGATTACTTTTAAGTGAAGGTACTGTGATAAGTCTCAAGAAGAGTTTAAAAAAAACATGAGCATACTTTCGACTCTCAGGAAGGTCTAACCTGATGAAATTACATATGGTGATACGGATTGCTTCTTGTCATCCACTAGTTCATAGAAAGGCCCAATAACACAAAGCAGTTCCTCTACTTCCTTAGTCATCGGCATAGACTCAAGTATCTACAAAACAGAAATAATTATTGAAACCAATATTCAAAAACACAGATGCAAAGTCTGTTTCTACTTTAAGGAGGACATTCTAACTTGATCAAAAGGAAATGGCTTAAAATTGTTGGCTTTTTGTGCCTGCCACGTTCCCCGAGTCAGAATCAAGTTTATTATTACTGACGTATGCCATGAAATGTGTTGTTTTGTGCCAGTTGTAAAGTGTAAGATAAAAATTACTAAGTTTCAAAATGAATAGTATTAAAGAGGAATGGTAAGGTATTTAACCTTAACTAGTATTTTGCTTATGACCGATTCAGGTACCCTGATTGAAATCAAAAATTCACAAATAAGATGATGTTAAACTCCAAAAAATGCTGAAAGCCTGTGTAAGCCATCCATTTTCAAAGGAGTCCATTCATCTTTTATTAGATTTCATCAAATAATTGAGTAATGGTAGAATTAGATTTTACAAATCCTATTATTTGCAGTACTGTGGAAATAAAGTAAAAACCCCAAGTTAATTTTATATTCTGAAACTTCTAAGAACTTATACCACTTCAAAGATTCTTAGAAACAGGCAAAATAATGAACACCACATCAAAAACAATCATTCACTTTGTTAGTGATCATCAAACATGGGGGATTAACACCAACAATTTGCACTCAGCTTTACCCAGAAAATGATTCCACACTACTTCATAACAGTTTTATCAAAACAATCTAGCATCAAGCCATTATTAGGATGTCATCAAAAGCTTGGATAGAGAGGTGGGCTTTAACAAGAAGATGAAAGGTGGGCCCAGAAAAACTGAGGGAAATAAAGACATAACTTAGGCTCTCAACCAAGTCTTGCCACTGAAAATGTAATGATTAAAATCATGAATCCATAAATAGCTACAACTGCAGAGCGCATAAATCCCATAAAACAATAGAATGTTTAGAAAAGCATCTATAAGACTTTAAAAAATAGCAAAATTAGGCAATTCTGCCTATTGAGTCTGCTCCATCGTGGCTGATTTATTAGCCCTCTTCACCCCATTCTCCTGCCTTCTCCCTGTATGTAACCTTTGATGCCCTGACTAATCAAGAACCTAGCAACCTGCACTTTACATATACTCAATGACTTGGGCTCTACAACTGTCCGTGGCGATGGATTCCACAGATTTACCACCTTCCAGCTAAAGAAATTCCTCCTCATCTATGTTCTAAATGGTCATCTCTCCATTCTGAGGCGGTGAGTGATCTCTCAAACTCACCAATTCTAGGAAACATCCTCTCCACATCCACTCTATCTAGGCCTTTCAATATTCCATAGGTTTCAATGAGTTTCCCCTACCCATTCTTCTAAATTCCAGCGAGTGCAAGCTCAGAGCCATCCAATGCTCTTCATATGTTAACCCCTTCAGTCCAGGAATGATTCTCGTGAACGTCCTCTGAACCCTCTCCAATGCCAGCTCATCTTGTCATAGACAAGGGATCCAGAACTGCTCACAATACTTCAAGTGCGGTCTAACCAATGCCTTATATCCTGGATCCAACATATTGATACAATTACAAAGAAGGCACACCAGCAGCTATATTTCATTAGGAGTTTGAGGAGAATTGTTATGTCACCAAAGACACTCACAAATTTCTACAAGTGTACCGTGGAGAGCATTCTAGCTGCTTGCATCAGCATCTGGTATGGAGGGGGCACTGCACAGGATCCGTAAAGGTTGCTGAAAATTGTAACCTCTGCCACTCCATCATGGTCACTAGCCTCCCCAGCATCCAAGACATTTTGAAAGGCAATGCCTCAAAAAGGCAGCATCCATCATTAAGGACCCCCATCAACCAGGACATAGCCTCTTCTCATTGCTACCATCAAGGAGGAGGTACAGCAGCCTAAATATAGACACTTAATGTTTTAGGAACAACTTCTTTCCCTCCTCCATCAGCTTTCTGAATGAACAATGAACGCATGAACACTACCTCAGTATTTTTTCTCTGTTTCTGCACTATGTCTTTAATTTTCTCTTTTTATATGCACTTCTTATTGTAATTTAGTTTTCATTGCTATGTATGCAAAATATTGCTGTCATAAAACATATTTCACGACATATCCCAGTGATATTTAACCCGATTCTGATTCAAATTCTGAGCTCAGGCAGCATCTATGGAAATGAATAAACAGTTGATGTTTCAAGCCAAGATCCTTCTTCAGGACTGATCCATTGACTCTCCTTTGTCCGTCCTGCCTGTTATTTCCTCAAGGAGTTTCAACAGATTTGTCAGGCAAGATTTCCTCTTAAAAAAACCATGCTGACTTTGACCTACTTTATCATGCATCTCGAAGTACCATAAAGCCTCTTCCTTAATAATGGACTCCAGCATCTTCTCAATCACTGAAGTTAGGCTAACCGACCTGTAATTTTCTTTCTTCTACCTCCCTCCTCTCTTACAGAGTAGAGTGACATTTGCAATTTTCCAGTCCTCTGGAACCATTCTAGAATCTAGTGATTCTTGAAAGATCAATACTAATGCCTCCACAATCTCTTCAGCTACCCCTTTCAGAAATCCATCTGCAATCCATCTGGTTCAGGTGATTTATCTACCTTCAGACCTTTCAGCTTCTCAAGCATCTTCTCCTCAGTAGTAGCATCTAGACTCACTTCTGTCCCCTACACTCTCGAACTTCTGGCATACTGCTCGTGTTTTCCACAGTGAGAACTGACACAAAATACTTACTAAGTTTGTCTACCATTCCCCACTGAGAACATTCCTCTATTCCCCCATTACTATCTATCCAGGAAACAAGGATGATTTTTTTTTGAAAAGGTATTGTCAGATTCTGAACCCATGTCAGTCAACAGACACAGAAAGTATGATTTGGCACCAAGGATTTGGCTCATCCAAATTAACAAAGAATGAAGGCTGAGAAAGCACAGCTACCTTTGGATCCAACTATTTCAAAAATATCTATGGAGAGTTTCAACGACTGGTGCCTAACAGCGCTTCCTTTGCTTGCATCTTCAGAAACAGCTCTATTTCCACCTTTAATACCTTTATTTTCCCCTTTCAGGGTTCTTTTGAAGACCCTGACCTGGAGTTACA
This sequence comes from Hemitrygon akajei, assembly GCF_048418815.1. NCBI lineage: Eukaryota > Metazoa > Chordata > Chondrichthyes > Myliobatiformes > Dasyatidae > Hemitrygon > Hemitrygon akajei. The sequence goes on along the minus strand of NC_133131.1, from coordinate 136,540,013 downwards.
TGCAGGCTTCGGTTCTTTGCGGGAATGGGACCCATACTTGTGGTTCCATGAGTGTCTGTTATTCGACGTGACAAGGGTTTGGCCTGAGAGTCACAATCATGTTTGGAAGCCTAAGATCTCAGGGTTCTGGAGACGGGCGGATCGAGGGTCAGTGTCATGGCCGGAGACTCGTGTGTTATCGAGGAGGCTGGAAAATCTTTCGCTGTGGGCCCAAAGACCCGAAGTCTTTGTGATCTTTGGACACAGAACTTGGAAAAAGCAATAAAACGGACTTTTAATATCATAAAACAGCGGGTTGTTGTCATGTCTCCTGTTTGCTGTGAAAATGGGGGAGAGAGAGAACCTGTGCTTTGTCAAATGTTGGATGAAATACAAAGCCTTTGGGTTAACTGCAAGGTCTGTGCCTTTGCTATTGCTTAGCAACACTTGTACTCAGTAGCGCATGTGCTTTTTGTTTTGCCGGTGGTGGGAGGGGGATCGTTGCTCGCCGCTGCTTACACACGGGAGGGGGAGCTGGCGGGGGACTTCCGGGTTCTCACGTTTATGTCGTTCATTCTTTGCGGCACTTCTCTGTTTGTGTGGATGTTTGCGAAGAAAAAACATTTCTGGATGTATATTTTCTACATTTCTGACATTAAATTTAACCTTTGAACCTTGAACCTTTGATGAAATGAGATAGTTAACATAATGGAGCTATTATAGGATCTTGTTTGTGGAGGGAGTATAGGTTCAGTAGTTAAGCCAAGGTTAAAATCTGATGCCAAGCCTGAAGCGGTAATGAAAAATAAACCTGTTAGTGCACTAAGTGCTCACCATAAGAGCAACAATCACATAATATTATTTATTCCTTGTTAAGTGTTTGGAGATGTTTCTGAAAGACATCACAACACAAACACAGGTTACAAGAGACTTGAGGAATGAGGATAGACTTGAGGGACGTGTGGATAGTCAGAGGCTTTTTCCCAGGGCTGAAATGGTGGTCACAAGAGGGCACAAGTTTAAGGTGCTGGGGATGAGGTACAGAGGAGATGTCAGGGGTAAGTTTTTTACTCAGAGAGTGGTGAGTGCGTGGAATGGGCTGCCGGTAATGGTGGCGGAGGTGGATACAATAGGGTCTTTTCAGAGACTTTTGGATAGGCACGTGGAGCTTAGAAAAATAGAGGGCGATGGGTAAGCCTAGTAATTTCTAAGGTAGGGACATGTTCGGCCCAACTTTGTGGGCCAAAGGGCCTGTATTATGCTGTAGGTTTTCTATGTTTGTATGAAATAACAATTGAAAAAGGGGATTCAGCTGGGTAAGAGGTATAAAGATTTTTATCTTAAGTTTGCATCATTATAGGACTCGTGCATACTTCATGTAGCCAGTAGGACTAAAAATGTTAACCTGCTAACCTTGGGCACGAAAAACATGATTTTCCAAGTATTACACACATTGGCAGAGTGATCTAACCCGAACATATAAATAAAATGTAATATTGGTTCCAATATATCACTCATTACCCAACAAAAGACATTACCAATTTGCAGTTTCAAAAAATAACCAGTCATTATCAAAAGTAACTACTGTGTCATATTGAATGACTGAACCCAGTGTTAGGATTGGTAGTCATGGGATATTAAACACAAGCAAGACCTCACTTGAGAATTTTAGTTGATACATTTATAAAAGATTAAGAAGTATGCAGAGAATAATTTTAATGATAGAAAATACTATACATGTCAAGAATAGCTGGCTATATCAGAGGAGAAATAAATAAATGTAATATTCCTCATTAATGGCATTGTATCTAAATGGATAAACATAGAAATACAAAGAAATTAAAGCAAGTGTAAAGGCAAGGAAAGTGCAGAGGTGGCCAATAAACGGAAAAGCTCCAGCTAGGTAGGCTTTCTCCTTCTCCCCATAGATGATGCCTGAGCTGAGCGCTGACAGAATTTTCTATTTTTATTTCAGAAGTCCAGGGCATATCTACTTTTGAACTGTGATCACTATGTAATTTTAAATACATGTGGAGGCATCTTAGATTTATTACTACTGGGGTTATAAACACTGTTGAGAAATTTAACTACAATTTAATTTACAATGAAGATGTTGTAGCTATTTATGTGGATCCCCAAGAGAAGCAGAACTGAGGTTGGCAACTATTTCTTGTTTGCTAATGTTGATTAATATTTGCAATTAAATCATACACTGCACAACCACATGGCTATTACATTATCATGCCATCTGCAGCATCTATTGGAAAACAGTCAGCTCTCAGTGCATTTACTGGAACAAACAATTCAGCTTAAATATTGCTGACCTTTATAATCTATCATTTGAAAATATCATTTGCAAATAAAACATTGCAGCATTGCAGATGATAATATTTATAATTGCAGAAAAATACTTTGTGATCTGCAAAAGTTTTACAGTGAATTTCCCAGCAACTTACCTATTAGGGAATTACTCAGACACAGGATTAAACTGGTAAATTGGCTTATTATTATCACGTGTACCAAGGTACAGTGAAAAACTCAGGACACACACTGTCCATAAAGATCAGTTCATTACATAATATGCAGAGATGTAGTACAAGGAGAAACAATAACTCTTTTGTACTGGCAATGTACAATAAGGGGAGAGGAGAGACAGTCTGGCTGCTTTACTGAGACAGCAAGAAGTGGTTTCTGTGATATGCTGAGCTGAGTCCACAACTCTCTGCAGTTTCTCACAGTCTTGTGCAGAGAAGTTACCGTACCAAGCTGTGGTGCATCCAGCGAGGATGCTTTCTAGAGTGTATTAAAAAAAATGGTGAATGTCAAAGGATACATGCCAAATTTCTTTAGTTTCCTGAGGAAGTAGAAGCATCATGAATACCAGAATACCATGTGCCTTTTCAAACCTTCTGCTGATCCTGAATGCTTACTTTTATCAGTGTATAAGCAAATTGAGGCCTTGGTGCACCTGCCCTTTTCCTAATTTATTGCCTTTTAGATAACACACTGCCTTCCTATTTTTACTAATCACACTGGAGACTCTCTGTATCCCATTTGTAGCACACCCTCTTACCCACCTTGGTGTCATTCACAAACTTGGAAATATTATATTTAATTCTCTAACCCAGTTATACCATAAATGGCTAGGATACAAGCAAAACTGTGGTACCCTAACTAATCCCCAACTGCTACTTTTGCCTAAATCTTTTTTTTGCAATCTGTTACTTAATTTTCATGTTATATCAGTACAATACCCACCTTCATTTTAATTGTGTAATCTCTCATGTGGTTTGAGCAAGGCACTTAACAACACATTGCTCTGCGATGTCACCGGTGCCAAGCTGCATGGGCAAGCTGCCCTTCCCTTGGACAACGTCGGTGGTGTGGAGAGGGGAAGGCCTACAGCTTGGGCAACTGCCGGTCTCCCATTCAACCCTGCCCAGGCCTGCGCCCTGGAAACTCCAGGCACAGATCCATGGTCTCTCGAGACCGACGGATGCCACCACTCTCATGTGGTCCATTTTCAATAACCGTTCTAAAAATCCAAATGCACTAAATATACAGGTGCCCTTTGTTTTTTACCGACAGCAGCCCCATGAAATTCCAGTAAATGTGTTAAATCTGATTTTCCTTTCATAGAAACATAGAAAACTTTGGCCCACAAAATTGTACAAAACATGTCCCTATATCAGAAATTACTAGGCTTACCCATAGCCCTCTATTTTTCTAAGCTCCATGTACCTATCCAAAAGTCTCTTAAAAGACCCTATTGTATCTGTCTCCACCACCATTACCGGCAGCCCATTCCACGCACTCACCACTCTGAGTAAAAAACCTACCCCTGACATCTCCTCTGTACCTACTCCCCAACACCTTAAACCTGTGTCTTCTTGTGGCAACCATTTCAGCCCTGGGAAAAAGCCTCTGACTATCCACATGATCAACACCTCTCAACATCTTATACACCTCTATCAGGTCACCTCAATCCTCTGTCGCTCCAGGGAGAAAAGGCCGAGTTCACTCAACCTATTCTCATAAGGCATGCTCCCCAATCCAGGCAACATCGTTGTAAATCTCCTCTGCACCCTTTCTATGGTTTCCACACCCTTCCTGTAGTGAGGTGACCAGAACTCTGCACAGTACACCAAGTGGGGTCTGACCAGCGTCCTATATAACTGCAACATTATCTCTCTGCTCCTAAATTCAATTCCACGATTGATGAAGGCCAATACAACGACATGCTGACTGTTATCCAAACCTGTCACCGTTTTCCTAATGCTCTTCTACTACATCTTTAAGCACAAACTCGAGCATTTTCACCATTACAAATATCAGACTGATTTGTCAATAGTTCCTTTTCATATTATCTCCTTATCTAATGAACCGGAATTACATTACCTTCCCTCCAATCCATTGGAATTGTTTCTGAAGCTAAAGAATATTGGAAAATATCCATCAATACAGAGCTGTTTCTTAGGCCTCTTCCTTCAATACTCTGGGATGCACATTATTGAACCCTGGGGATTTTTCATCTTTCAATCTCATCAATTTCCTAATACCATTTTCCTACTACTATTAATTTTCATCAATTCTACCAACTCACTGGACACTAGGTCACCTAACATTTCTGAGAATTTGCTTGTATTCTCCTTTGTGAAGACAAATTATTTATACAAGTGATCTACCATTTCTTTGTTTTCCATTATAAATTCCACTGTTTCTGATTGTAAGCAGCCCACATTTCTGACAATAGCATTTAAGTTGTGTGCGAGTGTATTAACAAAGACTTTCATAAGTAATAGTTGAAAAGTCACAAACATAAATTAATCATTGAAGTTAAGAAGCAGTTGCAAATAAGTGTCAGTTTACATTACCTTTTTCAATTCATCAACATAAGCAATCATGGCTTCTTCCTTGGACATGTCTCCCAGGGAATTCCAAGCATCCCTGCAATAAACACAGGAAAACATTTCTGTTAATGATTTGCAACAAAATACAATCTAGTTCTCAAGCTCAATCCATTTGTAATCACAATCTTCAAAGCCAAGAAGAATGTACTATAATAATATCAGAAAAACTTCTATCGCAGAAAGGAGACGCCCAATTTTTTTAAGGAACTTGGAGTGCAAAGCTATTATTCCACGTCCCTGATCTCAGTAGCACAGATTACAAAGTGAATAAGCAACAAATTTTAAACTAAATTTATTATCAAAGTACATCTATCCCACCATATACTAGCCTGAGACTCATTTTTCCGGCAAACATTCACAGTAGAACAAAGAAATACCATCAAATCAATGAAAAACTACAAAGACTGAAAGACAATCAATGTACAAAAGAAGACAATCAGCACAAATAAAAAAAAAGGAAAAAAATCCAAATAATAAATAAGTAAGTATGGAGAACATGAGTTGTAGTGTCCTTGAAAGTGAATCCATAGGTTGTTGAAACAGTTTAGAGTTGAGGTGAGTGAAGTTATCCACGCTGGTTCAAGAGCCTAATGGTTGAAGGGTAATAATTGTTCCTGAACCTGGTAGTGTGGAACTTAAGGCTCTGGTCAGTCCAGTCCCATGGCAGTAGCAAGAAGAGAGCATAGTCTTTGATAATGGAATCATTGATAATGTTGTTTTCTTGAGGCAGCATTCCTTGTAGATGTGCTTAATGGTGGGGAGGATTTCTCCTGTGATGGACTGGGTTGTATCCACCACTTTTTCTAGGCTTTTCCATTCTTGGGCATTGGTGTTTCCATACCAGGTCATGATGAAACCAGACAGGATATTCTCCACTGTGCATCTATAGAAGTTTGTCAAAGTTTTAGATGACAGGCCAAATCTGTGCAAACTTCTAAGAGAGGCACTGTTGTGCCTTCCTTGTAATAGCACTAATGTGCTACTCCCTGGACAGATCCTCTGGTATGATCACTCTAAGGAAATTAAAGTTACCGATGCTCCCTACCGGTGATCACCTAATGAAAATTGGCTCATGGACCTTCAGCTTCTTCCTCTTGTCGTCAATAATCAGTTCTTTGGCTTTGTTGACCTTAAGTGAGAGGTTGTTGTTGCTGAGTGAGTGAGTGAGTTGCTGCTCGATAGATTTCCTCCTTTATGCTGATTTGTCACTACCTTTGATTCAGCAAAGGTAAATATGGCAATGGAGCTGTACAGACTGACAGTCACAAGTATAAACTGAGCAGAGCAGGAGGCTAAGCACACAGCCTTGTGGTGCACCTGTGCTGATGGTGATTGTAGAAATGTTGCTGTTAATCCAAACTGTCTGGGGTCTGCCAGTGGGGGAAATCAAGGATCCAGTTGTACAAGGAGGTAGAGGCATAGATTTGTGAGTTTATTGATTAGTTTTGTAGTCAGTGAAGAACATCCTGATGAATGCATCTTTGCCGTCCGGAGCTGAGTGAAGAGCCAATGAAATGGCATTTGCTGTTAATCTGTTATGTCACTGTAGGATGCCTGTATGTTCCTATTGACTTCAAACAGCAACCATAACCAAAGCTTTAAAAAAAAAATCACATTTCTGACAGAACACTTTTCCATTCCTCAATAAAATTCAATTCACAGTTATACATTTGTTTTGCAAATAAACAGTTGCCTTTATTAACAGTTAATGCAGACTATCATAAACAATTAAAAGAAAAAGATGTATTTTGTGTAGCCATGAAAAAAATTACAACTTGGCAAATATCACATTCTACCGAGCAGAGTTAGCCCCACATCACTCCCAAACAATTTAAGAGAGTAATTCTAGATCCCAGGTCTGTTTATTTTTGGTGGTAGATTGCATGGAGTTCAAGAATATATTTGATTCTGTTGTCGATTTCCCCCAGCACTAATGCAGGGGATTCCACTCTCAAATCCTGGACCAATTCACATCAACCAATGGCATTCAGAAATGCTTAAAATATCCAACAATGTTAATAACCAGCAAAGTTGAGAGAAAGGGCATTCCCTATTACCAAAGCTTCCTGAAGGAGTTCTGAGAGTACAGCTTATTCTGACCACACGTATTCTTTGCATTTTACTTTACTTAAGGATTCTGGAATGGCTGGCAAAACCAGCATAAATTACTCATCCCAATTGCCTTCAAAAGGTTGTTCAGTGCTCCATTCTTGAATAGCTGCAGTCTTTCTGGTAATGGTAGTTTCTCAGCATTGTTGGATAGAGAGTTCTTGTATTTAGATCCATCATTAATTAAGGAAAGATAACACATTTCTTAGTGAGTTAGGAGGAGTTTAATACATTGACAACAAATAGCACCTTTCCCTGAATGGAGTCTAACTTCTATAGAGATGAGCAGAGCTGCAGTCATTCATCCAAATTTTAAAAAACTGACTGTTCTTGATCTGCATTTTATACATGGTGAAAAAGCTTTGGGGTGGTAGAAAAGTACTTGTGTGCTGCAGAAAACCCAACCTCCAGCTAAAATGAGCCTCAGACCCGCTTTTTAACCATAGTATATATGTGACTCATCTCCATTGAATTTCTAGTCAAAGGTAACTGCCAGGAAGTTGAAGAAGGTTTTAGAAATCAAAGGTAGATGGCTAAACTGTCACGTGTTGAAGATTGTTAAAGGCATGAATATTACTTGCCTCCTGTCATAGTGTTCCATTCCCAAGGCTTATCCAGTATTATTCATAATAATCATGTAATCTTCAGTGAACATACCCATTTGTGAACTTGAGATTGAAGAAAGTTCATCAGTGAAATAACTGATGACAGTTGGGATTAGGAAACTGGTAGTGTAATTCTGGAATTGGGGCAATGGAACTCCAACAATCACCTTCCTTTATATGACATGTTTTCATCTAGTGTTGTGTTCTTCATTCCATCCTTTGAAGCCAAGATTGTCTGGACCTGCCAATTTGACTGAATTACATTCAGTTGAATGATGACCATGGGCAGCAAGTACAAGCTGTACTCTGTTGCAGTAAAAAATTGTTAATAGTATTTCTTCAAAGAAACAAACCAGGAAAGTAACACTGAGATTTAATGGACAATTTCACTGTCTTAATGGACGAATTTGATTATCTTAAATTAAATTCAGTAAAGTAGACAACTTTGCATTTAACGAAGTATCGCGAAGATTGAAAGTGCAATTTATTGATATATGGTTAAAGGTTAAAGTCTGTCCCAAGCATCATCAGGCCAGTGATTATGCCGGTTTCCGTGGCGTGAAGCAACAGAGTACGAGACTACCCCCTACCCCCCATGCCCCCCAGAGAGAACACCAGTCTATCGCAAGGTTGACCCCTAGCATTTTGCCGGTACCCTTTTTCAGCTGGGTGGACTGGAGCAATGTGTGGTTAAGTGCCTTGTTCAAGGACACAACACGCTGCCTTGGCTGGGGCTCGAACTCACGGCCTTCAGATCGCTAGTCCAACACCTTAAACACTTAGACACGTGCCACATATTTTTTATTGATATAGGTTGATGGCTAAACATTGTCTAATTGACTGGGCTCCTTGGCTCTACTTTAAATACTTCTTGGAATACTTAAAAAGGAAAATAAGTTGATAAAAGTTAAAAGCCAAAACCTCAAAAAAAAATGTAGCACATACATGGCGTGCTAAAATGTCAGTTTAGATTCTGTACTCAAGGTCTCTGAAGAAAAGCTGATCTCATTATTGGCCATAATGACTGTGAATAAAGAAGCCATGTTAATATTAAATATCGTCACCCATCATCTGAAATGAAAGCTGCATTTCTTCCTCTGTAGATGCCACTTAGTCTGTTGGGCATTTTGAGCATTTTTTGTATTTAATAAGATAAGTGATTCCATTTTATTTTCCCCATCTTAATTAGTGGAGGCAGTTACTGCTAATGGGAATGTGATTTTCTCCATCACTTGACGTCTAGGATCACAAGTGCACATTCCACATGTACCTATACATTATGTGCAGGTGAGGCTTCGAAGTGAACTTAGTATTGTTGAAACACATAAATGTATGCTGAAGTCAGTGACTAGCAATGATAACTTTGGCAAATATCCTCCTCCCCCCAACCTCAGCTCCAACATCTAATCCAATAATTTTACTAAATTCTAACTGATTCTGGTTATTTCAGTGCAAATCGAACACAAGCAAGTAGGACCAGGAATAGGCCATCTGGCCATTCAATATGATCTTGGCTGATCTGCCCTTGACCTAAATTTCTTTTGTGCTAGGCTCCACATATCTCTCTGTCCTTGAATATCAAAAAAAAAATCCCTCTCCTTTAAATTCCTTCAGCATACAGTCTCCACAACCTGCAGAGTTTAGAGAATTCTAGCAATCTATCACCTTTGCAAAGACCAGTTTCTATGGAGCTCAGTTTTGAACAACCATCCCTTTATTATATAAATGTTCCCTCATTTGAGGTTTTCCCAATTTCAGAAAGATCTCAGTTTACATCTTGTCAAGCTCCCATAGGATCTTATATGTCTGAAGAAGACTACAGATTATTAATCTCCTAAATATAACAACTCAGTTTATTCCAGCCACTTGTGTTAGGCCAACCTCTCCAGCCCATGCATTTGCATAAATAATTTGTTCTGGAACGCCTCCTATGTTAGAATATCCTTTTAAAAAAAATCTGAATCAGGTTTACTATCACTGACATGCATCATGAAATGGTTGTTTTGTGGAATACTGATATAATGCTCATGGGGTGGGAAGATTTGTGCCCGTGATGAGGCTATCTGTTTCTCCAACCCTGGAGACCAAAACTGAACATAGTATTCTAGGTGTGGCTCACCTTCACCCTGTCCAAAGGATTTACAGCTATACCTCTTCCAAGAACAGAAGTTTAAACACAGTAGAACATATCTGATCAATCATTAGCAGGATCATGGATCCTTGCCAATATTTATCTAGCAAATAAAATTACTAAAATGGAAAGGACTAATACTTCCTTGCAGTTTGAGAAACTTCAGAATCAATGCAGTAGTCATATTTCGAGCATATTTTAGCGTGCATCCGTTAGTCAATTTGCCAAAAACACACAAATATCACTGAGCAGGATAACCACACCCAGACAGTTTTGTAATGAATAGTATCAAAGCACACAAGACTGATAAGAATGAACAAATACTAAAAATGGAGAGAGGGAGGAAATGAGCTTGACCATTTTTAGGAACCAATATATGTGTACACACCAAACATTTGAACTTAATCATATTTTGGGAGCTCTTTCATGCTAGGGGTGTCCATTAGTTGAATATTTTTAACTTGGGGTCAAACTCTACATTGCAATTGTAACCATAATTCAAAATCCTTGGCTGTGAAAGATGCTACATGGAATTCAAATTCTTTTTCCTTCCTTGCTGTGGAGGTTGGAAATGCAGAGCCAAAGACTACCCAACTCAACAATGTTTAATCTAATTATATTTTTATAAGGAGAAAATTGAAAGGGTAAAAGCAGATGATTCAAAGTATTCAAACTGATTCAAGCTCACCAACTATTGAAACAAGGCAAGTTTCTCTTTATAATCAGTTATCATTTTTCAGTTTCTGTCCAGTTCATGGAACTGCAGTTTCCCTTTTCTAATTTAATTTAGGTGAATTTTTTGTTTTTTTGGAATATTGTCAGAGAAGTCTGGTACAAATCACCAGAGGCAATGAATTCACCAGGAAGTGAACAAGTTAGAGTACAGGTGCATCACAACAAATTGGAGCTAAATTCCCTCAAAACCATGGAGATCTACATTGACTTCAAGAGAAATGTGGGGAAAGAAATAAATATACATATTAAAGCTATTATGAACTCCATGGAGCATGTGGGGATCTTCTGATATCCAGGCATTCTTTCTTTCTTTCTTCTTCTCTTTTTTTTTCTATAGGGATATGTGAGGGGGAGGGGTTAAGGGGAGGGGGGAAGGGTTGATAATTTTTTTTCTTTCTGTAACCTATTTGAAAATTCAATTTAAAAAATTTATTAAAAAAGAGAAATGTATGTCTCTCTCACTGACCTGCACATACTAGTAGTTTCCTGAGACTTTCTGCATAACTGGGCTGCAATACTACTGAAATGGAAATCAGCAGGAAACACTGAAACCACAAACAGCAAATGACCAGAGACGTGAAGAACCTAGGCAAATTATAAACAGCTACTTCTGAAAATTTAGTTCTGTTTGGTCAGAGGAAATGCATCGTTCTCTTTAAAGGCATACTAATGTACATTTTTAATGTTCTTGTCAAGTAGGAGCTTCAAATAAGAGGATGATGAATACAGTTTAGTTATGGCATAGAGACGTCTTTCCAGCCAAGTTGAAAAAAAAGGTTTGAGAAGAAATGCTGCAACAAAATGCAATAAAAAATTCTTGACGAGAAGTTAACTTTACTCAGCTCTAAATCAAGAATGGGTAGCACAATATTTCACTTTAACATTTGCAATTTATATATATCTAGCCTAGATAGATTGAACAGAAGCTTTATTTCTTTACTGGTACAATATGGGTAGCATTGAAAGACTTAAATCAGGGAGGCAGATCAATCACAGTGGTCATGGATGAATTGGGCCTTATCTGGGCAGGCCCAAGTGGAATTCCAGAATAACTTTAAAATCAAGTAGTGCATTTGAAATATTGATAACATTTGAATTTAGAAGTCTCGAGTGAAAGGAATAATGGGGCTGACAATTATCATTCTATGTAAAATGGATGACATCTTTTTGGATCAGTCACAGATTTATTAACACTGACTTAGACGGTGTGAAATTTGTTGTTTAGTGGTAGCAGTATAGTGCAGACATAAAATTACCATAAATTACAAAATAACTAAAACAAAGAAAGGAATATCAGGTTTGGGTTCATGACCACTCACAAATATCTGTCAGGCACCAAGACAGATATATAAACAAGCAGAAATAGAGGTATATGTACCAAATGCAGGCCTGAATATACCTCAATATTGTGGTCTGCAATATATCCAGACATGAGGTGTTATCCTATTGGGCACTGTTGTAGAAATTTCGACAAGGAAGACACAGGGCTCAAAATGGGACCTGATCATGGAAGTGAAGCACGTAAACTAGAAGATCAGGGTCAAACCTGCAGACAAAATGGAAGCATTCTGTAAAGTTGTTAACCAATCTGTAAAAGAAACCATGTTGTGAGCGCCATAGGCACCAAATTGGAAGCAGAACAAGTGCTTTACCTGAAAAGACATTTGGGCCCTGGCTGAGAGTAGAATGCAGATATTGCATCTCTCATGGCTGTATGTGGAAGTGCCATGAGAAGGGAGTTAAACTAAACACGAATTGTGAGAAAGCTTTGCAGAACAGAAATCATTTTAATTCATCTTCCCACTCTTGCCCTGAACTCTGTCTTCAGGCTCCCACATCATTCCAATTAAGATAAACACTCGCAGTGCCTGCAGGCCTACGAACATCTACTTAGTACAAGTCAAGTTTATTGTCATGAAACTATATACATGTACACAGCATATATAATCATATGATACTATATGTATAGAAACAACATTTCTCTGAACCAGGGTGTAAGGCACAGTAGTACACATAATACACAAGAACTTAGAAAGGTAAGAATAAAATCTACAGATGATTCATGCATAAATAACAAATAAAAGTGCATAAATTAAATACTGTAAGGTACAGAACAGATTAACCAGTGACACTTCAAATATGATGTGGCAGGATGTTCAGAAGCCTAATGGCCTGAGGGAAGAAACTGTTTTTCATCCTGACCATTCTTGTTTTAATGCAACGGAGTCTCCTGCCTGATGGTAGAAAGTCAAAGAGGATATTGGATGGATGGGTGGGATCCTTAACAATACTGAGGGCTCTGCATATGCAGTGCTCCTAATAAATTACCCCAATGGATGTCGGGAGACCCCTATGATCCTCTCAGCTGTTTTCACGGTCCTTTGTAGGGACTTCTGGTCTGATGCTCAGCTACTCTCTTACCAGATGGCGACGCAACTTGCCAGGACACTCTCAATGGGGCTCCTGCAAAACACAATTAAGATGGGGGGGGGGGGGGAAACTTGCTTGCCTCAGTCTCCTTAGGAAGCAGAAGTGCTGCTGTGCCTTCTTCTTCAGGGGGGTGATATTAAGGGATCAGGTGAGGTCATCATGATGTGAACTCCTAGGAGTTGGCTGTGGTTGGAGCTCCCAAGGTGCTGTATCGGCAAGCTGCGGCACTGGAGGTTCATGGCAGGAAGAGTTTTTCTTCCTTCTACCGTCTGCGTGAGATAATGGGCTGTCGGGACTTTGAGACTTTCTTTTAAACCGTGCCATGGACTGCTCTTTATCAGATTACGGTATTGCTTTGCACTGTTGAAACTATGTGTTATAATTATGTGGTCTTTGTCAGTTAGTCTTTTAACAATTATGGTATTGTCTGCACTGTTGAAACTATATGTTAACTATAACTATATGTAACTATGTGGTTTTGTGTATGTCTTGTAGCTTTAGGTTTGCCTGATGGGTTTGCAGTTCCTTTCTGGGGAACGTGCTAAGACGGTAGCGCGATATCGATACGCAGCAGCCTCTCCGCACTCTGGATTGGAAATTACCAAATGTTACGTGGTTTTTCTTGTGTGGTCTGTTTTGCGCTTTTTCGTGATATCATTCCGGAGAACGTTGTCTCATTTTTTAACTGCATTGTATTTGTGGTTTATAAATGACAATAAACTGAATCTGAATCTGAACTTGGTGCACTTAACTCTCTCTACGGAGGAGCCATGTATTTTCAGAACAGGATGGTTCATCCACACCTTCCTGAAGTCCACAATGATTTCCCCATGTTCAGGTTCAGGTTGTTCTTCTCACGTCAATCCACCAGCTGGTCCATCTGCTCTCTGTACTCCAATTCCTCAGCACTACTGGTGAAGCTATCCACTGTTGTGTCATCTGCAAACCTGATGACACGGTTTGAGCTGGATCCTGCGACACAGTCATGTGTCAGCAGTGTGAACAACAGCAGGATGAGCACACAGCATTGGAGAGCACCAGTGCTCAATGTAATGGGACAAGAGATGTCGCTGCCACACACAGCAGTCTGGCACATGAGACCCGTTTTCCAGGCGGGACAGGATAGAGTGGAGGGCAGAGGCTATTGCATTGTCAGTGGACCAATGTGAGTGATAATCAAACAGAAAAAGATCCACTGTATCCGGAAGTAAGGCTTTGACGTGCTCCGTGACCAGCCGCTCAAAGCATTTCATAATAGTTGATGTTGATGCCACTGGACGACAGTCACTTAGGCAGGTTACTGTTATCTTCTTTGGGACTGGAATGATGGTTGCTGTCTTGAAAACAGAGGGAACAATGGATTGTTTCAGAGAGATGTTGAATATATCCATCAGCTGGACTGTATACTTTTAAGAACCTGACCTGATATACTATCGGGCCCCACAGCTTTGTGTGTGTTAACTCTGGCCAGAATCTTCCTCACCTCAGCTTCAGGCACCCTGGGGAGGTGGGGGGGGGGGGGTTGCTTTCCTCAACAACACTTTGTTCTGCACATTGAACTGGACGTAGAAGACATTCAGCCTCTCAGGGAGTGAAGCATCCTGGTCACTGACGTGAAGGGTAGACTTGTAGTCTGTAATCCTCTGAATTCCTTGCTACATGCACCTCGTATCCTTGATACTGCAGAACTGGCTGTAAGTTCTCTGAGAATGCTGCCATTTCACCTTCCTGATGGAGCGGGAAAGCACAGTTCTTGCTTCCCTGAGAGCTGTTGCATCCCGGATCTGAAGGCAGTAATACAATCCCTCAGCCATGCATAAATCTCTGTGGTAAGCCATGGCTTCTAATTTGCCCTCACCCGGATGTGTTTCGTGATGTTAACATCTTTCGTAGACTCCTCTATGTAGTTGGTTACAGAATTCACACATTCCTCAATGTTGACATGTTTGCCATAGGTAGCAGCCTCCTTGGACATTCTCCAGTTTATATTATCAAAGCAGTCCTGCAGTGCTGAGATTGCCCCCTCTGGCCAGGTTTTCACCACCTTTAGAACTGGTCTGACCCGTCTGATCAGTGGTTTCTATGCTAGACTTAACAATACAGGTAAGTGGTCTGAGGGTCCAAAGTGGTGTTGAGGGACTGGTATGGTATGTTAGTAGAAACCAGGCTCGTGTATTTTCACCTCTGGTAGCAAAATCAACATGCTGGTAGAGTTTACACAGGACTGTTTTTTAAAGTTTGGATCATTAAAATCACCTGCAGTAATGAAGATAGCATTATGGTGTTTGGTTTGAAAGTCACTGATGGTGCTGTAGAGCTCACATAGTTCCTGGCCAGCATTAGCAGAGAAGAAATATATACGCCCACCAAAACAACTGTAGTGAATACTGAAAGTTGAGGAAACCAATCCCTTGTTCATAGATGTAGCTGTAACGTTTTTCCCCAATTTATGTCCATTTTCCCCCATGTCTCTAACCACCCATTTTTAAAGTAATTGGTACTTTAACAGGTTTGTATGCGTCCTGTTAAAGATATTCCCTATGTTCCCTTCATCCTCCCGATTTCTGCAATGAAACACTGTCCCTCACTTAACCAGTTCTGATGAAGGGTTTTCAACCAAAAGCATATGCTCCATTTCTTTTTCACTTATGTTGTTCAATTTGCAGAATAATAAAAACAATTTTTGAAAAAGAGGGACTGAACTTGAAACAAAAGAATTGCCTGTTAGATCTTGAAATATAGACCTACAATTCCTTGAAAGTGGCATTGCAGTTACTGTAGATAGGGGTCATAAAGAGAGCTTTTGGCACATTGGCCATCATAGTTCAGAGTATTGAGTACTGGGGTTAGGATGTTATGTTGAAGTTGTACAAGACTTCGGAGAGGCCAAGTTTGGAACATTGTCTGCAGTTTTGGTCACCGACCAACAAGAAAGATGTAACAAGATTGACAGAACAGAAAGAAAATTTACAAGGTTGTTGCCAGGACTTGAAGACCATAGTTACAGGGAAAGCTTAGAAAGATAAGGACTTTATTCCCTGGAGCATAGGAGAATGCGAACTGATTTGATAGAGATATAGAACATAGAAATTTACAGCACATTACAGGCCCTTTGGCCCACAATGTTGTGCCAATCACGTAACCTACTCTAGAGACTGCCTAGAATTTCCCTAGCATGTAGCCCTCTATTTCTAAGCTCCATGTACCTATCTAAGAGGCTCTTAAGAGACCTTATTGTATCCGCCTCCACCACCACCAGTGGCAGTGCATTCCATGCACCCACCACTCTCTGTGAAAAACTTGCCCCTGATATCCCTTTGGTACTTATTTCCAAGCACCTTAAAACTATGCCCCCTCGTGTTAGCCATTTCAGCCCTGGGGAAAAGCCTCTGGCTATCCACACGATTAATGCCCCTCATCATCTTATACTCCTCGATGTAAAATGATGGGGTAAATGCAAGCAGGCTTTTTCTACTGAGGTTGGGAGAGACTATAATTAGAGGTCATGGGTCAAGGATAAAAGGTGAAATATTTAAGGGGAACATGAGGTGGAACTTCAAGTTCATTATCATTCATCTATATACACGTATGCAGCTAAATAAACAACGTTCCTCAGTGACCAAGATGCACAACGCAATACATACATCACATACAGTACAAATATTAACAGATAAGTATTCTGCAGATATACAAGATGACATAAAATGCATATGACATGTAGTTAAATATACATCACTATTACTGTTACAGGCACTGCCATAAATGATTCATACTGGGTGGTAACAGGGTGTTCAGAAGTCTCACAGCCTGGGGGAAGAAGCTGTTACACAGCCTAACATTCTTTGTTCTCATACTACAGTACTTTCTGTCTAACGGTAGGAGGTCAAAGAGATTGTGGGGTGGATGGCAGGGGTCTTTGATAATGCTGAGGCTGTGGCAAACACAGTCCTTCTGGTATATGTCTTGGATAGGTGAAGGGAAGAGACCCTGATGATTCTCTCAGCAGTCTATACAATCCATTGCAGCATCCTCAGAATCAGGTTTAATATCAGCAGCATTATGTTGTGAAGTTGGTTAGCTTTGCAGCAGCAGTACAATGCAATACATAATAATAGAGAATTTTTTAAAAACTGGATTACAGTAAGTACATATATTAAACAGTTAAATTAAATAAGTAGTACAAAAATATAAATAAGAATGTAGTGAGGTAGTGATCATTTCTAGTGAGGTAGTGGTCAGCCTGCCCCTTCCTGAATTCACAATCATCTCTTTAGTCTTGTCCACATTGAGACTCTAGTTGTTGTGTTCGCACCAGTCCACAGGCCGCTCTACCCCCTCTCTGCTTGTCAACTCATCACTGTCGCTAATGAGGCCAACCACTATGAACTTAATGACTTCTTCACTCAGTGAGTCGTGAGAGTGTGGAACAAGCTGCTAGCAGAAATGGTGGATGCAGGTTCTATTGCAATATTTAATAGAAGTTTGGATAAGTACTGTACAAGGATAGGAGGGGTATAGAGGGCTATGTTCCAGGTGAGAGTTGATGAGACCAGGCAGAAGAGTAGTTCGGCATAGACTAGATGGGCCAAAGAGCCTACTTCAGTGCTATCAGGCCAGCTGAAGCCTAGATAGTGTAGCAAAGAGGTTTACTGACAACATGGCTAAAAGAGGAACTTAAAAAGGCACAAAATGAAACAGGGAAAAAAAACTGGAGAGAAAATGTAGATTCAGATTGACACGACAGTAAGATTTTGGGAAATTTTTGCTTGGTGGGCAAGGAAAAGGAAAGCATATAATCAACATAGCTGAGATTAAAACCAGACATTATCCGGTAATTCTTCAACACTTACTAAGAGAAATGTTGGAAGGAGGTAGTCCCTTGTCTTTGTATGCCAGAATATGGAAACGTAAAATCCACGGTTATATTCAGACATTAATTTGGTACATTCTTTTTTAACTTTTCGCTGATTTCACAAAGTAAGTTATTCCCATTACATTAAGTTGAATTCACTTAGCTAATTTTTGACAGAAAATCTATTTAACCAAGGGAAAACACGAGGAAATCTGCAGATGCTGGAAATTGAAACAACACACACAAAATGCTGGTGGAACACAGCAGGCCAGGAAGCGTCTATAGGAGAAGTACTATCAACGTTTCAGGCCAAGACCCTTCGTCAGGACTAACTGAAAGGAAAGATACTAAGAGATTTGAAAGTAGTGGGGGGAGGGGGAAATGCGAAATGATAGGAGAAGACCAGAGGGGGTGGGATGAAGCTAAGAGCTGGAAAGGTGATTGGCGAAAATGATAGAGCTGGAGAAGGGAAAGGATCTTGGGACGGGAGGCCTCGGGAGAAAGAAAGGGGGAGGGGGGAGCACCAGAGGGAGATGGAGAACAGGCAGAGTGATGGTCAGAGAGAGAGAGAGAGAGAGAGAGAGAGAGAGAAACAAACAACTAAATATGTCAGGGATGGGGTAAGAAGGGGAGGAGGGGCATTAACGGAAGTTAGAGAAGTCAATATTCATGCCATCAGGTTGGAGGCTACCCAGCCGGTATAAAAGATGTTGTTCCTCCAACCTGAGTGTGGCTTCATCTTGACAGTAGAGGAGGCCATGGATAGACATATCAGAATGGGAATGGGATGTGGAATTAAAATGTGTGGCCACTGGGAGATCCTGCTTTCTCTGGCGGACAGAGCGCAGGTGTTAATGGTCAGCGGGCAGGAGAATGGGGTTAATAAAAAAAAAGCAATGATTGAAGAGTGGAGCAGACTCAATTGACCCAATAGCCTAATTCTTCTCCTGTATCTTATGGTCAAATAACATCTAGGATTTTTGGAGTGATGTCAGGATACCCTTCATACCCAAGTATACTTTTTCCACCACAACCCCCATATCCAAACAAACTGAAGAACAGGTGCCATAAGACGCAAATGGAATTACATTCAGAATGTGCTCAAATTTAAAAGACTCTTCTCAAATTTTTGGATTGTTATCCAATGCTAGGAAAGTCACACACAGATTGCCACAATGACACTGAAGACAGTATTATGCGTTTGACAAATTAAGCCAGTAAATCAAAGATCATTACCATTTGTACTTGCCAATTGGATCCCAGAACCCAGGCCTAGAGGTGTTGCAGGGCCCCAAGGTTGCTTGCTTGTAATAACTGTAGAACTTCAGCATAAGCTCATTTGATGGTTGAAATGAACCTATTTAATAAAACATTTCAACTTATATTACAAATGGAAAACTGCAAGAAAGCTATCAACAAACTTAAGTAACAGCAGATTGTAATGGTCATCAGCTGCCTAATCTAATTGGTACATCAGCTGTTTCTAGTAAACAGATATTAATTCATGTGTGACCCATAGATCAGTCATATGCAGCTAACTGGGAATCTGTGCCTAATAGATGATTTTTTGATTCGTAAATTAATATTTTGTAACACAGGCCATTGGATGTTTCCCTTGACTAATCTTGCTCAGAAAGCACATGCAAGGACACTTCCATCCATTGTATATTGTCTATTAGAAACCAGGAAAAATGTTTCTTGAATGTTCAGCCTACTTGAGGTTATTGGTTTTTGCTATCCACTGAAACATTATTTAATACAGGTTAAATCACAATTAAAAATCTTATATACTTTTCTGGATTTCATGACAATGAAGCTCAAAAATATTGCTGCCCAAATTTTATTGCCCAAGTTACTTTGCTGCAGCAATATCTTGAAATCAATTTTTTTTAAATATGTAGAAGCTAGAATTGAAAATAAACTGAGAAAACTGTAAAGGGTACTCAGCAAGTCAGACACCATTGAATGCATCCAGCAGTGTGAGTTTTTAATTAACAAGATGTTTGGATAGGCTGGTTGGGGGTATGGTTGCTGGAAAGATATGTATTTAGAGCTCATTCCTAATTGCTCGCTGGAAGGTGATGATGAGCCACCTACTGAAATACTGTAGACCATTAACTTAAAGTGCAACTACACTAAAGTTAGGTAAGGGCTTCTAAGGATTTTGACCCAATGAATAATTGTCAATTTATTTTCCGATAATAATGCTGAGCAACTCCATGGGCAACTTGCAGGTGGTGACTGTTATCGAAGGGCACCAACTTGGGAACTGCAGTCAGGACTTGGCAATTTGTCATAGTACATATTAAAATTGCACAAGCTGTAACAATATGCTGATAGTGAACAGAATGAGAGCTTAAAGCTGCAGCTGTGGATTTGAATATTGCAATTAACAGCAAACAACCCTCTTCAATGTGGCTGGGCTGGGAGGGGGAGTTCAACAACTCATCTTTGAATATACTCATTAGCAACCCCCAATGATCTTTGGGGTGAGAGTTCCAAAAATTCACAGCCCTCAGAAATTTCTGCACAACTTTATCTTGAGGGATTATCCCTTATTCTGCAAGCCATACTCTAGATTTCACCTTCAGGGGGAAAAAAAAACATCCTCTCAGCTTTGCTTATCAAGCCCTCTCAGAATTCTAGATTTCATGAGACCTTCACTTGAGCACTCAAAGCCTTTTCACTTTCTACAAAACTCCTCAGAAGTGAGATGGCACAATCTCAGCAAAATCAAGCATTTAATATCATCTAGAAAAAAAAACAGCCCACTTAACTTTCACTGCATCTACCATGCAAAATGCTCATTGCCTCTGCCACTGTGTGCCACAGTATCACTACAATCACTCGCTCAACTTACTCCAACAGCATCTCCCAAACTAGCAACTTCCACTTCCAAACTGGGAAGGCTGAGGCAAATAATAGCACATAGAATTGGAAACACGTTACTGTTTTTTTCATATTCCCAGCAACAGGTCCTGGAACCTCTTGTCCAACAGCACCGTGGATGTACCTACACTAAAAAGACCACAGCAATTCAAGGTGGCCACTACCTTCAAAGCCAAATAGAGATGAATAAAAAATGCTGGCCTTGTCTGCCAAATTCTTCCTGATAAAATAAATAACAAAAATTCTCCTTATTCTCAGATGCAATAAACACAGGTCCAAATATTAACTTTGCATTGGATGCACAGACTCATAAATTCCTCTGTACAGCATCATTTTGTAGTTTCTCTCCAATTAGTATTTTTATTTTTCCTGCCAAAATGGGTAACTTCACATATTTATCAATCTTCGACCTGATACTCTTTCCCACTTTGCTTAAACTGCAGACCCTTATGTCCCTCTTTCCTATTTGCACTGAAAAGAAACTCATTGTGTGATGTTCTCCATTAACCACAACTATTTTCCTTTGCGCTCAAGAAGACTGCAGGCAGTGGTTAAACTACGGTAAGTTTAATTGCTGCTTGAAGGTTCAGCTCTCTTGTCTGTACTTTATTTTATTACAAAGCTAAAAATTGTATTTCAAAAAATAAAATGTATAAAATACATGCAATAAATAAAGTATATGGCTTTCTTTACATTCATAGAGTAATTTAGTCAATACACTGATAGTGTTATGGGTCTAAATATATACATAGCATTAGCACGTTATATACAGAGCACCTTTTGCGACACCCTGGGACAATACGAATTTCAAGTATTTGAGAGACTTTGACACAGGGCTCAACCCTTCAATATCTACTGGCAGAAGGAATTTAGACTGCAGTCCTTCAACACAGAACCCTTGCACTGATTGCACCAAGATTAGGTGCATGCATCTCCTGGCATGTATATTTGTAATCTGGAATGTGCCAGTCTGCAAAACTCCCTTACAAATCTCGTTTTACTGGAAGAGTAACAAGTTTGGGCAGACCAAGGTGTATATTTCACTGAGGTGATGATCTTCCAGCAGTACTTCATGCTTGTCTTGAATATATCTGCACTCAATATTATAAATGTGGCCTAACAAAAGTTTTATACATCTGCAACATGACTTCCTGACTTTTACACACCTCAATGGGCAAATGTTAGTACGTATGCCCTCTTTACCAGTCTTCCCACTTGCATTGCTGCTTTCAATGCGATATACACTTGAACCCCACAATCCCTCTCTATATCAATGTTCCCCAAAGTCTTACCATTTACTGTATACTTCCCGCTTCCATTTGACCTCCCAAAGTACAACATTCACACTTGTCTGGATTAAGCTCTAGCTATTTTGCTGCCTACATTTCCAACTAGTCTATATCCTGCCAAATCATTTGACAAACTTCCTCTGACAAAAAGTATAGCATTATACAAGCAGGATACTACAGTAATGGACTACATTATTTCCAAAAAGCCTCCATAACTCTGCAACATAAATATCATGCCAGCGTTTTGTGATCTATAGGAGCTAACTTCTACATTGCCAGCAATGAACACAGATTTGAATAACATATGCACATCTATACTCACATCATTCTACAGAACTATTGTAGAGAACACCCTAACGGCATTGAACATTGTGGCAGACAGGAGCCTCTACAGTGGGTAGTCAACACTGCCCAACACTTCACTGGCACCAAGGGCAGAAAGGTGCTGGGAAAGGACCAGTAACGTCATGAAGGATCTCACCCAACCTGTTCATGGACTAGCTGTCCCACTCCCATCAGGGAGGAGGCACCATAGCATCCACACCAGGACCACCAGACTCAAAAAGTCACTTTTCACATGCAGTAAGGCTGATCCATTAACCCAACCCTGCAGACCCCCCCCCCCCATCCTGTGCCTAACGTCACTTTATGGATATTCATTCAATGTATATAAGTTATCTTATGCATTTATATTTATTGTGTTTTTTAAATTATCATTGCTTCCTTTATCCTATTGTATTTTTTTGTGCTGCATCGGATCCGGAGTATCAATTATTTTGTCTCTTTTACAATCCTGTATTGAAAATGACATTAAACAATCTTGAATACTATCTAACTTCACTTAAATGCATCTTGACTCCACAGTGCAATTATTCAAGAGTTCTACATTCTGACAACATGCACCTTTAATTTATAATATTTATTATCATTATATATTCAGGATTCTTATATTCGAGGCTCCCTCACATTGTACAGAAAAAATGTAATGAAACTTTCAATGAACTTTAAGGGGAAATGACTTAAAACTCCATCACTTCATTCTAATTCTTATGTCATAATCGCAATTTTTTGCACTTTTTATCGGTGCCTCGATTATGCTTTCCCAGTATGCACATAAGAAAATAATTTATCATCAAAAGATGTCCCATATTAGAAATAATTTCAAATTTGAGATGTAGTGTTACTAAGCCTACAGTAACTAACATTAGTCACAATGACGGCGGCTGAGAGTGAATTACCCTCTTCTGTCAGTTTCCCATGTGACGATTTTGCATGATCACACATCCAGCTAGAGGACAGGACGAGCCATATTCAATTTTAAACACTGCAACTCAAGGTTCACTTGATAATTTCAGGTAACAGAAGAGAGAATGAGGGATACTGGAAAGAAAACAAAAATATCCTGGTGTGTGAGGTTATAACTAGATCCAGCTGTCACAAAACTGCGTAAACGCAATGTTAAATCCCCACACTCCCCTTACTACATGAAGGAAGAAAAATGTTTTTCACCGTTTTTAGGCAAACTCTGAATAACACTGACAGCAGCTTCAAATCTTCTCTCGTAAATGGATTTGGTATCCGCCATATTTTGCAGACGATGAGTGTCCAAACTTCGAGTTTATTTCCCCTCCCAAAACTTGACTTTAAATGAAAAGCAAACAAACGACTTATAAACAAAGTAGGCCCGTGCACGATTCCGGGACGGAACACGGGATAATGACCGGGTACAGCTTCTACACTGTTACCCGGCGGCAAAGGGCTGTAATAAACACAATGTCAGTAGCGAGTTGTACACCCTGACATAATTACAAAGCGCTGTCTATAATCCGCTTTTAGATTATGCGATCCGCAGAAAAATGTCCGGAGCCATCCGCAACATCGCCAAAGCCAATGGAAGACGCCGCGCAGCCCCCTGGGAGATGTGGTTTAAGTTGTCTCCATGTACCCGGATTTAACCTGGAATTTTGACTCTAGCGGACTACAACTCCCGGCAGGCTCTGCGTGGCATCGGCTCTCCAGCTGCTAAGTGGTCTTAAATCTTTTTGGAGATATAAAAGGTGAGGAAGCAATATTTTACCAATACCAGCATATACCTTTGTAGGATAATACCTACAAAAGAAGCATCACTTTATATTATGAATACTAATTGAAGCATTAGCGAGATTCCCCGATCTTTTGAAAGAAATAGTGCTATGGTATTTTCTACTGTCTCATAACCTAGCATGCTTAATTTTCCGATATATTTTATGTCTCATACAAAGTTAAATACATATACCAATTCAGCACATCCTTTGCACTGTAAAGCATCTCAAAGCTTTTCAAAACACCATCAAAACTGCTTCTGCATACCCCAAATTCATTGCAAAGATAAACAAACCAGCATCATTGCCTTCTCCACTATCCCCTGTGGGGAAGAACTAGTTAAATTTGGCCTGCTGCATTGGGAAGATCCTGTCACTTACACGCTGGACACTAGCTCCCAAAACGGACAGCCAAATCCAAGCTATCCCAGGAGGGCAGGGGGAGAAAAAAATTAATAGTTTCAGAAGTTCAAAGGTCAAAGTAAAGTTATTATCAAAGACATATACAACCCTGGGATTCATTTTCTTGTGGCCAATCAAAGTAAGTACAAGAAATACAACAGAATCAATGAAAGATTGCACCCAGCAGGACAGACAACAACCCCTTTGCAAAAAAAAACCCAATAAACTGTGCAAATACATAAGTCAATAAGTAAATAAATAAATAATCAAGCAATAATTATCAAGAACATGAGATGAAGAGTCCTTGAAGGTGTGTCCATAGATGTGGGAACAGTTCAGTGATGGGACGAGTAAAGTTAATCCCTCTGGTTCAAGAGCCTGATGACTTGGGTAATCCACAATTCCTTGGAGAAATGTAACATTCCCAATGATTTTGAGGAACCTTTAGTCCAGGACCACTCAAAGTGAAGGAGGAATGTTGCAGATGGTATTGAGTATTGGTATTGACTGTGAGAAGAGCTGAGAGGATAATCGGGGTCTCCCTAACATCCATCAGGGACACTTAACAGGGGCACTGCATATGCAGGGCCCTCCGTATTAGTCAGGATCCCACCCACCCATCCATCTAGCATCCTCTTTGACTTTTGACCATCAAATAGGAGACTCCGATGCATAAAACCAAGAATGGTCAGGATGGGAAACAGTTTCTTTCCTCAGGCCATTAGGCTTCTGAACTCCCTGCCATTTTGCTTTCAAAGTGTCATTGGTTATTCTGTTCCGAAGCTTACAATATTTAATTTTTGCACTCTAGACTTCAAATTTTCAAAAAAACTTTCGATTTTTAAAAATTTCATATAAATTATTTGTGAAAAATCTCATACTTTAAAAATATAATCAAGTTGTGGATGGTACAAGCATGCAAGTGACAAGTTTAATCACATTAAACTTCATAATCAAATTTGAATGTAAGACAAGAACTAAAGCTGCAGAGACATGATTCGAAAGCACACAGAAAAAATTCGAAACTGCTATTCATTTACCTTAGGGACTGAAACTTGGATTTACTTTTTTGATGCCTGAAAGAAAAACTTGAAAAGCAATGTGTCTCAAATAATGGAATGTACAGCGAAACAAAATTGTGAAAGCATTGCCAACCTATCTATCTCACTTCCAAACAGTAGTTACCAGCTGAAAAGAGATGGATCTGGAATCCTGACTGGTTCAATCCTTAAGCAAAGAAAAACACAGATAGCAGCTGTGATTGGGGTTGTGTCATAGAAATTAATGAGCAAACTTGTTAGCTTCATCATCTGGATCTGACTGTAAATATTGATGCTGAATGTTTTTATGTCTGAAAGAAAGAGTGCTTTGGATGACTTCAGGATCTCCCAAAAATTGTTTACAGCTAATGAAATGCCTTTGAGGTCTTATGTAGGAACCATGGTAATCAACTTGCTTATAAAAAGCTTATATTTTTGTTACATAAAAAGCTAACTTTTTTAAATAATGAAGTTGGTGAAGGATACTGGGGATGATCAGGGATAATGTGAGCAAACTCTTTCAGTTACTTGAGAAGACGCAATGTGGTTTGGTTTACTGTTTCAGTCCAGTAATAGAATCTCGGATTGTGGAGGACTTCCTGAACATTCTATAGCATTTTATTTTTGAATTGCTGTAATAAGACTTGAACCCACAGACACTTGACTCAGAAACAGGCCCATTAGTTTCTATTTTCTCAGCAATGGAGGACTGATAATGTACACGTCTCTATATACAGAACTGGGTTTATTCATATGCTTTGAATGATTGTTGACTGGATTAATTTAAAATTTAGTGTTTATTGTTGAGTAGGGTCCCTGGATTAATTTAAAATTTAGTGTTTATTGTTGAGTAGGGTCCAGAAAACTAACTGCACTTCTGCAATTTATTTGAAATAGTTGTTTAAAGGAACAAGACTGGCAGGATCATACATTCCATTGCTGTTCTGGTAAAGCAATGTAGGAGCAAAACCTGTCCGAACTTGCACTAATTTTACTGATTATTGTGTTGTTGCACTGAAGACTATAGTTAGGATCTCTGCTTGAAGTCAAAGGTTTCTTTTTGTTTCATCTGGCACTCTACATTTTTTTCTTCTTTTGTGTTGTAATTACATTCTATTTCTGAGAATTCAGCAAGACTCAGATTCCTGGACACATTGAGCAAGTTGGATACTTAATTAAGGATTATTTTCTTTTGTCTGGTGTAATAATAACTGATGTTATCTCATTAGTAATATCTTGTCATATGTTTTTAATCAAGATAGAAAACAATCAAAGGGATATGCAAAAATATGTAGTCAATGAAAAAAAGGTACTGAAAATTGTGCAGAGGATCAATTTAAATAAAATATTATATAATTTAAATTATTTTTAGAATTCCCTACTGTCTAATCCTTAAAATAATATATATATGTGCATTGAGTGCACCATAATGAGATAGAGAAGGACTTCAAATATAAAAAGTATGGACACTGCATTTCCACTGCATTTTAAATAGTTGTCTATCACTATAAAATTCATTTATGAAAGGTGCTCATTACCAGAAATAGTAATTTCATTAAACTTAATCATTTTATATCAATCAGCATTTCAGTACTTGAAAGAACTCTGTCCCATTTTAAACTTCCAACTTTAAATCTCTTAAATAAGGAGCTTTATTAGTAAACATAGAATAATGAGGAAATTAATGGAAATAAAATTTGTAAAGCTCACTTGATCTGAGCTCACATTCTCAGTTACTGAAAGGGATGACCTGAAAGTGGTGGAATCATTGGTTGAGATAATCTGAAAGTTCTGGACAGGACTGTAACAAAGTAAATATAAAACTTTTTTAATGAATGGAGTAAGAGGGAAAGCAGAAATTATAAACTAATTGGCCCGGTATCCATCACCAAGACATTACTGAAGACCTTTGTTAAGTATGGGAAAAAACAGCAATTAAAAATCATGATATAAATAGATAGGGTCAACTATAACAATAGGTGTAAATTTTAATCAGTAGAATAGTTTCCTGGAAGCAAGCTCCAAGTTAAATTACCCTCCTCCCCCCACTATAGTTTTAGTGATTATGTTTTAAACAAAATCTGAGAATACCTCAGTTTTTACAATTAAATCTCATAGAGTCTTAGGATCACAGAAAGACACATGGACTCTGCACTGGCAATTACACATTTACACTAACCTTACATTTCTTTCCATTTTCTATTCTTCCTACGTAGTAGCTAAACTCCCCAGATTCTCCCACTCCCTTATACACACTAAGGGCTGGCCAACTAACCTACCAATCATTATGCCTTTGGTGAGGCTGTGCCAGAGCTATATTCCGTCCACACTCTTGTACAGGTCAGAATGCTGACTCATGATAGAGAACGACCTTGCCAAACTGTTGTCATTCCACACCATGAGCCTCTGGAAGATCCTCCGTATTTTCTGACCAAGAAAGCTCTCCTATCACGCCCTACTCCTTCAGTGTCACCAAGAGGACATGGCCGTCATGAGGAAACATTGGAGACGGATTGGGCACATGATGAGAAGATTTGCCAACTCCATCATCAAGACAGCACTTCATTGGACCGCTGAAGGAAATGCGGGAGACCAAAGACAACTCAGCGCTGTACTGGAGAGGCAGAAGAAGGACCTCTTCTGGGTTAGGTGTGAGCTGTACGAAAGGGACTGAGGGAGACCAATATTCTTGCAGGCAGGTTTACTAGAGCTGTTAGGAGTGGTTTAAACTAATATGTCAGGGGGACTGGAACCAGTGTGATAGAGCTGAGGATGAGGCAGCAGGTTTACAAGTAGATGATGTAATATGTAATATGAATGTAAGGAAGTACAAGCCAATGATTGGGTACAACTGCAGACAGAGCAAAGAATTAAATGGTACCACAGAGGCAAAATTCAAAAGGGTGAAGAATATAGGACCGAATGTGCAGTAGTTAAAAGCGTGTAGCATTCAGTATAAGGTGGACAAACTAGTGGCACAATCAGAGATTGCTCGGTATGGCATTGTGGGCATCACTGAGTCATGGCTGAAAGAAGGTCATAGTTGGGAGCTTAACATCAAGGAGTATACTTTGTATCGAAAAGACAGGCAGAAAGTCAAAGGCAGTGGTATGGCTCCATTGGTAACAGATGGAATTACATCTTTAGAAAGAGGTGACATAGGGCCAGAGAATGTCAAATCTTTGCCGGTGGAGTTAAGAAACTGCAAGGGTAAAAAAGACATTAAAAGGTATGTAAAAGAAAATCAGGTTGGTGCCGGATCATAAGAGAGGGAATTAGTTGAATACCTAAGAGATGGCTTTTTAGAGCAGCTTGTGCTTGAGCCTACTCGGGGAAAGGCTATCTTAGATTGGGTGTTGTGTAATAACCCAGATCTTATGAGGGAGCTTAATGTAAAGGAACCCTTAGCAGGCAGTGATCATAATATGTTTAAATTCATACTGCAATTTGAGAGGGAGAAGCATAACTCACATGTATCAGTATCGCAATGGAATAAAGGGAATTACAGAGACATGAGAGAGGAGCTTGCCCAGGTGGATTGGAAGGGAATACTGCTGGAGATGATGGCAGATGATGGCTGAAGTTTCTGGGACTGAAACTCAAGGTGCAGGATAGATGTGTCTCACAGAAAAAGTTTCAAATGGCAGGGGTAGGCAACTGTGGCTGACAAGGGAAGTTAAGGACTGCATAAAAGGGCAAATAAGGTAGCAAAAGTAAATGGGAAGTTGGATGATTGGGAAGCTTTTAAAATCCAACAAAAGGCAACTAAAGAAGCTATAAGAAGGGAAAAGATGAAATATGAGGGCAAACTAGCCAATAATATAAAGCAGGATACTAAAAGTTTTTTTCCGTTATGTAAGTAGTAAAAGGGGAGGTGAGAGTTGATAACAGACCACAAGAAAATGACGCTGGTGAGGTAGTAATGGGGGATTAAGAAATGGCAGATGAACTTAAAGGTACTTTGCAGTAGTTTTCACTGCAGAAGACACTAGCAGTATGCCAAAGGTCAGTGGATGTCAGGGAGCAGGAGTGATTACCATTGCTATTAGAAAGGAAAAAGCACTAGGCAAACTCAAAGGTCTTAAGGTGAATAAGTCACCTGGATCAGTGGGTCTACATCCCAGAGTCCTGACAGGGGTTGCTGATGAGATAGTAGATGCATTGGTTATGATCTTGCAAGAATCACTTGATTCTGGCATGCTCCTGGAGGACTGGAAGATTGCAAATGTCACTCCACTCTTTAAGAAGGGAGGAAGGCAAAAGAAAGGAAATTATAAACCAGATAGTTTAACCTCAGTAGTTGGGAAAGTGTTGGAGTCTATTATTAAGGATGAGGTTTTGGGGTATTTGATAAAATAAGTCAAAGTCAGCATGGTTCCTGTAAAGTGAAATCTTGCCTGACAAATCTGTCAGAGTTCTTTGAGGAAGTGACCAGCAGGGTGGACAAAAGAGAGGCAGTGGATGTCACTTACTTGGATTTTCAGAAGGCATTTGATAAGGTGCCACACATGAGGCTGCTTAACTAGATAAAATCCTATGGCATTACAGGAAAGATACTGGCATGGATAGCGGAATGGCTGACAGGCAGGAGGCAGCAAGTGGGAATAAACGGGCTTTTCTAGTTGGTTCCTCAGGGGTCAGTATTGGGACTGCTACTCTTCACAGTGTTTGTCAGTGATTTGGATAATGGAATTGATGGCTCTGTGGCTAAGCTTGCGGATGTTATGAAGATTGGTGGAGAGATATGTAGTGTTGAGGAAGCAATGGAATTACAGCAGGACTTGGACAAATTGGAAGAATGGGCAAAAATGTGGCAGATGGAATACAGTGTTGGGAAATGTATGATAATACATTTTGGTAAAAGGAACAATCGTGCAGACTATTATCTAAATGGAGAGAAGGTTCAAATATGCAGGACTCCCAAAAGGTTAATTTACAGGCTGAGCCTGTGATAAAGAAGGCAAATGCAATGTTGGCATTTATTTCAAGGAGAATAGAATATAAGAGCAAGGAGATAATGCTGAGGCTTTATAAAACACAAGTCAGGCTGCACTTGAAGTATTGTCAACAGTTTTGGGCCCCATATCTCGGAAAAGATGTGTTGTCATTGGAGAGAGTCCAGAGGAGGTTCACAAGGATGATTCCAGGAATGAAGGAGTTAATATATGAGGAACTTTTGGCAGCTTTGGGACTGTACTCACTGGAATTTAGAAGAATGTGAAGGGATCCCATTGAAACCTACCGAATGTTGAAAGGACTGGATAGGTGGATGTGGAGAGAATTGAGGGGTAACCTTTTAGAATAGAGATAAGGAGCATTTTTTTTTCCAGCCAGGGAGCAGTGAATCTGTGGAATGCTCCGCCACAGACTGCAGTGGAGTTCAAGTCAGTGGGTATACCTAAAGCGGAAATTGATAGTTTCTTGATCGGTCAGAGCATCAAAGGATATGGTGAGAATACAGATGTATGGGGTTGAGTGGGATCTGGGATCAGCCATGATGGAATGGCAGAACAGGCTTGATGGGCTCAATGGCCTAATTCTGCTCCCCTGTCTTATGGTCTATGGTCTAAATAAGGACCCAGAACCACACCCGTGGCACAATTGAGAAGATGGCCAAGGACAGACAGAGATGGAGGACCTTCATTGCTGCTCTAAAAAGCCAGTGGTGTGTCAGACAGTAGCTAAATAAACATTATATCTTTGGGACATGGGAGGAATCCAGAGGAGGTTCACGCACTGATAGTGAGTGCATGAACTGTAAGTGAATGGTACAGTCAAAACTAAACATTGGTTAGTAAAAAAATCATATGATTTCTTAGGGGTGGTTCAAGTAATTAAAGAAATACTCACCTACTATTTGTAAAGTAATCTGGCCTTATCTCCGATTGGAAAGATTGGAGAAAGACAAATATCAAAGTCACAGTCAAAGTTGAGTTTATTGCCATCTGTACAAATACAGGCATGCACAGGTGCACCATCACAGGTATGTAACATCAGATATACAAGAAAAATATAAATTACACATTATATTTTGAATATAGTATTTTTATTTTTATTGTATTATAATAAGTATTTTTTTCAAAATGAACATACTTCGAACAAAAGGAACAAAGTGCATTGTAGTGCAAAGTGGTTGAAATGTTTTATGTGTCATTATTTATTACTTAGAGATTTCAGCACAGAACAGACCCTACTGGCCCTTCAAGTTGCTTCACTCAGCAACCCATTGATTTAAGCTTAACCTCATCACGAGACAATTTACAATGACCAACTAACCTGCTAACCAGCACAATCCGGAGAACCCGGAGGAAACCCACTCGCACGTGGGTAGGAACATATAACTTGGTTACAGAGGACACTGGAATTGAACACTGAGTTGCAATAGTGTCGCGTTAACTGCCATGTCATCGTGGCGCCCCAAGCACACTGAAGCAGTGATTAGGGTTGTGCAGGATGGTTCAAGAGCCAAATGGCCAAAAAGAACAAGCACAAGGAAACCATGCACTCAGGAAATGTAATTGCATCATTATTTGCTGTGCACTTTAGACACGCTGTGGAATGTCAGGCAGTTAAACAACCTTGTTGATTGGCTGGCACCAATGTAATCTAACACAGACGCATGGTTAAACATCTTGTGTCAACAATCAGTTAGTGTTCAGTAAGTGAACAATTTTGAAGTGTTGTAAATAGCTCAGAATCCCAATTTATTTATATGTTATAAGAATAGGATCCTATAGCTTTATGGGAACATAGAATCATAAAGTGATTGTAGCACAGAAAGAGCAGCACATGCAAAATGCTGGAGGAACTCAGCAGACCATGCTTTGGCCCAAAACCCTTTGAATTTCCAGCATCTGCATATTTTCTCTTATTTGTGGCCAGAAAGAAGCCACTTGGCCCATTGTATCTCTACAAACTTGCACCTGTTTAGCATACTCTTTCCACTCTCAGCCTCTTCTATGTAGTCTTGCCAAAGTTTCCTCACCTTTTATTAATCCAGTATCCTATTGAAGGGTACAACAGAACTTACCTCCACCAGATCTGCAAACTGTCTTTTCCAGATTCCAACCACCTGGAGCCTAAAATGACTCCTGAGGCCTTGGCCCGAAACATTAGCTCTTTATTCCTCTCCATAGATGCTGCCTGACCTGCTGAGTTCCTCCAGCATTTTGTGTATGTTACTTTTAGTATTTCCAGCATCTGCAGAATCTCTTGAGCATAAGTATATTTTCCTCTGTGTCACTATTAATTCTCTTCCCAGAATTTTATACACTTTGGTTCTCTAACCCATACAGTTGGAATCTCCTACTACCTACTCTGCCCAGACGCCCTGATATTTTATACTGTATATTGTGTACAATACGGTGGGCTCTTGAATTCACAATCTACTAGCAATCTTACACTTTATTGTTTACCTGCACTACACTATTTTTGGTAGCTGTTACATTTTATTCTGCATTTGATCTGAATGAACAGTATGCAAGATGTGTTTTTCATTGCATCTCAGTACACGTAACAATAATAAGCCAATTCCAACTCAATTGGAGGAAATCCAAAAATACATTCACTCGGTTTAACTTCAGGGTAAGAGAGTTGTCCCATCATTAGAATCAGAATCAGGTTTATTATCACCAGCATGTGACCAAATTAGATGATTAGATGTGTGTTCTCTGCAATTTAGATCTTACTGAACCACATAGGACCTAGAGGAGGCATCACAGGCAGTTGAGGTTTTTTCACTGGTAACTGACCTCAAAAAAGGAGATATAGTTAGAGGATTAGAGGGCTGTCATTTTGATCTGAGATACATTGGAACTAAATCATATAGGGTGGTGAATCTCTTAAGTTCTCTACACTAGAGGGTTGTGAAGGTTATGTCACAGGGAATTTTAAAGAGAAACTGAATAAATTTTTGAATGTTCAGAAATTCAGATATGAGGAACCAGCACAGAAGAGGAGATGAGACTTGAGGCTGATAATTCATAATCAAATTGAAAGGTGTTTCAGACTTAAGTGGCCTACTTCACCTCCTCTCAAACTGCCATGTCAGTTTCAATGACCTTTCGACCCATACTCTCTGATCCCTGTGCTCCTGCACCCATCGTGGACCTGGAAATTACTTGCTGGACCAGAAAAACAATTGTACTAAAAAATTATCCCAGATCCAGCTTAGAAACTCCTCACCCTCTATGCCCTCAACACTATTGCCATCCTAATTTAAAATGAGTAATTAATATTTCTTATAATAATTAACCTTTGACACTTCAGAATTTGCGGTTATTCACTGATTATTTATGTTGCTGTGTCTCTCCCCCTCATTTCTAAGATCAAGCAATGTAATATTCTCTCTACTTTTTCTTAGCTCTAACTAAACGGGTCCTGATTTGACCCTTACATAACATGCTCTCCTCCAGCTCTGTAATCAACACAGCTACATCTCCTACTTTCTTTCCTCCTGTCCTCCCTAAACACTTTGTGTGCCCTTAAAGGCACTTGCATTCCCTATCACTATTGCTCCCACATGTTCATCCTCTTCTCTGTGCAACTGAGCCATTTACATTGACATATTCCTGACACTGGTCACACTCCTACTATGTCCTGTATATACTATGTATTATATACAATAATATATAATATTATTGTAATATAGCATTGCATTAATAACATAGTATATAGTATTATATACTGTGTATGTAAGTTATCTTATGTATTTATATTTATTATGTGTTTTTAGTATTATTATTGTGTTCTTTATCTTCTGTGTTTTTTTTGTGCTACATCAATTCTTTCATTCTCCTCACACTTGTTTAAAGGAATTGACATTAAACAATCTTGAACCTTGGATTGAATCTTGACTTCTCTGAGGAACATTAACCCTAAGAGTATCCAAAAGGAAAAAAAAATATTTGAGAGTGGGATTGATGCAGAGGATTCCTGCTCCCACAAGTCTGTCTCGTGGTCACTGCATACATACTTCATTTGCACCAATGGCACACGGTTGGAAAAGAAGCCAAGGTGATTTTCCCATGGATCTTATCAGTAAAGCCCTCATGTATAACAAAACCCATCCACTGTTGATCTCTAATGACCACTGTGTACAAAATAATCAACATAGTGTTACTTGTATTTACATAATTGCCTAATATAATCATAAGTTTTCCAGTCATAACTACAAACAATTATACTTGTAGTTGTATCAGAAACTCATTCTTTCGACAAATTATAAACCAAAACAGCAGCCATTAGAAGTGTTTTCTTTAAATTACCTCTTCATACAGTTGGTCTACAGTATATCACAAGTATATCATGTTATATCACAAGTTCTGGTTTAAGATGGGGCCTGTGATGCCCAGCCATTACTTATCAGTGCCAAAAAACAAAACAAAGCAAACTACTATACACCTTATTAATAACAGTTATTAAAAACAATCAACATTGACAATGCTAACAATGGAGAGGCGGGCAAAGGGTGATCAATGCAAGTGGAGTCGGGGTTGAAGCAGAGTCAAGACAGAGTCGTGGCATCTCCAAGAGCAAGGAAACTGCCGATGTCTGATTGATTTAAGCAGCGGGCTGAATTGGAAAGGTCGGGTATGGGCCGAATCATGTTGGTGGAGTTTAGGCCCCAGATAAGAACGAGGAACAACCTGATGTTTAGACGATTTAAGTGCCAGGCCAGATTGAAAAGGGCGGGGTGTTGGGACCGGAGGCAAGGTGAGGGCCAGTTCAGCTCGCTGTTCCACCACACTTACGCAGCTCTATGCTGAACTCCAGTACAGGTTGCAGTGATGGCCGGCTTCGCATCTGTGGTCTTGTAACGTTTACTCGACCTGCTCCAGCTGCAATGATGTCTGGCTTCACGTCTTTCATAAAGCTCCAGTTCTGAATGCTATTTGTTTACTTTTGTTGTTTAAAAGAGTTGTTTCTTTTTCTCTCTCTGCACATTTGATAGCCTTTTTTAATAGGCTCTGCTGAGGTTTCTTTCTTTTGTGGCTGCCCTTCAGGAGACGAATCTCAAGGTTGTATAATGTAAACATACTTCGATAATAAATGTACTTTGAACTTTTTTTTGAACTTTCAAGTAGTACAGTATTTGAAAGATGGACTTGGAGTGTTCATATGTTATAGCTGGTTAGCTACAGGCAAGATT
The DNA here is from genome assembly GCF_048418815.1 of Hemitrygon akajei. NCBI lineage: Eukaryota > Metazoa > Chordata > Chondrichthyes > Myliobatiformes > Dasyatidae > Hemitrygon > Hemitrygon akajei. Next base: position 136,504,411 of record NC_133131.1, on the reverse strand, counting down.
TAGTTTTGGCACTGAGGCTTTGCAAAAACAACCCCTTACTTATTCACTATAAATAAACTTTCTGTTAAGTTTACAGCATAGCAGCATGAGGTTAGTGCACAAGTGGACACATATAATTGCTGTTTCATTGTTTTACTGAATGCTGTTGGTCCCAATGATTTATTTCCTTTTCTATTTTCTATATACACTCTCATCCCACCCAAAATATACACTCAACACCAAGCATTTTTTGATACCTTACACAGGTACCTGTTCTTCTCATACGTTACGCACCAGCAGCAGTAGATATGAAATTGAGTCAAGTTTTTATAAATTAACAATGAAAATTTATTAACCTCTACTCAAAAACATAGAAAAGTAAACAAACGACTAACTTAAACGGAAGTTAACAGTGTTACGTGTCTATAGTTATCAAACAGTCGAGCTTAGAGAGGATTCTTAACAGGGCTTATTCAAGCACAGTCTTAAAGTGGTAGTTTAAAAAGTCCGAGTGATTTATGAAATAATTGAGAGGAGAGACTTCTCGAACCAGCAATGATCTGAGCCTTGACAATCTTTCTTCCTTCACAGAATGCTCCTGCTGAGTATCCTCCACCATGTTCTGTTTCTATTTGTGGAAACTTTTAAAAATTTAATTAACAAAAATGTTTCATATTTTGATCAACTCTCTTATATCTTTACTTAGACTTATTTGTCATGAGGGGATTGATGAATACAGATTAATTTTCCAGCCTCTGCAATCTTCCTCTGCATCTTGTTGATCAAACTTTTATACAGCCTTTTCAAGGTCTTAACATCCTTCCTATAGTGTGGTGTCTATGCTCTAGCTGAGGCCTAACCAGTGATTTATAAAGGTTTATTAAAATGTCCTTGCTTTTCTGTTTTATGAATGGAGCAGGTGCATAGAGGTAAATAGGAAACTGGTTAAAATTCTCCTCTGCACTTGAAAGGCAGAGATGTTTATATTGCTTTATAACACCAGTCATTAATCATTCAATACAATTCACACACAATGAATTACTTTGACCTGCAAACAACTGAACAAATAAAATACAGCACAATCTTAACTTTAATGCCTGAAATTTAGCTGTTAATCACTTAACTGACCCAACTAATTTATGCTGAGCACATTTCAAAATTTTTGATTAGACTCCGAAATCATCAGCTAAATTTAGCAATGGTGTTCATGTTTTGTAAAAACTCATCATTGTGATCAAATTAATTCAGAATATTAATGTAATCCTGATGCTGGTATTCCTTACAACCGAAGAACATCCCAATATCATATGTTGAATTTTATATTTTTTATAGAGTTATAGATTATATTTGGGAAATATGTTGGCTATATTTAATTCAACCTCTCTCAAAGTCATGTTTTGTATTTTGAACAGCATTCTTCAACTGATTAAAGAAGACACAGCAGACGCTGGGATCTGAAGCTGATAACAAACTGCTTTAGGTACACAGCAGGTCAGGGAACTTCTGTGGAAGGACACATTGTTTATCATTTCCTTCTATGGATGCTGCCTGACCCACTGAGTTCCTCCATCAGCCTGTTTTATGCATCATTTTTCATTTGCCTGCAGTCATTCCTTGACTGTGCTAAGATATGACAACTATTATTAGCATTAATTACAAAATAATCTCTCCAGACATGTTGTAACATGAGTTTAAAAGAATCAATAAAGTGATAAGAAGCATCAAATAGAAGCATTTTGTTCACAAATTAGTATCTTTTCTTTCTAATTCTTCTTCTTCTGCCTTTCAACTCACAAGTGAGCATAGGTCATCAACAACATCTTTCCAGATCAACCTGTCTTGTGCACGTTTCTTCAGCTGTGACCATGTCATTCCCACTCTCCTGGCGTCAGTTAACACTTCCCTCCTCCATGTGGACTTGGGCCTACCTCGATTTCACTTGCCCTGAGGATTCCATGTGAGAGCTTGTCTGGTGATACTGTTTGGGGGCTTCCTCAATGTGTGTCCTATCCAGCACCACTTCCTTCTCCTGATCTCTGCCTCAATTGGTGTCCAGTTGGTCCTTTGCCATGATTCTGTATTGTTCACATAGTCTGTCCATGTTAGCCCCAAAATCTGACGTAGGCATTTGTTGATGAAGGTCTGGATCTTTCTGATTATTCCAGATGTCTTTCTAATTGCCCTAGTATTATTTCTGAATGAGAAGGTAGTGTAGTGGGTGGTTTGTTTTGCATAAATCTTCCAACTCCATTATTATGATCCTCTGTCAACCCTATCTCACTTATTTATATTCAACATGATCAATTTAAAACTATTATCCTTCTCTGTACTCTTTCTGTGTTAAGGCCCCTCTAGCCTTCCTCTCCAGTGTTTTTTCTACTGCTCATTACGCTGTTGGCATTTAGGGCAGCAGCGAAGGTCCTCTATGTCTGGTGGTGTTCAGGACTTCCTTCATCACATTAGTAGCTCAGTCCGTGCTACTGTCAGTCATGCAAGTCCCGGAAGACACTCAGGAATGCCACTGCACTCAGATGTAGATGGATTCTTCATTGCTGTTTCTGGAACAGTTTACTTTTATCAGTCAGGGTTGTTAGCCCCAGAATCTAGAGGACTGGTGGACCACTCTTAGTCTGGCCTCTACCCTTTGACCTGTTTGGTATGGGTGACACTACCAAGAGCCAAAGCGTAAAGCCTGGATTCCAGCCAACATTGCTCTCGGGGTTATTGAAGCATGTAAGCCTCCAAACCTAACCAAGGTTGAAGTTGTCTTGGATGGCACTCCACTATACACCTATAATATTCTAGTTTTGGTCTCCTACGGACCCTCAACATCAGTACCTATGCGCAAAACCTTCAAGTATCTTACCTCTTTGAATTTCTACCTTGGTGTTCTTCTTCACAATTTTTTTTACCATCCTATCCCTAACTTGTTGGTGATTTTCTTCATAAGACATGCTGCTAAAAACTTGGAATCAAAAGTAAACAGTGTAAAATCAAATTATGTTTCAGCTTAATCAGATTAAAATTCAGGTGTGTGAATTCATAATTCTGATCAGCATTGTTAGCTTATTTCATTGATGGAATCATTGTACCAAAGAAAGAAAAAATGTTGAGATTAACTGACATTAATATTGACCAACATGATTACTTTGCTCTTATTTACTAAATTCTTGCACTGGCAATTTACAGTAGTATGATAAATAGCCATACTACTGTAAATTGATTATGCAAGTGAGTTGTCATCTTCAAGGGTAAAAAAGAGACAGGGACTAAATCCTACATTTATTTATTAATGGTAGCATAGCATTTAGCATAATGCTTTATAGCAGCAGCAATTAGGCTTCAATTCTCATCACTGTCCATAAGAAGTTAATACGTTCTCTACGTGACAGTGTGGGTTTCTTATGGGTTCCCCAATTTCCTCCCACATTCCAAAGACGTACGGTTGGCCCATGCTATGTTGGCACCAGAAGTGTGGTGACACATGCGGGCTGCCCCTCGCACTTGCTCAGACTGTGTTGGTCACTGGTGCAAATGACGCATTTCATTGTATGGTTCGATAGTTCGACGTATATGTGACAAATAAATCTTATCTCTTCAAATTAGATATGAAACAGATGTAGAAAACCTATCGACCATACATGGACATATTGTAGTCTGTCTTTCTATGTGTGTAGTAATGTGATACTATTGGATAGGAGAGTCATTTGGTGTGACTGCAATACTCAGTCTGCAGCAAGACCTTGAAGCCTCAATATGTTTATAGATAAATGTTCTGCAAATGCAAATAAGCAAGAATATCCTTTAATGCACGCTATTTATACTATATTTAATCATTTAGTACAAAACATTTCAATAATGAAGCCGGCCAGGCAGCAGCTATGGAAAAGAGTGCAAATGACGTTTTGGGCAAAGACCTTTTGATAGGACTGGAGAAAAAAAGATGATGGGGAGAGACACAAGGTGATAGGTGAAAGCGGGATGATGAAGTAAAGAGCTGGGAAGTTGATTGGTGAAAGAGATACAGGGCTGGAGAAGGGGGAATTCGATAGGAGAGAACAGAAAGCCATGGAAGAAAGAAAAGGGGTAAGGAGCACCAGAGGGAGGTGATGGGCAGGCAAGGAGATAAGGTGAGAGAGGCAAAAGGGGATGGGAATGGTGAAGGGGGGGGGGGGGAGCCATTACTGGAAGTTTGAGAAATTGATGTTCATACCATCAGGTTGGAGGCTACCCAGACAGAATATAAGGTGTTGTTCCTCCAACCTGAGTGTGGCCTCATTGCGACAGTAGAGGAGGCCATTGATTGACATATCGGAATGGGAATGGGAAGTGGAATTAAAATGGGTGGCCACTGGGAGATCTCGTTTCTTCTGGCGAATAGAGCATAGGTGCTCGGCGAAACAGTCTCCCAATCTACGTCAGGCCTCAACAATATACAGCAGGTCAAACCCGGAGCACCAGACACAGTATATGATCCCAATAGAGTCACAGGTGAAGTGTCACCTCACCTGGAAGGACTATTTAGGGCCCTTGGTAGTATTGAGGGTGGAGGTGTGGGGGCAAGTGTAGCACTTGTTCTGCTTGCAAGGGTAAGTGCCAGGAGAGATATCAATGGGGAAGGATGAACGGACAAGGAAGTTGAGTAGGGTGCAATCCCTGTGGAAAGCAGAAAGTGGGGAAGGAGAGAAAGATGTGCTTGGTGGTGGGATCTCGTTGGAGATGGCAGAAGTTCTGGAGAATTATGTGCTAAACATAAAGGCTGGTGGGCTGGTAGGTGAGGACAAGAGGAACCCTATCCCTAGCAGGGTGGCAGGAGGATGGGGAAAGAGCAGACATCCATGAAATGGAAGAGATGCGGTTGAGGGAAGTGTTGATGGTGGACGAAGGAAAGCCCCTTTCTTTGAAAAAGGAGGCTATCTCCTTTGTTCTAGAATGAAAAGCCTCATCCTGAGAGCAGATGAGTGAAGACAGAGGAATTGAGAGAAGGGCATGGCATTTTCCAGCATCTTCAGATTTTCTCTTGTTTGTCAATAATGAAGCTACATCTGCACTGCTGCCCAATTATCATTTGGAAACCAAAGACACAAGAGATTGCAGATGCTGGAATCTGGAGCAGAGAACAAACTGCTGAAGGAATTCAGGGGGTTGTGCAGTATCGGCTGGGGGAAAGCACATTGCTTGACCTCCTGATTTCCTCTAGCAGCTGACTTTTTTTCAATGATGGATAGTCTGACCTTGATTATCAATCATATTAAGACACTATTGTTGCTTACATCATCAATTGATTTGTGTGAACAGTATGCAAGAAAAAATTTTCACTGTATCTTGGTACATGTGACAATAATAAATCAATACCAATATCAATCTCTATGCAGAGAAGTAAGGCCTGTGTTGGGTTGGTTGATGGATTTTCAATCTGAAAGCCCAGAGGACCTATTTGCTCTGCAGTTATGGAGTTTTAATTCCACTCTTTCTATCTATTTATTAATATATTCCAAGCTGAGATGTCAATGGTTTAACTGGCTTGGATTCCGCTGTGGTATGGAGGACTCTGGAATACAGTCCTGGAGATTGTAGAGGTTCTGATTCAGGGATCTTTATATGGGGCTGAGGAGTTGAATATTGCTCAAATAGAAGCCTGATTTGGAAAAACTTTAGCTTATTTTCCTTCAACAGCACACTTCCTTCCACAATCTGTCCTCAATTTAGTTTCTCAAGGTCGAGGGAAGCAAGCTTGTTATAATAAAAGTGAACAGGCTAAATCAGTTGTCATCAGCCTTCTTGAAATATTTACATATATTGCCAACCTTCCTCATGGAAGCCTCTTGTCATTTCTCTGAAGATTAAAAGAATAGGTGAAACCGTAAGACACAGGAGCAGAATAGACAATTTGGCCCATCCTGTGTACTCTGACATTTCTTCTCGGCTGATTCATTTTTCCTCTCGGCCCCAATCTCCTGCCTTCTCCCCGTATCCTTTCATGCCCTGACCAGTCAAGAATCTATCAAACTATGTCTAAAATATACATAAAGGCTTGGCCTCCACAGCAGCCTGTGTTAACGGATTCCACAGATTCACCACTCTCTGGCTAAAGAAATTCTGCTAATCTCTTTTCTAAAAGAACGCTCCTCCATTCTGAGTCTGTGTCCTCTGGTCTTAGACTCTCCCACCATAACTCTATCATAACCCTATCATGGCCTTTCACCATTTGATAGGTTTCCCTTAGGTCACCCCTCACTCTTCTGAATTCTAGTGAGTACAGGGCCAGAGCCATCAAACACTCTTCATATGACAAGCTGTTTAATCCTGGGATCATTTTTGTGAACCATCTCCAGTTTCAGCGCATCCTTTCTAAGATAAGGGGCCCAAAACTGCTCGCAATACTACAAGTGAGGCCTCACCAGTGCTTTATAAAGTCTCAACATAACATCCTTGCTTTTACATTCTAGTGCTCTTGAAATGAATGGTAAACATTGCATTTGCCTTCCTCACCACAGACTCAACCTAAAAATCAACCTTTAGGGAAACCTGCACAAGATCTGCCAACTCCCTTTGCGCCTCAGTTTTTGTATTTTCTCTCCATTTAGAAAATAGTCAATACTTTCATTTCTTCTAGCAAAGTGCATGACGATACACTCCTGACACTGTATTCCATCTGCCATATCTTTGTCCATTCTCCTAATCTGTCTAAATCCTTCTGTAGCTTCCCTATTACCTCAACACTACCTGTCCCTGCACCTATCTTTGTATCGTCTGCAAAATTTGGAACAAAGCCATCAATTCCGTCATCCAAATCATTGACATTTGAAGCAAAAAGAATCAGTCCCAACACAGACTACTGTGGAACACCACTAGTCACCAGCAGCCAACCAGAAAAGGCTCCCTGTATTCCCACTCTTTGCCTCCTGCCAATCAGCCACAGCTTTATCCATGCTAGAATATTTCCTGTAATACCATGGGCTTATAGCTTGTTAAACAGCCTCATGTGTGGCTGTTTAACAAGCTATAAGCCCATGGTATTACAGGAAATATTCTGAAAATCTGAAAATCCAAGTACATAGCAGCAATCAATTATTTTTTGTCTATCCTGCTTGTTACTTCTTCTAAGAATTCCAACAGATTTGTCAGGCAAGATTTTCCTTTGAGGAAACTATGCTGACTATAGCCTATTTATCATGTGCTTCCAAGTACGTAGAAACCACATTCTTAACAATCAACTCCAATATCTTCCCAACCACTGAGGTTCAACTAAATGGTCTAAATTTCCTTTCATCTGCCTCTTTCCCTTGTTAGAGTGGATGACATTTGCAGTTTTCCAGTCTTCCAGAATCATGCCAGAATCTAATGATTCTTGAAAGATAATTACGAAAGCCTCCACAATCTTTTCTGCAACCTCTTTTAGAACCCTGGGGTATACATAATCTGGTTCAGGAGAATTATCCACCTCCAGATCTTCAGTTTCCCAAGAACCTTTTCCATAGTGATGGTAACTTCACACTTTTCATTACTCCGGACATCTGGAACTTCTACCATACTGCTAGTGTCTCCCACAGCAAAGACTGATGCAAAATACTTATTCAGTTCATCTGCCATGTCTTTGTTCTCCTACTACTACTTCTCGAACATCATTTTCCAGCAGTCTGATTCATATACACTCTTGCCTCTCTTTTACACTTTATGTATCTGAAGAAATTTTGGGATCCTTTTCAATATTATCGGTTAGCTTACTTTGGTATTCCATCTTTACATTCTTAATGACTTTTTATTTGCCTTCTGATGGTATTTAAAAGCTTCCCAATCCTCAAACTTACCACTAATTTTTGCTCTAATTTATGTCCTCTCGTTTTTTTTTGTTGGCTTTCACTTCCCTTGTAGGCCACGGTTGTGTCACCTTGCCTTTAGAATACTTCTTCCTCTTTGAGATGTACCGATTCTATGCCTTCCAAATTGCTTCCAGAAATTCCAACCATTGCTGCTCTTCTGTTATCCCTACCAGTGTTCTTTTCCAATAAATTCTGGCCAACGCCTCTCTCAAGCCTCTGTAATTTCTTTAATCCATTGTAATACTGATACATCTAACTTTAGCTTCTCCTTCTTAAATTTCAGGCTGCATTTGATCATATTGTGATCACTCTCCCCTCAGGGTCCTATTACCTTGAGCTCGCTATTCAATTCCAGTTCATTGCATAACATCCAGTCCCATAGTTATCCCCTAATGGGCTCAACTACGAGCTGCTCTAAAAAGCCATCTCATAGGTACTCTAGAAATTTCCCCTCTTGGAATTCTGCACCAACCTGACTTTCCCAATCTACCTGCATATTGAAATCCCCCATTACTATTATAACATTGCCCTTTTGACATGCATTTTCTATCTCCCATTGTAATTTGTAGACCACATCCTTACAACTGTTTGCGGTCTGCATATAACTCCCATCAGAGTATTTTTTATCCTTGCTGTTCCTTAGCTCTATCCACAATGATTCAACACCTTCTGACCCTATGTCACCTCTTTCTAATGATTTAATTACATTTTTTACCAACAAAGCTATGCCACCCCACTCTGCCTTCCTGCCTGTCTCTCCTTGGACATTCAGCTCCCAGCTATAGTCTTCTGTCAGTCATGATCCAGTGATGTCTACAACATCATACTCGCCAATCTATAACTGTGCTTCTATTGGTTTTTAGAACTTTAAAATTATTAACTCTGACACAAGCTCTTCTCAACTGTTTTTAATTACTAACCTTCAGCCTTGTTTCAATTATGCAGTGAAATGAGCAACTGAAACCACTGGCCTCTCTGAGTTTTATCTATCTTTAAATATTTTAATATAATTGCTAACTCTCAACGGGCTTAACCAATAATGCTCCCTATATTAATCACTGATGACTATAATCAAGGCAACATTTCCTATCATTGGAATGCCTTCTGTTTTCATTCAAAGTCTCAGGTGAAGGACTTTAGGCAGTTCTTTTAAATTATGAAAGCTCAAAATTAATTTTGTAAGATTTGTATTTTTAAAGCTCTCATACAATTTGACAAATCATTTCCCAAACCTAGCAGCAATTCTTATTCAGAGCTATTAACAGTTGTCTGCATTTCCACAACTAACTGGTCTGTGATGTAAATCTGTAAGGGCAAAATTGGGTGAACACTTTTTACCTATTAACAAATACTTCCTTAACTAAACAAATCATTATATCTCGATGACAAACCAAGTATTTTCAGGAAAGGCATGTAAGCAAGAGACAATAGCTGTCACTAGATTATTTTAACCTCTCACTCATTTATGTATCCAATTTCCTTTTAAGATATTGACTTTTCTGCTGTTACTTCTTTTTAAAAAAGCCTAGACACAACATTTGTTTATAGAGTTTAATACCTGAGGATTACTTGTACCGTTTTGATGATGTTGGTGATTGACGGGGCTCCATTTCCTGGATTTTCTGAGACAAACATATAAACTTCGAAATCATGGCACCCCCTTCAGTCGATGCTACTGCTAGATCCTTGAGCTTCATATTATTGTTGGACTCTGGACCATCATTCTGCGTTCCAAGTTTTAAGGGCAATTTCCATTTTTAATGAGATCTCAGAACACTGAGATGGTCCAGAGTCCAACAATAAAATGGAATCCAAGGATCTAGCGTTAGTCAGATCTAAGCTTAATTACATATTATAATTGGCACCCTATTCATGGAAGCAATGGCTTAGGGATTTTGCTTCTGTGTGTTGAGATTTTGCTTATGACACATTAAAAGCAGCTGTGATTGGGGGTTAAAGTTGCAGATGCTGGAAACCTAAAATAAATAGAGCAGGTGCTGGATCATTATTGACCAAAAACTCCACTTTGAAGCTATTCTGAAAAATATAAAGGACGAGTTCCCCAAACTGTATCTGGTTTTGCCAAGTGGATTAAACCGTATCGTGAACATCAAATGCAATATACTTGATTGGGGAAAAAGTATAAGTGAATCATTGCTTGGGAGGAGTATTTATATCCCTGGATGATGGGAAGTGGAGAAGTAAAGGGATAGTTGTCCATCTCCCATTGCTGTGAGGGAAAGTGCCCTGAAGAGTGGAGTGAGCACTAGTGAGGATTAAAGAGTGACGATGGAAGAGTAAACCAGGGTGATATGGAGCAGTAGAAGCACTTGCCACCTTGTAATGGAGAAAGGGAGGAACAGATTCAGCTGACAGAATCATGAAGAAGGTGGTGGAAATCACATCCTTTGACTGAGGGCTGGTGGTTTGGAGGATGAGGGTAAAGGCAACCTCTCTTTCGTATAAATGGAATGAAAGGGGTCCAAGAAGTAGAACAAAAACCGTTGAAATCCTTCTCAATGATAATGGATGGAAACTGTAGTCAAATAGAAAGGAAGACATCTCAGAAATACTTCTGTAGAAGATGTCGTCATCAGAACAGGTATAATGGATTTGGGGAAACTAGATGAAAGGAGTGATACCTTTACAATAAATGGGGTGGGAAGGAATCAGGATATCTATGGAGACTATGTACTTGTAAAAGACATTAGTTGTTAATCCATCTCCTGACATGCAGGTAGAAATGTTGAGAAAGGGAAGAGAGAAAAATAGATCAGATAAAACTGAGATCAGGATGCAAGTTGGCAACAAAGGTGATGGAACATTTGAGCTTAGCACCACCAGAGCAGTTACCAATTTAGTGGACAAAGAAGTAAGGCAGGGGACTGAAAGAAGAACACACCCATATATTTCATAAAGGAATAGTCTTGACTTGGAGCCAGCTGGAGTCCCATAGCTACATCTATGATATGAGAAGAGTCAACGGAGAAATTGTTCAGTGTGAGAACAAGTTCAATGAGGTGTGATGGTGCAGACTGACAATTTGGGTGTCTGTTCAAGGAAAAAGCAAAGGGCTCTCAGGCTACCTGGGTGAGGAATGGAGATTTAGAGGAACTGAAGTTCCATGCCAAAAATGAGCCAGTTGGGACCAGGAAACTGGAAGCTGTCAAAATGACAGGAAATCCTTGCCAGATTTCGAAGCTCAAGCTGAGCAGCCAGAGGAAGCAAGCTGAAAACCAACATCCTTTACATGTAGAAATGAACGGAGCATGAAATCCTATTTATAGCCATTTCTATGCTGGTTTTTATCTCAGACAGTATAAAGTTCATGCATTCATTCTAATTCTAATAAGTGACTTGAAATATAACTTAAATATTGTGGATGTGGAAAACTGAAATGAATACAAAAAGTGTTGAAAATATGCAGCAAGATGGGTAACAGGATTAAAGTTTTAGATCAATGACCTTCAGAAAGTAAGAGAAACACAGATTTTAAAATGTAAGGAAAGGAAGAGGAGGAAAGAACAAAAGGAAATATCCATGATGTATCATGGATATCCATGGTAGGCAAAACAGATTAAATGACATCAGCACTGATAATGCAAAAAACCTGGGGGTGACAAATGCAGAATGGTTATCTGAGTTTACCAAATGGAATTTGAAATTTGGAAGGAATGCCACAAATTTGGAATGAAGTACTGGAATTTTCGTTGACTCAAATTGTGAACTCAATCTTGAGTCTGGATGGGTGTGAAACCTTTCTGGAAGATGATACTGTTCCTTAGATTTACATCGAGCTTTGTGGAAGACCAGCAGAGAGATCAGAACATTCACAGGGTTCTAGAGTAGAAATTCCCAAAGATTTGCAACATTCAGTATTATGAAATTTATCCTCATTTATTTGCAAAATGTTTGATCCCTTTCCCCGAGACAATACTCGCCCCTCAACTGTACGTTGAGGAAATAGGCTTGCAGTATATATATATAGAGGTAGAAGACCAAGGAAGTCAGGATGACTGCTTGTAGAATACTGGTTCTGCCACAACTGGAGGAGTGTGTATGGGCACTACACCTCAGGAAACATAGTAATCTATGAAAAAGGATCTAGTAATTTCCCGGCATATATAACATCTATGGACTCCAGTCGCTCCAACAGTTCCACGACCATCTGAACAGTATACATCTGAACATTCAATTTATGATGGAGATGGAGAAGAATGGTTGCCTCCTGTTCCTGGACGTTCTAATATGACAGAAACTCTACAGTAGCTTCAGATATGATGTCTATCAGAAACCCACTCACACGGACTTACATCTCAACAATAACAGCCACCATCACACCTCCCAACAAAGTCTGGTTCTTTCTACTTTGATTAACCATGTAAAAACCATTTTGGACCAGGAGAGGTTCCCTGAGGAAATAAGATTATCATGCACGACATTCCTAATGAATGGCTACGACATGAAGAAAATCAATCAGGCCCTTAAAAGGGCCGATGGAAAAACCAGGTAGCCTAACAGTGAGGAGGAACCTGTCACTACCACCTGTCTTCCCTATACTTGCACGGTTTCTAGAAGCATTGCCAGGATCCTGAAGAAATTCTGAATTATTATCATCCACAAACCCATAAGGAAGCTCAAATCACAGCTTATGTGGTTCAAGGATGACCTGGGATTCAAGTCGTCTCAAGTCGGCACTTACAGGAATCCCTGGGAACACAGAGCAGCTAGATGTGACACACAGTGGAAACCTGCATCAAGGAGCACAGGAGATGTATCTGCTTGGGTGGCCAAATAATGGTAGCAGAATATTGCACTTGCATTGGCCATTGGATTGACTTTGATGGCACAAAACTACTGCGCTGTGCCAATGGCTTTTGGTATTGCTTAGTAAAGCAAGCCATTGAAAAAACAAGAGGAAAAGAACTTTAACAAAGTTGAAGGTCTCACTCTGAGTAAGAACTGGAATCCGATTGAATACAAGGTGGGACAGCTGAAACCTGATTGGATGAGGGCTAACCAATCAGGAGGGACGGTCTATGGGGGGAGGGTATAAATACCACCAGACTAGACATGCCTAGGCATCATCCCCGATGAAGATGGCAGAGTTGGTCATTAAAATGTTTGTTATAATTGATACCTGTACCCAGCTAGAAGAGTTAATAGAAATCTATAGTTAAGAGTACAGAATATTTTAAAATGGTTCTACTAATGGTGGATGTTAGTAGACTGAAGAAGCTAGATTTGTTGTCTTTGGAACAGAGGAGCTTTTGAGGCAATATCATAGAGGTATTAAAAATCCAGAAGATCATAAACAGAATGGATAGGGATAAACTGTTAAGGTTAATGGAAAGGGTGATTAGAAATACTGTAAAATTGAACTAGGAATGAAGAATGAAAGTACGTAATTGGACCAAAAGTGACATGACAAAGAGTTTTATGCAACAGGCGGTTAAGATTTGGAATTCTCCTGGGGTGAGAGTGACAGGGGATTCATTTGTGGTGTTCCAAATGAGCTGGTTAAGAATCTGAAAGGAAAAAAAATTACAGAATGACGAGGAGAGGGGAGGAGTAAGATCAGCTGATAAATGGTTCCAATTTCCAATCAAAATTGGATTCCAAGGTTTCTTCCAGTCTATGCGAGAAACACACATTTGCTGATCAAGCCTGCTTTTTCCAGTTTGGTCTTATGACAAAAATAAAACAAGTATTACTTTTGTCCCATCTCTTTCCTGCTTTAATTTGTACCTTATAACTATTCTCTTAGACATCTCCTGTGCTCCATCCAATCTGATTAATTTTATTTCCAAAGTACATTGAAAACTTTTAGAAAGAAGCATTATAAATGCAATTTCCCACTCTTGTCCATTACATGCCCATTCTAACACAGGACTATTGCTCAATACTTAGTGTAAATTAATCATTTAATCAGCAATTATTGTTTTATATGTGCTGACTAAAGATTTTGTGCAACTTTCTATATTTTGCGACACCTTGATGCACCATGATTCAGTGGTGGAGGCAGATACACTAGTGAAATTTAAGAGACCACTAGACAGGTATATGGAGGAATTTAAGGTGGCGGTTATATGGGAGGCAGGGTTTAAGGGTCGGAACAAAATTGTGCTGCATCGTTCTATGTCTATATGGTAGCAGCTCAATGTATAAAAGCATGCATACATGGTCAAGAGGTTCAGTTGTTGATCAGACCAAGCATCAGATTGGAGAAGAAATGTGATCTAAGTCACATTGACTGTAGAATGATTGCTGGTGCCAGACAGGGTGGTTTGAATATCTCAGAATCCACTGATCTCCTGGGATTTTCATGCAGAATAGTCTCTGGAATTGACAGAGAATTGTGCAAAAATCAAAAAGTCATCCAGTGAGGCAGTTCTGTGGGTGAAAATGCCTTGTTTTTGAGAGAGGCCAAACAAGAATGGCCAGACTGGGTCAAGCTAACAAGAAAGTGACAGTAATTTGAATAGCCACGCGTTACAACTGTAGTGTTCAGAAGAGCACCTCTGCACAGACAACACGTTGAACCTTGACACAGGAGGGCTACAGCAGGAGAAGAACATGAACATACACTCGGTATCCACTTTACCAAGTACAGGAGTGATGCACCATCAATAACTCACTCTGAGACGTAAGAAGCGAGATATCGGCTTTTATTGACTGGAAGAATGAACAACACTACATCCTGGGGAATGAGGCTGGGCATCAGGCCTCAATCGCCTTTATACAGGGGTCTGTGGGAGGAGCCACAGGAGCAGTCCAGACAGGTATATGTAGTTCACCACAAGGAGGTACATAATAAAGTGGTTACTGAGTGTAGTATGACCCTAAGATGAAGTTCCAACTATCTGCTCCAGCACTGTTTCCTATCACTAACCCTCCCAGACCTCGCTTCATAACATCTACTACTAAAATATAATTCCCAATTTTAATTCTGATTACTCCATGACTCACCTGACACACCTTTCACTGTACACTTTCTGCAAACTTCATGTCATGAAAATTCTACTGTCTCTTTCATTAGCTCACACCAACTGCTGTTTACCATAACAACCTACACACCTTAATTTGCAAGTGTGGCAATACCTGAGTTTTAAATTCACATTCATGATTTCAAATTGCTCCATGCCTTTGGCCATACTTGCTTCTGCCACCCTTTTGAAACATTCTACCAAATAAAGTTGATCACTTGTATTCTGTGTTCTTCTTTTTAGACTTCTTGCAAATCTTCCTCAATTGAATTATGCCACTACTGGCAGCAAAGGCCCTCAGCTATGAATCAGAATCAGGTTTATTATCATTGACTTGATATGTCATGAAGTTTTCAAGCATTTGTGCAAAGACATAAGATTACTATAAATTTAAAAATAAATAAACAGTGCAGTAAAAAAGTGAATAATGAAAAAGTGTTCATGGGTTGCTCAAAAATTTGATGGTGGAGGAGAAAAAGCTGCTCCTAAATGGTTGAGTGTGAGACTTCAGGCTCCTGTACCCCCTTCCTGATGGTAGTAACAAGAAGAGGACATGTCCCGGATGATGAGGATTCTTAATGATGGATGCTGCCTTCTTGAGGCATTGTCCATAGAAGATGTATTCAAGGGTGGTGAACATTATGCCTGTGACAGAGTTGTCTGAGCCCATAACCTTAGGCAGCCTCTTGCGATCCTGTGTATCAGAGCTTCCTTGACAGGTTGTGATGCAACCTGTCAGAATGTTCTCCACTGTATACCTATGAGAATTTTCAGGAGTCTTCGGTGACATCTGAGAAACAATCCATGAAGTGGGATATACTTCTGAAACAAATCTTTACAACAGAGCATTCAAATTATCCTTTGGTCATCAAAGTCCTGAGAAGACAGACATTGAATGTGCAACACTCAGAACACAATGGCACCATAAGTGTGAAGGATTTTGCAGAAGCTTCATAAAATGGCCAGGTTGAGAGATTTTTTGTTAATGTATATATGTTTTCAAGGGTGTAAAGCAAAAATTGAAAAAGATGCCATTGAACATGGAGGTGGGCAAAATGGACTTCTTGGACATCCATATCAAATTTTGATAGGAAGGTAAAACTATTATGCACATTAGAAATGAACTGGCAAGACACATAGGACTCTGCTTTACACAAGGACAAACAATTGAGGAGCTGGTATTGGTAACCTAGTGGACTACAATTGCCATAATATTCATTTATTGCTTCGTTGGCTATAATAGCAAGAAAGTTTCAGATCTCCTCCATACTACCTGGTCTTTAATGATGGAGCTGAATGTCTCTACTTATTTTGAAATAAGTCATGAAGAGATCCGTTTCAAAGGTAATTTCACTTTAACAATGAGTCAGTAGTTAGTTAGTTATCTATTTGTTTAAGTATCATACAATGCCAAAATGCTGTTGTATCATAGACTTCTAACACACTTAATTAAAATCAGCTTGGCTGAAGAAAGGTGAAGTAATGGCAATTGAAGCAAAAGCAAAATAATGATTCACATCCAAAAAATGTGTGGAGACAAAGGCAAACAGGACCGTGTTATAACAAGTAAGGCACTTGGAAATGGGATATTTGTGAGATAGGTAAGTTGGAATTCATGATTTGTAAAACTGATGCTTTCATTACTATGTCAGAATCTGCTTTTGGAGTTGGGGTAAAGTATCAGTTTGAATAGATAGAATTCTCGCAGAAGTTACCATTAAGTTAGTCTTGGGTATGGATGAAACCATTCCTCGGTGAAAGTGCTGAATTGAGGAAAAGCTAATTGCAACAGTATGAGGCAAAAACCAGGGACTGTAGGTTGGGAACAGCTGTTTGTGGATAAATCCATATTTGACATGTCTTTCAACAATCGGTTGATTGGAGTTCAGGACCAGCACATCCCTATGAAATGAAAGATAAGAATGGCAAGGCTAGGAAAATTTGGATAATAAAAGATCATGTAAGTTTAGTCAAAAAGGAAAAGGAAACACAAGTAAAGTTTAGGAAGTGGAAGTGAGACAAGGCCCTTGAGGAATATAATGGAAGCAGGAAATAACTTTAAAAAATTAGGAGTGATAAAAGGGATATGAAATGTCCTTAATTGTAGGATTAAGGATATTGTATACATTTGTTAGATGTAAGTGAATATCTAGGGGTAAGAATGGGTTCTTTCAAAGACAAAGGAGGAATATCTACACGGAGCCAGAAGAATTGAACAAGGAAGTTAATGAGAAAGTGAATGAACTAATAAATATTTCATTTTGGTGGTCACCAAGGAGAAGGACGTGGATGATGGTGAGATTAGGCAGGAGTATTTGAGGACGCCACAGTAGTGTAGCGACTAGCAGGATGCTATTACAGCTCGGTGTGTTGGAGTTCAATTCTAGTGTCCTCTGTAAGCAAGTTTGTACATTCCTCCCTATGTGTGTGTGGGTTTCCTCCAGGTGATTCGGTTTCCTCCCACAGTCTAAAGACACCAAAGATGTACTGGTCATTGTAAGTTTAAGCCAGGGTTAAATTAGTGTGATTCTGGGTAGCGTAGCTCAAAGGGCTTGAAAGGCCTTTTCTGCACCATATACAAATATTCTGTGACATGTCAATGTTATGAAAGAGGAGATATTGAGTTTCTTGCAAAGATTAAGATGGATGTTCTCAGGACATGATGAAATTTATCTGAGGGAAGCATGGGGCCATAATGGAGAACTTTGTACTGTCTTTAGCCATGGGTCAAATTCCAGAAGATTGCAGAATATCCAATGTTGTTTCTTTATTTTAAAAGATCAACAAGGACAATTCAGGAAATTATTGGCTAGTGAAGGTAAAGAAATTATTGAGGAAGAATCTTAGGAATAGGATTTACTTGAATTTGGAAAAACATAAGACTTATTAGGGGATAGTCAGAATAGCTTTGTGGTGAGGCCAATCCTGTCTCACAAATATGATGCAGATTTCTGAGGAAATTATCAAAATAATTGACAACAGTAGGGAAATTGATTTTGTTTACTTGAACTTCAGTAAAGCATTTGACCAGGTCTCTTGTGGTAGTTTGGTCCAAGAGAATAAGTTTTTTTTTCTTTTTACGAATATGGGTGTTAATACTTATTGTCCATCTCTAAATACACCTAAGAAAGTGATACTGAGCTACATTCTCGAATTGTTAAGCTCGTTTGGTGAAGACATTTCTACAGTGATGTTGGGCAGAGAATTCCAGGATTTACTATATCCAAAAAGCACAAAGAAAGGATGATATAATTTCCACGGCAAAAATGCTGTGCAACTTGGTGAGGAACTTGCAAGTGTTTCCATCTCTTTCCTTGTCCTTGGTGGTAGAGGTAGCAGGTTTGAGAGCTACTGTTTAAGTAGCTACAGCAGTAAGTACCCACAGTGCATTTTGTAGATGGCACACAGCAGTTAATGGCCACTGTTTGCAGCTGCTGACGAGAACACATTTTGAACGAGGGGTATGGGATCCTTTTTCCTACTAGTTTCGATTTTCCTGTGTGTGTTGACAAGTTCGTTCATCCAAATGGGTGAACAGTATACCTTAATCTCCCTGATTTTCTTTCTACTTTGTACTTACTGTGAATGTCTGCAATAAAATTAATCTCAGGGTTTTATATGGTGACATACAGTATATGTACTTCGATAATAATCCTCTTTGAACTTTAAATGGCTCCCGAACTGACGTGGATAAATTCATTCATCACTTCTTTGAACTGATTCTATGATGTATACTTTCAAGGATTCTTTACAACTTATGTTCTCAGTATTATTTTTATTTGCACAGAGGGTGTTTGTATACATCCAGTAGCCACTTTATTAGGAACACCTGTACACCTACTTGTTGATGCAAGTATCTAATCAGCCAAATCATGTGGCAGCAGCTCAATGCATAAACGCATACAGATATAGTCAGGAGGTTCAATTATTGTTCAGATCAAAAATCAAAATGATGAAGAAATATGATTTAAGTGACTTTGACTATGGAATGATTGTTGCGATAAGATGAGATGGTTTGGGGTTCTCAGAACCTACTGATCTCCTGGGATTTTCAGACACAACTGTCTCTAGAACTTACAGAGAATGTTGCAAGCTCCCCCCCCCCAAAAAAAAATCCAGTGTGCAGCAGTTCTATGTGCGAAAACAACTTGTTAATGAGAGAGGTCAGAGGAGAATGGCCAGACTGGTTCAAACTGTCAGGAAGGTGAAAGGTAACTCAAATAACCATGTGTTACAACAGTGGTGAATGCACGGCACATCAAACCTTGAAGTGGATAGGCTACAGCAGTAGAAGACCACACCAAATTCACCAGGTGTACCCAATAAAATGGCCATGAGCATCTCCAACAAGTGTGATTATAACCCTTTACTCTTTTTATTTAATGGCATTTCCATTAAATCTCCTGGCATCCCAAAGCCTTTCAACATTCAAAGTAAATTTATTATCTAAGTACACTTTCTGAAGGACATCCAGCATTTGGGTTGGTTTGTAGCCATGGTTTTTCCAGTTAACGGTGATCAAATGATTTTTGTAGTGCAGTGTCTCAAGATGGAAATGCCATTAAATAAAAAAGAGTAAATGGTTATAATCATACTTGTTGGAGATGCTCATTGCCTAGCACTTCTGTGGCATGAGTTTTACTTCCTACCAATTAATTCCTGAATGCTGTCCATGCCTGGAAGGCAAGAATTGCTTCATTTACTGAGACTTTACAAATGAATTGAATATCATACCAACATGAGTGAACATTCCCACTTATGTCCATATTATAGAAGTAGGGCCATTGACAAAGCAGCTGAAGATAGTTGCATGGAGGACTCTGCCACTAGAAACCTGTAAAATTGATTATCCTGCAACTATCTTCCTTTTTGTGAAAAATGACTCAATACATTGTAATGTATTCCTCTTGATACCCATTGACTTCAGGTTTACCATAACTCAGGGTAATGTTTTAGCATGGATAGAGGATTGGTTAACCAACAGAAGGCAAAAGTTTTGGATAAATGAGTATTTTCTGTTCGGCAGAATGCTGCAGGGGTCCACAATTGTTCATGATATACTGTACATTAACAAATTAGAAGAAGACACAGCATAGCTTATCTAAGTTTGCTAATGATGCTAAATTGAGTGGAAAAGCAAGTTGCGTAGAAGATGCCTGCAGAGAAATATAGATAGGTTAAGTGATTGGGCAAGAGCCTGGCAGATGGATTACAACATTGGTAGATGTGAGTGTTCCACTTTGGAGGAAAAAATAGAAGATCAGATTATTATTAAAATGATGGAAGATTGCAGCATGCTGTTGTGCGTACAGACTTGGGAACACTTGTGCATGAATTGAAAACATTTTATTTGCAGATGCAAGTTTATCAAGAAGACAAATGGAAATTCTGCCTTCGTTGTCACAGGGATTGAGTTTAAGAGCAGGGAAGTTATGCTGCAATTGTACAGAGTACTGGTTAGGCCACACTTGGAGTACTGTGTACAGTTCTGATCTTCCTTATTTGAGGAAAGATAAATTGGCTCTGGAGGCTCATCAGGTTGCTTCTGGAGATTAGGAAGTTATCATTATGAGGAGAAATTGAGGGGCCTGTGATTATACTCACCGTAATTCAGAAGAATGAGAGGGGATTTTATAGAGACACATAAAATTATGAAAGGCATATATAAGATAGAGGTAAGAAAATTGTTTCCACTGGTAAGGGAGACCAGAACTAGGGAACATAGCCTCAAGATTCAAGAACAGATTTTGGACAGCAGTGAGGAGAATCTGCTCTTCCCAGAGTGTAGTGAAGCTGTGGAATTCCTTGCCCAAGGAAACAGTAGAGGCTACATCATTAAATAAATTTACAGCACAATTAGAAATATTTTGCATAGCCAGTGATTTTAACAGTTATGGGGAAATAGCAGGTAGTTGGAACTGAGTCCACAGTCAGACCAGCCATGACCTTATTGAATGGCGGAGCAGGCTCAATGGGCCAGATGGCCTGCTTCTATTTCTTATGTTCTTTGATGCCACACTTAGTCAAATAATTTCTCAAAAGCAATTATACTTGCTCCATCTTTGGCATTCAGCTATTTGCTCCATTTTTAGATGAAATTTGTGGTTGAAATATTGAGGTTACCAACCAAATTGTTCTCGATAAAGTCAAAGTAGGCTTTGATAAGCAGGCTACAGGAAAGGAAATGCTGCTTGATGTCACTGTCCACGACATCCTCCTTCACTTCTTGATATCACATTGGAATGAATCACAGTAACTACACACTGGCTTCAATGAATGTTAGAATGTCAAGATATTCACCATCTAATTCAGACTAAATATGACTGTGAGTGTTTCATCTTTGTTCTTAGCACTTAACTCCTGGGTCTCTACCAACTGTGATTGGAACGTTCTTCCTTCTATTGGCTGTATATCACCTTTCAAATGTAGACTGCAGCCTCTGATGCAATGCTTACAAGATCTCTCTGCTCTCTCTGTTGCATGCTGTTTTTTGTTGTTTAGCATATAACCTGAAGTTTGACTAAGTTGGTACATCATTATTAAGCACATTTGGTATAAGATGCCGCTACGAGAGACATAGGCACATGGAACACAGAAAGGTATGCCAAAAGCAATATCAAATGTGCTTAATAATGATGTACCAACTTAGTCAAACTTCAGGTTATATGCTAAACAACAAAAAACCATGCAACAGAGAGAGCAGATAATGTACATTTAGAGCTTAATAATGTACATTATTATTAAGCACATTTGATATTGCTTTTGGCATACCTTTCTGTGTTCCATGAGCCCATGTCTCTCGTAGTGGCATCTTGTACCAATACTTTGGGCCTACTCTGGGCTGCTCCGTGGATTTGTCTCTTGGATCTAATTTGCCATGGAAAATATAGACGGATGAAAATAATGCGAGTAGACCAACAAATAGCAGAAGGAGTATGTTGAGAAATGTTGGAAGAATAGAAGAACAGAATAGTCTAAATGGGCATATGCAAGTGAATACTGCAGTGTCCATGGATCTGCCTGTTTGAAGTGCAACAAGTTAGCATACAGATACAGCTACCAAATAAGAAGGCAAACGGGGTGTTGGTTTTTGTTCCCAAGAAAATGGAGTATAAAAGTAGGGTCGTTTGCTACAACTTTACAAATTGCTGATGAGGTCACACTCCCAGATGAATGTGTTGCATTTTTGTCTCATTATTTAAGGAAGAATGCAGTTCAAAGGAAGTTCACTTGGATGATTTTTGAGATGAAAGGATTGCCCTCTGAGGAATGATTATGCAATGGTTGAAAGTGGATGCTGAAAAGTTGTTTTCCCTTGTGGAGGAATCTTGAAATAGCATGTCCAGAATAAATGTTTGCCTTTTTAAAAATGTGATTAGTGAAAATTTCTTCTCCCAGAAGTTCATGTATCTTTGGAAATCTTTACCTCAGTGAGCTGTGAAGACTTAATCACTGAATATACTCAAAGCAGAAATGAACATACTTTTGGTCTCGGGGGGGCGGGGGGGGGAGGGTGTTAAGAGTTATAGGAACTGAGCAGACAGCTGGAAAGGAGATTAAGATCAGAATAGATCTTATTTAAGGACAGATTCGGCCAAAGGGTCATATATTACATAGAAAAAAACTACAGCACAATACAGGCCCTTTGGCCCACAATGCTGTGCCGAACATGTACTTACTTTATAAATTACCTAGGGTTACCCATAGCCCTCTATTTTTCTAAGCTCCATATACCTATCCAGGAGTCTCTTAAAAGACACTATCATATCTGCCTCCACCACCATTGCCAGCAGCCCATTCCACGCACTCACCATTCTCTGCAGAAAAAAACATACCCTGACAGAATATTATGATGGCAGAATATAGTATTCATGGTAAGACTCTTGGTAGTGTGGAGGATCAGAGGGATCTTGGGGTCCGAGTCCATAGGACACTCAAAGCTGCTGTGCAGGTTGACTCTGTGGTTAAGAAGGCGTACAGTGTTTTGGCCTTCGTCAATTGTGGAATTGAATTTAGGAGCCGAAAGTTAATGTTGCAGCTATGTAGGACCTTGGTCAGACCCCACTTGGAGTACTGTGCTCAGTTCTGGTTGTCTCACTACAAGAAGGATGTGGAAGCCATAGAAAGGATGTAGAGGAGATTAACAAGAATGTTGCTTGGATTGGTGAGCATGCATTATGAGAATAGGTTGAGTGAACTCGACCTTTTCTCCTTGGAGCAACGAAGGGTGAGAGGTGACCTGATAGAGGAGTATAAGATGATGAGAGGCATTGATTGTGTGGATAGTCAGAGGCTTTTTCCCAGGGCTGAAATGTTTGCCACAAGAGGACACAGGTTTAAGTTGCTGGGGAGTAGGTACAGAGGAGATGTCAGGGGTAAGTTTTTTACTCAGAGAGTGGTGAGTGCGTGGAATGGGCTGCCGGCAACGGTGCTGGAGGCGGATACAATAGGGTCGTTTAAGAGACTTTTGGATAGGTACCTGGAGCTTAGGAAAATAGAGGGCTATGGGTAAGCCTAGAAATTTCTAAAGTAGGGACATGTTAAGCACAACTTTGTGGGCCGAAGGGCCTGTATTGTGCTGTAGTTTTTCTATGTTTCTACTCCACTTCTACTTTGTACTTTTTTGTGATTGTTTGTTTAGATATTTCACCAACACTATGTCTTTCGTATAATGCCATGTATCGAAAATCAGTCAAATATAATCCATGTTTCATTACAGCAGTAACATACTCATGATTCAGATTACTGATTCAACACCTCAAAGAAGCAGAAAGTATGTGAACTATTCAATTGCTGATCTTTTCCAACCTGACAATTCTCCTGAGTATCTGCACTTCTGACGTTTTGGCCTCTAGCATATCCCTGATGTTAATTAGTAGTCATCAATTCTGGAATGCTTTGCCTGGATGAGATTTGAAAGAGATGTTAAAAATCATGAAGGGGAAATCAGAATCAGGTTTAATATCACCGGCATATGTCGTTAACATTAACTTAGCAGCAGTAGTACAATGCTATACATTATCGTATTGGAAAAAAATAAGTAAGTCAATTACAGTAAATATATATATATGCAAATTAAATAGTTACATTAAAAATGCAAAAACAGAAATAATAAAAGTGAGGTTATGTTCATGTCCATTTAAATATGTGATGGCCAAGGGGAAGAAACTGTTCCTGAATCGCTGAGTGTGTTCCTTCAGGCTCCTGTACCTCCTTCCTGATGGTAACACGAAGAAGAGGGCATGTCCTGGGTGATGGGGGTCTTTAATGATGGCTGCCACCTTTCTGAGTCACTGCTCCTTAAAGATGTCTTGGATACTATGTACCCAATAAAGTGGAACTTTATTTGAAATAAAGATAAACTTGTTGCACTAACTCCAGGATTTATAACTGACAAGGACAGAATTATGTTGTCAAAGCAAAACAAAGTTAACACAAGGAAAGACCATGAGTGTTTTGGAATGTAGAAAAGGATGGTGGGTACTGATGTAATAGTAATCTGTAAAATTGAATTGGATAATTTCTGTAATCAGAAAAACAAAAATGCAGGCCTATTGACAGTCTGAGGAAACAGGGCTAGCTTATGAGAAGGACCAGCACAGACTGGATAGGCTGAACAGCCTTAATCTATTTCAATAACTCTAGTTTCTATGAATTCATCTGTAATTGAATTGCAGAACTAAGACCATAATCAAAGCCTAACTGCAGTCTCACCAAAGCTCCAAGCGTTTAAATAAACAGGAATAATGGGGAGTACATAATTCAATCTGGTGGTATCTTTGAATTTTCAATCATCACATTTTTCTTCATGTATTTATCTGATTTCCTTTTGAAGGATACTTTGGTAGCTGCCTCCATCACATATGCAGGCACTGCTTCCAGATTTCAACCACATGCTGCATAAAACATGTTTTTCTTCATGCCACTTTTTATTCTTTTCGCCTTTATTTTGTACCTGTGACCTCTAGACCAAAACCTCTTCCCCAAAGTAAACACCTTCCCTTATCTGTCCCGTGCAGAAGATACACTTCGATCAAATATGCACTCAGCCTTCTCTACATGAAAGACAGTACCAGCATCTTTAATCTACCCTTGGAACGGCAGCCTCTCATCCCAGGAGCTATCCTAATAACTCTTTTCTGGACCCTCTCTCCTGTCCTCGCATCATTGACTTCCAAAATTGAACACAGTGAAGGCTCGATCATTTTTTAATCAAGGGTTAACACGACTTCACTGCTTTAAAACTGCATCCTCCTTTGATAAAGGCTTAACCTCTATATGTCTTGTTCACAGCGTTTTCAACCTGCCAGTCCACTGTCAGTAATATACAGTATTAACACGTACCCCATAGTTTCTATCCACTGGTGGGTACCTCCACGCTTTTCTGATTTTGTATTAAATTTCCAATAATCGCTATAATTTCTCTTTGTAACGACCTGGTACTCCATGACCTTTGACTGGATTCGGATGCGGGTGACGGAATTTGTGACGTCAGGTGTCACCAACCCCCCTCCCCGCCCCGTCCTGGCGCGGGCGGACATGAGACTACAACACCCAGCATGCCTTGCCGCGACGCGCCGGCGATGGCGGCTGAGAACGAGGCGCGGTCTCCCAGAGTGCCCGGCGCGGTTGGGAGGGAGTGAATCGGGCGGTCGGGAGCGGTTAATAAAGCGATGCAGAAAGATGTAAGATGGCAGAGCTGCAGATGTTACTCGAGGAGGAAATCCCCGCCGGCAAGAGGGCGCTGATAGAGAGTTACCAGAACCTGGGTCGCGTGGCTGATTACTGCGAGACCAACTATGTCCAGGTAAGGGCTGGCGACGGGATGAGGAGCGAGGAGGTGATGTGGGAAACGGGGAGCGGAGAGGGCAGAGCGGCGGCGCCGCCAGCTCGCAACCCCGACGTGGGCCCGCTCACACACCATCCCAGCTGGCCTACGCCCGCATCCTGCTACTCCGGGTCGGGTGCTGGCTTGCCTCGGCCAGCCTCGCAGCTGTCGGGTCGGTCCCGGTTTCAATGCGGAGGCAACGCAGGGTGCGCGGCTTAAAGTCACTTTAGGAGGGAGTCGGCTGTGCCCGTTCCGCAGGATTTAACAGCCCAGCTCCACTCCTGCCCCCCTGAGGGTGTGCCGATCTATGTGACTCATATGTGAGCACTCATTCCCCGGGTAGTCGGTTGTGCTCGCTCGCCTAATAATTTCTTGCTGCTGCTTCTATTCTTCGCTGTGGAGGCGCTTGCTCTACAGTTTTGGAATTTTATTCAATGCTTTTGTTCTGAGACGTGCTCTTCCTTGCTGCTTTGTACTTAACCAATGTCTATCTTTTGGGGAATATTGCAGCAGCGGAAACTAATTTTCGATCTAGTGTACTTGTATATTGCAAGTTATAGTGTTTGTTTTAAAAGTTGTGGCGTTGATTTTTATGTGCAGAATTGTGTTTGGATCCTTTGGGTGCGAAACATTTCCCGTGTCTGAGTTTGCCGCTGCTGACGAAAACTTAGCTGGAGTCTAGTTTCGTGTTAACTTTCTGAGTAGATCGTTTAAGGCTTGGCTGTCCTTTTCCTCAGCGGAACTGACATTACTACCCGTTTTTAATCTTCTCCCTCCCCCACCCCACCCCACCCCTGCCAATCGCCACCCATCTATTCGCATTCCTCAGCGGTGTTCAAGTAGTTCTGGACGGAGCGTGTAACTTGGTTTCATCCCGGTAACCGGATAAGATGCCTACTTCCACCCGGGAGTTAGTTAGATACACTGAATATGCGGAAGATCAGATTCTTTGCTTTTTTTTGCAAACGGAAATATGGCAACTAAATAGAGAAAGCTGCAATATGTAGTCTGACTTGTCAACTGTAATTGGTTTGGAGTTTAAAGCCACAGTAGATATTTGTAACTTATTCGAGCACTTTGTAAATGAGTTTTGTAAATTTGCTGTTTCGATTAAATACAGAAATGTATTAAACTTTCAATTTTTACTTAGCCTGGATATACTTTTTTTGTTTGAAGTAATTTTCTTTTTCAGTCGTGTGCTGAACATAGTGAGGTAGTAATAGACAATTTAAATAACACTTTAAAGTTTGAAGTGTTAACTTACGTCCTACTAAAAACGACCTCCTTGCCTACACTCAAAGAAAATATTGCAGAATTTAACTGCCTTTTTTAAGTTTAAAAATTGTTCTGATGTCTCCAAGAAGGATTTCCTGATCAACTGCCAGGGTTTAGATGGTAACGCTTGAATTGAAATCAACAGGTTTATATTTAAGTCAGCTTGGAGATCTGTGTACAGATCTGGCTTGACACAGAATTTAGAAACCAGATGGCTCAAGGATGAACTTGCATGAAGACATCCCAGGAACTAAAGACAGCACATCGAAGGCAAAAGATTGTAAAGGTAGTGGGTTAGTGTAGAGTTAATGGCAGATTATGCCAGGGGTGATAGTGGGGATAAGCTTCCACTACCTATTAAGTGCTCCAGTGGTGTGCATTTCAAATAGCCTCTGACAAACAAACTGTCACGTATGGGCTTGGCTATTATGCATGGTGGAACAGGAAAAGGGACAAAGAAGGGTTACCAGCTCATCTAGGAGAAGGAAAACTGTCAAATCTCCACTGCCTTCCAGCTATACCCACTCACGAGGAGGACTTTGGAAATACATTCTGAAGAAAAGTCTAGAGCTGCAATCCCTAAGGCAGTTATATGTTCAGTTTAACACAGTCTGGCAACTCCTGCAATGCTGCTAGCGCCAAACTGTAATGGTCTGTGCCGTTCCTTTGGACAGCTAGAACACAGTATCTATGGTTGACCCTGACCAATGGAGGATGTCAGTAGCAGATTAGAGATAACCAGAGTTGAGAGTCTGACTGATGGCTGAGTAGATATGGTTGAGAAAGCGGGCAAAAGAGATTTGAGTGTGCTCAGAGGAACGTGGAGACTGGGCAAGAGAGCTCTTACAGGATATCATTAGCATCTTACTAAACTTGACTGACAAGACACTGGATATTATTATGCATGATAGAGAGTTGGCAATAGCTCAGGCTCTGGCATGCAAGTTTGCAGGCACTTGGTTCAGGTCTAATTGGTGGTGAAGGTATGGGCATGATTGTAGGGACTGAAGATTGATTTCAGTCTGGAAAGTGTTATATTGATAGAAACTTTATTCGGAGTTTGAGGAGATTGGTATATCACCAAAGGCTCTCTCAAATTTCTACAGGTGTACAGTGGAGAGAGTATTCATATCAATTGCATCAATGCCTGGTATGTCCTCTTCCCATTACCACCATTGGGGAGGATGTACAGTAGTCTTCCCCTCCCCCATCAGATTTCTGAATGGTCCGTAAACACTAGCTCGCTTTTCCAGTTTTGCACTTTGTTTATGTTATATTTTATTATAACTTGCAATAATCTTTGAGTTTTACTTTTTGAGTTTTAAAAAAAATGAATCACAGTATGTCAGTTGTTCAGGGCTGTACTTGGGAAACTGCCTGGCATCCTCAGGACTGAAAGGGTTAAGAGATGTGGATCATTGTGTGTATTGGATATTGATCTCCTGGTTTTGGACTTGTGGTTATGTGGAGGGCCAAAGTAGCTGTCCTTGGATGCCTCGACTCTGCAGATAATAAATGTAAAGGGGAGTAATTTCAGCAGGTTATTTACATATTCAGCAGGTCAGAGGACAGCTACAAATGGGTGGATATATTGGCTGCAAGATGTTTGAAGGGAATGGGGTAATTGACAATGTCAGTTAAATACATAGACATTTGCTATTGCACAGAATTGCAATAACCAAAACTGAATATAAAGCTAGATTACTAGTATTGTAAAAATGACGAATGAAATGAAGAGACAATGGTGAATCATAGACAATGCCAAGTATGGTTTTGCTTTGGGTTGTCTTTTGTGATGGCTCAGGTCAAAATGTGGTTTGGAGTGATTCCCTTGTGGAAAAGATGAGCATGGATTTGGTAGCCATGGTAATTTTTCCTTTCTCTATAATACCCGAATGCAATGTATAATATATTTCTAACTAGAAAACTGTTTTAAATGAATTGACACAAATTTAGTTTTACTTTATCAATATAGCATTCTTTACCAATTGCAATAGCAACACATTATCACTCCAAACACTAATTTTGACTCTTCATTTCGTTCTTCATTTTTACAATGATTGTAATCTAGCTTTATATTCAGTTTTGGTTATTGCAATTCTGTGCAATAGCAGATGTCTATGTATTTAATTGACAGTCACTTTCTTCCACTTGCTCTCTGAACAAGACAAACTTTGGTATTCTAGAATACAAGCTGTTGATGTAGGTCTCCTGGTGGGAACCTTGGCATTGATCCCCAGCTCTTGATGCATATTGCAAGCTTGATGTTGTGCCACTAAGCTTATTTAATCTTGAGTGATCCAAACATAGATGTGATTATTATTTTTCTCATTTGATTTGCAAATGTGTCATAAGTGTACAATTTGAATGTGGTATTTTAGAAATATGAAGCATGTTGATATTTTTGAACAGTAAGTAGACTTGGAGTACAGAGATAAGCCTTTTGGTATATTATGTCTATGCCAACTCAAGACATAAGCAGTCTCATTCATTTATTTTTTTTACCAAGCCATGGGATCGACTGTGGTTCATAGAACAGCCCACAATGTTGTACTGACTTTTTAACCTACTGCAAGATCCATCTAACCTTTCCCTCCCACATAGCCCTCCATATTTCTCTCTACCCTGCTCTTTCTGTTGATAGATATAGAAATGTATATTAATATATTCATACACACCATTGACTTTCCTCTAATCACCTTAAAAGTATATCCTCTTGTATTAGCCATTTCTGCCATGGGGGTGGGTGGGGGAGAGGTGCTGGCTGCCCACTGTGCCTCTTATCAACTTCACCTATATCAAGTCTTCTCTTATTCTCCTTTGCACTGAAGAGAAAAGCCCTAGCTTACTCATCACTTCCTGAAAAGAAGTGTTCTCTAATCCAAGTGGCATCTTGGTAAATCTCCTCTGCACTCTAAAGTTTCCCTATCCTTATAATGGAGTGAAAATAACTAAACACAGCCCTCTAAGTGTGGTCAAATCAGTTTTGTAGACCTGTAACATTACCTGGTAACTCTTGAACTCAATCCCTCCACTAATGAAGGCCAACACAACATATGCTGCTTTATCCACCCTGTCAACTTACATAGCAACTTTAAGGGAGCATGGATTTGGACCCCCAAGTTCCCTCTGTTCCTTCATATTCAGAATCCTGCCATTAACTTTGTGCCCTACCTTCAGGTTCGACCTTCCAGAGTGTATCAATTCATACTTTTCTGGATTGAGCTCAATCTGCTACTTCTCTGCCTAGTTCTGTATCCTCTGTGTCCTGTTGTAATTTAGGATGACCTCCTCTATCCACAACACTAATCTTCATATAATCTGTAAAATTGTTACCCATTCTTTCACCTCCTCATCCAAGTCATTAATAAAAATCACAAAGTGCAAGGGTCCCAGAACTCATCTCTGCTGAGCATTACTAGTTATGGGCCTCCAGGCAGAATACTTTCCATCTATGGCCACCCTCTGCAAGCCAATTCTGAATCCATGCAGCCACCTTTTCTTAGATCCCATGCCTCTTGATTTTTCTGAATGAGCCTACCATGGTGATCCTTGCTAAAATCTATATCCACCACGTTCAAAGAAAATTTATTTTAAAAACTACTACTAAGTCACCATATACAGCCCAGAGATACATTTTTGGTGGACATTTTCAATAAGGACAAGAAACGTAATAGAATCAATGAAATCACAGACAAGAGGAAATCTGAGCAACACACAGAAAATGTTGGAGGAACTCGGCAGGCCAGGCAGCATCTATAGAAAAGAATACAGTCGACGTTTCGGGCTGAAGTCCTTCAGCAGGACTGGACAAAAAAAAAAGCAGAGTAGATTTGAAAGGGGAGGGGAGAAAGAAATGCCAGGTGATAGGTGGGACTTGGAAGGAGAGGGATGAAGCAAAGGGCTAGGATGTTGATTGGTGAGAGACAGAAGGTCATGGAAGAAAAGGTGGGGGGGGGGAGAGAGAGGGGTGCGCCAGAGGGAGGTAATGAGCGGGTAAGGAGATGGGAAAGGGTGGGGGGGGTGGAGGTATTACTGGAAGCTTGAGAAATTGATGATCATGCCATCAGGTTGGAGACTACCCAAACGGAATATAAGGTGTTGTTCCTCCGACCTAAGTGTGGCCTTACCCCAACAGTGGAGAAGGCCATGAAAGGACATAACGGAATGGGAAGAGGAATTAAAAAGGGTGGCCACTGCTTGGTCTGGTGCAACAAAATGGACAATCAACTAATGTGCAAAAGACAACAAATTGCAAATACAAAAAGAAAAAAAGCAAATACCGTAGATTCCGGACTACAGAGCGCACCTGATTAAAAGCCGCTGGCTCTAATTTTAGAAATAAAATCAATTTTTTAATTGTAAAGGCCGCACCGGATTTTAGGCCGCACCGCTACTTTTAAATATACATACGTATCGGTAACACAAATTACGTTGCATATACTTTTTTACTGAACAGCACGAACAACATTCCAATATCTCCTAGCGACTGGTAAAAATATATATACTGCAGCCTACCAGGAAAAGTTATTGATCGCCTTTAACTTAAAAGCAGCGTTTTCGCTCGGGTCTGACGCGCTCGCGTAACGCGATCGGGTCTGCTCGGGTCTGACGCGCTTGCGTAACGCGATCGGGTCTAATCGGGTCTGATGCGCTCGGGTCTGACGCGCTTGCGTAACGCGATTGGGTCTAATCGGGTCTGATGCGCTCGGGTCTGACGCGGTTGCGTAACGCGATCGGGTCTAATCGGGTCTGACGCGCTCGCGTAACGCGATCGGGTCTAATCTGGTCTGATGCGCTCGGGTCTGACGCGCTTGCGTAACGCGATCGGGTCTAATCGGGTCTGATGCGCTCGGGTCTGACGCGCTCGGGTCTTGCTTTTCTTCGAGTGTTTTCCATGTTGATGAGGGTGAGTACAAATGACTGATTTACAATAATTTAATTGTGAAAGTGCGCTTGATTTATCGTACAATTTCATTGGACCTCTGTGAACTACTCATCAATTTTATTGGTCTACTGTTACGAGGCAAAATGTTTACGAGGCGGCATGAAAAAAAACCATGTATTAGCCGCTCTGGATTAAAGGCCGCAGAGTTCAAAGCTGTTCAAAATGTGGGAAAAAAGTAGCGGCTTATAATCCGGAATCTACGGTACTCGATAAATATCAAGAACGTGAGATGAAGTGTTATTGAAATTGAGTCCTTAGTTGTGGCAACAGGTCAATGGTGGGGCAAGTGAAATTGAGTGAAGTTATCTCCTCTGGTTCAAGAGCCCGATGGTTGAGGTGAAATAACTGTTTCTGAAACTGGTAGTATGGGTCCAGAGGCTCCTTTATCTCCTCGATGGCAGCAGTGAGAAGAGATCATGGCCTGGGTGGTGGGGGTCCCTGATAATGGATTCTGCTTTCTTGTGACAGCACTCTTATCTAGATGTGTTCATTAGTGGGGAGGGCTTTACTCATGATGGACTGGCTGTATCCTCTACTTATTGTAGGATTTTCCATTTGAGGCACTGGTGTTTCCATACCAGACCGTTACGCAACCAGTCAATATACTCTCCATCGTACATCTATTGAAATTTGCCAGAATTTTTGACACATGCTGAATTTTTGCAAAATTCTAAGAAAGTAAGGTAGTTGCTGTGCCTTCTTCATAATGGCACTTAGCTGCTGGGTGCAGAACAGATCTTAAATGATAACACCAAGTTGCTGACCCTCTCCACCTCTGATCCTCTGATGAGGACTGGCTCATGGACCTCTGGTTTCCTTCTCCTGAAGTCAATGATTAGCTCCTTGGTCTTGCTGACATTGTTTTTGAGCTGCAAAGCTGGACTTGGTACCAGAGACCTCTGGTCTCTGCAGCTTTACCCTGACTGTTTGTTCCTCCCCCACCCCCCCACTACCATTTCTTTTTAAGGGGAATAGCCACAGTAGTACCCTGCTTTGTCTGTCTATTCCCTTTTTCTTCTCTTGACAGTCCCAATTACCTACCTCCTGCAACTTAGACGTGACTGCTTCCCTGTAGCTCCTATTTATTAGCTGCTCATTCTCCAGAATGTGTTTTTTTTTTACCCTTGTGAACGTAATGCCAAATTGCCATTTAGTGTCAGCTTTGTTCTTGTAATTTGTCTATTTGTTATTAAAACACATTTTTCTTTCCAAATCTTGTCACTTCTCATACACAGTCACAAAATTGTTTTCTTGTGTAATCTCACCTGTTAATAATTTAGTCTAAAAGACTTCTAATTACCTTAATTTAAATGTGCTGTTTTTATTGTGTACCTTTTTTGAGCAAGTTCAAATTGTTTTCCCTCTATTTTTACTTTGGGTTACAAATAGAAGCTGGGTTTTGCCAAATAGAGCTCTGAGTGCCCCTGATGGCCATTGAGCCCTCCTCATCTGTTAACTCATTCATTCCTGGAATCATTCTCATGAACCTGCTGGATGCTCTCCAATGCCAGCACATCTTTTCTTAGATAAGGAGCCAAAAACTGCTCACATACTGACCCATGCCTTATAAAGCCTCAGCATTACATCCTTGCTTTATGTCCTAGCCCCTCTTGAAAAATTGCATTTGCCTTCCTTACCACCTGCAAGTTAAATTTGAGGGAATCCTGTATGACCACTCCGAAGTTTCTTTGCACCTCTGATTTGTTTTTGAATTTCTCCCCATTTAGTTGTCCCTCACTGAACAGGTTTGTAATCCTGAGGCAATGTGTTGAACTTTGATCTATTCTAAATATCCTTACTTATAACCAATAGTGTGCATACTGCTGCAAAGGCAACCAGATTAGGGTCTTGTATAAATATAGTTATGCTCAACTCTTTGGATGTAAGCTGTCTTACTATTTGACTTCGATTACTTTTGGACCAGTAAACTCACTTGTGATAAATATGCAAGGGAATTAGCACCTCTGAAATGTATTCTTATACCAGCAACTTATTTTTCAAGATACGTTTTCTTCTTAAGAGGATTATTTTACATTTTCACGTGTTCACTATTCCTTTGGAGCTCTTTGATGTCTACTTGGTGATATAAAACTGGGAGGTAAGCTCAAAGCTGGTAAATGAAGTTGTTTCTTCGTTTATAATAATTTACCAAATCTGAAGCAGTTATCTTTCTGTTGTTCATTATGTTTTCTCCATTTTAATTTGCAACCTTTTAAAACTAAGTTTTCAATTCCTTTTTTGGTGAAGGGGAATCACCTTGAGTTGTCATCTGACCACATGCCTAAATAGTGACATTTAACATCTACCAGAATTGTATAGATTTCCTCTAAATGCTCTGTTAAATTAGATATTCCATTTGCTGTTTACACACTTATTATTAGGCTAAGTATTCTTTTGTCCTGTTATTAGACTAAACCAAGTAGCCTTAAAAAAATCTAGGTCTTGAATGTAATGTAGGACTTGTAGACAGCCTGGAAATGGGCCTTCCAGCCCAACTTGCCCATGCTGACTCTTAGTGCCCATAGCCCTCTAAATCTCTCCTTGCTATGTACTTATCTAGATGGCTTTTGTGTTGCTAAAATATTTCCCTCAACCATTATTTCTGACAACTCATTCCTAATACACCTCAGCAATTGCATGAAGTGCCTCCGGTGTCTATTTTGTATCTTGTCTCTGATCTTGACCTGTGCCTTGTTTTTAGTGCCTTCACCCTGGAGGGGAAGAACCATGCTTTCACCCTGTCTATGGCCCTCATGATATTGTATATATCTATCAGTCTTTCCTCGATCTCCTATATTCCAGCGAATAAAGTGCTAAGTTTAACATTTATGTCTTTAACTGTTCTGTTTTGTGTATTAGTGTTATGGATCTGTGCTTGATTAGTACACTGCAAGAGTTTTCAATTATGAATTTTCCTTTGATTGCTTGGATATCTTTCTGCTCATCACAGGTTCTCTGTCTTTATGAATCAAGTGAGCTTAATATACTCATTATAACCAATTCTCTAGGGTAGTCCTTATTTGAGAGTTATGGATTATAAACATTGCTACACCTTGCCTGCTATATCTCAGTTGACATTTAAACCAGAAAAGTTTGACTTCATTTTCCACAAAGGCAAAAACATAATTCCACAAATGTTAGAATATCATCTTTATTTTTGCTATGGGTGAGACAGACATTAAGAAAACTTGGAAGTTGTTTTTTATTTTCTTGCTTTTGGTAGCAGTTCAGAAGTGGTTTGAGTAAGTAATTGAATGTGTTGCTTAATTAATTGAATGCTGGCAGCATATGGAGTTGGAAAAGGAGGAAGAGAATCAAAATCAGATTTATTATCACGACATATGTGTGAATTTTGTTGTTTTACGATGGCAGTGCCAGATATAAAAAAAATTAGAAGTTACAAAAACTAATAGTGCAAAAGATGAATAAGGGAATGTTCATGGACCATTCAGAGATCTGATAGAGGGGAAGAAGCTGTTCCTGAAATGTTAAGGGGCTTCAGGCTTCTATACCTTGTCATCAATGGTAATAAAGCGAAGCAGGCATGTTCCAAATGGTGAGGATCTTTAATGGATGTCCTCAGTGGTGGCAGAGTTGTACCTGTGATGAAATTGACCGAATCTACAACCCTTTTGTAATGCTGTGCTTTGAAGCCTCACACCAGGCTATGATGCAACCCTACATGACATATCAAACTCTTAATGAAGTGGAGCTGCTGGTGTGCCTTCGTGATGGCATCATTGTGTTGGGATACAGGACAGATCATCTTGTGCCCAGGCTTGAAGCTGCTCACCATTTCCACTACTGACCCCTCAATGAGGACTGGTGTGTAAATTTTCTCCCCTTGAAGTCCACGCTTAATTCCTTGGTCTTGTTAATGTTTGAGTGAGATTGTCGTAGTAACGCTACTCAACCAGCCAACTGTCTCACTCCTTTGTGCCTTTACCATCTGTGATTCTGCCAATAATAGTGTCACCATATTTATAGATGTGTATAGCTGCACAGTCCTGAGTGTAGAAAGAGTAGATCAGTGGACTGAGCACACATCCTTGAGGTACACCTGTCATTGCCAGTGAAGAATAGATGCTATTACCAATCTCCACTGGCGTGTCTCCCGATAAGGAAGTTGTGGCTTCAATTGCAGCAGTCTATTGTATGTTTTCCTGTTGTCTATATGCTCCATAGCTGAATGGAGAGCTGTAGACTTGTTGGTAAATTGCAACTGGTCCAGGTTCTTGCTCAGGCAGGTGTTAATTTTAACCATGACTTGCCTCTTGAAGCATTTCACAATAAATGTGACTGCTGCCTGATAATAATCATTGAGGCAGCTCACTCTGTAGCTCTTGGGCACCAGTATGATGCCCTGTTGAAGCAGATGGGAACCTCTAACTGCAGTAGTGAGAGGCTGAAGAGGTCCTTGGAACACCACAGCTAGCTGGTTGGCACATGTTTTCAGTACCCTCCTGAAATTTAATGTATTGGATCTTGTGAGAGTAATGCACTTCTGGATGGGAAAGAGATTTATCTAATATTTCCAAATTAGAAGTAATGTAAGGAACATGTATGTAATACAATTTTTTCTCTAACATTAAGATTGCAGTCAACTGAGGAGACTAGGGTAGTGTGTTTACATATGTTGTTAATAGAAGTTTGAAGGTACACTGGGGATGAAGCAATTCAGGAAATATTGAATAACTTTCAGTTTGTTTCATACAAGATAAATGAAAGGTAATCCCAACCTATTTTGAGATGAAAACTTTAATTTCACTTTCAAAAGATGACTAAGAGTTTAATTGCAAGTAGATTGGTCATATGGATAAGGAATTCATTTAGTCTTGCATTTTTGATTGAATTGGTTCACTTCCCATTGAAATATAAGGAAAATTTGGGTGAAATTTGAACTTCATTACTATCTATCATCACTTGTTGGAGGGGTGGATATATGGACAGTTTGCAGTTGTGCGGGAAGCAAGCAGTTTGCCAATGCTTGTTGAAACTTTAAATTAATTAAGCTTACAAGGCATTGAGCTAGGCACTAATGAAATTGTAAAATTGAACAGTACTTGTAAAATTTTATGTTTTGATGATGGGCGGACCTCACTATATAGTACAACACAGCCATTTGGCACTTTGGGTCCACAGTTGCAGTTGTACAGTGAAGAAATGGGCTCTACAGCCCACTATATTCTTGCTGCTATTTGTCTTTTTGCCACTTGACTGTAATTGGCACGTTTTCAATTGGATCTTCGACTTCTTAACGGGAAGGTCACAGTACGGATCAGTGTTAATATCTCCTTGCTGATGATCAACACTGGCACATTTCAGGGGTCTGCTCTACTCTATACCCACGACTGTGTGGATAGGTATAGCCCAAATACCATCTATAAATTTGCTGATGATATAACCATTGTTAGTAGAATCTCAAATGGAGATGAGAGGGCATACAGGAGTGAGATATACCAACTAGTTGAGTGGTGTTGCAGCAACAACCTTGCACTCAGTGTCAGTAAGGCAAAAGAACTGATTGTGGACTTTAGGAAGGGTAAGACGAGGGAACACGAACCAATTCTCATAGAGGAATCAGAAGTGGAGAGAGTGAGCAATTTGAAGTTCTTGAATGTCAAGATCTCTGAAGATATAACCTGGTCCTACCATGACGATGTAGATGGTGGCTGTATTTCATTAGGAGTTTGAAGAGATATTGTTTGCCAACAAAAAGATTCTAACTTCTATAGATGTGGAGAGCATTCTGATGGACTGCATGACTCTGGGGGGGGGGGGGTGGGGGGGCACTGCACAGGATTGAAAGAAGTTATAGAAAGTAGTAAAATCAGTCAGTTCAGTCTTGGGTATTAGCTACTGTAGTACCCCAGGCATCTTCAAGGAGTGGTGCCTCAGAAAGGTGATGTCCATTATTAAGAACCCCCATCACCCAGGACATGCCCTTTCATTGCTACTGTCAGGAAGGAGGTACAAAGACCTGTAGGCTTTTCCAGAAAACAATGCAGGGACAGCTTCTTCCCCTCTGCCATGTGATTCCTAAATGGTCATTGAACCCATGAACACCACCTCACTTTTTAAAATATATTATGTGTCTGCACTATTTTTAATCTATTATGCATATATATATTTTTACTTTTTACTTTCTATATTATCATGTATTGCATTGAACTGCTGTTGCTAAGTTAACAAATTTCATGACACTTGCTGGTGTTAATAAACCTGATTCTATAACAAGAAGGCAGCGGGAGAGCACCTAAGGATTTCCAGCGGGAAGACATTTTGAGTTCTCAGGTGAAGGGAGAGGCCAGACTGCGCAGGCGCATGACATCAGCCAGTTGAGCGCGAACAGTTTAAAAGGAAGGCAGCCATATCCAGCGGGCAGCGGAGTGAGAGGCAGCAGAGTGTAAGGGCTTTGGCTCCATGGGCTTCAGCGATAACGGGACGAGGTGAGGCAGTTGTTGATTGCTAAAGGAGGTAGTATGTGTATGAGGCCAGTTTTCTGTGATCGGTGTCAGATGTGGGAGGTCCTGGAGCCTCCCAGCATCCCGGACGGCCACCTCTGCACCCAGTGCATCGAGATGCAACTCCTAAGGGACTGTGTTAGGGAACTGGAGCTGAAGCTCGATGCCCTTCATCTGGTTAGGGAGAGTGAGGAGGTGATAGAGAGGAGTTACAGGCAGGTGGTTACTCCGGGGCCATGGGGGACAGAGAAATGGGTCACAGTCAGGAGAGGGAAGGGGAAGAGTCAGGTACTAGAGAGTACCCCTGTGGCTGTACCCCTTGACAATAAGTACTCCTGTTTGAGTACTGTTGGGGGGGGGGGGGAACAGCCTACCTGGGGGAAGCGACAGTGGCCGTGCCTCTGGCACAGAGTCTGGCCCTGTGGCTCAGAAGGGTAGGGAAAGGAGGAGGAAGGCCATAGTGATAGGGGACTCTATAGTCAGGGGTTCAGACAGGCGATTCTGTGGATGCTGGAAGGAAACTCGGATGGTAGTTTGCCTCCCAGGTGCCAGGGTCCGGGATGTTTCTGATCGTGTCCAAGATATCCTGCGGTGGGAGGGAGAACAGCAGAGGTTGTGGTACTTATTGGTACCAATGACATGGGTAGGAAAAGGGAAGAGGTCCTGAAAGAAGACTACAGGGAGTTAGGAAGGAAGTTGAAAAGCAGGACCTCAAAGGTAGTAATCTCAGGATTACTGCCTGTGCCACGCGACAGTGAGAATAGGAATAGAATGAGTTGGAGGATAAATGCGTGGCTGAGGGATTGGAGCAGGGGGCAGAGATTCAAATTTCTGGATCATTGGGACCTCTTTTGGGGCGGGTGTGACCTGGACAACAAGGACGGGTTGCACCTGAATCCTAGGGGGACCAATATCCTGGCGGGCAAGTTTGATAGAGCTGTTGGGGAGGGTTTAAACTAGTTTGGCAGGGGGGTGGGAATCAGAATGTGAGTGCAGGCATTAAGGTAGAAGGACAAGGGCATGATGCTAAGAGTTCTGAGTTGATGGAGGAGGACAGGCAGGGGACAGAACATAATTGTAGCCAGTTAAAGGGGTTGAAATGTATCTATTTCAATGCTAGGAGTATTAGGAACAAGGAAGATGAACTTAGAACATGGATTAGTACTTGGAACTATGATGTTGTGGCCATTACTGAAACTTGGTTGGAGGAAGGGCTGGATTGGGTGATGCATGTCCCCGGGTTCAGGTGTTTTAAAAGGAACAGGATGAGAGGTAGAAATGGTGGGGGGGTAGTGGCATTGCTGGTCCAGGATAGTATCACGGCTATAGAAAGGGAGGACGCTGCAGAAGGAGTGTCCACAGAGTCAGTCTGGGTGGAAGTCAGAAATAGGAAGGGATCAATCACTGTGCTGGGAGTAGTCTATAGGCCCTCAAATAGCCCTCGGGACACCGAGGAGCAAATAAGCAGGCAGATTTTAGAATGATGCAGGAAATACAGGGTAGTAGTTATGGGTGATTTCAACTTCCCTCATATTGACTGGCTCCTCCTGAGTGCAAGGGGGTTGGATGGGGCTGAATTTGTCAGGTGTGTTCAAGAAGGATTCCTGACACAGTATGTGGACCAGCCGACGAGAGGAGAGGCTATACTGGATCTAGTTCTGGGTAATGAACCTGATAAGGTGACAGACCTGTTGGTGGGGGAGCATTTTGGTGAGAGTGACCACAACTCCCTTAGCTTCAGCACAGCTATGGAAAAGGATAAAATCAGACAAAATGGTAAAGTGCTTAACTGGGGAAGGGCTAACTTTGAAGGGATGAGGGAGGAACTAGCGAGAGTAAATTGGAAACATGTTCAAAGGGGAAAGCACAAGTAATGTGGGAGAAGTTTAGTGACAACTTGAGCTGGGTTCAGGATAGGTTTGTCCCACTTAGGCAAGGAAAAAATGGTAGGAAAAGGGAACATGTGAGGCAACTCATCAAGAGGAAAAAGGAAGCATATGTTAGATATAAGAAGCAGGAAGTAGGAGTATGAGAAATGTAGGGTATCCAGGAAGGAGCTAAAGAAAGGACTTAGGAGAGCTCAAAGGGGGCATGAGAAGGCCTTGGCATGTAGAATTAAAAAGAACCCCAAGGCGTTCTATGCGTATGTGAAGAATAGGAGGATGACGAGAACGAAGGTGGGACCGCTAAAGGATAAAGAGGGCAACATGTGCCTGGAGGCAGAGGAGGTTGGGGAGATCCTAAATGAATACTTTGCTTCAGTATTCACAAGTGAGAAGGATCTTGATCAGGATGAGGTGGAAGTAGAGTGGGCCTGTGTGCTGGACAGTATGGAGAAGGAAGAAGTGCTGGATCTTCTTAAAAACATTAAGATTGATAAAATGCCAGGGCCAGATATGATACACCCCAGGTTGTTGTGGGAATTGAGAGAAGAGATCGCAGGTGCATTAGCTATGATCTTAAAATCCTCTTGGCTGCCCGGGAAGTACCGGAGGACTGGAGAATGGCAAATGTAGTTCCCTTGTTTAAAAAAAGTAATAGGGAGAAACCTGGGAACTATAGATCGGTGAGTCTTTTGTCGGTGGTATGCAAATTACTGGAAAGGATTCTTAGGATAGGATCTACGAGCATTTGGAGAAGTACAGTCTACTCATGGATAGTCAACATGGCTCTGTGAGGGGAAGATCGTGCCTCACGAGCCTGATTGAGTTTTTGAAGAGGTAACAAAAGAAATTGATGAGGGTAGGGCAGTGGATGTGGTTACATGGACTTTAGCAAAGCATTTGACAAGGTCCCTCATGATGGACTCATCCAGAAAGTCATGAAGCATGGGATAAGTGGAACCTTGGCTGTTTGTATAAAAAATTGGCTTAAAGGAAGAAAGCAGAGGGTAGTTGTGGAAGAAAAGTATTCTGCCTGGAGGTCGGTGACTAGTGGAGTGCTGCAGGGATCTGTCCTGGGATCCCTGCTATTTGTGATTTTTATAACTGACCTGGATGTAGAGGCGGAAGGATGGGTGAGTAAGTTTGCGGAAGACACAAAGATTGGAGGAGTTGTGGATGGAGCAGTAGGTGGTCGAAGGTTACAAGAGGATATAGACAGGCTGCAGAGTTGGGCAGAAAAATGGCAGATGGAGTTCAATCTGGACAAGTGTGAGGTGATGCATTTTGGAAGGACAAACCAGAAGACTGAGTACAGGATTAATGGTCAGTTACTTAAGAGTGTAGATGAACAAAAGGACCTTGGGGTTCAAATCCATATATCCCTCAAGGTCGCTGCACAGGTTGATAGGGTGGTTAAGAAGGCCTATGGGATGCTAGGCTTCATTAACAGGGGAATTGAGTTCAAGAGTAGAGAGGTCATGTTGCAACTCTACAAATCTCTGGTGGGACCGCACTTAGAGGTTTTTTTCAATTCTGGTCACCTCATTATAGGAAGGATGTGGAAGCTATGGAGAGGGTGCAGAGGAGATTTACCAGGATGTTGCCTGGTTTGGAGAACAAGTCATATGAAGCAAGGTTAGCAGAGCTGGGACTTTTTTCTTTGGAGTGTAGAAGAATGAGAGGGGACTTCATAGAGGTCTACGAGATTATGAGAGGTATAGATAGGGTGGATAGTCAGTACCCTTTTCCCAGGGCACCAATAACAAACACCAGAGGGCATATGTACAAAATTAAGGGAGGGAAATTCAGGGGAGACATCAAGGGTAAGTTTATTTACATAGAGGGTTGTGAGTGCCTGGAATGACTTGCCAGAGATGGTGGTGGAAGCTAAAACATTTATTTAAGAGCCTCTTGGACAGGCACATGGATGGAAGAAAAATGGAGGGTTATGGGGTAGTGTGGGTTTAGTACTTTTTTTTAAGGATTATATGGATCGGCACAACATGGAGGGCTGAAGGGCCTGTACTGTGCTGTAGTGTTCTATGGTAACTACATCAAGAGTTAATTTGCAGTAATCAATTTGAAGTCAAGTAAAATTTATTTTGAGATGAAACTGGAGCACCTTGTGGAAACTCGCACTGTAGTGGGACCATACACAAGCTGTTTTGATCCAGTGGCAATGGAAACCACAGAGTCTCCAAGCCATATCTGTGTCTTACAGTTTGAGAAAGTGAAGCTTCTGAAGTTTGTCTGAAGCAGTGGTCTCTTCTGAATGGATGAGGTTTTAAGTTTAAGATTATCGAAATTGATGTTGCAGTTCATTCTCTGTATGTTCTTCAATTGCACATGAATTGTGTTGATACAGTCTGAGTCATTGTTTGAGATGGTGTATAGTTTGATACTCAAGCTAAAATAGTGTTGTGCAGGAGTGCACTTATTCCTAATGATGGTGTGAACGAAAATCAGTGGCCATTTTATCAGATACAGGAATGTACCTAATCCAGTGGCACAT
This sequence comes from Hemitrygon akajei, assembly GCF_048418815.1. Lineage (NCBI taxonomy): Eukaryota > Metazoa > Chordata > Chondrichthyes > Myliobatiformes > Dasyatidae > Hemitrygon > Hemitrygon akajei. The sequence continues at coordinate 136,461,713 of NC_133131.1, read as the reverse complement.
CAGTGAATCTAGTGAGGTCTTCTGCGACAAGGTTCAATGTGTTGTACATTTAGACATGTTCTTTTAAATGCCACTGTTATAACATGTAATTTATGTTACTATCATCTTGTCAGCTTGAACTAGTTTGGCCATTCTTCTCTGATTTCTCATTAACAAAGAGTTTTTCCCGACAGAACTGCTACTCTGCTGGATGCTTGCTTTTTTTTTTGCACCATTCTCTGTAAGCTCTGGAAACTGTTGTGCGTGAAAATCTCAGGAGATCAGCTTTTCTGAGATGCTGAAATCACCCCATCTGGCACCAGCAATCATTTCACGGACAAAGTAATTTAGACTACTTTTCTTCTTTGATGTTTGATCTGAACAATAACTGAACCTCAGGCTGTCAGTATGCTTTTATGCATCAAGTTGCTCTCACATGTTTGGTTGATTAGATTTTGCCTTCACTGTCCACAGCATTTATTTGTTGGCACTGAATAGGCTTCAGGGGAGTCAAAGGTTGGTTTACTTGCTACTTTATTTTTAATACCTCAGTTATAGTCTTTATGACATTCATGCTTCTATTGCATTTAAGCTTGTGAATGGTTGTCTCCAAGGTATTGATGGTGGTTATTGAAAAGCAGTTGTGTGTTAAAGGCAGAAGTTGTCTTCATTTGATGGTGAGTGTTAGCAAACATTTGACCCTTCTCTCCAATGTCCTTGTTCATTTCATTAAGTGGTATTGGGGCTGTGATAAAGGCTCTGTGATTTTAAGTTGGGTGTTCTAGGAATTTGGTCTGGTGCAAATAAAATAGAATTGCATGGAGAATTACAAGTATACTACTCCATAACTAAGAAATCCTAATGGTGTAAATTATGGCTAACATGAGAGGGCGTAGTTTTAAGGTACTTGGAAGTAGGTGCAGAGGAGATGTCAGGGGTAAGTTTTTTTTTTACCCAGAGAGTGGTGAGTGTATGGAATGGGCTGCTGGTGACAGTGGTGGAGGCGGGTACAATAGGGTCTTTTAAGATACTCCTGGATAGGTACGTGGAGCTTAGAAAAATAGAGGCCTGTGGGTAACCCTAGGTAATTTCTAAAGTAAGTACATGTTCAGCACAGCATTGTGGGAGGAAGGGTCTGTATTGTGCTGTAGGTTTTCTGTTTCTACGAAGGAACTATTAAGTCATTATATCAGTCATAATTTGCTGTTAGAATTGCTACTGTATGTGTGACTTAATTTAAAACTAAAGTAATTTCTTAAGTGCTCAATTTTGTTCTTTTTATCAACTACACATCTAATAAGTAACAAACTGCTGGAGGAACTCAGCAGGTCAGGCAGCATCTATGGAAAAGTGTAAACAGGCCAAGACCCTTAATTGGGAGGGATTAAATATTAACTATTCTGTTTTTTTTTGTAGGTGTTTTTAGAATATAAGGCCACATACTCCAGAAAAAGTGTCCATTTTACTTCTCATTCAGAAGACCTTTCTGGAAATGCATTTTGTGTAATGCTAGGTTTGTGATTAGATGCTCTATATGGGGTATTTGCTATGAGGAGACAAGAGGTTTGGGGAATATCCAAAGATGTGATTACACAGTTGTTGAGCAATACGGCATGGAGATAGATCATTTGCCCCACATCCCAGTGCTGCCATATGTATTTATCTTGTCTTATAGTAGTTGTCCCATGGTCTTTTATGTCTAGGTGATTCAAATACTCATCAGGACACCTACCGTCAATGACTCTGCTTCCACCACTCTCTTAGGCAACCTCTTTCAGCCATGTATCCTCCACACCGGGTGGAAAGAAAGGGTCCTCAGATCCCTTCCAAATCCAGTGCTGCTTAACCTGAATCTGTATCAAAGATGATGTTGTTCACTCTATAAATAACAAAGGAGATTGAATGAAAACTCTTTTGATAAAAGTTTGGTGAAGAGGTGCATATCTCATGTTATGAGTAAAGTGCTGGAGGAGCTCAGCAAGTCAGGCAGCATCCATGGATGGAAATGAACTGGCGTTTTGGCCCAAGACCCTTCATTAGCATTTTGGCTAAACTGGAGGATACAGATTGATGTAAATGAATCTGATAAAAGAAGTAAATTGAGACTACTTGAAGGTGTGTGTGCTGCTTGGATTTCCAGCTTCTGCAGATTTCCTCTTGTTTAAGGCTATTAATTTCCATGTATGTAATCTTTAGTGACTTTTATTGCATATTGCATTTAACTGTTGTTAGCCTTGATTGCATAAGCTGGTACAGCATATTTGGTGTGAACATCCATCTTGTTTTGCAATGCAGAGAATGCATTTAAAATGTAGTTACATTCTTAATTCTTTAAGGAATTTTCTGCACAATGAATTTGAGTAAAAGATGCAAGCAAAATACTATTCTCCTGAAAGTTTAAGAATTGGAACATGTGATTTTACTGGTTTGATATATTATGAAATTGGCTGACTGCTCATTCCATTTTTTTTCTTTTTGGGAGCTAATTTTCTTTGCAAAAGCACTTTTTCAGTATCTTAAGTATTTTGGTGTATATTCTTTCTGTTGATAACCCAGAAAATTGAAAAGTTGTGGTTAGAGAACTTGAAAAAAATTGTAGAATCAAGAAATCTGAAATAAATACTTTGTGCACGATTCCACTGTCTGACTTTTTCACAATTCGGTGTTTTCTATTTTTTTTAAAGAATAAGACTATTGATTTGGTGCCTCCGAAAAATTCTCCAATCTTTAGAATGGAGATATAAACACTTGAAACTGCAGTCAATACAACTTGCCCAATATCTATTACCTTTACCTCTTGAAACAGTATTAAGATACAAATTACTATAAATTTAAAAGAAGTTATGATATCCATTGTCTCCCATTTCCTGTTTAGTTTTTTTGGCTGGTAGTGCATGATTTCTAAGGAACAGTTTTTTTTAACATTTGTTTCCTTTTGCTGCTTGTAGTTTTGGTTAGTCATAGTTTGCTATACAATCCAAACTATTGTTGAAACTTTAGAGAGAATTGGGACTAGCAGTAGAAATTGGAAAGCTGCTTGTAAAGTTGCGCTGGGTTTACATTGGATGGCTTGTCTAAGCCTCTTGAAATCTGAAAAGTTGTAATTTTTTTAAAAAAAGGACACTGGACTGTGACTGCAGTGAGTGGATGAGATTTTCCTGATCAGCCTCTTTATTCATGGCAGTTAAATTAGTGCAAATATATTAAAAATTAGGTGTGGTTATGTATCAAGATGTCTGAGATCTTGATTGCAAGTAATCTTTGAACACTGATTCGATTTTATTTGTGTACTGCAAACGGATGGCAATTGGTGCTTGGCTAAGCATCTACTGATAGAAAAATATCTTCAGTGTAAACTAAAGCCTTTTAGATCATATTTTAAGACTTTCATGGAATGAAATAATTTTAATGTGTGGCGTATTGCCCCATATATGCTTTTTTTCAAAACTATTATTTTAGTATAAGGGAGTCATTGAGTACTACAGCTCTGAAATAGGCCCTTTGGCCCATCTCATCTGTGCCAATCTGGTCGCTGCCTAGTTCCATTGACCTGCACCTGGACCATAGCATTCGTACCTCTCACCTGATCTAAACTTCTCTTGAATGCTATAATTAAACCATCTACCACTTCAGCTGACAGCTTGCTTCACACTTGTACCACCCTCTGAGTGAAGAAGTTGCTCCTTAAATATTCCACCTTTTCCCCCTAAAGCTATGACTTCTAGTTCTAGTCCAGCCCCACCTGAAAAGGGAAAGGCCTAAAAGGCCTGCATGGATTCACCCCATCTACCCCACAATTTGTATACCTCTATAAGATCTCCTCTCATTCTTCTGTGCTTCAGTGAATAAAGTCCTAAGGTTTTCACTTTTACTATAATTCAGCTCAGTAAGTCTCAGCGACATCCTTGTAAATTTTCTCTACATTTTTAAGCTTATTTTCTAGTTGATATAATTTAATGGATTACTGAAATGCTGACTGATTTCCCCCCACCCCCCCCATCCTTTTCTCTATATTACAAACTTGAAACCACAAACAAGAAAAAATCTGCGGATGCTGGAAATCCGAGCAACACACAAAGAAATTTGTATGTGTTACAAACTTCAAAACTAGTTTGGCAGCATCAGTTCAGACACGTGGCTCTGTTAATAGAAAGCTTGTCAGTGCTTCATGGGACTCGGTCAAAATTTCACAAAAGCAATATGTGCATTTAGCTTGGGTACTTAAGAGCTTAGCCAAAATTAAGTAGATTTTTAAACATGTTTAAAGGCAGTGAGGCAGGTGAACAAGCTTAGAAAGTTAGTTGATGAAAGCAAGACTAGCTGTGGTGGAGCAATTTCCCACTTGAAAATGGATACAAGGTTACAGTTGGGAGGAGCAGAGAATTGAAGGATAGTTTGGGCTCTCATTTTGTAAGAACTGGTCATTTGAGATGGTGCTATTGCCCCCCCCCCCCCCCCCAATTGAAGTATTGAAGTGGATTGTTTTACCATTGGCTATGTTGGTGTTAATGAGAGGGAAGATTTGTTCTTTATCTGACAGGATATGCCAAAATACATCACTGTCACATCTGTAAAGTGAATCACTTTTCGTATTTCAACTTAAAAACTCTACATTTTCTGTCACCCTGATGGAATATAACCACTTCTCAATTGTGAAACATGTCTGGCAATTGTTTAAAATGTTCACCACAATTGAAACTTAAATTTTCAAGTAACTATGTAGACAATGGAATGAAGTTTTTTTGACTGAGATTTTAAACTTGGAATAAGTATTAGGCAAATGGCCTGTGAAATTCAGTAAAATTTCTTTATTCCAATTTGTTTTCCTGATATCAAGTGTTGGCTGTAATGGAAGTGTTTTTCAATCATCAGTTTAGAAATTTCTGCAAAATAGATGACATTGGTTTGCTTGCTATTGTGTATTTTGCCTGATTAGTGTATAGAAACTAACTTGAAATAATTTGCTTTTAAATACCAGGATGCATTTTTTAATTTATCTTTAATTGGGGAATTGGTGATTTGAAATATTTGTCCATTCCGTAGCTTTGCACATGTAAAAGGAGTTTTTCTGAGTTTCATGGATTACATTAGACCCTTTCATTGTTCAGAAAATGCGAATAACTGTTCAATTGCTTATTTACTAGGTAATATTTCTTATTCTTTATGCTGTAAAATTTTAAACTCTTAACAATATTGGAATATCAGATTTTATCTGGGACAGAGGAAAAAAAACTGAAAGGGAATTGATTTGGAGAAGAGGTTTAAACTGAGATCTGTTATTGTATTGTTTCTGGAATATGTGAGTAAAATGTTAAAGGCAGAAAAATTTTGTATGACAGAAAAATGAGGGAAAATGTACAACTGAAAAATTTAGATAATTAGGCCAGACAGTAATATTTTTTAAGACTTAGGAGATGGTCATGGAGAAGGTAGTGGTTGGTTTTGAAAATTTTGGTTGTATTCTTATGTTCTTGCACAATTAAGCAATGAGAGGTTATGGTAGTCATGTGTTTTCTAATTTTCCTTGATCTTTTAGTAAACACTAAGCTACACTTATGGTACTAAACAGCATACTTAAGTAATTTTAGCCAAACAACACAATTAGAATTGTAGGCAAAAAAACTAGCTAGATCAAAACTAAAGTAATAAGTAATTTTTCTGTTTTAGAGAAACTTTTCTGTTTTTAATCATTCAGCACATGCTCTAAATGTTAAGAATAATGTTTAAAGGGGCTTAATGTACCATGTTTATGCCAAAAATTGAATGGTTGTTGTCTATTCATGAGCTGTATTTGGTTCATTTGTTGTACTGTTTTTAAAGATTGAACTATAAGTGTTCTCATTACTACTTTTGATTCTTCTGGTGGTGGCCAGTGCAATTAATTGGGATTACTCAGATTAAATCTGAAATCACAAGCGCAAAGGGACTTGTGAGTTCTCGTGCAGGATTCCCTAAAGGGTTAATTTAGCAGGTTGAGTGGGTGATGATGGCAAGTGCAATGTTAGCCTCATTTCGAGGGATTAAAACATGAAGGCAAGGATATAATGCTGAGAATGATAAGGAAGTGGTCAGACCACATTTGAAGTATTACAAGTAGTTTTGGGCTCCTTATATAAGGAAGGATGTGCTGGCATTTGAGGGTCCAGAGGAGATAAGGAGAATAACCATTTCATTCTTGGATCAATGTATTACGAGCATTTGATGGGTCTGGACCTGTACCTGGTGGTGTTTAGAAGAATTGGTGTGTGTGTGTGTGTGGGGGTATCTCCTTGAAGGCCTAGGGAATATTGGAAGGTCTAGATAGAGAAAACATAGAGAGGATATTTAAATATTGGGAGAGTCTATTCTGAGAGAGCACAGCTTCAGAATAGAAGGATGTGCTTTTAGAACAAAGATGAGAAGGAATTTCTTTAGCCAGAGGATGGTGAACCTTGTTATTCATTGTCACAGAAGGCTGTGGAAGTAAAGTAATTAGATATATTTCAAGCAGATAATGATGGATTTTTGATTACTAAGGGTGTCAAGGCATACATGGAGAAGACAAGAGAATGGGGTTGAGACTGAAAATAAATCAGCCATGATTGAATGGCCAACCAAACTTGAGGGATTCCACAGGCTGAATTCTGGAGGTTCACCACTCTCTGGCTAAAGAAATTCCTCTGGACCCTCCCAATGCCAGCACATTCTTTCTTGGATATGGTGATAAAAGCTGCTCATCATACAAATAACCCTCCCTTTTCAATAGTTGCTGCTTACCCTGTTGATCACTTCAAGCATTTTCTGTTGTGATTACTGGCTTTCAGTGGTCTAATGTTTGGTGCATGCCTCTGTGTGTTTAAAAAGTAACAGTTTATGCCATCATGGTGTAAAAGTTGCTGGACTAATGTTCCTGAGAATTCTGTAAATGCTACCAGCTAGTGAATTCAATTACAAATAAAATTCAATTGACAACGTGGTTCAGTAATTAAAAATATAGTTGTCATTTTGAAACATCCTGGAGTTTTGTAAAAATCCATATTAATTAACATCCTTCATATTAACCTGTTGGTTCTGATTTGAGATTGGAGACACGCCAAGGTAGGTGACTCCATGCTGCTCTATAAAGTGGCTTAACAAGCTGTGGGTTATATTGTAAATGCAGGCCTTGTGGTGCATCCATCCTCTGAAGAAAGAAATGCCATAATTATTTTGCATAGTGTCACTGTAATTTTATTTTCCATAATATTGAGATTTTACTCAACAGTTGAGTCCCCAATGTGTTCTTGCTTCTGAGTAAAACGTGTCTTGCATTATATGCAATTGGAATGTTTAATACTTCGGATTCCACCCCTAGTCTCCCCACAAAAGCAATTATTTTAATTGGTTTCAGCCATATCTTAATTATGACGTTCCTCTTTTGAGTTGTGTCGTGGGATGAAGACCAATTGCAGGGATATAATCTAGGCTGTTTAAAGCATTGGTTTTAGATTTGGATGATCATTTGATGCTCCAGCATTCTTGTTGGATGGGTAGGATAGTACCGTAGATTCCGGATTTTAAGCCGCTACTTTTTTCCCACATTTTGAACAGCTTTGAACTCTGCGGCCTTTAATACGGAGCGGCTAATGCATGGTTTTTTTTCATGCCGCCAAAAACATTTTGCCTCGTAACAGTAGACCAATAAAATTGATGAGTAGTTCACAGAGGTCCAATGAAATTGTACGATAAATCAAACGCACTTTCACAATTAAATTATTGTAAATCAGTCATTTGTACTCACCCTCATCAACATGGAAAACACTCGAAGAAAAGCATTGTGCTGCCTTTATGGCAGTTATTTAGTTTATAATATTTTCGCTTAGTAATTCATTTGTTAGTTAAAGTTAGAACTGTTTTAACTATATTTGTTTTCTGTACTACATCCCGGGATGCTATGATGTCACACCCGGTTTCGCCGCGTCTTGTGGGAAAAATGCCGGTTTGCGATAAACGGGAAGGCGGGGGGCGAGCGGCGGAGCGAAAACACTGCTTTTAAGTTAAAGGCGATCAATAACTTTTCCTGGTAGGCTGCAGTATATATATTTTTTACCAGTCGTTAGGAGATATTGGAATGTTGTTCAGTAAAAAAGTATACGCAACGTATATTTAAAAGTAGCCGCGTTACAGGCACGGTTCGAAAAAAAGCATTTGCAAAATGTATTTGTTTATGTTACCATATGGATTTAATTAAAAGTTAAAAAATCCTCACGTGTAATATCTTTCTGTGTAAATATCTCATATTACAACGTGGGACACCTGCGGCCGAAAATCCGGTGCGGCCTAAAATCCGGTGCGGCCTGTACAAGTACAAAATTGATTTTCTTTCTAAAATTAGAGCCAGCGGCTTTTAATCAGGTGTGCTCTGTAGTCCGGAATCTACGGTAATTAGAAGAACAGAAGAGTTCTCTTCCTTGTCCTAGCCAATATGTATCCCTAGATTGTGGTAATAAAGGATTAACTGTCATTCTAACTATTTATGGGAATCTATGTACATAAGTTGTGTGTTCCATTTGTTTCATTACAGGTGGTGACCTGGTAAAGTTTTATGGGTGCTTTGGGAATGCTTGGAGTTGGGGGGAAAATTGGCTGCACTTGCCAAATTAACAGGTTCTAAAAGTAGTGATTTTTCTGAGGAACTTAGATGTAGAAAATACTGGTGTGTTTTTTTTTGCTTCAGAACTTGGAACAGTCCTCACAACTATCTTTTTAAAAAAAGTAAACTGTGCTTATGCTTATTTGTAGTAATTAACTAACATCATTTTAATATTGTGTTGAATTTCAGGTGTTTGTATTGCCACATTTTTCATTTTGACGTCCTTGTATTGCACTGTTTATTAATATTTTGTCCTTCTCTACCCTTCTCTCTCTCTCCCCCCCCCCCCCCCCCCCCCCGCAGGCCCAAGACAAGAGAAAGGCCCTAGAAGAAACTAAAGCTTATACAACCCAGTCCCTTGCGAGTGTTGCTTATCAGATAAATGCCCTGGCAAACAATGTCCTCCAGTTGCTGGATATTCAGGCCTCTCAACTACGGAGAATGGAGTCTTCCATTAACCATATCTCCCAGGTAACCGAAATTTGAGAATGTATATTTTCATGCAAGCTATAATGCACAGCTTCTTTGTCAAATAATTTCTTGTAACTAGAATAACAGAAATAAAGTAATGATTTGATCACTTTACTGGACTGTTTTCAAATGATCATGAGTTTTTAATTAAACTAAAATTTTAAATGCTATCTTTCAGACATGAATGGTGGGCTTCAATTGAGACATTTAATTTTTTTTTCTTGTGCCATGTACTTGTAACTTAATAAAACAACATGCTACTTGGTAACTAATCAAAACACTGACTTTATTGCCCAATGCAGGTAACCACATGATTTATTTTATTTATGGGACATTAAAGAATAGAACTTCAATGACCCAATTGTAATCATAATCATGCAGGTAAACAGATGGGGAAATGGACACTTTGGCCCAACTTGTCCGTGTCACAAGCTGCCTTATGAGTTAGTCCCGTTTCAGAATCAGAATTGGGCTTGTTATCACTGGCATGTATCATGAAATTTGTTAATCTAGCAGCAGCAATTCAATGCAATAAACGAAAAAGAAAAAAATCAATAACAGTATATGTATATTGAATAGATTAAAATTGTGCAAAAACAGAAGTAATAAATAATAAAAATGTGAGGTAGTGTTCAAGGTCCATTTAGCAATTGGTTAGCAGAGAAGAAGAAGCTGGTCCTGAATTGCTCAGTATGTCTTCAGGCTTCTGTACCTCCTACCTGATGGTAACAGTGAGAAAGGGTGTGCCCTGGGTGCTGGGGGTCCTTAATAATGGATGCTGCCTTTTTGAGACAATGGTCCTTGAAGATGTCCAGGGTACTTTGTAGGCTTGTACCCAAGATGGAGCCAACTAAGTTTACGACCTTCTGCAGCTTCTTTCAGTCCTGTGCAGTAGACAGCGATGCAGCCTGTAGATGTTTTTTTTTAGTGGTTTTGTTGACATACCAAATCTCTTCAAACTCCTAATGAAGTATAGTCACTCTCTTGCCACTTTTATAGCTACATCGATATGTTGGGACGAGGTTAGGTCCTCAGATCTTGGCACCCAGGAACTTGAAACTGCTCACTCTTTCCACTTCCAATCCCTCTGAGGATTGGTATGTGTTCCTTCATCTTAACCCTTCCACAATCAGCTCTTCTGTCTACTGACATTGAGTGCAAGGTTGTTACGACACCACTCCACTCGTTCGCTTGCATTTAGCCGATATCCATCTAAACTTTTACTATCATTGAAATATGTTTTAAGTGTAATTTTGCCTGCCTTCACCTCTTCACAGCTCATTACGTATACCTACCACTCTCTTCGGGGGGGGGGGGGGGGAGTTGCATGTTGGTGGCTTGCCCTTTGGGTCTCCTTTAAATCTTTTGCCCAATTAACTTAAATCTGTGCCTCTACTTTTAAGCTCCATTACCCTGTGAAGAAAGACTGAATTTGCATGTTCTTCCTGATTTTATAAGCCTCGTGTGTCAGCCTCTTTCTCTGCAGGGGAACCATTCCCACCCAGTCTGTCCTTTTAACTCAAGTCCTTCAGTGATTCACTCCCTTGTGAATCTTTCCTGGAACCTTTCTAACTTACTTGCATCCTTAGTGTATAAGACTCTTAGTTTAGATGAACAGTCTTGACCCAAAATATTGACCCATTTCCCTTCAGATGCTGTCTGACCTGCTGAGTTCCTCCAGTGCTTTGTTGCTCCAGTATCTGCAGTCTCTTGTGTTTGTCTTTCTATCGTATAGCATCCAGAAATAAACACTTCAAGTGCTGTCTCGGTTTTGTCTTGTATAGCTGTAATACGACATCCCAACTGTTGTACTCAGTGCTTCAATGGATGAACGCAAGCATGCTTAACGCCTCCTTCACCATGCTGTCACCACTTTCAGGGATCTGTGACTTCACATTTGTCTGCCACTGTTTGCCCATTTTCTGATGATTAAATCCTTTTGTAATCTTGGACAACCACCTTCAATGTCCACTACACCAATTTTGTTGTTATCAACAATCTTACTAATCTTGCCGCCTACATTCTCATAATATGTGCCAACTAGCAGGGAAGTTCGCAGATTTCCTTTGGAGGTTATAGAATGTTCGTATTTGTGAGGAGTTCGTCTGGCTCATAGGCAGTTGTCTTCTACAAACAGTAATAATTACAGAACATTTGTATAGCATTTAATGGTACAAATACTATTCACCAAATAGCTCCTGAATTAAAGAAACAAGTAAATATTGCACGTAATTATTGGAGTTCTTCTGTGGCCTAAGCAATGTGTACCCAAAGGTTAATTTTATTATACAAGTATGTATGCACTATACGACTCTGAGATCCTTCTCCACGTAACCCCAAAACAAAGTAAGACCATTGAAGTCAGTTCAGAGAGAAACAGCAAGCCCACTCTTCTGTACAAAAAAGAATGGCAACGTGATCATTAACTTCCCCAAGTTCTCGCCCCCCCCCCCCCCGCACAAACTCAACAAGAACATTAGCCCTCAAACCAATGTATTTTTTTTTTTTTTTAAATTGCTCTATCTTACCAGATGTATACTTTATACCATTTTAGTTTTGGACTGATTGCAAATACTTTGAATTAATTAACATTTCCCCACTTTTAAAAGTATAATCTTTATACTCCTGACAAATAATAATTTTACATCTTTTGAGGTGCTAAAGCATTACTAATGACAAGTTTGCCCTCAGTCTCAGTTTATGCATACTCTTGTTTTAACTGATATAAAATACAGCCACATATGAGAAATTGGAGGGCTGCTTGGAGTTGTACAATCAGCATCTTCTTTTGTTCCCTTTTATTTTTTTAATGGGGAAATTGAGTGTACAGAATTTTTGTTTTATGTGTCTGAACAGTGAATTTAGTATATTTTTTTCCACTAAGTTTTGAACATGTTGTTGTCCTGTCAAATACTGAAGTTAACTGATAGGCTGATGCAGTAAACTTTCCAGAAAAAAACAAGAATTAAAGATCACAATTGTTTTATTGCATTAAATTCAACTGCAAGTGCAGAAGATGACTAGTTAAGATACATCCCAATGAGACTGAGTGAATACCTTAAATGTACTTAATTCAGTTTCCCATGTGAAATGATCTTTAGTGCTGAATTGTACCCCTTTTGAGTTTAATTTGTAAGGAAATGTGTCATAGATCTAAAACTGCATATTAAGACAAGTGCTTATTTATCCATATTTATTTATTCAGATTCAGTTTATTGTCATTTAGAAACCACAAATGCAATGCAGTTAAAAAATGAGGCAATGTTCCCCCAGAATGATATCTCAAAAGCATATGACAAAGCAGACTACACCAGAAAATCCATGTAACGTTTGGCAATCCCCAATCCAGAGTCCGGAGAGGCTGCTGCATATTAATATTGCGCTACCGTCTAGCGCGTTCCCCGGAAAGGAGCTCCAAATCCACCAGACAAAAAACAAGACCAAAAACTAAAGCTACAAGACCTGCACAAAACCACATAATTACAACATATAGTTACAACAGTGCAAACAATAGCATAATTGATTTAAAAAAAATACAGACTATGGGCACAGTAAAAATAGTCCAAGATGTTAAAGGACTTGTAAGTTCAAAAGAAATCACCACAGTTTCCACAAGTCCCCAGGGTCCCGACAGACTTGCCATCCCATGCCAGCGGCAGAAGGGAATACCCCTTTTTAAAATATTTATTTATATATTTAAACACTCACTCTCTCTCTCTCTCTCTTACTGAATCAGATTTAGGTATTGTCTTGCAGTTGATGAAACCAAGAGAATGTGGATTGTTGAATTTGGTAATTCGTGCCTTAACATCCATAACTATTAACTAGTTAGTTATTAAGACACATTTGTTTCACCATTTCACTGACTAAGGTAATGTGATATGTTTAACTTGATCTGCTTTAAATATCAATAAGATTTGCACATTTCCTAATGGTCTCTGAAGTAAAGTATTTATCTTTTCAATTGTAAAAAGGTTTGGATAGTTTAGGTGAATAACAATGTCTTGGCCACAACTGTAAATATCAAATTTATATTAAGTTTGTGCAGTGATGTTGCAATGTTTTAAAAACAGTTGTCCATTTGGATTCTATGATTAATATTACACTAGTTATTACCTTTGCACTTAAAATTGTGTATTTATTTTAGAGAACTTGGGTTCCATTTGAGATTAAATGAGCTGTTTGTTCATTGTGTCATGAATTTTTAGATTAAACTAAACTAATAACATTTAACAGGTTAATGTTGTGTTTATATGAAACTGCTTTGATGGGAGCTCTTTCCTGGTCGTTCACTTATTCAACCAAAGTTTCATAATGTAAGAAATCTCCTGGATGAATTTTCTTAATTGAACTTGCATTGACAGTGAAAAATAGTACTATGCAAGTGTTGTCTTAACTGTTAAAATTTTTCCGGCATTTTATATTTTCCTTTTGATAAGATCTTATGGGGCTTGCTTGTCTGGAATATTGAATTGGATCTAGAGAGAGACAGCTAATTGGATTCCTAATTGGCTCAGTAGCAGGAAGGAGAGTGTGATTGTTGAAGGTTATTTCATGGACTGGAGGCCTGTGATTAGTGGCATGTCAATCAGCCAGTGCTGGGACCTTTGTTCGTTACTAATAATAAATTATATGGGTGTGAATGATTAAGGCATGATGCCAAAGTAAGTGGTATCATATACAGAATTGGTTTTTAAAAAAAAAAATTTTAATTGTATTTTCAAATAGGTTACAGAATAGAAAGAAATAATATAATATCAGCCCTCCCCCCTCCCCTTAACTCCTCCCCTAACATATCCATATATATATGAAAAAGAGGGAGGAAAAAGAAAAAGAAAGAAGAAAAGAAAAAAGAAAGAAAGAGTGCCTGGATATCGGAAGATCCCCACATGCACCATGGAGTTCAAAATAGCTTTAATATATATATTTATTTCTTTCCCCAGATGACCAATAATTTTATCTTCGGAGCACCTGTATATTTAATCCTATCTTTTGTAAATAAGGGTGCCAAATTTTCAGGAATATATCATATTTATTTCTTAAATTATAAGTAATTTTTTCAAGTGGAATGCAGCTGAAAATTTCATTCTTCCAACGATCTATACTTAAGTATAAATCCGATTTCCAAGTAACTGCAATAGCCTTTTTGGCTACTGCCAATGCAATGTTTATGAATTCTTTCTGATATTTGTTCAATTTAGGTTTCGGTTTTATCCCATCAATATCACCTAGTAAGAATAATATTAGGTTGTGTGGAAGTTGTGTTCCAATAAAACTCTTAAATTTGTCCAAAAAGGTTGAATTTTAAAACAAAATTGTTTGTTTTGAAGGAGGTATATTAATGTCATTTGATCAATTAAAGAATAAATACAAAATATCAAATAACATTCATTTTTTGTTATTTCCAATTAAGGACTTATTTAAGAGATAAACTGGCTCAAACAATGTTATTGCCAAAACCTAATGAAATAGAAACTTTAATTCATAAAGGAAAAATTAAAAACTTTATTTCTTGTATATATAGTTTGATTCAAAAACAGGCAATTAAACAAGGAATTCATAAGACAAGTCAAAAATGGGAAACTGATTTGAATATTAAAATTGATGAAACAAGTTGGTCAAGACTGTCTTGACAGTATGACAAATACAACAAATGTCCGACTAAGATTAGTACAATATAATTTTTTACATCAATTATATATTACACCACAAAAAATAAACAGATTAAACCCAAATTTATCTGATCAATGTTTTTGATGTAATCAAGAAATTGGTACTTTCTTACACTCTACTTGGTCATGTACAGAATTGTTATGAATGATCTTTTCATGTCCTGTACAGTATAAAGCATATATGTCAAACTCGAGGCCCGTGGGCCAAATCCGGCCCGCGGTGGAATTATCTTTGGCCCGCGAGATAATGTCTAATTACTATTAAAGCTGGCCCCAGTAATCGAAGCGCCTATGGCTTATGATATGGTTAATGCTGAGTTTATTCAGGTACCAGGTTTTCAGGGTTTTTAGTGTTTATTCGGCAGTCTTCATAAGAAACGGAATTTGTAAAGTGAAACACTTTGTAGTTATAGCAGAGACTGAGACACATGAGAGCAGGCTGAAAAAACGGAGGCAACGAAAGCTGCGTTCGCACGCATCCGACTGATCCGGCCCGCATGAAGCTGCATTTTGCTCAATCCGGCCCGTGACCTAAAATGAGTTTGACACCCCGGTAAAGGATTCCACCTACCTTCCGTGATGTAAATGCAGTTACTTTTTCCAGATTTATCTGTCATTTGTGTGCCTGGTTGGTAATGGGAACAACCTGAAAGGGTATTGAGAGCTCACAGTCAGTTTGGGTATCTTACATATCACAGTTGCATTTGGAAACTGAACTACTACAAACCACTTTCATTGCTATCCTTTGAAATATTTAAACTTTTTGATGCTATTTTGATCAAATTGGCATGTTTAACTGTTGGTGTTTAGTTGAAGGAGCATAACTGAGCTATAGACCTCAAAATTGCAATAGCAAAGGAGGCCTTCCTCATATTTGAGTTCAGATTAGCCATACTGAACATACTAAATTTGTTTTGACATTCTTAAAATGCTTCTTAGTTTTGATCTAGATACTTTTGAACAACCTTGGTGCAAGATTAGATCGGATTTCCTTTAACAGTTGTTGTAAAGACCTCAGTTCTGGCATTGAATGTTTGCAGATACACAATGCTAGTTTAGAACACTAATTTATGTTGCAGTGCTATGTATTTCTTAAGTTTCCTGTCCTGCTGGAGAATGATATTCCTTGGCTTTTGGTGCACCTCAGATCTATATGAATGTTCTTCCAAAGTACAAAGTAACTAGCTGAACCTGATCCATGTGAGGGGGAAAACAGGTCAGGCTGCATTTCAATGATTGGGTAGAACTTCTGAAAAGAGAACTTAATTGCTTAATATGTTCTTTCCTTACGATGACAATCAATTGAAATGACAAGCACTATATGTCTACAACACACACAAGATGCTGGTTCAGTCCCGACGAGGGGTCTCAGCCCGAAACGTCGACAGTGCTTCTCCTATAGATGCTGCCTGGCCTGTGTGCTCCACCAGCATTTTGTGTGTGTTGTTGTTTGAATTTCCAGCATCTGCAGATTTCCTCGTGTTTGCACTATATGTCTAAATGGGTTTTTGGAAAGTGTGCAGAAATCATGTCACTAGTTCTTTTCAGTTGTGCAATATGTATATTGATAATGGCAGTAATATTTGAAAATGTATAGGTATAAATTTAAGGTTGAATTTTCAGTTTGTGTATATACTGTCTTGATCATTCAATTGCAGCATTTAGGATATTGAACTTGGTACCTATGCTACCAGTCAATAGACAGGAGTAAAAACCACAGTTGTAAGTTCATGACTTGTAGCACAAGTTATTGTCAAATGCAGGGTGGGGAAGGTATTTCAAGCCATGATAATTAAGCAATTTTAAAGTGGTTTAGGATCTTAACTGAGTGAATACCAACATGGGAGGGGGTAGCTCTGGCTATTGAACAAAACAAAGATATGAGGGGTTCTGCTGAGCACTGGCTGTTGACAAGGTGCTAGAAATCAAATAAATGGAAGGGAAGTGACTATCATTATATGTCTAAACTTGCGGTGAAAATTAATACAACAAAATTAGGGATATTGGAATGGAATAAATACCATTATTGATATAAAGTCATGGTTGAATGACATTAGGCATGAATTGAATGGAAAATGCCTCACTGGTTTGAAAAGACATCAGGGGAGTGCATATGAGGCTATCATTAGTTTAACTATGTGGATTGATTCATTTTCAAAAGAAAATGATAACTTGAAGATATTTTTGTCTCTGCATGACTAACTCAATTGAGATGTTGAATGCCTTACTGCCAGATTCTAGGGTTCTTATCTGGTAGATAGAGTACATCAACATAATCATGGGAGGCCATTATTGAAGTTCATTGATTATAAAATTAATCACATAGTAGAAGGGAAGAAACTTGCTTAGTAATTCAGATGACTAAATGTTGGTTAATGGTCCAGGTATTGAAAAGGTACCGAACTAATTTATGTTCATATATGCTCCATCTACACCTCACTTCAGTCTCTTTTTGATTTGTATTGGAACTTCTGTACCTGGTGGTAATCCAACCAGCCAGAAAGCTCTCCACCATACATCTGTAGAAATTTGCTAGGCTTTGGTGCCATTGCACATCTCCTCAAGCTCCTAATGGCATATCCCCACTGGTGTGACCCCTTAACAATTGTATCAGTGTATTGGGCCCAGGATAGGTTGAGATGTTGATGCCCAGGAATTAACCCATTCCACCACAAACCCATCAATGAGGACTGGTGTGTCTTCCCTTCCTGGAATTCACAATCACTTTCTTGGTCTTGCTGACGTGGGTTGCCAGGTTGTTCTTGTGATACCACTCAACCTACCTTCCAGTGCAAATCCCACGTGGCTGGTACCAGAGGCAATTTGATTATGACTCTGAAACTGTAAGGCTGCAGCACAACTTTCCATGCCACTGTGCTTTGCATAAGAGCACAAGGTAACCTAAAATGTTTAATTCTGTTTATCAAGTTAAGACTTCTGGAAGTAAGCAAGATCATAATGAATTGTGGATTTTTTTTCCTGAATACTGACAGTGAAATTTACTGATTTGAAACTTTAGAATGAGAACTCCAAACTTCATTACAAATCTGTCTTGGGAAATTTGAATGTTAAATATGTATTATTTCATTTGCCTTGGTAGAAAGGTAGTCTCCTAACTAATGTGTTGTAGATCCATGCTTGAAATTTGAGCAATTATTCCAGTGTAGAACAGAGCAAGCAAGGATAATGTGGACTATAAATTTGATTGCTAAATTTTCTGAGCAGCATGGTGGATTATATTGGAGAGCATTCGCATGTGAAGCCAATGTGACTTAAGATGGAAATGAAACATGAGAAGTGGAGAATTGTATTAGATTCCACCACCACTGCTGGCAGTGGATTACATATATTGACCACTGTAGCTTTTCAAAAAAAAAAGCTCCTTAAATCTTGTTTGAGACTCCTTTTCACCTTAAACCTATGTCACCTTAATTTTTAATCCAACCTTGAGGAAAAAGCTATTGACTCCTTACACTCTTTATGCCTATTATATTATACAGTATTTCTGTCACCCCTTTTTTTCCTGGAAAAGCAAGTCAAATCTATCCAATCTCCACATAATTAAAATTTTCCAATCTAGGCAACATCTTGGCAAGTCTCTTCTGTACTCTCCAGTGCAATGATATCTTTTGTACATTGTGACAACCAGAAATGCATGTAATACTTTCAAATGCAGAATGAGTTTTAAGAGCAAGAGGGTAGCTAGGAAGTAATATCTGAGCTTGAATAGTTGAATAGTTTCATTTAATATCAGAGAAATGTATACATCCTGAAATACTGTTCTTTGCACACTTCTGTGAAAACAGATGAGTGCTCCAAAGATTGAATTGACAGTTCTCAAAGCCCCCCTACTCCCCTTCCACATACAACCAGTGGCAAGCAACGATCTTCCTCCACTCCCACCTGCAAAAAAAAAGAGCATCGGCCCCTCCACCTACCAAGCATGCAACAGCAAAACCCCCAATGAAGACCATGATCTACAGTACAACAAAGACGAATCGTTCACCCGACAAATTGACATGCCATGTGTTCGTTCTCTCCCCTTAATAAAGGGAAAAAGAGGTGACCCCTTTCACATCGAGAGGAGACATATCAAAACAACGTGCTGATTTATGATGTTAAATCTGTCACTTTTTTTTCTCTTGAGTCCTCTGCCTGGAGAATTGGCAACAATCTCTTGCCCTCCAATGGGGGAGAGAGAGCACAATTTGCTGAGTACTGAGCCTCCTACAGCTAATCCGCTGTCCTCGATGTTCTGTTCTCTCCTGCGGCACTTCATTCAGCGGCACTGGCTTGGAATCGGCCTGTTCATAGGTCCACAAAACCCCGAAGGCACGCTCCTCTTCTGGGCAGCATCCTAGGGATATTGACAAGTGTCCAGCTGTGAGACCCTGAGAGCAGGTCCCACCACTACAAAGAACCAAATGCTGAGTGTAACTGCAGGTCTGAACCCCATCCGCTCTGAAAAGGAAATACATCAAAGGTAGAAATTAAGTTCTTTTCGTGAATGAACACAATGCCGCAATTTATTGCTACCGTAACTCCACTTATGGCTAAGCATGCCATATGTCACTAACTTATGGACCTGTTTTGCCTTTTTCAGGGAACAGTGGAAGTCGACCCACAGGTGTTTCTGTTCATCAGCATGATGATATATATTCCACACATTTCTAACTTTTACATCTCTCACCTTAAGGCTATGTCCTTTGGAATGTGATGTTTCCACCCTGGGGAAGACACTGACCATCTAACCTATCTGGTTTTCTCATAATTTTATATATATCCATTGGGTTACCACTTGGCCTGCAGTGCTCCAGAGAAAACTATCTAAGTTTGTACAACCTCCCCTCCAATCCAGGCAGTGTCCTGTTCTATGCTATGGAAAGCCTCCACATCCTGTAATGTGAACAGAAATGCACACTCTTTAAAATGCTATTTAACCAAAGTCTTTATAGGACTGCAGCATGACTCTTTCCAGACTTCCAAAGAAAGTGAACTGTTGCTTTCAGTTAAAGCTTGATTGCTATTATTTGATTAACATTGATTACTTGTAGTTAGCAATTTTTTGTATGGTTCTTGTACTATGCATTCATTTGTTTATCTGTTGAAAGCAGATTTTTTTGCTTATTGGTCAAAACCAGATCTAATGACCATGGTATAAGACATTTGCGAACCATCTTTTGTTACGATTGATGTTACTGCAACTTGGAAGGGAGGAGGGAAAGAGTGGAAAGAAATTGAGAAAGAAATAATTATATTTTTCTCTATAACTAGACTGTGGATATCCATAAAGAAAAAGTGGCTCGCCGTGAGATTGGTATTCTCACTACCAACAAGAACACATCAAGAACTCATAAGATCATAGCACCAGCCAGTGTTGAACGACCAGTAAGATACATTCGGAAGCCAATAGACTACACAGCACTAGATGATGTTGGCCATGGTGTGAAGGTAAAATTATTACTATACATGAATATTTATCTTGGAGTTGTATACTTAAAGTTTCAAGTACCAGCTGTTTTAATGCAAGTCTACATGCAGCTTTGGCTGATAGACTAAGTATATGTTGGTTCGGTGGACCCGATTTATTTTAAATTCATTTTATAAAATAATGTTGTAGACGGTGCAATAGAGCTCAATATTGTTGCAGAAGATTATCTGGAGTCTTTCCTATACCCCATCCCCAAATAAAATCAAATATTTGTTGTCCAAATCTTCTAAATGTAGAAACAAAGTAAAATGAATTTTCTTTTAAGTTATTTGGCTTTGCAATAAATTCAACATGAGTATATTTACCTGGTGTTTTAGAATTTTAGAAGACTCGATCCTTTAACTGAACCACCTAGGTATAGAAGATGCATTTTTAGTTCCTATATTCCAGATTGAATAGTAAGGATTGGTATATTTAGAAGTCTGTAGGAAATATTGGCACAGTAATTGTATGCTTCGTGTGTAAATATATTGGAAATTGATATAGGTTGAATGTTCAGATTGGTTACAAAGAGGTATTCAATTGTTATAATTTTACAAAAGCAGATTAATGCATTCATACTAGACTTTATTTTATGTTATAAACAAATATGTTGAAAACTTGAATTGGCAGCTTTATTTTTTTTCTCACACTAAAGTTGACTGTGAGTAACAATTAGGGTTAATATTTGAATTCGCAGAAGATTATTGTCATAGCACAGCCTCCGTGTTTGGTCATCTCAAAAAGATAGCAAATTGACTTCAATATCCTGCTTTAGGCTATTTATTTGACAAGGAAAGGACATTTGTTGTACTTTATCTGCATCAGATTCTTTTGCTTGTGTGCTGTTTCTCACCATGTGGTTTGCCTCAAAGATTTAGTAGCTGTTTGGTTAAAAGTCAAGGTCTTCAATTCATCCCGTTCCAGAAACTTGAACATAAAAATGATGGTGTGACAGTTTAGACTGTGTGCTTTCCTCATTATTTCACCAAAGTGCCTTATTTCAGATGGTATGTTTAAACAAGCCTATGTTTTCTGTCTGAGGTCAATGTATGGAATTTCACAACACTATTTTGAAGGAGGGTGTTATTCCCAGTATCCTGGCAAATAATTACCCCCAAGCAACTTCAGTAACAAATTTATCTCATCAAATTGCTGTTTATGGGTATTAGATTGTGCAAGGTATGGCGTCTGTGTTTCCGTGGTTACAACATTGACTGCGAGTGTGGTGTAAGTGCATTCTTATAGTGACAAGAGATACCAGGTAATATTTCTTAGTCCCTATAGTTAAACATAATAAACCTTTGTTTCCATTCATGAGCTTAATCATTTTTTAACTCGCTTGAAGTTGTGCCATAGGTTTATGAACCCATAAAACCAAGAACCAAGGTATAATAATACTGCATACACTTCTGGTTTCCATGTCACAGTAAAGATTAAAAGACTGGTTTTGCCAGGTATGCATAGTTGTGTGTTGCAATAAGGTGAATAGATGGGTCAGCAAACAATAAAATATATTCCAGAAGATTGACATTTAGCATAAGATGGATTATGACACAAGTTTTAAAAAGTAAACAGTATAACGCTACTGGTGCCTGATATGTTATGAGACCTGGGTGGTGATGAGTTAGGCAACCTCACATCCCGTGGGAGGCAGGGGCAGGAATAAAGCTGTTTCCCATCCTGAGGGTTCTTGTCCTAATACTACGGTACATCTTGCCTGATTTGGAGGAAGGGGTCCAAAGAGATTGTGGATGGATGGGACAGATCTTTGACAATGCTAAGGACCCTGCATATGTGGCGTTTCTGATAAGTATCTCTGATCTATAGGTAGATTGGCTGCTCATTTCAGGTCTGTGATGAAAGATGGTTTATTCATTTTAAAGTTTCTTTAAAACTTCTCTCAGCAATTAATTATGATGGAGAATTGTTGGATGGGCAGATTAGCCCTAACGTGCAACAGATTTCAGTTTAAGCATAAATTTCAGGTATGAGCTTGTTTCAGGGAGCAATGTAACTTCTTGCCTCTGAACATTGTTAAAAGAGCAAATTGTATCTTTGTTCCAATTCTGTTTCAGTTTAAATCATTATTCTCCCCCATGTGTTCCATTGAAGTGACTTCATTCATCTGCTTTATTTTGTTTCACTATTACTGTTTGTTTGATAGTTACAACTTGAAAGACATTTTGGGCAGTTTATTTGGATGACATTATTAAAATGGTTAGGGGGCACAGCTAATAGAACTGCCACCTCCGCAGCTTCGATGACCCCTTGAAGCCAGACTGTGGGATTTTTTTTTCCTGAGGAGTTGGCAAATTCTGGCTGTGACCTTTTTGGGTTTTCCCAAAGCTCCAGCTTTTTACACATACTACATGTGTATGGATTTGTAGATTATTGGACCACTTGGCTGGGAGGGGGGAAGTGAGTGGTTGGAAATGTGGGGGGATTGAGTACAGGGAAAAGTATTGGAGAGTTGAAAATACTAGGTCTTCTGTGAGCTGGTGTGGACTTGGCTAAATTGGCTGCCTCCATGTTGTCTGGACATATTTCTAGATTTCATATTTTTTCAAATGATTATCAAAATATTTGCATACTGAATATATTTTTACATATTTAAAAAATAAAATGCATCCTTATTTAACTGAAGTGCTTTGATAGGATAGGAATGAAGCTCATATAGTTTAAACTTTAATCCAACTTGGATGGTTCTTGTTTTGATCTCAGTTCCTGATATGGTGTATTCATTAACTTCCCACGCATTCCCAGAAGGCTAGGTGGGGAAGAAAAAATTGCTCAATGTTCACTTTGTTTTTCTGTTGTGGTTCTTTCTAGAAATGGGAGTAAATTAACATTGGACCTGCCAGCGGTAATATGTAGAATCTTGCACCACATGGCTGGTTAACTTAATCCATGAGCAAACTGCAAAGAGCAGAAAAATGATAGGTACTTGTTACGCCATCTTCCCTTCATTTGCGGAGAAATCAGTTCTCAAATAAAAATCATTTAGAACCTCTTTTACTTTCCTTTCAACTCAAAACATTTAGCAGTCAGTGAAATACTTATAAAACATGGGTGTGGTGGTTTCATCATTGAGTTACAGTATTGGTATCCAGAGGGCTGCACTATTGCTCTGGGAATAGGTTCAAATTGCATTTCAAGAGCTGCAATCATGTCACTAGTAACAATGAAGCTACTGGATTTTAATTAATTCACTTGGCTTGTCCTTCAGGACAAAGTCTGTTGTCTTGCATTCATCTGGTGGCTCTGGAGTTGCAATGCTAATATGCTTGCATGTCAACTGCTTTCTGAAATGGCCTAGTATAATATAGAGTGGTAGTCAGTTGTTTGAATATAGGAGAAAAGCTGTTTTTTGCATAGCAAACTAGTACAAGTATCTTAATTGAGGTATATACATATCCCAAGAAATGGATTAGGATGTAATTCTGATCTGACAAGTCACTAACATTGTAGAACTCCTTAGAGATGTGAAGCCAGAAATTATGATAGCAACTTAATAATATAAACAAAGACGGTGAGTAGAGTAGTTCATGAAAACAGTTCGAGGGTAGCTGCGTATGGGCAATTAAATGCTAGGTTATCAATCAATACTCTCATCCTTTGAACTGTCTGTATTACTTCACAGTAGATTTATTACCAAAGTACATATATGACACCAAATCCAATGCTGAGATTCATTTTGTTGTGCTCATACTCAATATATAGAATAATAACAGAATCCATGAAATACAGCCTAACTAGGATGTACAGAAAACAAACTCTGCAAATACAAAAATAATAATAAATAAATAATAAATAAATAAATAAACAATAAATATTGAGAGTGTGAGATGAAGAGTCCTTGAAAGTGAGTCCATTGGTTGTGGGCATATTTCCATGATGGGCCAAGTGAAGTTATCCCTTTTTAAATTCAAGAGCCTGATGGCTGAGAGGCAGTAACTGTTCCTGAACTTAGTGAAATTAGTCCTGAGGGTCCTGTACCACCTTTGTGATGGTAGCTGCAAGAAGAGAGCATGTGGTGGATGCTGCTTTCCTGTGACAGTGTTTCATGTTTATGTACTCAATGGTTGGGAGGGCTTTACCTGTGATGGACTGGCTTATCCACTACTTTTTGTAAGATTTTCTCTTCAAGGATATTGGTGCTTCCATACCAGGCTCTGATGCAGCCAGTCAATGTACTCTCCACTACACATCTAAAGAAGTTTGTCAAAATTTTGGATGTCATGTTAAATCTCCACAACTCCTAAGGAAGTACAGGTGCTGCTGTGCTTTCTTTGTAATTGCACTTGCATGCTGGGCCCAGGACAGGTCATTCAAAATAACTCCCAAGGAATTTAAAGTTGCAAATCCTTTCCATCGCTCACGCTCCAATGAGGACCTCTGCTTTCCATCTCCTAAAGTATGTGATCAGCTCCTTGATCTTGCTGACATTGAGTAACTAGTTGCTGTTATGGTACCACTCAGGCAGATTTTCAGTCTCCATCCTGCATGCTAATTCATCACTACCTTTGATTAGGACTAGGAGAGTGATGTCACCGAAAAACTTGAATATGGTGTTGGAGCTGTGCTTAGCCCCAAAGTCATAAGTGTAAAGTGAGTAGGGCAGAGGACTAAGCACACAGCATTGTACACCAGTGCTGATGGGGATCGTGAAGGGGATGTTGCCAATCTGGACTGATGGGTCTGGAAGTGAGGAAATATAGGATCCAATTGCACTAGGAGAGGTATTGAGATATTAATAACATGATATTCAAGTTTATAGTTATGAAACAAAATTATAGTTTGAAATCTGGCTCAATGTTATTAAGTGTGACTCAGTGAAAGGAATTTTGTCGCATTTGTAGTACTTTTGACTTGCAATCAAAATATGGATATGGAAAGATGAATATTTGATGTAGTGTTTCTGATTTCAACTAAATATTTCTGTGATGCTACTGTAATGCAATACATTGAACTTTACTTTTTTAGAATTGAAGGAATTAACAGACTAAAAGATTTCATAAACAACTATGTGGAAGATTATCAGATCTTTGGAAAGGCTTTATTGTATTTCATTTTGAATCAGTTATAATAGATTCATTCAGCATAGAAACAGGCCCTTTGACCCACTGCATCTGTGCTGGCTATCAATCAAGTCCTGTCCAATTACTGGAATTCTGAAGCCAAAAAATAGCATGTAATGAGAGAGATTTGCTCTATTCCATCCACACTGCAGGTTTCCTTCCGATCAGTATCATATGGCACCTGACAATACTTGAGGAAAGAGAAGCTATTACCAAAAAAAGCTTAAGTTTTCCATGCAGAGAATAGTAAAGATTTGTGGGAAAACTTGCCCCAATTTTCACTTTGCTGGTTCAGCTCGCTCAAGATTAGAAATTGATACAGAAGTAAACTACACAATTATGAATGGAGTCTGTAATCAGAACATTTTTGGTAAATGATAAACAATTGGTTTCCAAACAAAAATAAAGCTGCTGTTCAAATTTTACTTGAATGCTGAGCAATAAGTTAGCATCATGATTGAACAGATGTTATTATATTAGGTGTAAACCTCTCTCTGAACTGACTCTGATCTGAAAGGATCAACACCTGAGATGTTATTTCCTGCTAGTAGCAGAACGCGTGTGGTTTCAAGGCAGGAAGCAGTCTATTTGTAATATTTTGTTATATATGTGACACAACATGAATGTGGGGATAAATAATTTACAGTAAACTCTACAAATTTCTTAGTAATTTTATGAGCACATTCCATTTTATAATTAAGGATTATATGTTTCCAATTAGCATTAGTACTAACATTATGTGAAATATTTGCTTCCAGGGGAATTTCACAGCTCTATCAGATTTTTTTTCCTCTGGAGGAATATTCCAGTTCAATGTAAATGCAGTGAATTGTACATGGCACACAAAATGCTGGTGGAACGCAGCAGGCCAGGCAGCATCTATAGGAAGAAACACAGTCGATGTTTCGGGCCGAGACCCTTCGTCAGGACTAACTGAAAGAATAGATAGTAAGAGATTTGAAAGTAGGAGGGGAGGGTGAAATGCAAAATGATAGGAGAAGACCAGAGGGGGAGGGGTGAAGCTAAGAGCTGGAGAGATGATTGGCAAAAGGGAAACAGAGCTGGAGAAGGGAAAGGATCATGGGACGGGAGGCCTAGGGAGAAAGAAAGGGGGAGGGGAGCACCAGAGGGAGATGGAGAACAGGCGAAGAGTGATGGGCAGAGAGGGAAAAAAGGAGGGGGGAAATAAATCAGGGATGGGGTAAGAAGGGGAGGAGGGGCATTAATGGAAGTTAGAGAAATCAGTGTTCATGCCATCAGGTTGGAGGCTACCCAGGTGGAATACAAGGTGTTCTTCCTCCAACCTGAGTGTGGCTTCATCTTGACACCAGATGAAGTATACCACACCAGCCGACTCACAGGTTAGGTGTCACCTCACCTGGAAGCACTGTCTGGGGCCCTGAATGGTGGTGAGGGAGGAAGTGTAAGGGCAGGTGTAGCACTTGTTCTGCTTACAAGGATAAGTGCCAGGAGGGAGATCGGTGGGAAGGGATGGGAGGGACGAATGGACAAGGAAGTCGCGTAAGGAGCAATCCGTGCGGAAAGCAGAAAGGGGGTGAGGAGAAGATGTGCTTGGTGGTGAGATCCTGTTGGAGGTGGCGGAAGTTACGGAGAATGATAGGTTGGACCTGGAGGCTGGTGGGGTGGTAGGTGAGGGCAAGGGGAACCCTATTCTAAGTGGGGTGGCGGGAGGATGGGGTGAGAGCAGATGTGTGTGAAATGGGAGAGATGCGTTTGAGAGCAGAGTTGATGGTGGAGGAAGGGAAGCCCCTTTGTTTAAAAAAGGAAGACATCTCCTTCTTGCAATTCCTCCATCTCTGCCGCATCTGCTCTAAAGATGAGGCTTTTCATTCCAGGACGAAGGAGATGTCTTACTTTTTTAAATAAAGGGGATTCCCTTCCTCCACCATCAACTCTGCTATAAAATGCATCTCTCCCATTTCACACATATCTGCTCTCACCCTATCCTCCCACCACCCCACTTGGGATAGGGTTCCTCTTGTCCTCACCTACCACCCCACCAGCCTCCGGGTCCAAGATTTAATTCTCTGTTCGCTCCCTACGCGACTCCCTTGTCCATTCATCCCTCCCATCCCTTCCTACTGATCTCCCTCCCGGCACTTATCCTTGCAAGCGGAACAAGTGCTACACCTGCCCTTACACTTCCTCCCTCACCACCATTCAGGGCCCCAGACAGTCCTTTCAGGTGAGGTGACACTTCACCTGTGAGTCGGCTAGTGTGGTATACTGCGTCTGGTGTTCCCAGTGCAGCCTCTTGTGTATTGGTGAGACCCGATGCAGACTGGGAGACCGTTTCGCTGAACACCTACACTCTGTCTGCCGGAGAAAGCAGGATCTCCCAGTGGCCACACATTTTAATTCCATGTCCCATTCCCATTCTGATATGTCTATCCATGGCCTCCTCTACTGTCAAGATGAAGCCACACTCAGGTTGGAGGAAGAACACCTTATGTTCCATCTGGGTAGCCTCCAACCTGATGGCATGAACATTGATTTCTCTAACTTCTGTTAATGCCCCTCCTCCCTTTCTTACCCCATCCCTTATTGATTTATTCCCCCTTTTTTTTTCCCTCTGCTCCTCTCACAACCACTCCTTGCCTGCTCCCCTCCCCCTTTCTTTCTCCCTAGGCCATCCGTCCCACGATCCTTTCCCTTCTCCAGCTCTGTATCCCTTTTG
Source organism: Hemitrygon akajei (assembly GCF_048418815.1). Taxonomy (NCBI): domain Eukaryota; kingdom Metazoa; phylum Chordata; class Chondrichthyes; order Myliobatiformes; family Dasyatidae; genus Hemitrygon; species Hemitrygon akajei. Next base: position 136,433,731 of record NC_133131.1, on the reverse strand, counting down.
CCAATCACCTTTCCGGCTCTTAGCTTCACCCCACCCCCTCCGGTCTTCTATCATTTTTCATTTCCCCTCCCCTCCTACTTTCAAATCTCTTACTATCTATTCTTTCAGTTAGTCCTGACGAAGGGTCTCGGCCTGAAACGTCAACTGTGTTTCTTCCTATAGATGCTGCCTGGCCTGCTGCGTTCCATCAGCATTTTGTGTGTTGCTTGCATTTCCAGCATCTGCAGTTTTCCTCATGTTTGAAATGTACATGAGACTAGTTATGCCCTTGAAATGCACTTAAAATTTTAATTGGGACTTGTTTGAATTTAAAGCTATTTAATAATGTAATTGAAGCATGGAATGTGTAGGAGGGCCTAACCTTGCTAATTGAAATATTTCAAAACTCTTCTGAATTTGTAGTGTTTTGAGTGCTCCTAATTTTCAGGTAAGTTATACCACCTTTGATTGAACCAAGAATTTTCAGTTAAAGCTGCCTTATTTGTGTCAAGTTTACTCTCATTTTGAGGATGTTTTAATTGACATGCCTTGTGTTCATAACTTTCTAGCAGTAACCTTGAAAGTGAGGTGGTCTTGATTTTAGCTAAACAAAATGCTATCTTATTATACATGACATGTTTTTCCCATATGAACAGAAGAGATGAATTTGAGCTGCTTTTCGTAGACTTTAGTTACTTGCCCATTTTTTCAGTCTGTAGAAAGCAATGGATATTTTTGTGTGAGGTGAGCTGAGGGCCTCCGTCAGTTAGAGTTGACCATGGATATTGCATTCTAGCTGTCTAGATACACAAGCCTGGGCAGTACGAAATGGAGAGCAAGCTGTTGTCCTTGTACCAAGCTTCCCGTCTCCACACATCTGATGAACCCAAAGGAATGGCATAGACCAATTGCAGTCTGGTACCAGCAGTGTCGCAAGAGTTGCCAGTCAGCATTGAATTCATTGACTGCCTTGGGGGTTCCAGCTCTGGATATCTCCCTCTGGGTTTACTCCCCACGAGTGGTATAGCTGTAAGGCAACAGAGGTTTGAGATCAGAATTTTCCTTCCAGATGAGCTGCCATCCATGGCCGATGAACCTCATCTGCCTGAAGCGACTGGTTTTAAGATGCCAGTAACCCACCTTTGCTCCTTCTGTCAGTGGAAGCAGTGTCGCAGTGCTTAGTGGCTAAGCCACATGTGAAGGCCAGCAGCTGGTCTTGATTGTCAGAGGCTATTCGAGGTGGACACCATTGGGAACATTTAATAGGTAGTGGGAGCTTGTTCCCATTACCACCCTCTGGCTATAACAACCTTAAGGAAGCTTTGTAGTGTCATCTTTCTAATATGAATGAAGAGAGATGGTCATAATTCTCTTGAATTTATTATTCAGCCAGAGTTCTGTGGCTGTTCTGAAGTAATCTGTGGCTGAATTTTGGTGGTGAAACCAAACAGGTTCTCAGTTAACATCTGTTGATATTAGCAGTCAGAATCTGAACCAACCAAACCTTTGAGCAGTTGGTTTTCTTCACCTATGAATGGATTGAAGGGTGCAGCTTTCATAGCAAAGTCAAGTTTATTGTCATATGCAAAGATACATATATGTATAGGAGCAATGAAACAATGATTTGAATGCTGAGCTATAGCTTAGAAGTTGCAACAGACAATTAGATAAATGCTGTGAATAATACAGAAAACACTACAATCTTGCTGTATTAGCTCAACACCTGTGTAGCCAACATGTTATATCTGACAGCTTGATTTGAAATTAATTTAAAGTTCTGATGTTTGAAATCCACCTGCTAATGACTGACAGGGCACTTGTTTGGGTTCTGGTGAGATTTTTATTCAGCGTTATGATATTCTGGAGTCTGTAGCACAAGTACTCAATGGACCTGAAATGGTACACTGTTTGTAAACAGGCACTGACTTCTCAGTGCTGTCCTGAGATGATACACTTAAAGCAACCAAACTTTCTTGGCTTGAGTGAAAGCTCCAGCCCTGGTTGAAACTAGCTAGCACAGAATATTAGAGCTTGATCTTCAACATATCGATTTCTAGATTTTACTCATTAATTAATCTGACTTTGTAACATACAAAGATACTTATGTTCAATATTGTTCTGTTTTAAAAGTAGCTGGCACTACATTTGCTGAATTATGATTTTCACATGCCAGTTCTAGAGTCATGCAGAAGTACAGAACAGAGATAGGCCCTTCAGCCCAACTAGTCCATGCTGAAAGCATTTTAACTGCCTGCTTACATCAACCTGCACTGGGACCATAGCCCTTTGTACCACCATCATCTATGCTAACTTCTCTTGATTGAAATCGAACTCACATGCACTACTTGTGCTGGCAGCTCTCTCCACACACTCTCAACCCTGTGAGTGCAGGTTTCCTCTAGTATTCCCCTTAATCTTTTCACCTTTCACACTAATTCCATGACGTCTGATTGTAGTCCCACCCAAACTTAATGGAAAAAGCTTGCTTCCATTTGCCCAATCTATACCCCTCATAATTTTGTATACTTCGATCAAATCTCTTTTCAGTCTTAATTCATTCTAAGGAATACAGTTCTAATCCATTCAATCCTTCCTTATAACTCAGGTCCACCAGATCTGATAACACCCTTGTAAATTTTTCTGTACTCTTTCAACTTTGTTTACATCTTTCCGGATGGAAGTAGGTGACCAAAACTGCACATAATACTCCAAGTTAGGCTCACCAATGTCTTGTACAACTTCAACATAACATTCCATCTCCTGTGCATTGATTTATGAAGGCCAGTGTGTCAAAAGCTTTCTTTATGACCTTGTCTACCTGTGACACCGTACAATGAATTTTGGACCTGTATTCTCAGATCCCTTGGTTTTGCCACACTCCTCTGTGCCTTACTGTTCACTTTCTAAGACCCACCCTAGTTGGCTCTACCAAAGTGCAAAACCTCACACTTGTCTGCATTAAATTCCATCTGCCATTTTTTCAGCCCACTTTTCTAGCTGATGCAGATCCCTCTGTGAGCCGTGGTAGCCTTCCATCCTGTCCACGACATCCCCAGTCTTTGTGTCATCTGCCAATTTGCTGATCCAGTTAACCACATTATCAGATCTCTGTGACGCGCCACTCGTCGCAAGCCTCCAGTCAGAGAAGCAACCGTCTACTACCACTCCGTCTTCTTCCACAAAGCCAATACTTAATCCAATTTACTACCTTGTCTTGAATGCTGAGAGATTGAACCTTCTTGACCAACCTCCCATGCTGGACCTTGTCAAATGCCTTGCTAAAGTCCAAGTCGACAACAACATCCATTTAAATTTTTTGTCGTGCATCCACTTTACTTATTGTTGCAAATGTACCATAATTTATGGCATTAATTAGGCTGGAGCTGAACTTTTGGCTGTTCAGTCATGCCATTTAAAATTGGCACCTTTACTTTGTGCAAGGTTTATTAATTGACAGATTCTGTACCTAAGGATGGAGATACTCCAGAGGTGGAAGTGAAACAATGAAAAGAAAATACAAACAATAAAAATTAAAATAATATTTGAGGAAGGAAAAGCCGCATGCTTATTTGGCGTATGTTTACTATTTGAATTGAGTCAAGTTATACTTTAACTGGGTCTTGGGCAAACGGTGCACAACAAATTTTCAGCTGTATCTCTGCACACTGGAGCTACACTTGGTTAACTTCCAAAGTTTTATACGTGCCAAGCAGATGAACTTCAATTTAACTGGCCTTCCCCAGTAAGCCTGAAGGGAATCATAGCAATAGTGCAGTCCAATCTTGTTGTTAACTTCTGTAATAACTCAGTTACCCAGCACATGGCCCATGCCTGACTGATTCAAGCACTCATCTAAACATTAAATGCTGTCAGTGTCACAGCTTCAACTATTCTTAGTCTCTGCATTCTAACTACTTGCCATTCTCTGGCTGAAGAATGTTTCCTATTCTCCTCTCAGTCTCTGACCCCTTTCCCTAAGTTTAGTTTTATGAACCTTTCATAGTGAAAAGCTTCCTACATTCTATCTCACTCATAACTTCAACTTCATGCAACCAAATAATGTCTTAACTGCCTCCACTCCAGGACAAAAAAAAACCTACGTGCTTGTACTTGATTTCAGTGGAAGAGGTCACATTGAGAGCGCAGAATACAATATACAGACTGGAGGTGGTGTACGTGAATCTCTGCTTCACCAGGAAGGGCTATTCGGATCATTGGCTAATGAGGGAGGTGTAGGAACTTGTGTAGCACCTGCAATAGTTGTAGGGGGGTAAGTGTCAGGGCTGGACAGGGATGACTGAATCAGGTCTTTAGAGAGGTGCTGTGTGGAAAACAGAAAAGGATTGTGAGAGGAAGATGTGGCAGTGGGAATGTGTTATAGCTGCCAAAAGTATCGAAGAATATGCAATACAAGGAAGAATTATCTTGTGCATTAAAATAACATTAACATTAAATTTTGTTTGCTGGAGAAACCTTATGGGATATTCAATATATGAACACTATGCACCACCTCATTCTCACATGCAGATTTGCATATTAAGATATTAAACAGTCTAATTCTTGATCACGTGTTCATCTTCATCTTAGCTTGAACTTTAGTGATCTGAGCTTTAGAATGTATTTCAGTTAATAGAAATGCCAGTTGTGAATGGGTATTGATTGCCTTGGGCCCTCATTTGTTTTACTTATGGCAAAATAAATTGATCTTGAGATTGAATTGTTGGAAATCTGTCAAGTACTTGGCAGTCGTGCTCATGTAATCTTGGCTTTTAGTTTACAAATAGAGTAGGAATGTTTATCTCAGTGTTAATTGAAGAGGAACCTATTTATTTCCCAGTACCTCAATTGATTTGCTTGTTAATGTGTGCCATTTGCTGAATGACAGGAAACATTAAGTATTAATTATCAGTTGTGTTGCTTAGTTTCTATAGTGAATTTGTTTAGCTTCCTTCTGCCAAGCTTAATGATATGTGGTTAATTTTCCTTTATTTTTTTTCTCCTTTTTTGGCAACATTAAGTGGCTTAAAGCCAAGGTAAGACAAACAGTTTCCTTTCATTGTGCACTGTTGAAATTTCTAATGAAACCTCTGTTCCCATGTCTTTTTGGTATAATGGGATTATAAATGCATTATTTCAATTGGCTTTTCCAATGTGATAAATGTACAATTAAAGCAAGAGCTGTCTTTAAAGAATGCTGTTGTAAATTAATGGCAAAATTCACGAGATTTCACTGTTGGACAGTTAATTGAATTTGGGGTTTTTGGATGTGTTGAAGAATTTTACCGACACCCTAACATTTTAATGAAGCAAATTATTCTACTCTTATTTCGCTTTATATACCCCTGAAAAATTTGTACATAAAAACACATATAACTTAAATGGACTAATTGAAAGAACACTTCACAGGATGTTATTCTTTCGTCTGTACTTCGGTTTTAAAGCAAAAGCTTTACTTTTCTGTAAACTTCAGGTTTTTCAATTGAGAATTTTTTTATTGCAACTTTTTGCTGGGAAATGCTTTGCAACTCTTCAACTAGGCTAATATTTATCCTTGTACCTGGATGATAACTAAGTCATAATGGTGATATTTTGCATTTCACTTTGGGCACATTTCTGTCTGCTTTATTTAAAATGAAAAAATCCTTTAAATTTACAACATATGAAATGATGCCATTTGGCCCATTGTGATCACATTGGTCAAAAGAACTACTGAAATTAATCTCACTTTTTATAGCTTTGTCTGCAAAACAGACTTATGATTGCCAGTCCACAATTCTGCAGAGCAATCATGAAAATTTACTGCGGCCCAATGGCTTTTGAGTAGCATCATAGCCATTTAAGGGAGAAATATATAAACATGTTCAGTTTATGAATGGTTTTTAAAGGTTTTATTATTTCTTTGCTATTTTGTACTGACACTTTAGTAGATCCTTCCAACAATCATGCTTTAGGAAGTTCTACAATTTATTATTTTGGAGGCTAATTACAGTAAACTTCTGAAAACAGCCAATTTACCAAAAGCACTACATTGAGGCTTCTCTGCTTTTATCTATATAAACTAATGAGGTTTTCACAGGCTGAATTGATTTTTTTTCGACTATTCTAAGTTCAACAGATTGTGGTTCATTTTATTAAAGGATAAATGATTGTGATTTAATTGAGCTAGTTTCAAAAAAGCATTCCTTAATTATATGGTTTTTTTTGTTGCAGCATGGAGGTAACCAGCCTGCAAGATCAGGCACACTCACTAGGACAAATCCACCAACGCAAAAACCACCAAGTCCTCCGATGTCTGGACGTGGAACTTTAGGGTATGTTGTAAACTTCGGGGAAGCATGGTTTAGCATTTTGCCAATTCATGACCAATTGCATGCTGCGTTGGTCCACTGTTGTTTGTCATATAAATGAATTAGATGAGAATGTAGACATGATTAGTACGTTTGTGGATGATGCCAAAATTTGTGTTTAAGGTGAACAATGAAGATTGCGTAAGGTTATAACAGGATGTAGATAATTAGAAAAGTGGACAAAAGAAAGGCAGATAGAATTTAACTTGGACAAATGCAAAGTGATGCATTTGGGAGGTTAACTCAGGGCAAAACAAACACAGTGAATGACGGGGCCTTGTATAATTGTAGAACAGAGATCTAGGGATGCAGGTATATAATCCCTTGAATGTCATGATCCAAGGAGAACGGATCATGGTGTATGGATTTACAGTGGCATGCAAAAGTTTGGGCACCCCCGGTCAAAATTTCTGTTACTGTGAATAGCTAAGTGAGTAGAAGATGAACTGATCTCCAAAAGGCATGAAGTTAAAGATGAAATGTTATTTTCAACATTTTAAGCAAGATTAGTGTATCATTTTTGTTTTGTAGAATCTTAAAGTGAAAAAAGGAAAGGAGCACCATGCAAATGTTTGGGTATCCCAAGAGATTTCAGCTCTCAGATAACTTTTGCCAAGGTCTCAGACCTTAATTATCTTGTTAGGGCTATGGTTTGTTCACTAGAAAGGCCAGGTGATGTAAATTTCAAAGCTTTATAAATGCCCTGACTCCTCAAACCCTGTCCCAACAGTCAGCAGCCATGGGCTCCTCTAAGCAGCTGCCCAGCACTCTGAAAATTAAAATAAATGATGCCCACAAAGCAGGAGAAGGCTATAAGAAGATAGCAAAGCCTTTTCAGGTAGCCGTTTCCTCAGTTTGTAATGTAATTAAGAAATGGCAGTTAACAGGAACAGTGGAGGTCTAGTTGAGGTCCAGAAGATCAAGAAAACTTTCTGAGAGAACTGCTCGTAGGATTGCTAGAAAGGCAAATCAAAACCCCCGTTTGACTGCAAAAGACCTTCAGGAAGATTTAGCAGACCCTGGAGTGGTGGTGCACTGTTCTACTGTGCAGCGACACCTGCACAAATAGGACCTTCATGGAAGAGTCATCAGAAGAAAACCTTTACTGCGTCCTCACCACAAGATTCAGCATCAGAAGTTTGCAAAGCCTGATGCAGTTTGGAAACAAGTCCTGTGGACTGATGAAGTTAAAGTAGTACTTTTTGGCCGCAATGAGCAAAGGTATACTTGGAGAAAAAAGGGTGCAGAATTTCATGAGAAGAACACCTCTCCAACTGTTAAGCACAGGAGTGGATTGATTATGCTTTGGGCTTGTGTTGCAGCCAGTGGCACGGGGAACATTTCACTGGTAGAGGGAAGAATAAATTCAATTAAATACCAGCAAATTCTGAAAGCAAGCATCACACCATCTGTTTTTTTTTAAAAAAAAAAGCTGAAGATGTAAAGAGGATGGCTTCTACAACAGGATAATGATCCTAAACACACCTCAAAATCCACAATGGACTACCTCAAGAGGCGCAAGCTGAAGGTTTTGCCATGGCCCTCACAGTCCCCCGACCTAAACATCATCGAAAATCTGTGGATAGACCTCAAAAGAGCAGTTGCATGCAAGATGGCCCAAGAAACTCAGAACTAGAAGCCTTTTGCAAGGAAGAATGGGCGAAAATCCCCCAAACAAGAATTAAAAGACTCTTAGCTGGCTACAGAAAGCGTTTACAAGCTGTGATACTTGCCAAAGGGGGTGTTACTGAGTACTGACCATGATGGGTGCCCAAAGTTTTGCTTCAGGCCCTTTTCCTTTTTTTGTTATTTTGAAGCTGTAAAAGATGGAAATAAAAAAGTAATCTGGCTTAAAATATTAAAGAAATATGTCATCTTTAACTTTATGCCTTTTGGAAATCAGGTCATCATTTGCTTGCTTAGCTATTCACAGTAACAGAAATTTTGACCGGTGTGCCCAAACTTTTGCATACCACTATATGGGACATTGAACACGAGTTGGGATGTTATGTTGCAGCTGTACAAGAGGAGACTGCAACTGGAATATTATGTTTCCATAGTTAAGGAATTATGTAATTAAGCTAAAGAGGTGCAGAAAAAGATTCATAACAATGTTGCTAGGACTGGAGAGCTTGAGTTATATAGGGAGACTGGATAAGATGGGACTGTTCCCTGGAGTGAGCGAGGTGGAGGGGTGACTTTAGATATTTATAATGTCAAGAAGGGCATGGAAAAGGTGGTGACTGTCATTCTTGCACTCCACTACCCTGGGGAATAAGAGTATTAGTTATGAATATAATATTCGTGCTGCACTACCCTGGGAAAAAGTCTTACAACCTATTTAAGATGGGAGAGAAAGATTTAAAGGGGACATGTGGGTAAGTTTTTACAAAGGTAGTGGAGAAGGTGACACCACCTTCAGGGATTTTTGAACTTGCATATGAGGAAAATGGCTATGTGGATAGGATATGGGCCAAGTGCAGCAGGTTTGACTAGTACAGGAAGATGCCTTGTTTGGTACAGACAGTTGGGCAACAGGCCTGTTTGTGTTGGATGACTCTGACTCTATGCTGTCTAACTACTTTTGAAGGAGAGAGCTAATTTACTGAAATTAGTTGTGCAGTTGCACAGGAATTGTTCATATCCATTGTGTTTAGACTGCTTAATTTCAAATGAATTATCTTGTATTAAATGGACTATTTTAGTTTTCCCAAGGTTAGGTACAAAGTTAATGTTTTAGTTTAGAACTAATCTGCTTTTTTATTTCTATTTTGCATACGCCTTTATTAAATTTAAAGCTTTATGAAATAATAATATGGATAGAACTCTAACTTCTATAAGATTGCTGTTAACCAAATATAAATTTTTCTGCTGACTGGATTTGGCAGCTCTTGAAGGAACACTGGGCACTCATCTATTGAAACGTCATCTCAAACTTACTCCTGTGGTGCAGAACAGGGAGGTGCAGCATTTGCTGAGTGACAGATGGTACTGCATCTGTCACTATGTTCATGGCATCCTTGGTGGGGTCTTTTATTTTTTAATATTCTGTTGGAGAATTACTCTGATACTTATAGGCCAGTAGATTAGAAAGAAAATGAGGTTTTGTTTAAATAATTTTATTTTAATGTATTTTATTTCTAAACATTTGCAATTAAATCAAACTTTTTACACTTAAAATATATAATTTTCAGTGTCTGCCAGATATTTAAGATCCCAGTCAGCTTGACAGGTGACAAAACTGCCCCAGTCTTGCATTTTCTCAAAACCTATTGGAAGCAGTCGAGGATTAAGGCTTTAGTGCTTTTGCTACTTGATTATGGTCAACAAAATCAGTTCTCTTCATTTTAACTGGGTATTTGGAACATATGGGGATTACCTGGTTCAACAAAATTTAATGAAGGATATTGGTACATAAAAGTAGGTACACACAGGCTTTTGTTCTTAGAATCAAACAGCATGGAAAAAGGCCCTTTTGACTTATTAGCTACCCACCTGTACTAATCCCATTCACCACAATCGGTCCGTGACTTATGTCTTTGTGGTTCTGGATGCTGCATAATATTGAGGGTGCTTACCTCAGCCATCCTCGACAGTATGTTCTAAATTGCAACCATCCTCCTGGCGATTAAAAAATTTTTCCTTGTATCTAAACTTTTTACCCATCTTAAGCCTATGCTTGTCTGCACTTCTGTATTGTGGTGACGAGAGCTGCACATGTTATTTCAGATGTGGCCCAATAAATTTTGTTTAAAGCGTTGTACCAAGACTTGCTTGCACCAGCAGACTTGCCTTAATTAGCCAGGGCATGATATTTCTCAGGTGGACTTCACTCTAACTGTGGAACCACTTTCAGGGATTGTTAAACTTGTACACCAAGGTCCATTTGTTCCTCAGTAGGACCCTCCCGTTTGTGATTGTAAATCTCATACCTTTATGTGACTGCCTAAAATGCATCATTACACATTTTTCAGAATTAAATTTTATTGCACAGCCCTATGTACCAGCAGTATTATTTTGAGTCCTAAGACTCTTCGCTACTAATGTCACCTGCTTTTGTGTTCTCTGCAAACTTGGTATATCCTATACTTACATGTATAGGATATACCAATACCATTAATGTATATAACAAGCGAAAGAAGTTGAGGCACTGATCCCTGAGATATGCTGACAGTCATCAGCTTCCAATAACAAATTCAAACCCCTGTCTTATTACCAAGCCAAGTTTGCATTCAGTTTGCTACTATGTCTTGAAACCCACATACAATGACCTTTTGGACCAATCTTCCATATGGGACCTTATCAAAGGCCTTATTGAAGTCCTTGTAAACCACAACAATCATGCTGCCTTTTCACTGTATTTAGTTATGAATTTAATGCTAAATTCATTGTCCTTGATAAAGGTAGGATATTATGAAGTGACTTTTTTCTCTTCCTTCAGACGAAATACTCCCTACAAAACCTTGGAACCTGTCAAACCACCTGTCATTCCCAATGATTACATGACTAGTCCAGCTCGGAATGTGGCAAACCAACAGAGTCCTATTAGAACAGCATCGCTGAACCAAAGGCCAAGAACACACAGGTACAATTTTATTATGAGATAATCGCTGGTTTTTTAAATTCTGTTGATATTAGAGTAATTGAAATTCAATTTGTCTGCTGGCAAACTTGCTTCCCAACAAGCTGGTTTTGGGCTTAAATTGATTCTACTTGCATCCATAAAAGCAATCAGGCCTAATTTGACAGTGCTTGTATAGAAAGTTTTTTAATAAACCTTCTGGATACTGTCTACAGAAAATTCTGCTTATATTTTGATTTTTCTCAGGTTTGTAGCTGTTGAAGCCAGGATCCCATTCAGCATGAATTCTTTAAATGGCAATAATTTTTCCCCCAGTTGATTTGTAGTGTTGTTTGCTTTTAATTTACATCAATTTTATTTCCTTTTGAAACTCATTGTAATTCTGTAATGGCTTTGCTGTCTGACTTTTCATGTGTGAATTGAGAGATTTTAAAACACTAATTGATGTACTATAATAATCTCCATTTAGACACAGTTGCAAGAAAAAGTTAGTGAACCTTTTGCAATTACCTGTTTTTCTATATTAATTACTCTTAAAATGTGCTCTGATCTTCTGTAATTCTCATCTATACTGAGTACACCATTTAAACAATCACAATCTAGGTTCAATAAAGTATGTGAACCTCCAGGGTAATGCCTTCCACAAAAGCTATTTGGAGTCGGTTGTTGCAATCGATGAGATTGGAGGTATGGGTTATAGAGGTACCCTGCCCTTTTTTTAAGAAAGAAGGACACACAAAGTCAGATTACTGACAGCCTGCTCTTCTCAAGAAAGATTTGTTTATATGCACCATGCCTTGATCAAAACAACTTTCAGAGGACCTTAGAAGAAGAATTGTAGAGGCATGAAGCTGGCAAAGACCAGAGAAGCATTTTTAAAGATCTGAGTGTTCATCAGGCCACAGCAAGAGAAATTAGCTACAAATAGAGGAAATTCTGTAGTGTTGCTGCTCTCCCTAGGAGTGGGTATCCTGAGAAAATCACACCAAGAGCACAATGTGCAATGCTGAAGGTGGTGAAAAAGTACCTAACAGTAACAGCAAAAGACTTCTAGAAATCTCTAGAATTTGCTAAAGTCTCTGTTCATGTGTCCACTATAAGAAAATCACTAAACAAGAGAGGTGTTATGGAAGGGCACAACAGAGAAAACCACTCATCTCCAAAAAGAAACATTGCTGCACATCTCAAGTTTGCAAATGACCACCTGGATGTTCTACGATGCTTCGGGGCAATTTTTTGTAGAGAAATGAGATAAAAGTTGAACTTTTTGGCAGAAATGCACACCATTATGTTTGGAGAAAAAGGGCACTGTGCACTAACACCAAAAACTCGTCCCAGCTGTGAAGCATGGTGGAAGGAACGTCATGGCTTGGGGCTGCTTTGCTACCTCAAGGCTTGGACAGCTTGCAGTCGTTGAGTGAACAATGAATTCAAAATTGCATCAAGATTTTTAACAGGAGAATGTCAGGATAGTGGTCCGTCACCTGAAGCTTAGTAGAAGTTGGATGACAACGTAATTTTTGTGTGTAGTATAGGTTCATCACTCTTGTCTAGGGTGAACCCAAGAGGTCCACCAACATCTTGTAATATAAGAATTTGTGCCTCTCAATTCTATTCATATATATTTTTAATTCTTTGTCCTTGGAGACCAGAGTTTCCAAAATATGTATTTTGTGAAAAATTATTTCAGAAACTATTTAACCTGAGGATCTTTGACTTAAAGTATTAAATCTGTTTCCTCTAATCATGTATAGTCTCATCCATAATGTTTCAACTGTCATCAGAACGATGTAATTATTTCTTGAGTATAGAAGCTTCAGAATTAAATATTATGGTGATAATGCACTTGGATTGTTGTCTGTAGATTCATCAAACCAAGCGATTTGTGTTTTTTTTTCCAATCATCAACTGTCCAGTTTTGGTGAGCTTGCATGTAGTTTCCTGTACTTAGCTGACAGGAGTGGAGCCCAGTGTGGTCTTCTGCTGCTTCATGGCTCAATGTGTCATGCATTCATAGATGCTCTTCTGCATATGACTGTTGTGATAGATAGATTGATACTTTATTGATCTCAATGGAAACTACAGTGTTCACAGTAGCATTACAAGTGTACAGATATACAAATATTAGAAGGGACATGGTTATTTGAGTTAGTCGCCTTCCTGTCAGCTAGAACCAATCTAGCCATTCTCCTCTGACCTCTATCATTGACAACACTTTTTCGCCTTCAGACCTGCTGCTCTCTGGATGCTTTTTGTTTATTGTACCATTCTCTGTAAACTGTAGAGACTATTTGTGGATATCCCAGATCAGTTTCTGAGATAGTCAAAACATCCTGCCTGGCAGCAACAATCATTACATGGATGAAGTTACTTTTCTTTCCCATTCTGATATTTGGTCTGAACAGCTGGACCCATTGACCATATCTGAATGCTTTTTTGCATTGGGTTGCTGCCACATGATTGGCCGATTATATATTTGCAGTAATATGCAAGTGTGCCTAATGTGGCCTCTAAGTGTATACGTAATTAGATTGAGAAGTTAAGTGAGTCGTGAGAGTGATGGTATATGTAATATCATGAAATCAAAGTAAAAAGGAAATTGCTCAAAGTAGTGGTCCGGTAGCATCTGTGGAAATGCTTTACATTTTGATTTGAAGACCCATCATCAGAATGTTTAATAAAATCTTCTGATGAATTGTTCGATCTGGGACATTAAATCAGTATCTCTTTCTACAAGTGTTGTCTGATTTTTGGAATGGTTCGGTATTTACTGTTTCATTATTTTTACTATGTCAGAATTTTTGTTTTCTGTGAGGAGATTGGCCATGTTCTAGGGAGAATAAGACTGTATTTAAAAGGTAAGAGATGATTAAACATTGATCAGAGAAAACAAGACATGAAATGCAACATTGCACTTCATTTCAAAGGTATTCCTAGAATCCTGGTTCATACTTTCTCAATGATATTTATAATGAAATGATGTGGCTTAGGGATGCATACTTCAGCCAATTTAAAAAAAAAAACACTCAACCAAGAAGAAGGCAGTGCACTTAAGAGGCTCATGATGGAATTAATTTGAAATAAACCAGAACATAGCAATTTTTATGCAAACTATCTCAAAGGTCAAAGACAGTGAAACTTTTCTCAGATTTTCCCAGATTTGGAGCACAGTTCTACAGTGAAAAGCTTATGTTTGGAAGAATCTCCTGCTTGAGAGAAATGCTGTATGAGAAGAAGAGGCAGGCAAAACAGTTAAAGTTCTGCAAGTGCTGGATAGTTTTCAGCAATTACTGTTTTTTATTTCAGGTTTCAAGCATTTTCCATTATTTGGAGTATTTTGTATTAGATGTAGTCTCAATTTGAGACTAATAGTCTCATTAATTTGGGATTGCCTCTAGAGGTGAGGATGGCTGAGAGTGTTCTATAGTTCTAATCCTATTTTGTCCTTCCACTGTCCATTGGCTGCTGCAGATTCTACAATTCACCCCCACACTAAAGGCAATTTACAGTGCAATTAACCTCCTCAACCTTTATGGATTAATGGTGTGGGAGGAAGCCAGAAGACCTGGAGGACACTATACAGTTCAGAGACCATGCAAATTCTGCACAGTATTTGAGATCAGTGTTTAATCCAGGTCACTGGAGCTGTCAAGCAATATCTGAGCTGTGTCACTGGTGCTGACTGAAATGATTGGATGGTGGAGCAGGCTGAAACCTACTGTATTTAATAATTACAAGACATTGGATTTCTTTGGATTTTGAAATGGGCATGTGCTCCTTAATGTTTGTTGGATTGGGATGTTGCAGCTATAGTTTGAGATTTCACAGGAAGAAGGTAGTTTGATGTTGAATTCCAGGGTTGGTTATGAACAATGTGGTGCTCATGTGATGTTTACATGGTTTTGTTTGTATTATAATGTTCAAGGAAGCTGCAGATGTGTATGTGGTACTAAATATCCTCAAATCTGCTGGAACTCAAATGATACCTGTCATTGTGCTTTTCCAGGACAGGGCTCCAGTGGAGAATACCAAAATACATGGGAAGTGTTAAGTCTTCTGAACAATTCTTGTGAAATAACCAACTGGTGATATGCAGTTTTTTTTAATCAAATTGTCAAGAATGCAAGTAATAATCCTCATAAGACATGAGAGATTTCAAACACTTGAATTTTCATCACAATTGACAGTTGTGATATATTGAAATGAAAAATATTAATGCTATTGCTTGTGAATTTCTTAAACTACTGTTCCCAATGATTCATGGAGGTTGAGGGGGTATATGACTAGTTTGTGATTGTAACAAATTGCAATCTGAAGACTGCTGCCACAGATTTTGAACGTATTTACATCTTTGTATTTAAAGTCTAACTCCTATGATCATGCTGCCCCTGAATATTTGGAGCACCTCTCAAACTGCATATGCTAGGAAGCAATCCAGTTCAATCTTGTGTACCGAGTTTACTCATCTGAGACAGGTAGGAAAGAGTGCTAAGTGGTCCTGAAATTGTTTTAATTGGAGAATTGAAACAGCTAGAATTCCTGTTGCTCATACTGAAAGTGACTTTGTTTATTTGTGAAGGGACAACATAAAATATGCCTCTGGTTGTATCAAGGTGTGCAAGTCAGTTTACAGCTGGCCCTTTGCAGTCTTTATTGAATCTGATCTCTACAGGCTGTTATTTTTGAGGTAGGCGCAAGACAAAATTACATTTGTTTTAATTCTTTTTCTTCAGTGGCAGCAGTGGTGGAAGTGGAAGCCGAGAAAATAGCGGTAGCAGCAGTATAGGCATTCCTATTGCAGTGCCAACACCTTCGCCACCCACCCTTTTGCCAGGTCTGTAGCTTTGTTTATTTTATAGAATAGTTAATGGATGATGCTTTTAAAATTTGATATATTTGGGATGTAATTCCTTTGCTCATTTTAACTTAAAGCTGGAGATGGATATTCTGGTATGTGTTCAATTTCTACTTTGAGTTGAGACTTAATAATTGTCAGAAGAGATGCAAATGCAGTTATCAGTTCAAAGCAATTAGAGTTGACATTTGATTTTGAACAATGAGCATTGTATACAGGGCAGCACAGGATGGGCTCTCCTGGACATGCCTAACAGATTTTGGCATTTTGTACTAGGAGGTGCCAATCTGTTTTAGGGAGGTTGAGATCTCCCATGATAACAATCCTTTGTACCTTTCTAAACTCTGCCTATTTATCTACTGCTCAGTGTCCCGGTGACTATTGAAGGGGCTGTAGAACATTCCCTTCCTGGACAAATGCCCCTTTCCTAATTCTGAATTCTACCCATAATGACTCAGTAGACAATCTCTCCACGATGTCGTCCCTTTCTGCAGCTGTGACGCTGTTCTTGATTAGCAATGCTACTTCCCCACCTCTTGCTTTTGAAACATCTAAACCCAGAGCATCAAGCAGCCTTTTTTTCTCTCTCATGTAGTGTCTGTAATGGCCACAACATCGTAATTCGGTGTACTGATCCATTCTTTTAAGTTCTTCACCCTTGTTTTTAATACTTTATTTAAACACATTTCAACCAATCCAGCTGACTGCATTTATGCCTTATCCACTGTTTATCCTCTCTCAGTCTCTCTGTACATTGCATCTACTTTTACACCAACTGCTCCTTGAGACATTGTAAATGTGCAAAAATGCACTTTGTTCTTAAATATTAACCTAATGCCACTTATGGACTGCTAAGTAGCTTAATACTTATGAAAAAGTTAAATCCCAGGGAGAATAGACTTTAATACATTTAACTTTTAAGAATTAAATCAAGTTAAAAGTAAATGGTTAAATTTTCAAACTTAATTTTAATCTATTGCTTTGAAAGGCAACTGATCAGTGATTTTAACATGCAGCAATGCTTCATTCCAGATGTTTGGGTAGATCCAACAGACATTTCCTGTAAAGTGCAGTGCTAGCTGTAATGTGAATCTAAAATTTCATGTTTGAGGGGGAGATATTGTTGCTGGTTATTGTAAGGGAGATTAAAAAATATATATTTCATGTAATATAGACTTTTTTGGAATGGCTGGGAAGAAATGTATCAATGTGTGTTTGCAATCTAGTCAAGTATGCACTGTTATACATAGTGGTGAGTGAACCTTTTATCCAAAAGATACACTCATATATATGTTTCATTATTGCTGAGTCTAATTAAAGTGAAACTGAAGTAGCATTTTCTGGAAGCAAAACTTGAGTATAACAGCTATTTCCCCCCCCCCCCCCAAATGAATTCAATGATAAGCAAGGATTTAAATTTTGAACTATTTTGCTGGAAGTAAATTTGTTTCATTGTGAACTCTTTACTGGAAGGAAAGTTTTTTTTTAAATGATAGGTCATCAATCTTGTCAAATCCCTTGACCTAAAATTAAACCACAAGCACAAGTGGGTGCTTGCAGTTGTCTTGGGTTAACTGATCATTTTAGCTGCCAGCAGCACAGGTCTTTATTTGTATTCCATATACAAGTATATTAGATCTGTTATAATCACAATGTATTTTCTTTTAGCACCATATTCTATTCCTGCTGGGTCCCCTTCCCTGCCACCACCACCCCCTCCACTGCCTGTGGGCGATTTCGTAGGTGAGACTGACTCTGGCATGGATTTATTCACTCATATCTCCTTTTATTCACAGCTGGCTCAATGGATGTGGTTAATGGTGTTGATTTGCAATGGATAACAAATACTAAAACTTAGTGCAAAGGTGTTGGGTGATAATCAAATGCTTACAGGCTAAAGTCCTTTTAATCCATGTTGTTGTCTTTAAGGAAAGAATTCCAGTAACTCATTGCTGGAATATTTAAACGTCTGAAATGTTAACTCAAAGACCTGTTCTCTTTATCAGTTTCTTTTTAGAATATGACATCCTTTTGTGTTGATGCCCTTAGTTCTAAAGATCTCTCTATCCCCGATTCAACAACTGAGCATCCACAGTGTTTGAATATGAAACACTTGTAATTTGGAATGAAAAGTTATTTCCTATCTCAAGTTTTAAACAATTAATCCTGGGGTACCAAAACCATGGCTTTAGTTATAGAAGCTAGCCTGTCTGTCCCTTTTAGAATCTTCCATTTGGATCAGTAGTGTACACTACTTGCTGAAGAATAGTTCCACTGTTGCTGCTTTAAGTATTTATTGATAGGTCCTTTGAGGATTGGCAATCTTTTAGGTGGGCCATATTTGGAACCTGAGCCAATCTGGACCTGTACAATGCTTGTGTACCAATTTTTATTTTCGTTTTACTAATATTACATTTGCCCTTGCCAGTAACTGTGTAGGACCCACTGGTACAGTCCTCACCTAACTGCCTGGTAATTGGACCTAGAACCTTTCTGGTATAGGTAATGAAACCATCCAAGATGCCCTTTTTATCACTTCCCCTCACCAGCCAAAGATTAGGCTCTTTTTTAAAAAAAAAAAATACTTGGGCTAGCCATCCCATTTTCTCTTTAGAGTTATTTGTCATACCACTAGATGGTGGGAAGGGAAAGTAAGTAGAATACAGTATAGGTTAGCGAAGGGGATGAGTCTAGTAATTTTTGTCAAACCTGGTCATGACACCAACATGGATCAAATCGCCTTTGGGCCTTTTATTAAAGATAAATCACTTCTAAGTAATTTTGATATTGAAATAATCAAATTATTAAATTTGTTTTAAAAAGTCTTAACTAGCTCATTGCTATTGTATTGTTTTATAACTGAGTGCTGGTCAAAATTTGTATTTTTCTTTGAGTCTCTCTGTGTCTACATCCAGTTTCAACAGGAAATAAGATGCTTCATTTGGAAGTCTAGTATGGTGGATAAAGTGCATATAATCAGTGCCAAATTTTACACAGTGGTAAGATGAACAGGAGTGGTAACAACAAGTGGTGCTTTTCCTTGTTGGCAAAGTTGTATAAATTGCTTTTAATGGAACAGGCTGGAATTTTAGATCTTGCATTGTATTGACTCTTTCTTCCTACTGTGGCTGGTTTGAGGGTTTGTGTTTCCTTCCACTAATCAAGTCTGTTGGGAATTATGGAATAATGCCTTTTTTTCCCTTTCCTCTGCTCTTGCTTTTCTTAACACATTCAGCTGGCCCTGGTTCGGCTCCTGGTTCCCAGTACAGTACCATGACCAGGCAGATCTCTCGGCATAATTCCACAACCTCCACGGCTTCTTCAGGGGGCTTCAGGCGAAATCCTTCAGTGACATCTCAGTTTTCTGTGCAGCCTCATGTTAATGGTGGCCCCCTTTATGCTCAAAATTCAAGTAAGACTTATGCTTTAATTCTGCTTTCAAATATATATCAGTATTGCATATTGAGGTAATTGGGACGTGAAGTCTCATTGAATATATGCCATTTTACTGTCCCTTTGATAATCTTCCAGGGTCAAATTCTGACAGTGTTACTCATTCATTTCTATAAATGGTACAGTAACAAAGTGGACAAAGGAATGGTAGATGGCATTTAACTTGGATAAGTATGAAGTGTTTTGGTAAATTAAATGAAGGGAGACTGTACACGGTGAATGGCATCTTCCCAAGTTGGAGGAGTCTGAAGTTAGAGGGCATAGGTTTAAGGTGAGGGGGTAAGATTTAAAAGGGATATGAGGGGTAGGTTTTTGACACACAGGGTGGCAAGTAATTGGAATAGGCTTCCAAAGAAGTGAAGATACTGGAAACTCAGCAGGTCAGGGAGCAACTGTAGAAAGAGGCAACGTTTCAGATTGCCGCAGGCTGTTTCTTTTTCCACAGATGCTGACTGAGTGTTTTTTTAAAATCATTTTTGATTTTACTTCAGAAATCTTGTAAAGCAGTTTCATGAATTTCAGTATGTCTTAGGTTGCTTTCTTTTGAACTTCCAAAAATAAATATAGTTAAGATCACTGATCAGAGTTGACTGGAATTTGTTTTCAAGTCAGTGATTGTTTTGACTGAGCAGAAAATTGCAGTTTAGCATGTATGGTTGATGTCTTGATGTTTGTGTCTATTTCATGTGGGCTTCCATATGAGAAGTAAAATAGGGAATTAAAATGGTCTATATAGGAGGTAGATAAGATTAAGTACTCAACATAATCTGCAAACTAGTGTTGCAACAACCCCATCCTCAAAATAATATGTAGACAACTTTTCTTCTTTTGAAGGATACATTTTAATGTTTGATACCTGATTTGTGCATGGTTTTGCAAGATGTGCAGGTAATTTGATAGTTGAGTGACAGGGGATGTGATAACTCTCAAGAGAGAACAGACATCTTATCAATGACAGCCCAGCTTCTTAAACATTTAAGGCATGTGTAATCTTTTGGCTAGATCAGTATAGGAGTACCTTTCCATCATTAGGTTTAATAGGTGGATTTGCAACTGCAACAGTTTGAAAGGTATTCTTTTAATCATCACACAATAAAGGCAGTATCCAGAAAATATTAAAAGATCTAGTTAACACTTTGGCCTTTCAGGTGGTTTAACTTGGAGTCATTAAACAATCTTGGTTCAGACCTCATGGCAGGTGTGAAATAGGACATTTGGAAATATGAAAAACTTTCATACCATTCCACTTTTTTCAGCCTTCCAACTTGCTTAGATAGGGTAATTTTTTTTTTGAGGCTATGCTAAAAATACAAATATGAGTTGTTACGTTTTTATTTTCAGTGCATAAGTATACTTGAAGACAGATGTGGTTAAATGAACTGGAACTTCTGGTTTGGCTCAAATCATTTTGGATGGTTGAAGCAATATTGTATGAGGGCAGACAGGTTTTTTTTGACATTATCAAGTTTCACAGTGAACAACTTGAGTGATTAAAGCAGAGTTTTAGGAGTGTTTTAAAGAACAAGATAGTGATGGAGACATGTTTGGAGTGTACTGTTAAATGAATAGACAAAAACAAATTGCTGGAGGAACCCGGTGGCTGTTGGAGAGGGTGAATGAAGAAAGACTGACAATAATTCAGGTTAAGATGCTGCAACAAGATTCTATAAAATTTACAGGCTCAAGTGTGGAAGGTATAGCTACCAGATGTAGATCAATTAAAGCGGGAGCTATCTGCAGTCTTGGATTCTTCATCTTACTAAGGGTTTTTTGAATAGTGTGAGGCAGTACTCAAAATACAAATAACCTCAAAATTGTGTTATTGTGTATCCAGTAGACTCATTTAGCAAAAGCACAGGGAACTCATGGGAGTTGGAATGAATGGGCAGGAAAAGTTTAAAGTTCAGTTTTGTGCCTTTAGAAGGTGTTAGGCTAGTGGCGATTTGTCACATTCTGGAACATTAGTGTCTTCAGAGAAGTTGTTGGTATCATTTTGTAGATGCTGAATTTTATATAAAGGGTTACTTTATTTGGGAACTCTAATGGTGAGAGCATTCAAGCTATTAATTAAAATGTACAACAGAGACTCTGAAACCACAGCCACAGTTATGAACAATGGGCAGTCCTCAGTGTACCAAATTATTTCTGTTTGAAATTTGGAACTTGCAGGTTTTGAGGAAGAGTCCTATTTCTTTGGGGAAAGAAAGAGCTCATGACCCAGCTTCACAACAGCTGAGAAATTGCTTAGCTAGAATTGAATGTTTACGCAGCTATCCTTGAAGAAGAAATTCTTTGCTGCTATGGTTTCCGGATAAAGAATTTTTCTTTTGACAAAGGCAGTTGTTTGTAGAAAATGAGCTGCAGCATATATTGACCTCAATAGGGACCCAGAGTTGAGGTAAACCCACTTGAACAGCAAGGGCTATCATTTCCTGATCTGGTGTTGCTCCCACATATTATGTTGCTACCTCGGCTCTTTTTCTCCCTGAATGTTGTCTTTGTCCCATTTTATCTCTGCTCCTATTTGTGAATGTTTTTATAAATGGCTTTACTTTGAGAAATTTGGGTAAGTATGTCTCTGGTCTATTTCCCTATTATTTTTTTAAATAATTGTTAGACTCATGAGTTTATGTCTTTCTATAGATTCAGCTAGAAAACTGCTATTTTCACCTTTGCACAATCTTGTGGTTTGCCAAGTTTTCCTTCCTGAATGTCTCGAGCTTCTCTTGGTCACATTTCCCCTTTTTTCCCCAATATGGTAAAGCTGAAAGGTAGATCTGTGACCATTCATCAGTTGCATCCTGTTCTAAATGGATGGATGATGTGAAGTGGAATTTGCTGCAAAACTTCAGCTGATTGCTGATGTCTACAAAGATCCCTTTTTTTCCAGCTGTTTAGGTGCTGTCAGACTGTTAGGATATTCCTTAGCTGTATTTACTGAGCTTTTTCAAAATGAAGACACCTATGGGGGGGGGGGGGGAAACCTCTCAGTTCAGATAGTACCTGTAGTTACAAATTTCAGTTCACGTGTTAAAAAATGACTATATCTCACATTTCTTTATGCAGCAGGTAAAGTTGGCTGCAGGTAAACCTGATGCTGATTTTTTTTTAAAGACAACTGGTAAAAGTAATTCTGCTACATTTTCCTAAAACTAAAATAAAGACACACAATTGTTGCCCTAATTAAGGAACTAATCCAGTGCTTAAACTGGTTAAAGGAGCAATAATCTTGGAATTTTTTTTGAGATTGAAATTATCTTTTCAAAAGAAATTATTCTTTTTGGCTTTGTAAAATCACTTTCTGAACTCTTCTGTTCATTGCAGCTGTGGCACTGTTTTTCATGGCCTGGTCCTTCCACTTTTGTTATAATTGTGACTTGATGCTTCATTCCTCCTGGTGGACATTCAGAACTTTTCCTTTGACCATTTGAATGCAGCCTAAATTCACTTTTTGGTTTACCTGAATTTTATTTTGAACCCAGTCTGTGTTCTGTATTATAGATGTTAGCCCCTTGGAAAAGCATATTCACTTTGCAGAAAAGAGAACAGAATAATTTTGTGAACCACTTTTTATTTTATATGATCTACTCCATTTCTTAGCAATTTAAATCACATTACTTTCTCTTTGCTGAGAGACTGAACTGATACTGTTGGCATACTAGTCACAAGCTGCATTTTCTTTGTGCAGGGTTTCCTCTAGCTTCTGAAAGCATTGGGACATCCTTCCTTCCAGTAACAGACAGAAGCTTGCTGAAGCAAATCCTCAGATAGTTTTCTGTCCAGTGCTAAAACACTGTAATTAGAAGGCTGTATATAAAATTAATAAATTCATGAACATCTGTATAACTGTAGCTTCAGTTAGGTAGCTCTTTGTAATTGTTAATGTTGTAACCATCAATTTTTCAAAAACTTTGTCTTGGCAAATGTAGTTTTCCTTTTTTTTTCCGTCATCTAAAATATGTGATGCAGTGGAACCTCATTATAAAGTATTACTGCAGTGGCACCTTGTTCACAAATGTTTGGCTTTTAATTTAGACTTGTGTAGAAATTAAATGAATGCATTTCCAATTGTACTTAAAGTGTTTTAAAAATCCTCCAATCAGTACAATTCCTAAAGCTATCCCCAAGTAAATTTATTTTTATATTTGGAGAAATGAGGTTGCACTGCCCATTAAGTAATTGTATGTTCTGAGTCAATGTGGTTGACAGCTTTTTGTTTGCCTTTTTCTTCTGCCCTTCATGTTGTTCCAATGTGGCCTTTGTTCTTGCCAGCATCCCTAGCTCCACCCCCTCCCCCTATGCCTCAACTGACTCCACAGATACCTCTCACAGGCTTCGTGGCCAGGGTGCAAGAAAACAGTAAGTTGAAAGGCTTGAGTAGATGCATCCATTTTTTCATCTAAGAAGATTGCATGATTAGCATATTCACAAGTTCTGGAAATTTCACTGCTACTTTCCACTTAGAACACTTCACCAGCTGTTTGCTGATCCTTTACATTTTCAGTTGCATACACTGACTTTATTTCTTGATGTGCAATATTCAGTTCCTATTAATATTTTAGTATACCAACTGGTGTATATTTTGGGTTTGCCAGCCTATTTTGCATCAGGCCTGTAAATATTAAATTTGCTGCTGAAATCTTAATTGGATTTTTCAAACTATAGCTTAAACTTGTGCAGATTTTGTTTCAGGCTAAAATTTTTGTATACATTGCAAATAATTTAAATAATGTTCCCTGGTTGATTCGGGCAAACTTTTAGGTGATAGAATGAAATTCTAATGAGGAACTTTGTTTGATTAACTCAACAGAACTTGGTTTTCAGATATATTGTTCTGTGTATTGTACATCTAATTAAGACTTTTAGTGGAAGCATGTATTAGAACTGAGAATTAATAAACTCTCTCCTGTTCATCTTGCTGTATAGTTTTGCATTAGTGCAAAGAATACTTTAGATTTTATCTGCTAAAAGATGTGCTGAGTATTGTCAGTGTCAATATTTAAAATCTAGAAATACAAAGTTGCCATCTGTGGACGATAATTGCATATATTGATTCTTGAATTTCGTATAAATGGTAAGCTGAGCATTTCCTCCTTGTACTGAATTCTATGTAAATATATAGAGCAGTTACTTGAACTGCTACATTTGCTTTAAAATTCCTCATCCTGTAGTGTTTTTATATCATACTTCTGATAGATTTCCAACTATCTTTCCAAATGGACCTAAGGATTTCTGAAAAAAATTGGGAGCCTCCATGTGTCACAAAATCTAAAGAATTAAGTTTATGATGCATTTCCTTGTAACAAAAAGAAATGCATTAAATATTTCAATTTGTAGAATAATTCTTTCAGAATCACATACTGCTTTAAATGATCTAAATTGGTCTTTGTCCAGATGCTGAATAATTTTAATATTATCTGTAAACAATTTCACAATTCAGTCTTATTAAATCCTAGATTCAAAGGATTTAAACTAAATTGAGCATATGTTTATTAATCGCAACAAATTTAGTATAATTGAATCAATCTTCAAACAACTAAAATAATAGGCATTGAATTATGAACTTTTGAAAATTGTTTGGAATTGCATCTTGACTGAGACAGCTTGCATTAAAAATCTTTATGTAGAACTTAAATGATTATGACTAACTGATGTGATATTCTTTGCATGTTTGGTAAAGCCTGAAATACAAAATGCTTGGAAATGTGTTTTTATTGCAGAGTAAAATGTTGAAGTACTGTATCTGATTGTATCTCTAAATTTTCACATTGCTACAGTTGCCGATAGTCCAACTCCCCCACCACCTCCCCCACCGGATGATTTACCAATGTTTGATGAATCCCCACCTCCACCTCCCCCACCCCCTGTGGACTATGAGGATGAAGAGGCAGCAGTCGTGCAATACAATGACCCATATGCTGATTCGGACCCTCAATGGGCACCAAAGACTTATATTGAAAAAGGCAAGTGATTTTGAGGACGTACGGGAAGTGCATCAATGAACTATATTGAAGCAGAATCTCAAATTTTAATCAAAACTTTAAATTCCAGGTAGTAATGAAGAAAAGTTCATTTGTAGCAATGCACGGGTCATTTTCCCTTTAGAGCTGCTGTGCGTCCTTGACATCTAGAGCTTTTATTGTTGATAGGATAGATTATGATTGTGAAATGTTATTTTATTAATCACTTCTAATGATCGAGGGCATACTTAGGATTACAAATAAATTAGAGATGTGCTTTAAAATGTCTTGCAGGAGTTGGACTTCATTGTGCTTTGTCAAACTCTTGTTACAGGAATGAGCTTAGATGAAATGTTCTCTACCAAAAGCTTTAAATTTGAGGCAAAATACTTCTGTAGCAGTAAATTTACTTTTTTAAAAACCATTTGTCTTAAATGAAGTAACTTCCAATTTTGAACACACCAAAAAAATGTGAATACACACTGCTTTATTTGATTTGGTCTGATAGTAATAATAGTAAAAAATTAAGGTGTTAATTGACATGGTGAGATATAGCTGGAATTTTGTTGCTTTTTTAATGGGTGATAGTTACATTTTGCTATTAAATTATGACAATATAAAATTAGAGAATGCGGAGGGACAATTGTTAACAGAATAGGTTGATAAGTAGAATATATAGAAATGTGACTGCACTGGATTTTTAAAAAATTGTGCCTTGGGTGCGAGAGTGAGGAATAACCTGAGATTTGATTGATGTAAGCACCGGGCCAGATTGAAAAGGTCAGGGTGTTGGGGCCAGAGGAGAGGGATAGACTGGTGTTCAGCTTGCTGTTCCTCAAGGTTCACCTTGTCTCTGCGTTGAACTCAGGCTGTGGTCTGCAACCAGTGGGCTCCTGGATCAGCTGCAATGATGACTGGCTTTGTAGCCGCAGACTCACTTTTGTGAACTTCAGTTCTGAATGTTTGTGTTTTAATTTTTTTACACTATATTTAAAGCATTTTGGGTGTTTGACGGTCTTTTTAAAAATTGGTTCAATTGTGTTTGTTTTGTGGCTGCTTTAAGATAAATCTTAAGGTTGTATATGGTATACATATTAGACAGGCACTTGGGAGCATAAATTGGGAATGGATGTTTTTATGGAAGTGCATAAGAGAAATGTAGAGGTTGTTTAGGGAACAGTCACGTGTGGTTCTTGTTAGGTTTGTCCAATTGAGGCAGGGTAAGAATGGCAGGGGAAGACACTATGGTTGACGAGAGATGTAGGGCATTTAGTCAAGAGGAAAAGAATTTTTAAGGGTTAGTAAGTAAGTATCAGACGGGGCTCTAAAGAGTTAGCAGGTAGGATTTTAAGAATGGACTTAGGAAAGCTAAAAGGGGGCATGAGAAGGCCTTGGTGAGCAAGATTTAAGGATTATCCCAAGATGTTTTATACATGTGTGAAGAACAGAATGACTAGAGTGATGGTAGAAACAATCACAGATAGAAGAGGAAATGTGCCATTGCAAGATGGGGGAGATCTTTCCATGAATATTCCAGGAATCATCAGCAATGGGGACCTCAATGTTTTTGAAGACAGTGTAAAGTAGGTTGATTTATGAGACTATGTCCTCATTTAAAAAAGAGGATGAGCTGGGACCTTTGAAAAACATTAGGTTCAGACAAGTCTCTGGGCCCAGATAGTACATGCCCCAGGTTACCATGGGAAGGTTGCTGTACCCTCGGCAATGATTTTTGGTTCCTCACTGGCCATAGTAGTACTAGATGATTGGAGGCTGGCAGATGTTATTTCTGTTTTCAGGAAAGGGAGTATGCATAACTCTGGGAATCGTAGACCAGCGAGTCTTATTTCAGTGGTAGGCAAATTATTGGAGAAAATTCTTAACAGGATTTATAGGTATTTGGAGAAGCATTTCTAATTCAACATAGTTTTGTGAAGAGTAGGTCCTGCCTCATGAGCCTGATTCATCTTTTTGAGGATGTGACTAAGCACATTGAAGGTAGAGCAGTGGATGTGGTGTATATGGATTTCAGTAAGGCTCCCCATGGTAGCTCATTTGGAAAATCAGCAAGCATGGATCCAGGGGAACTGGCTGTTTGGATTCAGGATTGGCTTGCCCATAGAAGGCAGAGGGGTTGTAGTAAGTGGCCTGTTTTCTGCTTGAAGGTCAGTGACCAGCAGTGTCCTTTTTTATAAATGACTTGGATGAGTAAATGCAAGGGTGGTTTAGTAAGCTTGCAGATCACATGAAGGTTGGAGTGGATAGTGTAGACAACTGCTGAGAGTGAGAAGAGGTGGATGGAGTTCAGTCTGGAGAAATGTGAAGTGATTAACTTTAAGGTTGAATTTACATAGAACATAGAATAGTACAGCACATTACAGGCCCATCCGCCCACAATGTTGTGCCGACCCTCAAACTCTGCCTCCCATATAACCCCCCCCATCTTAAATTCCTCCATATACTTGTCTAGTAATCTCTTAAACTTCACTAGTGTATCTACCTCCACCACTGACCCAGGCAGTGCATTCCACGCACCAACCACTCTCTGAATAAAAAACCTTCCTCTAATATCCCCCTTGAACTTCCCTTAAAGCGATGTCCTCTTTTACTCAGCAGTGGTGCCTGGGGAAGAGGCGCTGGCTGTCCATTCTGTCGATTCCTCTTAATATCTTGTACACCTCTATCATGTCTCCTGTCATCCTCCTCCTCTCCAAAGAGTAAAGCCTTAGCTCCCTTAATCTCTGATCATAATGCATACTCTCTAAACCAGGCAGCATCCTGGTAAATCTCCTCTGTACCCTTTCCAATGTTTCCACATCCTTCCTATAGTGAGGCAACCAGAAATGGACACAGTACTCTAAGTGTGGCCTAACTAGAGTTTTATACAGCTGCATCATTACATCACAACTCTTAAACCCTATCCCTCAACTTATGAAAGCTAACATTCCATAAGCTTTCTTAACTACCCTATTTACCTGTGAGGCAACTGTCAGGGATCTGTGGACATGTACCCCAAGATCCCTCTGCTCCTTCACACTACCAAGTGTCCTGCCATTTACTTTGTACTCTGCCTTGGAGTTTGTCCTTCCAAAGTGTACTACCTCACACTTCGCGGTTGAACTCCATCTGCCACTTCTCAGCCCACTTCTGCATCCTATCAATGTCTCTCTGCAATCTTTGACAATCCTCTATACTATCTACAACACCACCAACCTTTGTGTCATCTGCAAACTTGCCAACCCAACTTTCTACCCCCACATCGTCATTAATAAAAATCACGAAAAGTAGGGGTTCCAGAACAGATCCTTGTGGGACACCACTAGTCACAACCCTCCAATCTGAATGTACTCCCTCCACGACGACCCTGTGCCTTCTGCAGGCAAGCCAATTCTGAATCCACCTGGCCAAACTTCCCTGGATCCCATGCCTTCTGACTTTCTGAATAAGCCTACCATGTGGAACCTTGTCAAATGCCTTACTAAAATCCATGTAGATCACATCCCTCGTATTATATGACTAGTCACCTCCTCAAAGAACTCTATCAGGCTTGGTAGACACGATCTGCCCTTCACAAAGCAATACTGACTGTCCCTGATCAGACCATGATTCTCTAAATGCCCATAGATCCTATCTCTTAAGAATCTTTTCCAACAGCTTTCCCACCACAGATGTAAGGCTCACTGCTCTATAATTACCCGGACTATCCCTACTACCTTTTTTTGAACAAGGGGACAATATTCGCCTCCCTCCAATCCTCCGGTACCATTCCCATGGACAACAAGGACATAAAGATCCCAGCCAGAGGCTCAGCAATCTCTTCCCTCGCCTCGTGGAGCAGTCTGGGGAATATTCTGTCAGGCCCCGGGGACTTATCCATCCTAATGTATTTTAACAACTCCAACACCTCCTCTCCCTTAATATCAACATGCTCCAGAACATCAACCTCACTCATATTGTCCTCAAGTTCCCTCTCATTGGTGAATACTGGAGAAGTATTCATTGAGGACCTCGCTCACTTCCACAGCCACCAGGCATGTTTTCCCACCTTTATTTCTAATTGGTCCTACCTTCACTCCTGTCATCCTTTTGTTCTTCACATAATTGTAGAATGCCTTCAGGTTTTCATTTACCCTACTCACCAAGGCCTTCTCATGCCCTTCTTGCTCCTCAGCCCCTTCTTAAGCTCCTTTCTTGCTACCCTATATTCTTCAATCGACCCATCTGATCCTTGCTTCCTAAACCTCATGTATACTGTCTCCTTCCACCTGCCTAGATTTTTGACCTCACTTGTCACCCATGGTTCCTTCACCCTACCATTCTTTATCTTCCTCACCAGGACAAATTTATCCCTAACATCCTGCAAGAGATCCCTAAACATCGACCACATGTCCATAGTACATTTCCCTGCAAAAACATCATCCCAATTCACACCCGCAAGTTCTAGCCTTATAGCCTCATAATTTGCCCTTCCCCAATTAAAAATTTTCCTGTCCTCTCTGATTCTATCCTTTTCCATGATAATGCTAAAGGCCAGGGAGCGGTGGTCACTGCCCCCCGGATGCTCACCCACTGAGAGATCTGTGACCTGACCCGATTCGTTACCTAATACTAGATCTAGTATGGCATTCCCCCTAGTCAGCCTGTCAACATACTGTGACAGGAATCCATCCTGGACACACTTAACAAACTCTGCCCCATCCAAACCCTTGGAACTAATCAGGTGCTAATCAATATTAGGGAAGTTAAAGTCACCCATGATAACAACCCTGAAGGCAGAATATAGAGTTAATGGATTCTTAATCAGTTTGGAGGAACAGAGACATCTTATGGCCCCTAAATCCCTCAAAGTTGCCACACAAATTTATAGGGTAGTGAAGGTGTATGATGTCTTGGCCTTCAGTAGGTTGTAGCTCTATACAACTTTGATTTGGATGATTTGTGTTCCATTCTGGTTGCCTCATAGGAAAGATGGGGAAACTTTAGAGAGGGTGCAGAGGAGATTTAACAGGATTTTGTCTGGATTAGAGAACGTTTTAGGAGGATGAGGTGACTTGATGGGTGTAAAAGATAAGATACATGGATAGATTGCTAGAAGCTTTCACTTCCAGCAGAAGTGGCTAATACTGAGTGGGTATAATTTTAAGGTGAATGGAGGTAAGTATTTTGCTGTTTGTATTTTTAATGCACTTGAAATGACAGTAGCTTTCAAATTTATTTCTTTTAAGATTGTTATTGGGCTTTGTGGTTCTGTTGTTTCATAACATCTTCTTTTGTCTTAAACAGTTGTGGCAATATATGACTACTCAAAGGATAAAGATGATGAGTTGTCCTTCATGGAGGGTTCAATCATTTATGTTATAAAGAAGAATGATGATGGCTGGTATGAAGGTGTCATCAATGGAATTACTGGTTTGTTTCCTGGAAATTATGTGGAGCCTATCATGCACTATGCAGATTGATGAAAACCTGCATCTTTCCTTTATTCAGAGGCAAGCCTAAGCATATGGGGTTATGGGTTAATTGGGGAGGATATATTGAAGTCTTTTCAAGGATGCCATTACTTTTGAGTTCAGCATGATACTGACGTGAGTAGACTGAAATACAACAAGACTGGCACTAAGTGAAGATGTAAGTGCTAGTTAAAGTTCCATGAGACTTCAGGTCATTCCTAAATTACAACTAGTGCTTGTTGATAGCATGCATAAAAGTAAACAAATTTATGTATTGTAGCCAATTCATTTTTTAACCTGAAATGCTTCCAATATGTTGTAATTTTCATTTCTGTGAGCACTCAAATTGTAATCTCATGAACTGTCACAAGTCTATAACCAGTTGTGGATAAAGCTTGGGTGTCTTCTAAACAGTACATTAGTAATTTGTACTTAACAGGTAAAACATTTTGTATTGATAAAATGTACTTAATGGGAAAAATCATCTGTAGTCACAAAGTGAACCAAAGTGCAGTCAGGTTTGTTGATTTATTGTACAGTGGAAATTGTCTGGATCATTGGGTTTATATAGTCCTGATTAATTTTATTGAATAATTTACTAACCTCTAGAATAGTATTCCTGTGAAGAAATTATTAGCTTGGTTCTAACGTGGAAACAGGCAATTCTACTGTACAATTTTTAAGAACAGTTTCTGACACCTGGTGGCTCAGGCTTGAACGATTGTTTTCCAGCAAAATATTACTTATTCAAGGGTATTACTAAATTCCTTAGTAAATATTTGAATCTTCTGTCCTGAAAGGCTCCAATTCCATAATCAGTGTTCAGTTGTGTTCCTCTGGTAGTTAGTGTTTGTTCTTTGAAAGTAATGCTTCAAATGGTGAAGCTAATAAGAAACCAAGAATCTGTTGTGCATAATTATTGTAATCAAATTGATACAGATCAGAACTGTCATATCTTGACCTGTACCTAAAGAGAATAGGACAGGTGCTAATCCAGTGCCAGTTTTTGAGGCATTCTAAAATTTCTTGTACTACATTTTTCTAATTTTCTAAAGTGCTTGAGCCTGATTTAATAAAAAAAAAATGTACAAACAAAATTACAGCTAAATTTATTTGCTTTGAAAGGGCACAGTGTTGAGGCCATACATTGTAATGCTGAGGCTTTCTTATTAACTTCTGCCTTATGATGTTTTATCAACTTCAATTTCATCTTTAAAACATTCTTTTAATTTGTATATAACCTGTTAAAATTGTATGTACAGTCTTTTATATAATAAATCATTCAGTATAAAAAACTTGCTTTGCATGGACAGCTAATTAATATTGAATTGTACAGTGTTCAAAGGCCATTGGAGTTCAAAAACACAGACCAACAACATTCTCCACAAAGGCTATGTACATGGTCAAAAATGTAAACAAACTTCTTGCTGTCTTGGCTCTCAACTTGGAATTTTTGATAATTTAGTTGCACTCTTAATAGCTGCCACAAGTGGTGCAGAGATCTCTCTCACTCATTTGTGCCGAGTTAATACAATATCTGTAAGTCGAATCAAAGCATCCCTTTCTGGTGAAGGATACAACATGGAGATCTGTCGGATAGCTTCTTGACAGTATTGTTGTGCGAGGTAGCAAGTTTGTCGAACACCATCACTCTACATGAAAGGAAGATGAATTGGTGGTTTTAGCTACTTAATAACAAACATTTGATCTTGTATGAAAGAAAATTTGTTCAGTAACCAGTGTTAACATTCCCATCCCTTATCCACCTGTCCTTACTGCCCAAAGCCAACTTAAGTCTCTTCATCCTTAGTTTGAATTAGAACATTACAGCACAGTACAAACCCTTTAGCTCACAATGTGCCGACCTTTTTAACCTAGCCCAAGATCAATCTAACCCCCCACACTCCCATCATAGCCCATCTATCATCTATGTGCCTATCTAAATTTAAATGTCCCTAATGTATCTAGCTTTACTCCCACCCTTCGCATGGCATTCCACACACCCAGCACTGTAAATACAAGATTACCTTTGACTTCTCCTTATGTTCCTCTAATCATAAAATTAGGCATCCTCATATTAGCTATTTCCACCCTAGTAAAGTCTCTGGCTATCCGCTTGATCTATAGCTCTTACCATGTTCTCCTATATAAAGTCACTTCTCATCATCCTCTGCTCCAAAGAGAAAAACCTTAGCTTGCTCATCCTATTTTTATAAGACATGCTTTTGAATCATCTGGTACTACCATGAGACGGTGAGAACAGAAAGATCATTGCCGAAGGTGCAGCAATCTCGTCCCTCACTTGCTGTAGTAACCTAAGGTATATTGCATCCAGTCCTGGGAATTTATCAATTTCCATTCACTGTCATAAGTATCTGCTACAGACAAAGTTGTTCTTTACACATCAACTTTGAACTGACCAAAGTCATGTCAATTTAAGCACACCTGTTATAGAACCATAGAATGTTACATCATAGAAACAGGCCTTTTGGCCCTTCTTGGCTGTGCCAAACCATTTTTCTGCCTAGTCCCACTGACTTGCACCTGGACCATATCAGTCTATACACCTCTCATCCATGTACCTGCCAGGTTTTTCTTAAATATTAGAAGTGAGCCCACATTTACCATTTCATCTGGCATTCCACACTCCCACCACTCTGTGTGAAGAAGCCCCCCCCCCCCCCCCCGTGTTCCCTTTAAACTTTTCCCCCTTCACCCCTAACCCATGTCCTGTTTTTTTTCTCCCCTAGCCTCAGTGGAAAAAGCCTGCTTGTATTCACTCTATCTATACCCATCATAATTTTATATTCCCCCTCATTCTTCTACGCTGCAGGGAATAAAGTCCTAATCTATTCACCTTTCTCTAACTCAGTTTCTCAAGTCAGGGCAACATCCTTGTAAACCTTCTCTGCACTTTTTCAACCTTTTTAATATCCTTCCTGTAATTTGGTGACCAAAACTGTACACAATACTCCAAATTCAGCCTCACCAATGCCTTATACAACCTCACCATAATATTCCAATAATTATACTCAATACTTTGATTTATAAAGGCCAATGTACCAAAAGCTCTCTACTATTTTATCTACCTGTGACACTTTTAGGGAATTTTATATCTGTATTCCTAGATCCCTCTGTTCTACTACACTCTTCAGTGCCCTACCATTTATCTTGTATGTGCCTCTTTGGTTTTTCCTTCCAAAGTGCAATACCTCACACTTGTCTGCATTAAACTCCATCTGCCATTTTTCCAGCTGGTCCAGATCCCTCTGCAAGCTTTGAAAACCTTCCTCACTGTCCACTACACCTCCAATCTTTGTGTCATCAGCAAATTTGCTGACCCAATTTACCACATTATCATCTAGATCATTGATATAGATGAAAAATAACAATGGACCCAGCACTGATCCCTGTGGCACACCTAGTCACAGGCCTCCACTCAGAAGCAATCCTCCACCACCACTCTCTGACTTCTCCCATTGAGCCAATGTCTAATCCAATTTACCACCTCATCATGTATACCTAGTGAGTGAATCTTCCTAACTAACCTCCCATGCGGGACCTTATCAAAGGCCTTACTGAAGTTCATGTAGACAACATCCACTGCCTTCCCTTCATCCACTTTCCTTGTAACCTTCTCAAAAAAAACTCAATAGATTTGTTAAACATGACATACCATGCACAAAGTCGTGCTGACTCTCCCTAATAAGTCCCTGTCTATCCAAATATTTGTAGATCCTATCCCTTCGTACTCCTTCCAATAATTTACCTACTATTGACGTCAAACTTACCAGCCTATAATTTCCCAGATTACTTTTAGAGCTTTTTTTAAAATCAATTATTACTGCAAGCTTTTTAACTTTTCCCTTTGCCTTTTTCAGATCATCAAACTTGCTCTTTAAATAAACTTGTGACCAGTCATCCTTAGTTAACTTGTGGAATCTAACCTCTAATATCCATTTTTAACTTGAACTATTACTGTTCACATTTCCAATTAAGGAATACCTTGATTTTAAAACCTGATTCTCATTGCCTCTCCCTGATCTCCAGCTGCTTTGGATATTACTGGATTCTTGCCACTGACCTCTACATTATTTTAAATTATTCTACAGATTTATCCTTCTCAACCTACTGATTTCTAGGCTATTCCCTTAACGAGACTTGTGTGTCTGTGTTAATGTCCCTGGTGACTTGGAGTACAGTTGTTAACCACATCCTAGGATGTGCTGAGATTGTGTTAGTTTGGAAGTTCTACGTAGTCATTAGAATAAACCATCAAGGACTATCAACCTAACACTTTAAAAGCGATACTGCAGCTGCTGGAGATCAAAGCAGTAACACATTCAACTTAACACATCTGTATAGAAACAATTCAACAGCCTTGCATCGTAACTGTTTTACAGATCCTTTACCCCAAATCTACGTTTATTGATCAGTGGATCTGGAGGGAAACCAAATGGGACTATAACTGTCAATGAAGTATTTTTAAGCAGATCTTTTCACTAAGTTTGGTCCTAACTAAACCACTTGCAAGGCGAATTTCAATTGTATACAATACCTTCATGAACAGTATCCTTATTGCACAGGAACTGCAACTCAAAGGCAATTTTGTATGTCTATATAGTTAGGTTTTATGTACTAAATATTCTAATTGCCATTATGATGGATTGTTAAACTGTTAAAAATGTAGTTTTGTGCCTATACTTCTCCACTGAAACCAATGCACGTAGTCCAACTTGCCACAGGACATCTGGTTAAAATATTGCATTTGCATATTTAAGCAATCCCCATGCAGATTCCATACCAAAGTTACTCATACAGTATCTTGCTTCCTTGCAATCTCACTGCTGATGAGGAAAAACCTCTCTCTCCCCCCCCCCCCCCCCCCCCTTCTCGTTAGCTGTGCTGCACTGGAGTAAAGTTTTTGTATAAATGCTTACTTACCTGTTGTACATATTCCCAAGCCAGATCTACATCCCCATCTGAACTGAAGCGTCTCATTATCAAAGCCTGCAATTCTGGAAACTTAAAGGACAAATATTTAAATACTATGTTTAAACACTTAGATATTTTTAATCTTGCTAATACCCAAAATTAAGGTGTAAAAAATATTCTGCATTAATCAATCTTCAGTTATATCATATCTGTGCTTGCTCCAGCTCTGTTGATAAAGATTGATGTTCACTCTGCCATTTCCCTGCTTGTTGTGACCTTGTAAACTCTGCATTGAATCATACAATTTCAGGTACCTTTGTCAAAAATGGGGAGTTCTGCTACAGGCCTTCCATCTATTATGTCCCATCTTGCTGGGCATTTCAAAGTTCTTAGGTGTTCTTTTACATTCTAACCACCTCAGCTTTTTGCTGGTGCTCTGACATGGGTGGTTCTGTCATACTCGTGCTTCCCCCAACTTGACACACCCAACAAATGCTGTCCATTCTATTTACCTCAATTTCTCAGATGTAATCCTGGCTGAGGATTATAATCAAGTGCTCGTGACACTGTA
The DNA here is from genome assembly GCF_048418815.1 of Hemitrygon akajei. Classification (NCBI taxonomy): domain Eukaryota; kingdom Metazoa; phylum Chordata; class Chondrichthyes; order Myliobatiformes; family Dasyatidae; genus Hemitrygon; species Hemitrygon akajei. The sequence continues at coordinate 136,397,599 of NC_133131.1, read as the reverse complement.
TGATGCCATCTCCAATGCATTTCAAATCACAGTTGTAGATTTCAACCTGGCTTATTTGAAGAAAAGCCTGCTCAATTATCACCTGCTTATAACTTGTAGCACCAGAAGTCCCAATTATACTAAGATGAGGAGTGCCTACCCGTCCCTTGGTCAGACCATATTTTGGTAAATCGGATCACTAGGTTGTCCTCCTCCTTGCATACAAGCAGAGCCTAGAAAGCAAGGCTCCACCAATTAGGAAAACAAAGAGGTGGTTGTGGGAGTCAGGAATGATTATGGGGTGGCTTTGAGACAGTGGACTGGCTTGTGTTCAAGCAGTCATCTACAGATCTGAATAAATACTCCGTGGTTGTAACACTTTAAAACAACTGTAGATGAGTGTCCCCACTAAATAATTCGGGGCTTCCCCCCTGGATAAACCATGGGATCCAAAATCTGCTGAGGGCCACATCAGAAGCATTCAAGTCCAGAGACCAAGAAAGCTACTAGTGCACGTATGATCTCCAAAAAGCCGTCACAGTGCTCAGCAGCTGTGGCGGGGCTTGAATGCTAACACCACCTACAGTTAAATCAAGTGACATGGAAGACAGCAGGACTTTGCTTCCAAATGAGCTCAGTGCCTTCCTTCAATGCTCGCTTTGACTGTCAGAACATGGAGAAACCATTGCAAACCCCCCATAACCCCCGATGATCCTGTGATCCCAGTCCCCCGAAGCTGATGTACAGGCTGTCTTCAGGAGGGTGAATTGATGTAAAGCATCTGAACTGGCTGGTGTACCTGGCTATGTACTAGAGAAGTACGCTGACCATCGGGCAGGTGTGTTCACTGAAATCTTCAAACTCTTGCTTCAGTAGTGTGTGGTACCCACCTGCTACATATAGGATTCAATTATACCAGTGCCCTAGAAGAGTGACCTGCTTCAATGACTATCGCCCAGTTGCACTTACATCCACAGTGAATAAGTGCTTTGAGAGATCAGTGATGAAACATTCAGCTCTCGCCTGAGAGGCGACTTGGATCCACTCCAATTTACCTACTGGAGCAACAGGTCCACAGAAGATGCCATCTCATTGGCTCTTCACTCAATCGTAGAACATCTGGACAACAAAGATGCATACATCAGGATGCTCTTTATCAACCTACAGCTCAGCATTCAATGCCATCATCCCCCTCAAAAGCACTCGGTAAGCCTTGGCCTCAATACTTCCTTGTGCAATTGGATCATAGACCCCCTTGTAGACCCCAGTCAGTTTGGATTAGCAACATCTACTCCACGATCTCCATCAGCAGAGGTGTGCCACAGGGCTGTGTGCGTTGCTGCCCGTTCTCCTTTACACTTAGGACTGTATGGCTAAGCACAGTTCCAATGCCCTATTTTGCTGATGACACCACTATTGCGGACCGAATCAAAGGTGGTGATGAATCAACAAACAGGAGGGAGATTGAAGATTTGGATGAATGCTGTCACAACCACCTCTCACTCAATGTCAACAAGATCATGGAACTGATTATAAACTTTAGAAGGAAGCCAGAGGTCCACGAGTCAGGCCTCAGAGGATCAGAGGTAGAGAGGATTAGCAACTTTAAATTCCTAGGGGTTTTTACTTTGGAGGATTTGTCCTGGATCCAGCACATTAGTGCAATTACAAAGAAAGCACAGCAATACCTCTACTTCCTTCGGAGCTTGTGGAGGTTTGGCATGTCTAAGCTTTGACAAACTTCTATAGATGTGTAGTGAAGAGTATATTGACTGGATGCATAGTTAACAAATTTCACATCACATGCCAGAGATAATAAACCTGATTCTGATTTTGCATCACGGCCTGGTATGGGAACGCCAAAGGTTTTGGATAGAAAATCCTACAAAGTTTAGTAATTCAGCCCAGTATATCATGGGTAAAGCCTCCCGACCATTGAGCACATCTACATGAAACAGTGTCAGGAAAGCAGCATCTGGAGATCCCCACCACCCAGGCCTGCTCTCTTCTCGCTGCTGCCATCAGGTGGAAGATACAAGAGCTTCAGGACTCTCACCACCAAGTTCAGGAACAGTTGCTACCCCTCAACCATCAGGCTCTTGAATAAAAGGGGTTAACTATACTCACTTGCTCTAGCATTGAAATTTTCCTACAACCAATGATCTCACTTCAAGGACTATCTCAAGTTCCCATTATTTATTGCTATTTATTTATATTTGCAGTTTATCTTCTGCACTCTGGTTCAATGGCTTAGTTGGACAGTCTTTCATTGATTGTTATGGTTATTTTTTCTTTCATCTTGTTATAATTACTATTCTATAGATTTGCTGAGTATGCCCACAAGAAAATTAATCTCACGGTTGAATATGGCGACATATGCACTTTGATAAACACCCAATGGCTTCAGTTTATCACAACTCTGACCTTGCCTTTTTAAAGCTTTACTCCTATTCACACCTCCCCCACCTCTTGTGCAACTTGTTTTCTTCCCAGTTCTGATGTGTTAGACCCGAAACACTAACTGGTTCTCTTTCACAGATGCTGCCTTACATCCAGTATTTTCCATTTCAGATTTCCAGGTTTTTCTATTTTCATTATTCTTCAGCATAACAAAAACTAAACCAGCACTGAGGCTGATGAAGCAGTTGCAGATTCTACTACAAATGCTGCCTTCGTAACTTGGGATGGCAAGAGTTGGACATGCATGTCAAAACTGTAGTCTAAAAGAAAAGCACTATCTTAAAAAGACTAAAAACTAAAATAATTACTATAATACATGTGAATGTTTGCTGAAGTGTCTTTTCACTGTGGCTCAGTTGCTTACTTTTTAAAATCAAATAAAACAGATCCACACTTAATACATTCAATTGTGCTTGCATATAGGATCAACTCAAATAATGAATGATTTGCATATTCTGCAGCAGCCTCAGGCTCTAAGCAGACATCTTTTCCCATCCTTTGTTGAGTTATAGTGCATGGTAAGGATAATGGATTTTGTAATGACAACGAGTTCAATAATAATTCACTCACCAAGAAAGTCCCCATCAATTATTCTTTTGACTGAGCATGCAATGATATCAAGAGGTGACACCTACATACTGTAGGAGACTACATACTGCCACTTGTCCTTTTGATTCTGTTACTATTATGCACTGCAGCATTCAAAAATCTTGTGGGTTGCAAGTTTAAAAATGTCATCAGTTTTCATTTCCCTTGGTGGTTACTTGTCACTCATACTTTAAACTAGTTTTAAATAGCAGCTGACGTTATTTTGCGATGGTATGCTAGGTACTCAACTGTACCAATGACTGATGCAACAAAACATTTCAATTCTGATTTAATTCAACCTGATGTAATGGCTAACTGCATAACTGTACTTTTTAAAAAAATAATAAATAATTTGAAACAAATCTAGTTTTCTGGAAACTCGAACTTTTGAGAAATTCAGCTGCCAGCTCTCCACAAGTTACTTGTGTAATTAAAATTTATTTATAAATAATTATTACCTGCTGGCAAGCAAACAACACTGGACCAGTTGCCAATCCAAGCTTTAGATCTGCAGCAGTAGGTTTTCCCAATTGATTAGCAGATGAGGTGAAATCCAGCACATCATCTATCAACTAAAACACAGGTGATATTAGGAATTAATCTTAAAAATGATTGTCATCTTGTGCAAGGAATGCTACAATAGATAGAAAACATTACCTGAAAAGCTATTCCAAGATTTCTTCCATATTGGTATGCAATTTCCTGGACTTCTGGCTCACAGTTACCAAGTATAGATACCTGGATTTAAAAAAAAAATAGAATTCACTAGAGATATCCCTTGACTATTAAGTTGTAAATCAATAACACTTGAACTTTTAAATGGCAGATTGATTTCTTCTAATTCAAGAGCAACAAATTTCACAACCTGAAAAACATTTATCATACACTTGTGTACTTCACTCAACCTGTTCAAGCTGCTAGTTCCATTTGCCTGTTTTGCCCCTATTGTCCCTATTCCTATTGAAGTACGAGTATAAATGTATTTTAAGCAGTGCCTCTACCACTTTCATCATTTTCCATATACCCAGCACTGAAAATCTTGTCTCTCAGGTCCCCTTGAAATTTTTTCCATCTCACCTTCAAAATATACTTACTTACTAGTTTTACGCTACTCTAACCTGGGAAAAAGATTGTTCATTCACTTGTTGATGCCCCTCATGACTTTGTATGACTGTATGTTGAAAAAACCCTGAATCAGTAGATAGATAACTTTATTCATCCCCATGGGGAAATTCAACATCTTTTCCAATGTCCCATACACTTGTTGTAGCAAAACTAATTACATACAATACTTAACTCAGTAAAAATATGATATGTATCTAAATCACTCTCTCAAGCATTAATAATAGCTTTTAAAAAGTTCTTAAGTAGTTTACTTAAATACATTAAATACAATCAACCCCGGCACTTTAACATATCTTACTCCTGGTGGTTGAATTGTAAAGCCTAATGGCATTGGGGAGTATTGACCTCTTCATCCTGTCTGAGGAGCATTGCATCAATAGCAACCTGTCGCTGAAACTACTTCTCTGTCTCTGGATGGTGCTATGTAGAGGATGTTCAGGGTTTTCCATAATTGACCGTAGCCTACTCAGCGCCCTTTGCTCAGCTACCGACGTTATACTCTCCAGTACTTTGCCCACGACAGAGCCCGCCTTCCTTACCAGCTTATTAAGACGTGAGGCGTCCCTCTTCTTAATGCTGCCTCCCCAACACGCCACCACAAAGAGGGCGCTCTCCACAACTGACCTATAGAACATCTTCAGCATCTCACTACAGACATTGAATGACGCCAACCTTCTAAGGAAGTACAGTCGACTCTGTGCCTTCCTGCACAAGGCATCTGTGTTGGCAGTCCAGTCTAGCTTCTCGTCTAACTGTACTCCCAGATACTTGTAGGTCTTAACCTGCTCCACACATTCTCCATTAATGATCACTGGCTCCGTATGAGGCCTAGATCTCCTAAAGTCCACCACCATCTCCTTGGTCTTGGTGATATTGAGACGCAGGTAGTTTGAGTTGCACCATATCACAAAGTCCTGTATCAGTTTCCTATACTCCTCCTCCTGTCCATTCCTGACACACCCCAGTTTGACTTACCTGGGGTGAATTAATTGATGCAAACCACATTTCAATGGCTACAATCTACAATGTTAATTTTGTATAAGGTAGATAGGAAAGAATTAGGGTTTCCCTGTATATACAGTGCTTTTTAAAAGTATTCTACTCACAACCCTTTGTTCACATAAATGATACTACAACCAGGGATTTTGATCAATTTAACTGAAAATCTTTGTGAATCACTTGCTCCTTTTTCCACAGAAGAGCCAAGGTAAAAACAGGGAAAATTGTTAATCATGAAAAACTAAAAATTCAATATTCATCCCCTTTGATCAGTACTTAGTTGACAGCTCAGTTATCAAGTCTCTTATCAGTTTTGCACAATGTGATATAGCAAGATTTGCCCAATCCTTGCAAAATTGGTCAAGTTACACTAGGTTAGTTGGAGAGTGGCGGTGGACAGCAATTTTGAGGTCTTGCCAGAGATGTTCAATCGGGTTAAAGTCAGGACTCTGACTGAGCTACTCAAGAACATCAATTTTCTTCATTCGAAGCCACTGCATGATTGTTCTGGCAGTATGCATTGCATCATTGTCCTGTTGAAAGGCAAACATCCTCCCCAGTTTAAGGTTTCTGGCAGAGTCCAGCAGTTTTTAATCCAGAATCTCTCGGTATTTAGCAGCATTCACCTTCCCATCAATCCTGGCTGAATTTCCAGAGCCTGCTGCTGAAAAACATCCCTCATAGTATGACACTACCTCCATCATACTTTACAGTAGGGATGGCATTACCTGGCTGATGCAGTATTTCATTTATGCCACACATACCACTTAGTGTTGAGGCAAAAAAGTTCCACTTTAGTCTCATCCAACCACAAGACCTTCCATTATTTTTTTTTTTTTACAGTATTTTCTAAGTGATGCTTTGCAAAGTCTTTATGGCTAAGGATTTTTTTTAAAACTTCAGCCAAGGCTTCATCCTTGCCACTTCCATACATACCCTTCTACAAAGATTTAGATGGTGGAACCACAAACTTTATCTTCAGTTGCAGCCACTGACTTCAGTAGCTCACAGTGACTGATGGCGTCACAGTAGCCTCCCTTCCAAGTGGCACTCTTTTCTAGTGACTAAGTTTAGAGGGGCTGCCTGCCCAAGACAGTGTGGCTGTGGTTTCATGATGGACTGCACTGAGCTCAGAGGAATGTTCACTGCTTTTGAGATGGTCTTGTACCCTTCCCCAGATTTGTGCTTCTGTTACTTCCCCGACTTGTCTTGAATACTCGTCTTCACTTTGGTTTGGTCTGTTGAAAAGTCCACTGTATTGTTGGACTCTACCGAGAGGGGTATTTATTTTTATGAATTAATTGAAAACAGGTCACCTCCAGTTTTCTACACGAACAAATTGGGACAGTTGATAAGGTAATATACAGTATTGCACCCGAGGAAAGTTAGCATTCTAATTACAAAGGAGGTGAATTTTAATTTTTTAATTTTAGTAAATTGGTGACAGGTTTTGGATTTTTTTTTGATTTGACAGTGCTTTGTAGATTAGCTCAAAAATCCTACTTCAATATACTCTAAATTTAGAAAATGAGACATTAAAACTTAAATGTTTTGGGGGCTGAATACTTTTTGAAGGCACTGAATACATGCCATAAACTAAATAAATGTTAACCATACTCAATGCCTATCTAGTAAGATAGTAAAGAATATTCTGCTGACCGGAGAACATCATTAAGGTAGACGATGCAACTGGAGAGAGGCAAAGAAAAACAGACAATTTAAAACCAGGAAAAGGATCAAGTGAATTGCATCCAGGCTCAACAGGAAGCTCAGAGACCTTGGCCGAGACCCTGCTTTGGGTAGCTGGATCCTGGATTTCCCGTCAGATCACCGGCAGGTAGTAACAATGGGCTCCCTCACCTCCACCCCGCTGACTCTCAACACAGGAGCCCCTCAGGGATGTTTACTAAGTCCCCTCCTTTACTCCCTGTATACCTATGACTGTTGCCACTCACAGCTCTAATCTGCTAATTAAATTTGCCGACAACACTACATTGATTGGCCTATTTTCAGACAATAACGAGGTGGCCTGCAGGGAAGAAGTCATCCCTTTGACACAGTGGTGTCCAGAAAACAACCCCTCCTTCAATGTCACAAAAACAAAGGAGCTGGTTGTGGATTACAGGAGGAATGGAGACGGGCTAACCCCCATTGACAACAATGGATCTGGCATTAAGAGGGTAAACAGATTTAAGTTCCTCGGCATCCACATCACTGAGGACCTCATGGTCTGTACACACCAGCTGGTTGAGGAAGTTTGGTATGGGCCCCCAAATTCTAAGAACTTTCTACAGGGGCACAATTGAGAGCATTCTGACTCACTGTATCGCTGCCTGGTATGGGAATTGTACTTCCCTCAATCGCAGGACTCTGCAGAGAGTGGTGCAGATAGCCCAGCGCACCTGTAGTGTGAACTTCCCATGATTCAGGACATTTACAAAGACAGGTGTGAGAAAAGGGCCCGAAGGATCACCGGGTCCTGAGTCACCCCAACCATAATCTATTCCAGCTGCTACCATCCGGGAAACAGTACTGCAGTATAAAAGCCAGGACCAACAGGCTCCGGGACAGCTTCTTCCACCAGGTCATCAGACTGATGAACTCATACTGATTTGAGTGTATTTCTATGTTACGTTGACAGATGTAACAAAGATTTTTACTCCTCATGAATGTGAAGGATGCGAGAAATAAAGTCAATTCAATAAATAAATTCAGTCACTTAACAGATGGAATGACTGAATAATTGAGATATGCGGTGACCAAGTATTGAGTACTTAATTTCTATTTTTAAAAATATATACTCCTGAACTGATTAATGCTAGTTAATATGGTTTAAAAAATGTGTACGTTAATACAGACTTAACTGCCAAACACAATTTCAGTTGCTTTACTTGAGACAGAACGTACATACTGCTTTACAACTGTTTGCTATAAGACTTGCAGTCTTCTTAAATGTTTTCTCAAGGTAATGTGCAAATCTCTCATTCTCATTTTCCTTAGAACCCAGCTGCATAAATTCCCCTAAAAAAAAGAAAACAGAAGTATAGATTAACAAACCATTGACCACTGAACGCTTATACCTTCAAGTTACTTTTAAACTAACCTCGCACCAAATCTTCAATTGCTTGAGTAAAAATGGATACTACAGTGTTGTTACCAAGGCGGGCAAGAGCCATGGAGGCAGTGGAGAGAACAAAGTCTCCAGCCAAAATTGCCTAAAATGAAGGGAAAACAAAATTTCATTTATTACCATTAATTTAGGTTATTACAAAGCTTGCTGAATTGGAATTGGCAATATAAATTTAATACTAATCTGGAAAAATCTTCACTAATTAAAAAATGTTAATTAGTTTTATTTCCCAGCTTTCCCTCCCCAATCTTTATTTAACTCATAATACTAATAGAAATTTATCCTACCTTTTATTTTGCTTCTATTTACATCTAGTTTTGACAATGAATTTGCTCTTAATTTAAGCTCTGTTCTTATATTTTCATTTAAAAATAAATCTTATTGATAAAGCCAAGTTTTGTTTTATTAGCCACCAAAATCCCATATACTTTATTGCACATTAAAGTACCTTTCTAATAAGCTCAAGATGTCTATATTTATAAATATACTAAGAATTTCATAATGGGGTAACCACAAAATATTCCAGCACCCTACCTTTTAAAACTGGTGCCCCACTTAGCAGTCTCCTGAATAAACTTGTTTTTACTTTGAGATGACCCATTGGGTTGAACCAGGTATGGCTTCCTACTCTCCAGTGGTGCTCCCGCAATTTGAAAGGATTAAATTGATTACACTGCTCTTCAGATTGACATGGAGGGAACTACCAAGGCAAAATGGAAAATCTCGGACATCTTTGGGACAAGCGTTGTTGCTCCTTAGCACAAATGTAGGTCTCAGGTACACCCTGGATGATTTTTGCAAGGGATAAGCAGTGGCTGCTTCACTAATATGATGGAAGCTGCATTGTCTGGCCCAACTAGGTCAGTTGTGTAGCTTCTATCATATCCAACAATTCACAAGAAACTACACTATCCAGTCAGTCAATACATGCAGTATTTGTTGCTAGTTCTCAACAATGGCCTACCATGTATATTGATGAAGATGCACCACTGAGTAGCTACAGTGTTTTCCTTGGCTCTCACAAGTAGCCACTGCACACTGCCTTAGTAGCTCAGTATAAAAAAACATGCAACAAGATAACTTTCAATGCTGCAGAAATGCCAGCAGGCTGAGCTTCAATCAGAGACCCAGCACAGCATTGCCATCAGTAGCTGATACTTTATAATTATACATAATCCATTCTAGCACCAATTTCACTGGCTCTTAGGAATTTCTCAAATAACAGGGAACTAATGAAATATTTTAATGGATTACACTGATTTGTAATCCAACAAAACAATTTAAAATCACTTCCTTTCTGGAAACCATTAATTTGGTACGTCTTTGATCTGGCACCTGCCTGACTTCATTTCAATTGGTGCAATATTTTGCTTCTGGGTAAAGGAAAATTGTAGAGCAACTGTATTCAGCTTGCAGGGACAACCTGGAGCTCCCAGCTGCTTGCCTCTTCAATTTCCCATCCCATTTCAACTGCCTGCCTCTTGGGCTGTTATAATGACTTAAGCTTAGGGAACAGTATGTCTAGGAACATAGCAGCTTCTGCACAATATTGATTTGAACTTCAGGTAACTCACTTTCAGACTACTTCAGGACTAGCCATTTCTTCTGAAAGACATCTGTAATACCGATTTAATTTTGTCCTCTCTCTCCACTGGCATAGCCTGACCTATAATCTGCATCTTTGCACATTCCTTTGATAGTGCTTTAAGAAAAATCTTGAACAGGCTTCACCACATTGCTTTCATTCCATTGTTTTCTGCCCAACTGGACAATCAAATTAACTCTACAATTTAACCCCACATCAACCCCAATTTCAACCCTTCAGGAATATTCCCTTTGTCCCAACTTCACCCCACACCCCTTTAGGCTTTAAACACAGATGTACCAGAAGTGGACATTTTTAATACACTTAGAGGCTGACAAGACTTAAATTAAGGCACAACAATTATCAGGTAAGGTTGTTCTCTCTAGTTATCCAAATAGACAATTTAAGCTTTAAAGCTGTAGATAACTAATTATCTTTCTCCCAAGCCAGAAAAGCAGAAGGCAAATTGAATAACATCTCCAAAGAAAATGCTATGAATGTGTTTGTATTTCCACTCAACTAGGAGAATGATTTCAGACACACACAATAAAGAATCAACCTACTTTCACCACTCAGCCCAGAATAGACATGCCATTGTGAAATGTAATTAACCTTTTACAGATATTAGCTCATATTATAAATTTTTTATGGTTGTTCACTTTGAGTCATTTCCTTTAGCCCAACGCAGTTATACTCACCTTTCGCTCACCCCAGATTTTATTTACAGTAATTTTACCCCGTCGAGTTTCTGATTCATCAATAACATCATCATGTACCAGACTGGCAGTGTGGATCATCTCTGCAATCATACCTACAGAATGCTGGCTTTTCGACAATTCCCTAAATAGCATGGAGGGGAAAAAAGAAAAAAAAATTGTAAATTTTGAAAATAAAAACAAATCAACGTATAGTTAATGAAAATTACTACTTTGGGCACTATAGACAACTGACTCAGTTCAAAAAATTCTTGCTGCTTCTCATCCATGTGCAATTGCAATAAACCAAATTATATTTATTTAAAAATTCATACGCAAAATGGAACTTTGGCCAAGCTATTTTGCGACAAGTCAAAGACGATTAGGGACGCTATGCCACTCTAGAAGTCCCTTTACTAAACTAATTTCTAGGTTAATTTGTTAAAAATATTTAAGTAGTTACCAAAAGTTAAGTTCATCACATGATTCAATGCTCATACTGGCTAGACTGGCAATAAAGGAATTGATTAGTAACATTGCCACTTACCAATCCAAAACCCAATTAAGACCAAGATGAACAATTATACACTGCTATAAACTAGCACTATACTAAATTTTTAAGGAACTAGCTATTTCCTTCAATAATCTGACTCAACTGAAGGGTATGAAATTTACATACCTTCTCTTGCTATGATGGAGATTACATGCTTTTCCCATTAATATCACAATCATGGGTCGAAATGCCTTCCCTTTTCCATCAAAATAATAATCACATATTTCCTTCAGATCTGAAGTGACTGCTAATAGCTGAAAAAGGCATCACACATGCACAAGAAATTAGAAATAACAAGAAAATAAATGCTCACTGAGTTGAATTCCAAGAATTGTGCATTTTAAAACCTAGCTTGAAAGATCACAAACCAAGTTCTTGGTGTACACTACCTCTGATCCCCATCGTGTTTTATCTTATGATGATATCAAGTCATTTAGAGAATAGTTTTACATTAAGCATGAATGCAAGAACACTGATTAACTGGATTTTCAAGAATATAAGTTACTGTGCCCTTTCACAAACAACCCCAATCTAGTCCTGCTCTTGCTGAAAAAGAGAATATTGTAGATGAAAATTTGAAATACAATGTGTGCTGGAAATTCTCAGTAGGATAGGAAGGCTTTAGTGAAAAAGAAACAGGTCTGAAGATCCAACTCAATCAGATATTTCATCAGAACTAGGAAAATTTATAATCAAAAATGTTTTAAGTTTCACATAAGAGTGGAAAGAACAAGGAAACAACTAATAAAGGATGGAGAGAGAGAGGCTGACTGTTCAGTGTTGATGGCACTGGCTGAGAGGAAGTTTATTTTTTAATTGTAGATTGTCCATTGTTCATACAAACTAGAGAAAGAAAGCAGACAAAATAGCTTGAACCATTAGGTACAACATACATCCAAAATGTCTAAGAAATGCTGGAAATACTTGGCAGGTCTGGCATTATCTTTGGTGTTCGTTCATTAGTAATAGCTAGTTCTAATCCAAATTGGAAAGGCTGAATTCTGGTAACAATGTTAAGTACCAGAAGCTATAACCTTGAAAGAGCGGAAAAGGTTTTTCAAACTTGTGTTATGCTCAAAAGATGGTGGAAAGGGAGTAGGTACAAGAGGTTGCATGGAAAGGTGGTGTGAGGAGAGTGGGTATTGCTGGAAATGGAAAATAAACATTGAGTTGTGGAAGGAATGATGCCTTCAGATTACTGAAATGAAATGACTATGTCACATTGAATGTGGCAGAAATTACAGAGGCTGACCTAATAAATGTGGAGGCAAGTTGTAAGAATGCAAAGTGTAGGGGAAATAGATAATTTGCTGCCACAAAACAACACATTTCATGACGAGGCAATGTTAATAAACCTGATTCTGATAGAACAAAATGAAGTCCTCTTAGGAAGCCAGGTGGAAATAGACATAGTCAAGAATGTTGTGGGAATATGTGGGCTGTTAATGGGTACCAGTCACTAGGCTACTCCCTGAAATGGAGAAACAGAGTGATAAACCTTGAGCCCAAAATGACAATGGGAAGTAATCCAAATGCATCTAACAACAAAGCAGGAAAGAAAAAGTGAGGGAAATATCCTAAGTAGGACAAAACCAATTGTTCTATGTTTCTTAGTGGGATACATCTGGTATGTTAACATATGCATTCATACACTTCCTGCACTCATACTGTACACTAAAATTTTGATTAACTTTGCAGCCAATTTCCACCCTGTTCTCAGGAGCGAAAAACTGATGGAGGAACTCAGAAGGTCGGGTAGCATCTGCAGATGCAAAAGGATAAATCAACACTGAGGCATGACCCTACATCTGGACTGAGCAAAGTGAAGATAGGCAGTATGATAACACAAGGAGTGAAACCAGGCAAAATTATCTGTATTAGCCTCAGCAAATTCTAAGCTGTGCCAAAACAATTAAACTATAATTACATGCCTAACTGAACTGTACTCAGATACAAAGTGTAAAAGACAGGCAAGAGTGGATATTGGACTTTCTATATCCTACAACTTATCTAGGCATTTGATAAGGTACCCCATGCAAGGCTTATTGAGAAAGTAAGGAGGCATGGGATCCAAGGGGACCTTGCTTTATGGATCCACAACTGGCTTGCCAAAGAATGCAAAGAGTGGTTGTAGCCAGGTCACATCCTCCATGGAGGTCGGCGACCAGTTGTGTGCCTCAGGGTTCTGTTCTGGGACCCCTTCTCTTCATGATTTTCATAAATGACTTGGATGAGGAAGTGGAGGGATGGGTTAGTAAGTTTGCTGATGACACAAAGGTTGGGGGTGTTGTGAACAGTGTGGAGGGCTGTCAGAGATTACAGCCGGACATTGATAGGCAAAACTGGGCTAAAAAGTGGCAGACAGAGTTCAACCCAGATAAGTTTGAGGTGATTCATTTTGGTAGGTCAAATATGAAGGATCGGAGGGATCTTGGGGTCCGAGTCCATAGGACGCTCAAAGCAGCTGCGCAGGTTGACTCTGCAGTTAAGAAGACGTATGGTGTATTGACTTTCATCAATCATGGAATTGAATTTAGGAGCCGAGAGGTAATGTTGCAGCTATATAGGACCCTGGTCAGACCCCACTTGGAGTACTGTGTTCAGTTCTGGTCGCCTCACTACAGCAAGGATGTGAAAACCATAGAAAGGGTGCAGAGGAGATGTACAAGGATATTGCCTGGATTGGGGAGCATGCCTTATGAGAATAGGTTGAGTGAACTCAGCCTTTTCTCCTTGGAGCAACGAAGGATGAGAGGTGACCTGATAAGAGTTGTATAAGATGATGAGAGGCATTGATCATGTGGATAGTCAGAGGCTTTTTCCCAGGGCTGAAATAGCCATCATGAGAGGGTATAGTTTTAAGGTGCTTGGAAGTAGGTACAGAGGAGATGTCAGGGGTAATTATTTTTCACAGAGAGTGTTGAATGTGTGCAGGCAAATACAATAGGGTCTGAAGGAAGATAAGTCACCTGGATCAGATGATGTACACCCCAGAGTTCTGAATGAGTTGTCTGAAGAGATCGTGGAAGCATAAGTAATGATTTTTCAAGAATCACTAGATTCTGAAATGGTTCCAGAAGACTGGAAAATTGCAAAATGTCATTCCACTCTTCAAGAAGTGAGAGAGGCAGAAGAAAGGAAAGGTATGTTAGTTTGACTTCGGTGGTTGGGAAGATGTTGGAGTTAATTATTAAGGATGAGGTCTCAGGATACTTGGAGGCATGTCCCTGGGTATCCCACTAGTCATGGACTCCAGCCAAAATAAATTCCATTCACCATTGCCCTCTGTTTTCTATGGGCAGCCAATTCTGAATCCAAACATTTGTGGATCCCAAGAATTTTAATCCTCTGGATTAAAAGGGATCTTGTCAAATGCCTTACTTGCCATTCAGCTTCCTCTGCAGTCATGCATGTCTTTAGTTAATGAGAGCATTAATTTAAGATACAAATACCCAATGCTGCTAATCACTCTTCTCATGAAAGCTCCTTCAAAGCCCACACTACAGATTACTGCAAAACTCTGGGATCTGCTGGTTTTCTTGCTCATCAAAATTTTTTCTCAAAAATGATTCTGCTTTTGACTACCTATTACTTCCAAAAATTATCTGTCTGGGAGGAAAAAAAATGTCATTTCTGTCATAAATAGTCAAACCTTTATTTCACGATTATCACCCCATTTCAGAAAGAGGATGCAGGTGCTCTGTCAAGTCTCTTCAAGCTCTTATACCTTTTAAATACCCTGAAAGGGTACAATATACATATCCTTGTAAAAGTAAATTGTTAATGTTATATCGCTTCCTTAATGTAATGTCAATACCTTAAGTATTTTTCTGACATTCTTATACTCCGGAATACAACTACAGCTTTTACTTTGAAACTAATGGGAGCCTTTTTAAGCTCACAAATTGAAGTTTAATGAAACATTCTCCTGGAATGTAACACTTCGGTAAGTCAAGGAATAAATGCTATCTGAATAGCACCCTCAGGTCAGGTCAGTTGACAAGGATGTGTAGTAATTGAACTACCTCACTAACTTCAATATGCTGACATCAAAATGTACAATTGTTCTAAGATTAGGCAATAATGAGTATGGGTTTGTATTCTTCAGTTTCTTTTGCTTCAAACAAATTTTCAATTTTTATTGAAAATTAAACATCTTTCCTTGAAACTATTACCCTTCTCAATGTAACTGAATAGTTACTTATCAAAAACTTATCCATTCTTGCTGTTAAACCTTCAAATCTGTCTTCATGTTCAAAGAGAAAAATAAAATAGTTTATGAAAAGAATTTGTATAATTCAGTTGTGAAACAATTCTAAATTCATCCATTTATCAAAATCAGACTGTCAGACTAACTCACCTGTTTGATTTCATCATATAGATTCTTCAAATCTTTCTGAGCTAGTGTGTAGGGGTCTTTATGCAGCTTGTCACTCTGCACCTGGTTACAACAGTGTTTATTCCTAGAGGTGTATACAAGTCTGGTTGAAGTTCTAAAATAAAAGTAACCTGCATTATAGGCTTCTACATGAAAAACATTGTTGATCCAAATATTCTAAACTTGTGAAAAAAATCAACATCTTAAGTTTATCTTAAATGTGATACAATCAGACTGCTGCATTTACCATGATATTATCAAATAAGTGTTCAGAATGAAAAAAAAATACAGGATGCAGCATCATTCAACTTACCGCACCAGTTGTAATGCAAGACATGCGAGCAGAATTAGGCCATTCAGCCCTTCGATTTTGCTCCATAATTCCATGTTGGATTTATTATCCCTCTCAACCCCATTCTGCTGCCTTCTCCTCATAACCTTTGACAGCCTGACTAATCAAGAGCCTGTTAAACTCCACTTTAAAAATGCCCAGTGTCTTGGCCTCCACAACCGTCTGTAGCAATTCCATAGATTCACTACCCCGGCAAAAGAAATTCCTCATCTCTATACCTTTTCCATATAGCCCTACAATTCCAAATTTTTATCCAATTTTCTTTTCAAAGTTAATGTTTCCATCACCTTTTGTTTTTGACAACTACATCGATTATATTCTTTCTATTTATAGATTCTCTGCTAATGGAAACAATTTATTTGACAACACAGTCCACTTTGAAACACACTTCAATCTGCTCAAAAAAGTATTGCAGCTTCTCTACTAGATCCACATTACTAGGTTTTGCAAACCTATTATTCCAGTAAAGGTACAAAATACACTCTCCAAAACAATGATCGTCTCCCAAAAAGTCCCCAAAATTTGATACAATAGTATACCAGTGATTTAAAAGGGTTAGCCAAATCTCTGCTTTTATTACTGACAGCTAGATTCACAAGGTGAAAGGGCAAAAACAATTTGGCATATTCAGTTGTTTGTCCACAGTTAATGGTTTTCATCAAAACAATATCCAACAAACCTCTGCCATGGAAACCAAAGTACAGATCAAGTCTGTGATATTTGCAGTCAGCCTCAATTGAGCACATTGCTATCTGGCTATTAACTACTATCAAGGCTTGTCTGCATACCATAGACCCGGATCCATCAGAATGCTGAAAATATTTACATGACTAAGACAATTATATGACTGAACTTGTAATACAACTTCAAATGCAACCACACATATGCAAAAGCAACTAAAAACAGCATGCTGGAAGAACTCCATAGGACAATCAGCACCTGTTTTAAAGGGGAAGAGGGAAGTGATGCTACAAAGACTGGTAGATTTTAGTTGGAATTAGATTATATAGATTTGAAATCAATTGGATTACAAATATCAGCAATCAATGATTTACTAATTATGGACTACCTTTTTCCTACAGCAATCTAGTCAAACAGCTCCTATTGTTTTCCCAATATCCTGTAAAGTACTTTCTCTTAAATCCATGCTCAGTCCCTTTGGAAAGTCAACTTTTTCCACTCAAAGTTCACACTCAAAACTACAAAAATGGAGGAATGACCTCAACTGGACAGCACTACACATAGAACAGATGTATTCACTTGTCAAGTGTATTTGAAATGAATGGAAATGAAATGAATCTAATCCTCTGATTGCCCTTCTTGGTACCTTGGGTGACGGCAGACATGCATTTGAGTCCGACTAAACGTCGGACACTATCTTTTGCCTCTCTGTTGGCTAGACGCTTAGTTCTTCTCAGGTGGAGAGATATTGCTCACTCATGCTCAATGGCTTCATGACCCTTGAAAAAATTCATTATTCACTTCTCAATTCGGACATAAAGTTTCATAAGGTGTGGTGACCTTTTCTCGAATACTTTCATAACTCCTCTTTAGATTAAGTTTATTTTTTTTTGTAACCGTAATCCCTTACTTTCAGCTTTTTTTCCCTGCAAGTTTTATGGTTTCTTTTTGATGGGAATTACATTATAGTTTTGGTAGTAGGCATTATAAATTTTTTATATACATTTACAGCTCTTTGGGGTTGAATGCTCCGATTAATTTCTTATTTTTTTTTTTACATATTGTAATGGTTGGCCTGGAGTTTTGTAGTGGGAGGGTGGGGAGGATCCTAACTTTATATGATTTTATTTTGGGTGCTGTTTCCTTATTGTTATGAATTATATATTTGATACATTTATTTTGCACTGTATTAATCTTCATTTTGTTGTTGGGTGTTTTGTTTGTAGTTGTTTTGTAGAAACGCATTAAAAAAAAACAAATGGATAGCTGATGGGCAGTATAGCCAGAATCAGAATCAGGTTTATTATTACCGGCATGTGACATAAAATTTGTTCATTTAGCAGCAGCAGTTCAATGAAATACATAATAGAAGAGAAAAAAAAGTAAATAAATTACAATATACATACATTGAATAGATTTTAAAAAACATGAAAAAAAAACAGAAATACTGTATATTAAAAAAAGTGAGGTAGTATCCAAATGTTCAACGTCTATTTAGGAATTGGATGGCAGAGGGGAAGAAGCTGTTCTTGAATTGCTGACTGTGTGCTTCTGTACTTCCTATCTGATGGAAACAGCGAGAAAAGGGCTGGAGGTCCTTAATAATGGACTCTGCCTTTCTGAGACACCGCTCCCTGAAGATGTCCTGGGTACTTCTGAAAAGGGAGGGTGAGCAGCCAGCTGTCGTGGTGCATGTAAGTACTAACGATACAGGAAGAAAGCAGGATGAGGTCCTACAAGCTGAATTTTAAGGAGCTAGGAGATAAATTAAAGAGTAGGACCTCAAAGGTAATAATCTCAGGATTCTTACCAGTGCCACATGCTAGCCAGAGTTGGAATAGCAGGATAGCTAGAATGAATATTTGGCTTGAGCAGTGGTGTAGGAGGGAGGGTTTTAGATTCTTGGGGCATTGGAACCTCTTCTTGGGGAGGTGGGACCAGTACCATCCGGATGGTCTACATCTGGGCAGGGCTGGGATCAATGTCCTAGGGAGACTGTTTGCTAGTGCTGTTGGGGAGGTTTTAAACTAATATGGCAGGGGGATGGGAATCCACACAGAAAAGAAGGAAGTGATGCAGAGACCAAAGCTATAGTTAGTGAAGACAAAAGTAAGAGTAGAGTGCATCAAATTAAAAAGCAAAAATCGCATAGGTCACTAGATTCTAAAAAGACAATGAGTATAAGGGCACTTTATCTAAATGCCTGTAGTATTAGAAACAAGGTTAGTTAACTTGTGGCAGAGATCAGTACCAAGGCATATGATTTAGTGGCCATTACTGAAACCTGGTTGCAAGGCGGAGGTGACTGGGAATTAAATATCCAAGGGTATCGGGTACTATCAGGAAAGATAGGCAGGAAGGCAAAGGAGGTGGGGTGGCACTCTTAATTAAGGATGAGATCAAGGCAATTGTGAGAGACAATATAAGATCTACGGAGCAGAATATTGAGTCCATCTGGGGAGAGATTAAGAATAGTAAAGGGAAAAAAAAAAATCACTGATGGGTGTTGTCTATAGGCCACCTAATAAAAATATTGCAGTGGCAGAGGCGATTAACCAAGAAATAACTGAGGCTTGTAAGAACGGAACAGCAGTTGTCATGGCGGATTTTAACTTCCACATAGATTGGGTGAATCAGGTTGGTCAAGGAAGTCTTGAAGAGGATTTCATAGAATGCATCCGTGATGGCTTTCTTGAGCAGCATGTTAGAGAATCGACAAGGGAAAATGCTATCTTAGATCTAGTCCTGTGCAATGAGACAGCTAAGATTAACAATCTAGTAGTCAGGGATCCTCGTGGAAAGAGTGTTCATTGTATGTTTGAATTTTGCATACAGATGGAGGACGACATAGATCTAAAATTAGTGTATAATGCTTGAACAAGGAACACTACAACAGGATAAGGAAGGAGTTGGCTAATGTGGATTGGGAGCACAGGCTATTTGGTAGGACAGTTGAATAACAGCGGAACAAAAAGATTTTTCACAGTGCTCAACAGAAGTATATTCCAGTCAAAAGTAAGGACAGTAAGTGTGGGGAGAGCCAGCCTTGGATAACTAAGGAAATAAAAGATAGTATCAAATTAAAAGCTCATATATACCAAGTCGCAGAGAGTAGTAGGAGACTGGAGGATTGGGAAAACTTCACAAAGCAACAAAGAACAAGTAAACAAGAAATAAGGAAAGGGAAGATAGAGTATGGAAGTAAATTAGCACAAATATAAAAACAGATAGCAGAAGTTTAATAAATATATAAAGCGGAAGAGGGTGCTAAAGTCAATGTAGGCCCCTTAGAAGATGAGAAGGGGAAATTGATATTAGCTGATAAGGAAATGGCTGAGGCATTGAATGACTTTTGTGTCGGTTTTCACAGTGGAGGACACATCTAATATGCCAAAGAATGATGTTATGGACGAAATAGGAGGTGAGGACCTCGATAAAATCACTGTCACTAAAGAGATAGTGATCAGTAAACTAGAGGGCCTGAAGGTAGATAAGTCCCCTGGTCCTGATGGGATGCATCTCAGGGTGCTGAGGGAATTGGCAGAGGTTATAGTAGACATGTTGGTAATCATTTACCAAAATTCTCTAGACTCTGGGAAGGTCCCGGCGGGTTGGAAAACAACAAGGCCTTCATTGTTAGAGGGATTGAATTCAAGAGCAGGGAGGTCATGCTGCAACTATACAGGGTTCTGGTTAGGCCGCACCTAGAGTACTGCGTGCAGTTCTGGTCTCTATAATTGAGGAAGGATATACTGGCTTTGGAGGGAGTGCAGAGATTCCAGAGATGAAGGGGTTAACCTATAAGGAGAGATTGAGTCGCCTGGGACTATACTCTCTGGAATTCAGAAGAATGAGAGGGGATATTATAGAAAACATACAAAATTTTGAAAGGGATAGTTAAGATAGAAGTAGGAAAGTTGTTTCTATTGGTGGGTGAGACTAGAACTAGGGGACATTGCCTCAAGATTCGGGGAGAAGATTTAGGACGGAGATGAGGAGAAACTTTTTCCCAGAGAGTGGTAAATCTGTGGAATTCCCTGCCCAGGGAAGCAGTTGAGGCTTCCTCACTAAATACTTAAAGTACAGTTAGGTTTTTACATAGTAAGGGAATTAAGGGTTATGGGGAAAAGGCAGGTAGATGGAGCTGAGTATACAAACAGATCAGCCCTGATCTTATTGAATGGCGGGGCAGGCTCGATGGGCCAGATGGCTTAATCCTGCTCATTTTTCCCATGTTCTTATGTACTTTGTAGGTTAGTACCCAAGATGCAGCTGACTAGATTTACAATCCTCTGCAGCTTCTTTCAGTCTTGTGTTAGAGAGATAGCCAAGAGATAGTGTCTAAGCCTCTTAGACAGCAGAGTGATAGGGCTTTGGCTCAATGGGCTTAGGGGTAACGGGACGAGGCGAGGTAGGTTTACCGGTGTTATTTGCCGAAAGAAGGAAGTATGTGTGTGAGGCCAGTTTTCTGTGCTCGGTGTCAGATGTGAGAGGTCCTGGAGTCTCCCAGCCTCCCATACCTGCACCAGGTCTGTCAAACTGCAGTTCCTAAGGGACCGAGTTAGGGAACTGGAGATGCAGCTCGATGACCTTCACCTGGTCAGGAAGAGCAAGGAGGTGATAGAAAGGAATTATAGGCAGGTGGTTACACCGGGGCCACGGGAGACAGACAAGTGGGTTACAGTCAGCAGGGGGAAGGGAAAGAGGCAAGTACTAGAGAGTACTCCGTGGCTGTACCCCTTGACAATAAGTACTCCTGTTTGAATACTGTTGGGGGGGGGGGGGGGGAAAGACAGCCTATCTGGGGGAAGCAACAGTGGCCGTGCCTCTAGCACAGAGTCTGGCCCTGTGGCTCAGAGGGGTAGGGAAAGGAAGAAGGCAGTAGTGATAGGGGACTCTATAGTTAGGGGGGTTAGACAGGCGATTCTGTGGACGCAGGAAAGGAACATGGATGGTAGTTTGCCTCCCAGGTGCCAGGGTCTGGGATGTTTCTGATCGCGTTCACGATATCTTGAAGTGGGAAGGAGAACAACCAGAGGTCGTGGTACATATTGGTACCAATGACATAGGTAGGAAAAGGGAAGAGGTCCTGAAAAAAGACTACAGGGAGTTAGGAAGGATGTTGAGAAGCAGGACTGCAAAGGTAGTAATCTCGGGATTACTGCCTGTGCCACGCGACAGTGAGAATAGGAATAGAATGAGGTGGAGGATAAATGCATGGCTGAGGGATTGGAGCAGGGGATAGGGATTCAGATTTCTGGATCATTGGGACCTCTTTTGGGGCAGGTGTGACCTGTACAAAAAGGACAGGTTGCACTTGAATCCCAGGGAGACCAATATCCTGGCGGGGAGGTTAGCTAAGGCTACTGGGGACAGTTTGAACTAGAATTGTTGGGGGGGGGGTGGGAACCGAACTGAAGAGACTGGGGAAGAGGAGGTTGGCTCACAATTAGAGATAGCTTGTAGACAGTGCGAGAGGGAGGATAGGCAGGTAATAAAGAAGGGACGCACTCAGACCGAAGGTTTGAGGTGCGTCTATTTTAATGCAAGGAGTGTTGTGAAGAAAGCGGATGAGCTTAGAGCGTGGATCAGTACTTGAAAATATGATGTGGTGGACATTACAGAGACTTGGATGGCTCAGGGATAGGAATGGTTACTTCAAGTGCCGGATTTTAGATGTTTCAGAAAGGACGGAGGGAGGCAAAAGAGGTGGGGGCGTGGCACTGTTGATCAGAGATAGTGTCACGGCTGCAGAAGAGGTGAACACCATGGAGGGATTGTCTACAGAGTTTCTGTGGGTGGAGGTTAGGAACAGGAAGGGGGCAATAATTTTATGGGGTGTTTTTTTATAGGCTGCCCAATAGTAACAGGGATATCAAGGAGCAGATAGGGAAACACATCCTGGAAAGGTGTAATAATAACAGAGTTGTCGTGATGGGAGATTTTAATTTCCCAAATATCAATTAGCATCTCCCTGGAGCAAAGGGCTTAGGTGGGGTGAAGTTTGTTAGTTGTGTTCAGGGAAGTTTCTTCACATAATATGTAGATAAGCCTACAAGAAGAGAGACTGTACTTGATTTGGTATTGGGAAATGAACCTGGTCAGGTGTCAGATCTCTCAGTGGGAGAGCATTTTGGAGATAGTGATCATAATTCTATCTCCTTTACAATAGCATTGGAGAGAGATAGGAACAGACAAGTTAGAAAAGCGTTTATTTGGAGTAAGGGGAATTAGGAGGCTATCAGGCAGGAAATTGGAAGCTTAAATTGGAAACAGATGTTCTCAGGGAAAAGTATGGAAGAAATGTGGCAAATGTTCAGGGGATGTTTGTGTGGAGTTCTGCATAGGTATGTTCCAATGAGATAGGGAAGTTAGGGTAGGGTACAGGAACCGTGGTGTACATAGGCTGAAATAAATTTAGTCAAGAAGAAAAGCTTACGAAAGGTTCAGAGAGCTAGGTAATGTCACAGATCTAGAAGATTAAAAGGCTAATAGGAAGGAGCTTAAGAAGGTAATTAAGGAGCCAGAAGGGGCCATGAGAAGGCCTTGGCGGGCAGAATTAAGGAAAACCCCAAGGCATTCTAAAAGTATGTGAAGAGCAAGAGGATAAGACGTGAAAGAATAGGACCTATCAAGTGTGACAGTGGGAAAGTTTGTATGGAACCAGAGGAAATAGCAGAGGTACTTAATGAATACCTGTACTTTACTTCAGTATTCACTATGGAAAAGAATCTTGGTGATTGTAGTGATGACTTTCAGCAGATTGAAAAGCTTGAGCATGTAGATATTAAGAAAGAGGATGTGCTAGAACTTTTGGAAAGCATCAAGTTGGATAAATTGCCAGGACCAGATGAGATGTACCCCAGGCTACTATGGGAGGCGAGGGAGATTGCTGAGGCTCTGGTGATGATCTTTGCATCATCAATGGGGACGGGAGAGGTTCCAGAGGATTGGAGGGTTGCAGATGTTGTTTCTTTATTCAAGAAAGGGAGAAGAGATAGCCCAAGAAATTATAGACCAATGAGTCTTACCTCATTGGTTGGTAAGCTGATGGAGAAGATCCTGAGAGGCAGGATTTATGAACATTTGGAGAGGTATGTGATTAGGAATAGTCAGCATGGCTTTGTAAAGGGCAGATCGTGCCTTACAAGCCTGATTGAATTTTTTAGGATGTGACTAAATACATTGATGAAGGAAGAGCAGCAGATGTAGTGTATATGATGTCAGCAAGGCATTTGATAAGGTACCCCATGCAAGGCTTACTGAAAAAATAAGGAGGCATGGGATCTAATGGGACATTGCTTTGTGGATCCAGAAACGGCTTGCCCACAGATGGCAAAGAGTGGTTGTAGACGGGTCACATTCTGCATGGAGATTCGTCACCAGTGGAGTGTCTCAGGGATCTGTTCTAGGACCTTTACTCTTCCTGATTTTTATAAATGACCTGGATGAGTAAGTGGAGGGATGGGTTAGTAAGTTTGCTGATGACACAAAGGTTGAAGGTGTTGTGGATAGTGTGGAGGGCTGTCAGAGGTTACAGAGGGTCATTGATAGGATGCAAAACTGGGCTGAGAAGTGGCAGATGGAGTTTAACCCAGATAAGTGTGAAGTGGTTCATTTTGGTAGGTCAAATATGATGGCAGAATATAGTATTAATGGTAAGACTCTTGGCAGTGTGGAGGATCAGAAGGATCTTGGGGTCCAAGTCCATAGAACACTCAAAGCAGCTGTGCAGGTTGACTCTGTGGTTAAGAAGGCGTACGGTGTATTGGCTTTCATCAATCGTGGAACTGAATTTAGGAACCAAGAGGTAATGTTGCAGCTATATAGGACCTTGGTCAGACCCCACTTGGAGTACTGGGCTCAGTTCTGGTCGACTCACTACAGGAAGGATGTGGAAGCCATAGAAAGGGTGCAGAGGAGATTTACAAGGATGTTGCCTGGTTTTCTATGTTTCTAAGTCAGGAGAGGAGATAAGTGAGAAAGTCAGGAGAACAACTGCATATTGGGAACAGGATGGACATGTAGTCTTATAACTGGCTAAAGAAAACAGGGGGCATCCAGCTTAAATGAAAAATATGAAGATACTTTGAGGAGTTGACAGTAACAACTCCAAAGATTGCAAGGAAGGTAACTACCCTACATCTAGGTACATGTCAACAGTGATAGTGAAAGCAATCACTTAATGAATGTATTTGCACAAGTTAATAAAGCAGTTTGGAAACAGAGGTCCCATGGGATCGAGGCAAAACTGCAACTATTTTATCTAGAAATGTTGTCAGATGTTTTCAGACAAATATTGATGGAAAACACCACCATCAAACTAAATGTGGAATTCTATTACATTGGGGTTACCACCTCATTGAGGATCTATATTCACTAATATTTTTAATTTTTCCTCATACTCATGGCCAAATCTCAAAGTGCCTATGGAACCTACCTGGAATAATATACTGTTCTAAGCAGCAATGCCTGATACATCTGCCAAGACAATTGCAGTTCCCTTCAATCATACCCTCGGCATTTCCCCCATTTACAATCAAGAAGTCACATTTTCTGGGCCTATACACTAACACATCCACATGTTTCACAGACACTTGGAAAACTGTGTCTACAGCTTTACCCTTGCATTTGCCCATCTGGAAACACACCATCATTTCTTCAACATAATCAAGTCTAAATCCTGGAAGACAATACCAAACATTGTTGGAGTGCCTTCACTACCCCCTCTCAGGATCACTGGGAATAGGTGCTAAATGGTGTTGGTCGTATATCAAAAAAAATTACAACTTAAATATTTTCATTTATAGTTAAATGTGAGGCATTTGATCCTGAGGCATTAATTTTTAAACAAAATTCAGAATGCCAACACCAAGACACGAAAGTTCCAAATATATCAGAGTGATAACAAAGTGGTTAGCATGACATTATTACAGGTCAGAGTGTCAGAATTCAATCCTGGTGACCTCTGTAAGGAGTTTGTATGCCCTGTCGAATGTGTGTGTTTCCTCCGGGTGCTTCGGTTTCCTCCCACAGTCCAGACGTATTGGTTAGTAGGTTAATTGTTCATTGTAAATTGCTCCATGATTAGGCTAGCATTAAATCAGCACGGCTCAAAGGGTCTCTTCCGCATCGTATCTCTAAATAAACTAACTCAGCAAGCCAAGTTTGACTGGAATGTTGGAAGTGAGATAAATTTCACTGCCCCAGGACTAAATATTTTGCCATAATAATGTGGGAGGTGGAACAACTAATTTGTACATAGTACCTTCCCATAGACTTTGATTAAGTGGTGGTCAAAGCATAAATGTTGACCAAAACACTAGGAGTGATAGGAATTTTTAAATGTTTAATTTCTACAAGAGTGAGATACAGAGCTCAGTGCTGCATTTAAATTTCAATCTGGAATTATACTCCTTGCCAGAAGGAACTTGAACCCAAAATTCTAGAATGAAAAGTGGAAAGAAATAGACTGCTGCAAAAAGATCACCTGCAAAAATATAACTTAATTAAATTTTATGAGCTTGGTCTTCCTCTCTAAAAATTAAGAACTTTGTAAAAGCATCATCTAGGTACATAAAATGCAATATTCAAGTTATTTTCTTAAACTGTTCTTACCTCCATAAAGAGCTTGGCTTTTTGTAAACTGTAGTGTTTAAATGAATTCTTCTATATAAATGTAGCTCCTTTACAGAAAAACAAGAAATATTGTTTAAAAAAATGTAGTCATTCACTTAATCATTTTTACAGACTCTCTTTCATTGTCAGCTGTAAAGTGAATAAGTTTGTTTTCATAGACAGACTTTGGCTCGTAATCGTTTCCTGTGACATCTTTTTCAAAACAATGATGTACAATCTGTTAATCATATTCTTTTAATATTAAAGATTGGTCATAATTTGAAGATACAGGAGTGGTGAAGCCACTGTAGCAAATTATGAATGGAACGTAATTCTTTTTTTTCCTGTTTGTATCAGAACTGGTCATTTATCTGGAAATACAGAAAAGTGTTATGGAATTCTGAAAGCTGCAATGTTTCAAGAATTTGAGGTGCTGTTTCTCAGACTTACATTGGACTGAAGAAACATTTCAGAGGTTGGCCCACACATTATTACCCTTCACTACTGTAGTATACTGTTAGGCAGCATGATTCCAATACTCTAATAATGGACTGATGCAATTCCTGTGAATTAGGGTATGGTGCTCAATGGGGTAAAATTCAGAATCTGTCCTTTCAAATGCTCTTGACCACATTTCTCTATCCCATGGCCCAACTGAGATATCGCTGTCCCACTTTATGTACCTTCAGGCACAGTTAGATTTTGCCTTAACTATGATGACATCATAGCCTTTCCCCTTTGTTGATTGCAGCACTTAAATTGGTCATAAGCAATAGGCGATTGATTATGGTCATTAATCCATAACAAAAATGACAGAGACAGACCAAACAAAAAAGTGTAGATATTATACTGTGGAGTATCTAAAATATGGATTTATATCAGCAAAAATTCGCCAGCAACATCAAATGTGTCTGTAATGTGAAAATTACCCCCCCCCACTCCCACGAGGCAACAAAACCACCCAGGCTCCTTGAACATTTGATAAAGCAAACAAGAATGTGGCTAATTTTCAGTTACTTTGTGAAAGCTTTTAGAAATTTATACACCTCAAAACATGTTTGCAGCACTTTGCAATAAAAACATTTCATACAACATTTCAGTGTGGGAGGTTCTCAGTACGGTTTTGCATAAATTACCAGACCAACTAATTGAAGTGATTCCTCTTGGTGACAACTCTGTTCAAAAAATAAATGACTAAGAATGTGAAGGCACATAGTGCAAAAATTTTGGACAACAGTATTTGCTCTGCAGTTGGATGAATTAGCTGTCAGTCATCAGAACCTTGCTTCTTGATTATGTTTGTTTCATAAAAGATGAAAGCAACGGGTCAAGAGTTATTTGCAAGGGGATTAGAAACAGATACAAAGGGGGAGTCAATATTTTGATTTGTTGAACAAATTTTCAAAGAAAAGCAAGTTCTGCTCACCAACATTCTTGCTTTTGCAATTGACAGGGAACCATCAATGAAAGGATGCCACCGAGGGGTTATTACTTTCTTTTCAAAAAAGTGTACCATTCACTGTGTAATTCACAGACATGTTGATGCAAAAAACCCAACTGATCAGTGGCAAAGATCATTAAATAATACTATCAATGTGGTATATAAAATCAAGTCCCATACTCTCAATTCTTGACTATTGAGAGCTTTGTATTGAGAATGGTGAACAGTTTGCACGCTTGCTGTTACACACAGAATTCAAATGGCTCTCAAGATGAAACTGCCTGAGATGCTTTTATGTGCTTTTTGAAATTGTGATAAAATTCTTTGAAGACTTGAATGCTTCATTTAGTAATCACTCAAGAAAATTAGGCATGACATTGCTCATTTGTCAGAATTATTCACTAAGTTTTATGGAATGATTCTTCAGTTGTAAGGAAATTATATGGAATAAAGTCAAATCAGTTGCTCCACATTTCTGTCCAAGTTTTAACCTATGTAAGTGCAACACTGGCTGTCGTGAGCTTTCCAAATTCCTGAATATCTGAGTTGGAAGAGAAAGAATGAATATCAGATAATGATTTTCAAGTATTCTGTGCCTATCTGGATGAACTGCATAATGACTTGTAAGAGAGATTTCAGGATCTTCTCTCATTCCAAATTTCAGATTGAGTAATAAACCCATTCCTGAACACTTGTAATGAGGAATTAACAGGAAGGGAGAAGAACTGATATCACTGCAAAATGATTGAGATTTAAAAAAACAAAGAATTTTGATGCAAAAAGAAATCTCCGATTGCTATCCTGCACTATGCAACAGGTCAAGATCTTCTTTACTACCTTTCCAACATATTTAGTGGAGTAGTTTGAGTACAATCACCCAACTTCTTTCAAAGCAATGACACAAACTGCAAACTACTGAATGTGGGGAATTAAGGCTCCTGAGTGACATTCAGCCTGATATTAAGAAGCTGCTATCATTGCACCAAGCCCGTCCATTTCATTGAAAGGTGAAAAGGCAATGAAGTATGTTTAGTTGGACTACTAATATATGCTCTAAAATTGATGAAAATTGTTTTTACTGTAACTAAAGAATTTTATCTGTAGCTTTGAATCAGTTTTGAAATTATTTGTCATGGGTTCCAGTGACATCATCATCCAGAATGGCAGCCTAAAATAATAGCTCCAACAGAAAAACATTTATTTTGCCTCGTTAATCCACCAAATACAAGATCTCGCGAAAATATCTGAACTGGTAAGGGGGGCAAGAAAGGGGAAAAGGAACGGAGACAAAAAAAGGATCACTGCGGAGCCTGTGGATGAGAGGGTGCAACGAGCGGCTCTTCTACCTGTGCGCGTGGTGGTGAGGCTGACATTGTGCCTCATTCAGACAAAGCGGCAAATTTAATAAAAATTCTGGAAGAGATACGGGAATTCCAAAAAGACATAAAACAGCAACTAAATGATATCAAGTCAGAGCTCACCAACATTAATCAAAAAATAGCAGTGGCAGAGACACGAATTGAACAGGTGGAAGATCGCATTCAGAACGTGGAACGGATGCGAAGATGTTAAATGTGTTAAATCAACAAGAAAATAAACTACTTGACCAAGAAGGAAGGTTACGACGGAAGAATATCAGGGTATATAATGTTCCCGAAGGAGCAGAGGAGTTGTCCATGATGGAGTTTCCAGAAAAGTTATTATGGGACACACTGGAGATTCCTTCAACTACGAAACTCGACATTGAGAGAGCACACTGCGCGCTCGTCCCCAGACCTTCTGGAGACAGGGAAGATAAGCCATGGCCAATAGTGATTAGATTCCTTCGGTACAAAACCAAAGCAGAGATTCTGCGCAAGGCCTGGGGAAAGAAGGTGGTATTTTTGAATGGGAAATTGATATATTTTGATCAAGATTGCACCCCACTGATCCTGCAGAAACTTAAGGAATATTCTGAAGTGAAGCGAGTATTAAAGCAAAGAAGATTAGCTTCCAGACTCCGTACCCTGCTAAACTGCAAGTGTTTTATGAAGACAGAATGCAACTGTATCAGAGCGTGGAAGAGGCGACTGCAGACATGAAGGCCAGAGGGTTGCCCGTCAGTGTGATCAAACCAAGGGAAAGCCTGGCTGAGCAGCTATCCTGCTCTGCTTGGGAAATAGTGAGAGAATCGAGAAAGCAGGGGACGGGAGGAGGGCGAGAGAAGAATATCAGGAAGAGACTGAGTTTTCAGAAGACTGCCCTCACCTCCTCCAGAAGAGCCATAAGGTCTGACTAATTTCAAGTGCTGCTAAGCTAAACAGAAGCAAAGATAGATAGTGCTATACTTATCTTAATATTAGGATGTGGATTTTATATTACTCAATTATTTTTTTATTTTTTATTAATTCACTCCTCCCCCCCCCCCCCCCACTTAAATGACAATATATACATGGCAGGAATGCACAGGGGAATCTTTTCTGTGTAATGGACATGGATTTTTTCACTTACTTTTATGGGTACTGCAGTGGGGGCCCTCAACTCACAGGCAGGAGAGGCTATCCCCCACGGCTAGACGTTTCCTCTAGCTCAACCCAGGGTCATCTACTACAGACTTCAATAGATGGAATCACACCTTCGTTACCTTTCTTTTTATTCATGTTTCTTGGTTCTTATTTGTTCAGGGAGTAGATCTATTAAGTTTTACTCTGCTAATTTTAATGAGATACTGACAGATAAATACACATGGCTAAGGACAAAGTAAAATTCATTTCTTTTAATGTCAATGGGCTGTTAAATCCAATCAAACACAATAAAATTATATCAAAAATGAAGAAAGAACAAGCCCATGTAGTATATTTACAGGAAACTCACTTAAGTGATAATGAGCATGGAAAACTAAACAGAATGGGCTTCATTAATTTGTTTTTCTCCTCATATAAATCAGGACATAGGAGAGGAGTTGCTATTCTCATCTCAAGCAACTTAAATTTTGAAAAAGTATTCAAAATGGGAGATAAAGAGGGCAGATATATTCTGGTAAGGGGAAATATAGACAGAAATTCAGTTACTCTATTGAATATATATGCACCCCCAGGAAGAGATATTAGTTTCTTCCAGAAAATTACTAATATTATGGTAACGGAAATAGAAGGTCTCTTGATATGTGGGGGAGACTTAAATTTACAATTACAACCAAGGTTAGACTCTTCCAACAGAAAAACCTATAAACCAAAGTCCTTACATAAGAAAGTTAACACACTTTTTCAGGATGTTGATCTAATTGATATATGGAGGGACCTTTTCCCTGACAGAAGAGATTACACTCATTATTCTGCACCCCCCCCCCCCAATTCTGTATATACAAGAATAGACTATTTCATAACATTTGGAAAAGATAAAGTCAAAATAAACACCTATGGAATTGGGACAATAGAAGTAATTGACCATGCACCTATATATTTATCTATTCATTTTGACCTACAACCAAAGAATACTATTTGGAAACTAAATTCAAGTCTACTCAATGATCTCTATTTTAAGGAACAAATTAAAAAAGAAATCGGTTTTTACTTAGAATTCAATGATAATGGAGAGGTTTCACCTCCCATTCTATGGGATACTCTGAAGGCTGTCTCAAGAGGGAAAATTATAGCCATATCTTCATATAAGAAAAAGATAAGGAATTAAACATTAGAGGAGTTACAAAATAAGCTAAAAGGAATTAGAAACAAAAACACTAATTGAGTTTGGCACAGGATATATTAGAGGAAATTAAAAAAAATCAGGAATGAAATTAATAGCTTGGCTACACAAGAAATCAGGAATAATTTAATGTTTCTGAAACAGACACACTATGAAAATGGATCTAAATCTATGAAAATACTGGCGTGGAAACTGAAAAAAAAATAGCACAAAATACAATTCATAGAATTAGGGATCCAAGAACAAAAGTGATAAAAAGTAAGCTAAATGAAATTCAAGAAGCTTTAGAAGTGTTTTATAAAACTCTATATTCCAAAGTTCCAGGGGGAAGCATAACCCAAAATGACACCTTCCTGAATTCTCTAGTTACCCACTTTAAGCGAAGAACAAAATAGAACGATGAATGCTGACATAACTGAAGTTGAACTAAAAACTGCAATTAGTAGGCTTAAATTAAGCCAGTCACCAGGATCAGATGGATATATGGCAGAGTGGTACAAAGAATTTAAAAATGAGTTAATTCCTGTCTTACTCCCCACACTGAACTGGGCTCTAAAAAAAGTGCAAATGCCACCCTGCTGGAAGGAGGCAATAATCTCAGCTATACTGAAAGAAAGCAAGGATAAAATGGAATGTGGGTCATTTAGACCAATATCTGTTCTTAATGTGGATTATAGATTATTTACTTCCATCATGACCAAACGATTAGAGGAGTTACTACCCACACTGATACATAATGATCAGACAGGTTTTATACAACAACGCCGAACACAAGACAATATATGAAGGACACTTCACATTATGGATCATATACAAAAAAAAATTGAAGCTATAGTGATAAGCGTGGACGCTGAAAAAGCATTTGATTCGGTTAATTTGTATTTTCTTTACAAAGTTTTACATAGATTTGGTTTACATGACAGAATTATTAGAAACTGTACAGGCACCATATGACAATCCTACTGCTAGGATTAAAATCAATGGATATTTATCAAATAGTTTTACCCTAGAAAGAGGCACGAGACAGGGTTGTGCATGGTCACCGCTACTCTTCACATTATATCTGGAACCATTAGCTCAATACATCAGACAAAATGAAGATATCAGGGGAATTGCTATTACAGGGACAGAGCATAAATTGGCCTGTTACACGGATGACATTTTGATCTGTCTAGGGCAACCAACATACTCTTTATCTAAACTGATGCAATCCTTTGAACAATATGGTCGATTATCAGGATATAAGATCAACAGAGGTAAAACCCAATTTCTTTCATATAACTATAGCCCACCAAGATAAATTGAAAGTAGATATCCCTGGGCATGGCAAACAGAGTCTTTCAAATACTTGGGCATCATTATGCCAAAAGATTTGGCAAAATTATCAGAAAGCAATTTATATAAAAGCCTATATATTAAAAAAAATTAAGATATAACAAGATGGAACCTAATTCATTTTTTTTAGTCTCAGTTCAAGGATTGAATCCATTAAAATGAATATACTGCCCAGACTGTTATATCTCTTTCAGACCCTACCAATAGAGATTAACCAAAATAAATTCCATGAATGGAGCAAAATGTTATCAAGATATATATGGAAAGGTAAAAGGCCTAGAGTTAGTCTCAAAACTTTGCAATTAGCCAAGGAAAAGGGGGGATGGGGCCTACCTTCTTTTATAGATTATTATTTTGCAGCACAGTTGAGAGCTGTGATATGCTGGTGCAACCCGTCATATGACGCTCAATGGAAAAACATTGAAGAGAGGATTCTTTCCATCTCCATACAGGCAATTCTGGCTGATAACAACCTACAAAGTTACATAAATACTATTGATAACCCATGGGTGAAATGGACTCTTAAAATATGGAAAACCATTATAAATGAATATAAACTAGAGGGAGATACTGCAATTCTTAAATGGTGTGCATATGACTCTGATATTATGCCGAATAAACTGGATGCTAGATTTAAGGACTGGACAGCTAAAGGAATAACAGTTCTTTGTTATAGAATGAAAGGAGGAACACTGTTCAGTTTTGAAATGCTTAAAGAGAAACACTTACTAGAAAAACAAGACTTTTATCAGTATTTACAGATGCAACAGTATGTTAATAGGAGGGTTAAAAATGTAACCAAGTACATGTTTGATAGAGCTATTCAGAAAAGCATATTATTCAGATAATGGTAGTAGAATCATTTCAAGCGTGCATATGGGTTTGTCAAATCTTAAAGCTCATTCGACTTCATACATTAAAACAAAATGGGAGAAGGAAGGAGGGGTAAGTATATCTGAGGAAGAATAGACAATAATATGGAGGTATCAATGGAAGTGTACCAGTTCACAGAAATGGAGGGAGTTTGGATGGAAAAACTTGATAAGATATTTTATTACACCCTCTCAGAAATCCCATTATGATAGTAACCTCCCTGTTTGCCGGAGAAATTGTGGAAATCAAAATGCAAACCATTATATTTTCTGGGGATGCCCTGTTATCAAAGACTATTGGAGTGGGATACATAATGCCCTACAAGACATCTTTAAATTTGAAATACCCTTAGAAAGTAAGACCATATATTTTGGGTATATACCTCAAGAATGGTTGAAAAGAGTTAAATATTTAATGAACATACTGTTGGTGGCCGGTAAAAAAACTCTTACCAGGAAATGGCTATCACTGGAGAGCCCAACTCTAAACGCGTGGATGGAAATTACAATGGACATTTACAAAATGGAGAAGATAACAGCATTTGTTAATCATAAGTTGGAACAATTTGATTCATACTGGGAAAATGGTTTAATTACATAATACCTCATAGGCCTGATTTTATTCTCACAAATCAAAGAATATGTTGTAAAAAAAAATCACTCCCTACCAGTACATAGTTGTCTCCTTTTGCTTGTTCTTTCTTTCCTGTTTTTTATAAGTGTATACCTCAGATAAATATTAAGCGGAGATTTGTGGCAAATATGACTATATGATACATATGTATAGTATCTGAAATACATCTTATGGAAATGTTTATTTGATGATGAACTTCAATAAAAGAAAATTCCAAAAAAAGAAATTATTTGTTATTACTTTGAACTTACAGTTCCTATTTTCTTTCTCTGTGCACCATAAATCAAAATTCTTTTTAGTTTTAAAGTAATGGCAAAAAAAGGAAGATAGGGCATGGGGATTGTTGTCTGAGGGGACCAAGGGGCAGTAACCCAAAGTTTTGAAACCATTGGTTTAGACACTTCTTAAATGAGGTCAATGACTGCTTTCATCACTCTGACAGTGTATTTCAGTTATTCACCACCCTCTGGTGAAAGAAGATTCTCTCCAGACCTGAACCTCCCCCCCTTAGCCCCTACTCTACACTCAAATGCTCTAATTTTATTTACTTATGGTATGGGGTAAGTTTCCTGAATTCTACCTTATCCATATCCCTCAATTCTGTATACCTCTTAACCACCTCCACTCCAGGGAGAATGGATCCATATTCTTCTCATAATTGAGACACTTCCATTCCAGTGAATCTGTTCTGCTCCATCTGGTGCAGCATCACATCTTTCCTATGATGTGGTGACCAGAAATGCATGAAGTACTCCAAAATCTCTGACCAAGGTTTCAAAAAGTTTGTACAACATCCTTCCATTCATTACCCCAACTACTGAAGGTCAGCATTCCCATATATGCCTTTTAAAAATCACAATCTACCTGCACTGCCACCTTCAGGAATTTTGGATTTGCACAGCAATGTCAAACTTCCTCAATACCCCTTAGGACCTGACTCTAGACAAGATCTGCTATTGGATTACTCCCTGCCCCTCAAAGTGATCATTAATACGGTCCCTCAATTGCATCCCTATAACTTCCCTCAAATGACAATAGGCTCACAGGCCTGCAATTCTCAGTCTTTTTTCTTCTGCACTTCTTAGAAAAGAAGGGGGGAAAGAGGTAAAAACAATCGCTGTCCTCTAGTCATCTTCCTTGTGTCCAGTGAAGATTTAAAAATCTCTGCTACAGCTGCAGAAATCTCCTGTAACAGTTAAAGAAAAATCTTACCTAGTCCTGGGGAATTATCCACCTTTTAGGTCAATAAGGGATCAGATTTCTATTTGTTTCACCTAGTTCTCCAACTACCATGCCTGTTTCCTTTGTGAATACATATGAAAATGTTCTGAAGAGGGGAGTAAAATCAGAATGAGAAGCAACAGGACTAGGGAGTCCTCATGTATGATTCCATAAAAGTTGTCTTGCAGCTTGAGCCTGTGTTAAGATAGGCAATTCATTTTGAGAGGACGAGAATATAAAAGCAATGATGTAATGTTGAGGCTTTATAGAGCATTGGTCAGACTGCACTTGGAGATTGAGGGTAGTTTTTGGCCCCTTATCCAAGAATTATAGAAAGTCCAGAGAAGGTTCACGAGAATGATCCCAGAAATGAAAGGATTAATGTACGAGGAGTGTTGATGGCTCTGTCCCTCTACTCACTGGGGAGCTTAGAAAAAATGAGGGGTGAATATCATTGAACTCTACTGAATATTTATAAGGTAGTTATTGTTAGCAGTGAACTGTGATGCTCATAGCCCACAAATAAATTACATTCCTCAGTGCCATGCATGGACCATTTGACCGCCATTTCCCTCTTACATAATGAAAACTATTCGTGGTCTACTTCCATTATTAATTTCGTTATTGTCATCTCAGCAATTCATTTTGCATTACAATCTTTGCAGTATCGTTGTTGTATGATACTTGTTCTGTTTACTCTATGAACTTTACACAAGCGATGAACTTCAGTGCACCTTTGACGACAATAAACTAATCTGAGCCTGAATCTTCGCAGACGTCAGGTCTGACTATGAGGCTTTGCCCCAGTTCGCACTAACCGAAAGCACGGACCGTGGTTATACCACAAACGCCGGTGGCAGCATAATGACCTTGCCCTTGTTTCAACCCCACCCCAATCGCCCCCTTTGTTCTCACCTTGCCGAGGGCGCGCCCACCATCTCCGGCCACGAGCAGCTCGGTCGGACGGCCCCGGTAGCCGTTAAAAACGCCGCATCCACTCAAAACCCCTCCCGCCAACAGCTGCTTTCCATTCCACATGCACCGACGGCTCAACGACAGCGCCATCTTTTACCGGCCTCTGTCCTTAAAGCCGGCGAAGGAGCCTGGGAGCGCGGGCTCGACCAAATCATAGTGGGCATTTTCTTTATTTTAATCGCTGCAATGTCTAGAACAACCTAACTAGGAATTTAAAAAATCTATATTGTTTTAAAAAATCGGAGTGATTTTTTTTAAAGGTTGAACGGTCATGCAGTTTCACCCGGAACTTATTCTGGTTAGTAGGTCACTCTGAGTGGAGTTCGCTCTTGTTGTGGTTTCTATGTGATGTTGCTTTTGGCGTAGCTCCTCTTTTTGCCGTGATTTATTTCAAAACTGTCCTTTGTGACAAATCGTTACTCATACTGAGTATTTTATTGAATCAACTTACTACTTGGAATTTCATGGTGTCAATTAATGTTTATATTTTTCTCTTAAGAAAAATCAAAATCACCAACAGTGAATTTTTTTTCGTGCTGGTGAGTGCCCTAGCCAGACATCGTTCAAGATGTGCATCTGTTGGTTCCTGTTAAAATGAGACGAATGAATTTTCAGAGGACTCTGGCTGGAACAATGCTCAAACATGGTCTAATGAAGATTCTTCTGTGGTTGCTTTCTGTATCAACCATTGGGATTTTCTCTCAAGGAGGAAGTACAGACTTTGAAGCTGCTGCTGTGTCTGAATGCAGTTCAGTTGATAGTAATTTTTATTCTATTAAGGGTGATGATACTTTGGGTTACAACAAAGTTAATCATAAAAGGTCATCAATGGATGGGTGGAATTTAACTTCACAGAAGTTATTAGGTAAAGTAAGTAATTTTGTATGCGTTATAGTATAAATATTAAAGTAAGTCAAATTTTTAAGGGCCTAGAATAGTTAGGAGGTCAATATAACAGCACTTTATATTGACCTATGTTGGAGAAAAATGTTTTGCAATATTATAAAGATGATGAGTGAATTGGTACATTTTGGAAAATATTTGTGGCTTCTGCCAAGCTCTTTTCACCAATTATCCATGTCTATATTCATATACCCACCTCAGCTCAGTGTGAAAACCTTGTCACTCAGATTCCCTTTAAGCCTACGGCCTCTAGTTTTAGAATCCCCTACACTGGGGAAAAAGTCGGCATTCAAATGACTGAATTATAGAGTGAGGTTGAGCAGTCACCTTATTTATACCCCTTCATGATTTTGCATATTTCTGTAAGGTCACTCCTCAGTCTCCTGTGCAGCAGAGAAAACATCCACAGCTTAACCATTCTTTCCTTGTAACTTAAACCCTCTATTCCCAGCAATGACCTTCTAAATCTTATATACACCCTTTCTAACTTAATCACATCCTCCCATAAGACAGGCAACCAAAACTATGCTCTATAGTCCAAGTGTAATCTCACCAACACCTTGTACAGTTGCAACATGTCTCAACTCTTGTATTCAATGCCCTGACCAATGAAAGCAAGTATGCTTCATTTACCTGTATCGCCACTTTCAGGAAATTATGTGTTTGTACCTGAAGTTCTATTTTACAACACCTCAGGACCCTGCCATTTGGGTAGATCCTGCTCTGGTTTAACTTCGTAAAATGCAATACTTCTCTTGTGTGAGTTAAATTCAATCTGCTGTTCTTTGTTCTATTATCCCAGTTAACGTCATACAATACAGAAACAAGGACTTTAGCCAAACTTGCCCACACTGATCAAGATGCCCAGCTAAGCTAGTCCCATCTGGCCGAGTTTGGTACATATCCCTCAAAAACCTTTCCCATCCATATGCCTGTCCAAGTGTCTTTTAAATGTCGTTAATATATCTGCTCAACCATTTCCTCTGGAGTTCATTCCATGCGCACAAGAGATTCTACAGATGCTGGAAATCCAGAGCAACACAGAAAATGCTGGAGTAACTCAGTAGGTCAGACAGCATCTATGGAAATGAATAAACTGTCAATGTTTTGGGCTGAGATCCTTCTTCAGGTGGAAAGAAAGGAGGAAGAAGCCAGAATCAGAAGGTGGGGGGAGGTGAAGTAGTAAAAGCTAGAAGGTGAATATAGTTGAGGGAATTGGTTGGTTTGTAAGAGATCAGGAAATAGTTTGATCAAGAAAGGGGAGAGAGGTGTCAGAAATGGACCAAGTGAATTTAAGGGCAGGGTGGTGGTTGGAAGCAAAGTTGATGAAATTGCCAAGCTCAGTTTGGATACATGAGGCAGCACCAATGCAGTTGCAAAGTTAGCATAGAAAGAGTTGGAGAGCATTATCAGGGAAGGCGTGGAACATGGATGGTTCCACGTAGCCAACGAAAAGGCAGATATAGCTGGGGCCTATGCGGGTGTCTGTGGCTACATCTTGAGTGTGGAGAAAGTGGGAGGTCCAGAGGAAGAGCTGTTTAGTTTGAGGGCCAGATGGAGGAGGATGCTGATGGACGGGAGTAAGAAATGGAGTGCTATCAGGCCTCCTTGATGGGGGTACAATTGCATAGGAACTAGAAATCCATGTTGAAAATGAGGTGATCAGGAATTGAAAGTTGAGATCGACGGCATGTGAAACGTCACAGATGTAGGTGGGAAGGGACTGAACCAAATGGAATAAAATGGAGTTTGTATGTGGACACAAGTTCAGTGGGGTAGGAGCAGTCAGAAACAATTGGCTGGATAATCAAGTTTGTGGATCTTGGGTAGGAGGTAGAAATGTGGGAACTATGAGGCTCGTGACAGTGGATGGGAGATGTCCAGAGTTGGTGATGGTGTTGGAGATAATGTCCTGATGGTGCTCAGTGGATCTTTTTCAAGAGGTAGGTGTCTGAAAGTTGTTGCCTAGCCTCTGGGAGGTAGAGGTCAGTTTGTCACACTACAACAGCACCCCCTTTGTCTGTAGAGTTGAAGGTAAGGTTGGGATCGGAACAGAGAGAGTGGAGGGCAAGGTTCGAAGAGGAGAGAGGAGTGCTGGAGTTAAGACTGTTAATGTCTCATCTGCAGTTAGGGATGAAAAGATCTAGAGCAGGCAGTAAACCAGAGTGGGGTGTCCAAGATGTCATTCCATGTGTGGTCCATTCTCTGGGTGAAATAGTTGCCTCTCAGGTTCCAATTAAATTTCTTCCTTTTCACTTTAAACCTATACCCTCTATTTCTTGATTTTCAAACCCTGGCAAAGAGACTGGATTCAGCTTATCTATGCTCCTTATGATTTTATACACCAGTATTAGATTCTCCTATACTCCAGTAAATAAAGTCTTAGCCTGCTCAACTTCTCTCATTAATTCAGTCCTTCGAGTGCTGGCAACATCCTCGTAAAACTTTTCTGCATTCTTTCTAGCTTGACATTTTTCCTCTAACAAGCTGACCAAAACTGAACACTATTCCAAATGCGGCCTCTCCAATGTCTTGTACAACTGCAACATAATATCTCAGCTTCTATACTTGGTGCTTTAACTGATGATGGCCAGCATGCTAAAAGCCTTCTTCACTATCCTGTCTACCTATGACTCCATTTTCACCAGACCATGTACTTGTACTCTTAGGTCTCTTTATTTTACAACAATCCCCAGGACTCTACCATTTACTGTTAAAATTCTACCGATTTGTCTTTCCAAATTGATAGGCAGACAGACATGCTTTATTGATCCCGAGGGAAATTGGGTTTCGTTACAGTCGCACCAACCAAGAATAGTGTAGAAATATAGCAATATTAAACCATAAATAAGTAAATAATGCCAAGTGGAAATTAGTCCAGGACCAGCCTATTGGCTCAGGGTGTCTGGCACTCCAAGGGAGGAGTTTGTAAAGTTTCATGGCCACAGGCAGGAATGACTTCCTATGACGCTCAGTGTTGCATCTCGGTGGAATGAGTCTCTGGCTGAATGTACTCCTGTGCCTAACCAGTACATTATGCAATGGACGGGAGACATTGTCCAAGATGGCATGCAACGTGGACAGCATCCTCTTTTCAGACACCACCGTCAGAGAGTCCAGTTCCACCCCCACAACATCACTGGCCTTACGAATCAGTTTGTTGATTCTGTTGGTGTCTGCTACCCTCAGCCTGCTGCTCCAGGACATAACAGCAAACATGTGGCCACCACAGACTCGTAGAACATCCTCAGCATTGTCCGGCAGATGTTAAAGGACCTCAGTCTCCTCAGGAAATAGAGACAGCTCTGACCCTTCTTGTAGACAGCCTCAGTGTTCTTTGACCAGTCCAGTTTATTGTCAATTCGTATCCCATTCGTATTGTAACACCTTCCACCTATTTGAAATAAACTCCTGTTTGCCATTCCTCAGCCCACCTAACCAGCTGATCAACCCACTGTAATGCCTGATAACCATCTTCACAGTCTATGACTTACCCTCATTTAGTTATTCTTGACTCTGCTGTAATCTTAGATAACCTTCTTCCTTGTCCACTATACCACCAATTTTGGTGTTATCTGCAGACTTACTAACCATGCCACAACCATTCTTATCTAAATCATTAGATATGTTCAACAAACAATGGAAGATTCAACATGGTGGCATAGTACAGACTGCAGGCCTCCAATGCAAAGCACAACTCTCCACAATCACCCTCTGCCCCCTACCCCAAGCCAATTTTGTATTCTACAGGCCAGCCCACCCTGGACCCCACATGATCTATCCTCTGGGCCAGCCTCCCACTTGGAAACTTGTCAAAGGCCTTCCTAAAGCCCAAATAGACAATGCCTACTGCCTTGTCCTCTCAAAAACTCTTGTTTACCTCTTCCAAAAAAACAATCAAATGGTACCAATAGATTTTCCATGCAAAAGCCATGCTGACTATCCCTAATCAGTCCTTGCCTTTCCAAACATAGGTAGGTCCTTTCATAATACCCTCTAGTAATATTCCCACCACTGACATTAGGTTTATTGCTTATCCTTGCACCTTTTCTTAATACTATCCAATCTCCAGTCTTTGTGACCTCAACTGTGGCTAAGGATGATACAAATATCTGTCTTCCCACAATGTCCTAGAATATGCTTGGTCAGGTATCTATATAATTTAAGATCATATGTACCTTCTCTTTGGTAATGTGGATATGTTTTAGGACATTTCTATTCTGTTCCCTGAATAACTTGGCTTCTGCGAGGTAATTACAGGTGAGAAGTATTAATTTAAGATCTCGCCCATGTCCTGTGACTCCACCACTCCACCATAGACAACCACATTAATCCTTCTGGGGACTACTCTCTCCTTGGGTAGCCTTTTACTTACATGATCTCTTAGAGTTCTCTTCTACCTGTCAGAAATATCTCATGCCCCCTTTTCACTTTTCTAATTTCTGTCTACATCTGTTATACTAAAAGGTTTTGCTTGATCCCAGCTGACTGTACTTGACATAACACTCCTTTTTCCTGATCAGAGCCTCAATATTCCTCATCAACCAGGATTCCATCATCCTGCCAGTCTTGCCCTTCACTTTTACAGAATCCTGTTGGCCCCAACACTCTCATCATGTCGCTTTTAAAAGCCTCCCACTTGCTAGATGCCCCTTAACCTGCTAACAGCTTCTCGCAATAAACTTTTGCAAGTTCCTGTCTAATGCCATCAAAATTAGCCTGGCCCAGTTTAGCTTGTTGGCTAATTCTATCTTTTTCCATAACTATTTAAAAACTAATAAAATTATAGTCACTGGTCCCAAAGTGCTCCTCCACTGACACATCAAACAGTGCTTCATTTCCCAACAGGAGGCTGAGTGTTGCCCCGTCACTAGAATGGTCATTAGCAGATGGCACAAAAGAACTTTTCTGGACACAGTGTACAAACTTGTTTGTCCCCATGCACTATTACAATCACAGTCCATATTAGGGAAGTTAAAATACTCCTACACTACTACCCAGTTATTCCTATAGCTATCTGTGATATTCCTACACATTTGGTTCTGTAATTCCTGCTGATTATTAGGGTGGTTATAGTATCCCATCAAGGTGATCACCCCTTCCTTAATTCTAAGTTCTACCCATATATTGGATTAACACTCAATATTCTCTTGAAGTACTGTCCTGATGTTCTCCCTAACAAATGACACAACCCTTTCTCATCTTTTACCTCTATCATGTTTGCAGCATCTATACCCCAGAACATTGAGCTACCAGTTTTGCCCATCCCGCAACTATGTTTATGTAAGAGCTATACAGTAATATTTGTTGTTCCAGTCTATGCCTTGTGTTCATCTAGCTTACCTGTCAGGCTTCTTGTATTACAATAATCACAATTTTGTCTTCAGACCTTACACACACACACACACACACACACACACACACACACACACACACACACACACACACACACACACAC
Source organism: Hemitrygon akajei (assembly GCF_048418815.1). Classification (NCBI taxonomy): domain Eukaryota; kingdom Metazoa; phylum Chordata; class Chondrichthyes; order Myliobatiformes; family Dasyatidae; genus Hemitrygon; species Hemitrygon akajei. Next base: position 136,354,933 of record NC_133131.1, on the reverse strand, counting down.
ACACACACACACACACACACACACACACACACACACACACACACACACTCTCTCCCTCTCTCTCTCTCTCTCCCTCTCCCTCTCCCTCTCCCTCTCCCTCTCCCTCTCCCTCTCCCTCTCCCTCTCCCTCTCCCTCTCCCTCTCCCCCCCTCTCTCACCTGACTTTTGCTGGACTCTGCCTGTCCTGCCTCCTGGACTTGCTTATTTAAACTTGAATTTGCCTCAACTTTCTAATCTGCCTTATTACTACATTGGGTTCCATTGCCTCCTAGACAAGTTTAAACTCTCCCAGCTATCTCTCCACTAGGATATTAGCCCTGAAAATTAGGATCAGAGTTAAGCATTTAGCCCTGGTTCCTGCAGCACAATTCATTAAGATCGTGGTTGACCCTTTTTACCTGACTACCACTTTTTTTCCCTATTTCCATTGATTTTATTACTATTCAAATGTCTCTCCCTTAAATATACTCAGCAAGTAGACCTCTACAGCCCTTCAGATTTCCAAAAATTCAGAACCCTCTGGGTGAAATTATATCACAAACAAGAGAAAATCTGCAGATGCTGGAAACCTGAGCAACACACACAAAATGCTGGAGGAACTCAGCAGGCCAGGCAGCATCTATGGAAAAAAGTACAGTTGACGTTTCAGACCGAAACCCTTCGGCAGGTCTTTGGCCCGAAATGTCGACTGTACTTTTTTCCATCGATACTGCCTGGCCTGCTGAGTTCCTCCAGCATTTTGTGTGTGTTGCTTGAGTGAAAATATTTCTTGTCATCTCTATTCCAAATGATACTATTTTATTGAGACTCCGACCCCTGTTCTGGGAAATCCAGACCGGAGAAATGTCTCTTGTACATTTCCTCTTTCTTAAAATTCTTTTTAAGGATCTGGGCAGTATAGGCAAGGCCATTACATATTGCCCATCCTTAATATTAAACCGATTTAACTTGTATCTGTAGTTGTAATTTCTGTAATTCTAACTTTGAAACTTACTCCAGCAATTGTTTCAAGGAGTTAGTTTCCATCTGTGTGGTGATAAATCCTTTCTGCAGTTCCCTAGCAAGTTTCTGCAGGTTTGTCCTCAAGCCCTCACAACTCCAGAAATTGGTTGATTGTTGTTAGCTCTTGTTACTGTTGTTTGCTGATAAGTTAGTTTGAGGAAGAGACAATTTTTATCTACTCAATACTGAAAATTTTCTTAAAAATTCAATGCACAGTCGTACCTTAGAAGCTATAAGAGTGGGGAAGAAAAGCCTGGTAGCCTTTTTTTGTATATGAAGAATGTCTTTTACAAAAATCTTCAGAATACAGTCTGTTTTTAGAAGTACAGTGGATTCTGGTTAATTGGGACACATTGGGATCAATGCATTTTGGCTCAATTAAGTGGCTGTCCCAATTAGCTGAAGTTTTAATTGAAATAGTGTAAAAGATATAAAAAAAGAAACTACCATTTAACTGAGTAGCAAATTATGTATTTAAATTAAGTATAGAACAAGTTAGAACTCGACCAGAACTACTACAGTACTATAAAACTGTGTATTAGTTTCTGATATCTATTGGCGGAAGAATTCATCCAGTGTATGTTGCCATTTTCTCTTTATTGACTGTAAATGAACAAAATCAGCGCAGACATCTCATGCAGATAATGGTGCTTCGAAATAAAAAACAAAATTATCAAAAATCACTTCTTTATGAATTTGTGTCAGTTGGCCCAGTTGGATATCATAACACATAGATAGATAGATAGATAGATAGATACTTTATTCATCCCCATGGGGAAATTCAACTTTTTTCCAATGTCCCATACACTTGTTGTAGCAAAACTAATTACATACAATACTTAACTCAGTAAAGAATATGATATGCATCTAAATCACTATCTCAAAAAGCATTAATAATAGCTTTTAAAAAAAGTTCTTAAGTCCTGGCGGTAGAATTGTAAAGCCTAATGGCATTGGGGAGTATTGACCTCTTCATCCTGTCTGAGGAGCATTGCATCGATAGTAACCTGTCGCTGAAACTGCTTCTCTGTCTCTGGATGGTGCTATGTAGAGGATGTTCAGAGTTATCCATAATTGACCGTAGCCTACTCAGCGCCCTTCGCTCAGCTACCGATGTTAAACTCTCCAGTACTTTGCCCACGACAGAGCCCGCCTTCCTTACCAGCTTATTAAGACGTGAGGCGTCCCTCTTCTTAATGCTTCCTCCCCAACACGCCACCACAAAGAAGAGGGCGCTCTCCACAACTAACCTATAGAACATCTTCAGCATCTCACTACAGACATTGAATGACGCCAACCTTCTTAGGAAGTACAGTCGACTCTGTGCCTTCCTGCACAAGGCATCTGTGTTGGCAGTCCAGTCTAGCTTCTCGTCTAACTGTACTCACAAAGAACGCTATCCATAAACTGTTCGCTCTAAGCACTGTGTGGTGTCTAGACGGTACACAAGTGCACGCTGCTGATGCTAGTTAGAAACTATTTGGCAGCAGTCTCCTGTCCCAGTTGAGCAGCAGAGTGTCCCAAATAAATGAAGGGAAACCTGGCTATTTTCTCGATTTGTTTTTGTTGTTTAAGAATTGCTGAAAATAACTGGCTGCCCCGATCAACCTTTTGGGCCAGTTTACTGGAATCCACTGGTTAATTCACCAAAATTATACTTTTCCTCTTCAAGAGCAAACACAAGGAAAAAACATGAGGAACAACACCTTATATACCGGCTGGATAGGAACAAGACCTTATATACTGGCTGGGTAGCCTCCAACCTGATGGCATGAACATTGACTTCTCTAACTTCCGTTAATGCCCCTCCTCCCCTTCTTACCCCATCCCTGACATATTTAGTTGTTTGTTTTTTTTCTCTCTGCCCATCACCCTGCCTGTTCTCCATCTCCCTCTCATGCTCCCCCCCCCTCCCCGTTTCTTTCTCCTGAGGCCTCCCGTCCCATGATCCTTTCCCTTCTCTAGCTTCACTTTCCCTTCACTTTTGCCAATCACCTTTCCAGCTCTTAGCTTCATCCCACCCCCTCCGGTCTCCTCCTATCATTTTGCATTTCCCCCTCCCCCCACTACTTTCAAATCTCTTAGTATCTCTCCTTTCAGTTAGTACTGACGGGTCTCGGCCCGAAACGTCAACAGTGCTTCTCTTTATAGATGCTGCCTGGCCTGCTGTGTTCCACCAGCATTTTGTGTATGTTGTTTCTTTTCTTCAATCTCCCTTTGTGTTTCTCTTCCTTCCCCCTTACCTCTTTCTACCTTCTTTTCCTTTGACTTTCCCTCTTCTAACAGATTTTACTCTTTATTCTTACCATTTCTCTCCTGCTCTACACTCTCCCCTATAACTTTAACACCTCTTTCAAACTCATATGCTTCCTTCCTCTCTTTCATCTAAATTTTATCTCTCTTTCTTGTTCACCCTTTTCTATTCACCTTTGTCCTCTGTATTCCCCTTTTCAACTAATCAATGAAGATAATGGAGTGTAAAATAATTGTAAACATTGTTCACTTACAAGAATAGGAAAAGGAACTTGCTCTGTTGAGGCCACACTTTCTAACCAATGTTAAGTTTAACCTCAATAGAAGTATTCTGCTATTTTGAAATTTTATTATCATTTTTATTACAGATTCTTTTCCACTCGACCCTATCAGACAAAATTATGTGCGCCAAGTAAGAGAATGTATTTTTTCTGCAGTCCAGCCAACACCTTTCAAGTCTCTGGTCACACTGGTAGCAGTATCAAAGGTTTCCATAGACCATCATGGTCCTTTATGTTTATACAAAATAAGTAGATTAAATGGGCACTTACATTGGAATTATTTCTGTGTTAAACAAAATCATTGTTCTTAATTTGTATTAGTATTAATATATAATGCTGCTTGAGATTATAACATAATTGTGTAACTTTTACCCTTTTTTCTGCCACTCATGTCAAACTTCGTCTACCAACTTGACTGAGAATATAGGAACAGGAAAAAGCCATTTAGCTTTTTGCACCTGTATGCTTTTTTAAAATTTGATGGTGGTTCATTTCACTTACGTGTCTTGATTACCATTCCCTTAATATTCTTGGCTGATAAAATCCCAACTATTTCATTTTTGAAATTTTCAATTCATCTTGCATAATGAAGTTAAACAAATGTTTGATTCTAAACCCATATGTAATAAATAGCGCTGAAGTATGTGATTATCTCAATTTTCTTCATACGTATTATGAAAAAAAATCTGGTTTTTCATATTATTTCATAGTGTATTTTGCAATGTACATCAACTACATACTGTTTATTGTAAACTGTGCATCTTAATTTGTATAAATGATAAGATTGGTTGTAGTATAATATATTCAGATTTTCATCCCCCTTAACTTTTAGTGATTTACTATTTTATTTTATTTAACTTTTTAACCATGTAGATTCAGTAAAATGAAAAATCCAGCATGACCACATAAAACATAGTAACTGTTCTTTAATGTACAATATTTATATCAGGAAGTTGTGGAAGATATTTTGGACTTGGATGCGTCCATTACTGCGACCAAGGAATTTATTCAGTTTGTTAGTGGAGCAAGAGTTCTGCCTGGATCGATCCCTCTAGCCCACAGATATGGTGGTCATCAGGTAAAATGGATGTATGTTATTTAAATCCTTTGTAAAACTTTAAATGTAATTTGAAGCAATTGTTGTACCAATGTTTTTATTTTTTTTGTTGGAGGAGTGGGTCAGTGGTGCAGTTAGTTATGCTGCTGCCTCGTGGTTCCAGTTTTCTCTTATTTCTTTCTACATCCCAAAAATGTATTGGTTGGTGGTAAATTGGCCACAATGTAGGTGTGTGAATCAATGCTGACCTCATTTTCTATGGACATTGGAAATACACAAATGTAGAAATTTACTTGATATTCAAGAAGGTGAGAAGTAATGATGCTTGGAAACTCTAGTGCCCTCAAATGATCTTTACACCTGTCTCTGATTTGGGCCGTACTGACATATATTAGGATGGTCATAACTTTGTCTTTGAATAAGGAGGAAGGCACAGTTGTGGAAGAGTGGTTAAAAACTTAAATGATGTAAAATATTCTGCATAGTACAGAAAAAAATTGTACTTTGATATAAACTAGGTAGTGGCAGGTGGATTTTCAAACTGATAAGTGGGACCTGGGGCCTTATTGAATGGAGAGGGAGTGCAAGATTAGGACCCTAATGAAGGGAAAGTGCAGGAACTAGAGCCCCAGTGGGCCCTGGTGGGTGGAAAAGGAGCCTGGGAATCAAGTCCCCAGTAAGTAGTAAAGGATCTTGGGAACTAGAGACCCAGCAAATGGAATGAAACCCAGTAAAATGAAAAGGAGTAAGGGAACTGGAGCCCTAGAAAGTCAGGAGGGATGATAGCAAACCATTGGGATATCCAAATAGTCAGAAAGTAGATTGTCAGAGTTTTACTGTACTGGGTTGTAAAGACCAAATTATGTCTGGTTCATTTGCTGAACTTGGTAAAAGTAATTTGATCTCTGCTAGAAATGGCAAGCAGCTCTTCAGTTTAGAATAAAATTGGTTGTTATGTCCTGATGTGCTGAGCTCATTGTCCTTATTCACCAGTTGCATGAGCAAAGTTCATATGGTACCAAAATTTGTGGCACATTTTATTTGGAAAATGTCAACCAGATGGCTAATAAGTGTACATTTTCAACTGACATTTCTTAAAAGCTGTTTTCTTGTGTATTTGCAAACAGACTGATTAATTTTTTTCTGTCTTTTTACTCAGTTTGGTGTTTGGGCTGGTCAACTGGGCGATGGAAGGGCTCATTTTCTAGGAGCATATGTCAACAGGTAAATAAAGAAATTATTAAGTTTGAACTGAATGTCTATAATTTGACCTATGTAGAAAAACATGATAGAGGAATTCAGCAAATCATGACAATGAACATCATTAATAATGCTTTATATAAATCTAGTAAGATCTTAAGCTATACAAGACTATTAAGACATAAGAGCAGAATTAGGCTATTCAATCCAACAAGTCTGCTCCACCATTACATCATGGCGGATTTATTATCTCTCTCAACCCCATTCTCCTGCCTTCTGTCTGTAACCTTTGATGTTCTGATCAATCTAGAACCCATTAACCTTCACCATATATATAGACCCAATGACTAGGCCTTCACAGCCATCTATGGCAATGAATTTCACAGATTCACCACCTTTAAGTTAAAGAAACTTGTCCCTCTATATGGAGATTGTTGCCTCTCGTTCTGGACTCATCCACTATAGGAAACATCCTCTCCACATCCACTCTATCTAGGCTCTTTAATATTCGATAGATTTCCATGAGATTCCAAACCCCATTCTCCTAAACTCCAGTGAGTAGAGGGCCAGAGTCATCAAATGTTCTTCATATATTGACTTTTTCATTCCTGGGATCTTTCTCATGACCCTCTCCAATGCTAGCACAACTTTTCTTAGATAAGAGACCAAAAAATGCTCATTATACTCCCTAATGCTGATTGACTGCACTTTTGTATTATAATCCTTTTGAAATGAATGCCAACATTGTATTTGCCCTCCTTACTGTTGTGCATTTAATATTTCAGTTATATTTGAGTAATTTTATATATATAGATATGTGTGTGTGTGTGTGTGTATATATGTATAGAGGCTGGTTAAGCATTCTTGTTCTTTAAATAATTACAAGTTATATGTAAAAATGTTACTTGCATAGATCATGCGATAGATGTACACCTCACTTATAGACAAAGTCAGACGTGTATTTGGAGTCCTGTGCATTTCATTAAATTAATTCAGTGTTTTGAAGTTACAAAAAAAATTGGAAATGAGGTATTTTGGAAATGAACCCGAGATGGCGCCTGACCTGTTAAAAGGGAGCAAGGTGTTCAAACTGAGAAAAAAAATGTATGTATGTAACAGATGTATGTGTTGGGGAGCACTTCGGGTCCAGTGATCACAATAGCATTAGCTTCAATATAATTATGGAGAAGGACAGGACTGGACCTAGAGTTGAGATTTTTGATTGGAGAAAGGCTAACTTTGAGGAGATGCGCAGGGATTTAGAGAGAGTGGATTGGGTCAAGTTGTTTTATGGGAAGGATGTAATAGAGAAATGGAGGTCATTTAAGGGTGAAATTATGAGGGTACAGAATCTTTATGTTCCTGTTCGGTTGAAAGGAAAGGTTAAAGGTTTGAAAGCGCCATGGTTTTCAAGGGATATTAGAAACTTGGTTCGAAAAAAGAGGGATGTCTACAATAGATATAGGCAGCATGGAGTAAAGGAATTGCTCGAGGAATATAAAGAATGTAAAAGGAAACTTAAGAAAGAGATTAGAAAAGCTAAAAGAAGTTACGAGTTTGGTTTGGCAAATAAGGTGGAAGTAAATCCGAAAGGCTTCTACAGTTATATTAAAAGCAAGAGGATAGTGAGGGATAAAATTGGTCCCTTAGAGAATCAGGGTGGTCAGCTATGTGTGGAGCCGAGGGAGATGGGAGAGATTTTGAACGATTTCTTCTCTTCGGTATTCACTAAGGAGAAGGATATTGAATGGTGTAAGGTGTGGGAAACAAGTAAGGAAGTTATGGAACCTATGACAATTAAAGAGGTGGAAGTACTGGCGCTTTTAAGAAATTTAAAAGTGGATAAATCTCCGGGTCCTGACCGGATATTCCCCAGGACCTTGAGGGAAGTTTGTGTAGAGATAGCAGGAGCTCTGACGGAGATCTTTCAGATGTCATTAGAAACAGGGATTGTGCCGGAGGATTGGCGTATTGCTCATGTGGTTCCATTGTTTAAAAAGGGTTCTAGAAGTAAGCCTGGCAATTATAGACCTGTCAGTTTGACATCAGTGGTGGGTAAATTAATGGAAAGTATTCTTAGAGATAGTATTTATAATTATCTGGATAGACAGGATCTGATTAGGAGTAGCCAGCATGGATTTGTGCGTGGAAGGTCATGTTTGACAAACCTTATTGAATTTTTTGAAGTAGTTACGAGGAATGTTGACGAGGGTAAGGCAGTGGATGTAGTCTATATGGACTTCAGCAAGGCCTTTGACAAAGTTCCACATGGAAGGTTAGTTAAGAAGGTTCAGTCGTTAGGTATTAATGCTGGAGTAATAAAATGGATTCAACAGTGGCTAGATGGGAGATGCCAGAGAGTAGTGGTGGATAATTGTTTATCGGGATGGAGGCCGGTGACTAGCGGGGTGCCTCAGGGATCTGTTTTGGGCCCAATGTTGTTTGTAATATACATAAATGATCTGGATGATGGGGTGGTAAATTGGATTAGTAAGTATGCTGATGATACTAAGGTAGGAGGTGTTGTGGATAATGAGGTGGGTTTTCAAAGCTTGCAGGGAGATTTATGCCGGTTAGAAGAATGGGCTGAACGTTGGCAGATGGAGTTTAATGCTGAGAAGTGTGAGGTTCTACATTTTGGCAGGAATAATCCAAATAGAACATACAGGGTAAATGGTAGGGCATTGAGGGATGCAGTGGAACAGAGAGATCTAGGAATAACAGTGCATAGTTCCCTGAAGGTGGAGTCTCATGTAGATAGGGTGGTGAAGAAGGCTTTTGGAACGCTGGCCTTTATAAATCAGAGCATTGAGTACAGAAGTTGGGATGTAATGTTAAAATTGTACAAGGCATTGGTAAGGCCAAATTTGGAATATTGTGTACAGTTCTGGTCACCGAATTATAGGAAAGATATCAATAAATTAGAGAGAGTGCAGAGACGATTTACTAGGATGTTACCTGGGTTTCAGCACTTAAGTTACAGAGAAAGGTTGAACAAGTTAGGTCTCTATTCATTGGAGCGTAGAAGGTTGAGGGGGGATTTGATCGAGGTATTTAAAATGTTGAGAGGGATAGATAGAGTTGACGTGAATAGGCTGTTTCCATTGAGAGTAGGGGAGATTCAAACGAGAGGACATGATTTGAGAGTTAGGGGGCAAAAGTTTAAGGGAAACACGAGGGGGTATTTCTTTACTCAGAGAGTGATAGCTGTGTGGAATGAGCTTCCTGTAGAAGTAGTAGAGGCCAGTTCAGTTGTGTCATTTAAGGTAAAATTGGATAGGTATATGGATAGGAAAGGAGTGGAGGGTTATGGGCTGAGTGCGGGTAGGTGGGACTAGGTGAGATTAAGAGTTCGGCACGGACTAGGAGGGCCGGAATGGCCTGTTTCCGTGCTGTGATTGTTATATGGTTATATGGTTATAAAATGCTGCGAGGAACATTGAATTTAAGCAACATAACACATGCAGAGTCACTGAATTAAAAAAGGCCATAAACAGAAAAATTCAGGGTTCATAATGAGTGAGTACTGGGTGATAATCATTAAAAAGCAGATTGATTAGCTTGATTACACAATGGCTAATTGGCTCATGTATACGGAACTATTGGTATTTTGAAGCAAATGAAATAGTCAATGATAAATGAGTGCCAATTTTGCTGAGCTCTTTAGGTTTAAAGGCATATAGCTTGCTTCAAAGTTTGACAGCTCCAACCAAATATCAGAAAAGAGAGCTTTGCTGGTATTGTAAAGTGGTGCTAGAACACTTAGAGCCAAAGCCATTGTTGATTGCAGAATGGTTCAGTTTTCATAAGCAGAATCAAAAGGAAGGGGAGTTCATTTCAGCATACATGGCTGAATTGAAGAAATTGTCTGAGTACTGTCAGGGTGGTAATGGGCTAAGTGATGCACTGAGAAATCATTTAGTTTGCGGAATCTTAAAATAAGACATTCAAAAACGGTTCCGAACTGAAGTACAACTTACATTCAAACAAGTAGTGGAAATTGCTGTATCAATGGAAACAGAACTAAATGAGTTGCAGTCAGGAATGAAAGTGAGCGTGAATAAAATTGCAGTGTTTAAACAGAAATCATCCTGGCCCAACAAATTGTGTTACTGTTGTGGCAGGGACTCATTCACCAAACAAATGCAGGTTTAAGGTGAAACGTGCAGAAAATGCAGCAAAGTAGGACTCATGCAATGAGCACGTCAGGCAGACAGAAATAAATGGTCTGCACAAGGAAGAGAGAATGCTAAAGCGTCAAGTTGTAATTTCAAAAAGAACATTAACCTGCATGCTGTTGATGAAAAATCTGATAGATGAAAGCAGTGGTCTGATTAAAACTTCTTGTAGGCAACATATCTGAGAAAGCTTCTGATGTGTATCAGGGAATTACTTGCCAAATGTGGCTTGGTTTTAAGCTGGAAGAAAGTTCAAGAAGCTTCAGCTAGTGTAAACATTTGGCATTTGTGAGTACAGGTTTCTCTCGCTAACTGATGGTAGAGCGTTCCTATGAAACCATTTGTAAGCTGAAATGCTGTAAAGCGAAGAAGCAATTACCATTAATTAATATGGGAAAATTTTTTGAGCGTTCCCAGACCCAAAAAAAAACCTACCAAATCATACCAAATAACACATGAACCTAAAGTAGCACTAACATATAGTAAGAGCAGGAATGATATGATAAATATACAGCCTATATAAAGTAAAAATATTGTATGTACAGTGTAGTTTTACTTATCAAAATTGGGAAGACAGCGAGCCAAAATCGATTTGGAGGGAAAAATAATCGGCACTTAAACACGTGCACGTACACGCCTACATGTGTACGCACGTACAAGCATATGCACGCAACTGCCCGCACAAGGCTTCATGGTCATGGTAGTCTTTCTTGGGGTAAACACACATATAAAGCGGGCATCTTTTTTTCGTAAAAGCGAAAGGAGAAGGAAGGTGTCCAGAGTTGTCAGACCCACTTCCTACAGTCTCAGAGTCAATGCCTACAACCACCACATCGGAGAGGCCTCAGAACCTGAGATTGTTTCAGAGCCACAAGCCTCACCAGCCAAGCAGCGTGACCTCTTTTTCAGGAAAGGCATTACTTCACAAGAGTAAGAAAGCCTCCACAGCGATGAAATATTTCAGCCTGAATGGAACAATTTAAAAAAAAATTTGACTATACTGTGATTATATAGTAGTTGAGTTATATAGTATGCTGTGTATATAGTGGAGATGTATTCTATTGAGTTTATAGCTAAGCAGGATGTGTTGTGTATTTAATGTTTTAGTTATATTTGAGTAACCTTATGTCTATATATATTTAAGCATTTTTGTTCCTTAAATATTTCATTACACATATGTAAAAATACATTAATTGCATATATCATGCAATACGAGTGCACCTCACTTAAACACCTCACAAAGTGAGACCCATATTTCATACTCCTGTGTGTTTTTTTGAATTAATTTAATGTTTAGTTACGAAACATAACACTTACCACCACTGAACCTGCATTTTAACATTTAGGGAACCCTGCACAAGGACTCAAAGTCCCTTTGAACCTCAGATTTTTGAATTTTCTCTACATTTAGAAAATAGTCCACACCTTTATTCCCTCTACCAAAGTGCATGCACCATTTTCTATCTGCCACTTTTTTGCTCATTCTCTCAAACTGCCTAAATGATCTTGAAGACAACCTGCTTCCTCAACACTACCTGACCCTCCACCTATCTTTATATCATCTGCAAATTAATCCAAAGTCATCAATTCCTTCATCCAGTTCATTGACATATAACATGAAAAAGTTCCAGAACTGACCCGATGCACAACAGTAGCCAACCAGAGAAGGCCTCCTTTATTCCCACTCTTTGCTTCCTGCCCACCAGCCAATCTTCTATCCATGGCCAGAGCAAACATGGAGTGGCTTCAATTGAAGACAATTGATGCCCTTGAGTGGCCCAATCAGAATCCTGACCTTAAGCCTATTAACATCACTGGCAAGACCTCAAGATTGCTGTCCACCATCGTTATCCAACTAATCTGGCACAGCTTGAGCAATTTTGCAAGAAGGAGTGAGCAAATTTTTATCCATCACATTGTGCAAAGCTTATAGAGACTTAATCAAAAGACTACCATCTGTAATAGCTGGGAGTGGTGGTTCAACTAAGTACTGAACTGCATTAATACTTTTGAACTGCAACTACATTTCAGTTATTGAATTTTTAGTTTTTAGTTTTTCATGCTTTACTATTTTCCCAGTTTTTTTGGTTCTACTGTGAGCAAAGGAACATATGATTCATAAATTTAAAAATTCAGTTAAATTAATCAAAATTCCTGTTTGTAATGCTCATTTATGTGAATAAAGGATTGGGGGCTGAATAATTTTACAAGGCACTGTATACCTTGGTCAGACGGGAGCATAATTAACCCTTGCAGAGGTGTGCACTTACCTGCGAGATGGAAGATGGAAAATAGAATGATAATTTATATTTAAATAGCATCATCAATGTATACAATGCCTAAAAGAATGTGATGAAATGAAATTTGTCAGATCTGCAAAAGATGAAGCAGTGCAAGGGCATGAAGTTGTTTTTTAAAGGATGAGAATTTTACAGTTGAAGCATTTCTAAAGTCAGCCAGAATAGAGCTGATGAACGAATGGGATAATGCAAATTAGGCTGCAGACTTGAGAGTTGTGAATGAGCTCAAGTTTGAAGATATTAATGAAAATGGTCAACTATCACTGCTTTGGAATATTCAGAGGTAATAGAATCATGAACATTTGCACTAGAAGATAAGCTGAGGTAGGATGCAGTTGGGTAATGTTACAGAATTGTCTTAATATTAAAGTGGTCCCAAACTATTGTGTTGAAATATCACATCAAAATTCAAATTCATGCAGTTAGTTGTGAGATTGATGGAGTTGATGGTACGAGAATGGAGCTGGAGAGCAGGTAATAAAGATAATTGCATCAGCTTTTCCAATATTTATCTGAAGTAAATTTCCATTAATTCACAGTTGAAGCTTGATGACAGTTTGGGGATAATAGAAGAAATAAGCATGAGGAAGAGCAGCATTTTGGAACCATTAAATGAGACAGTCGTGAACCTAAATCTATGGGGTATGCCCACTGGTTTTGGACTCTTCTACCCTGGGGAAACACTATTACCTTGCACCTATCTATGCCTCTCATAATTTTAAATATTTTGCCAAGGAATTGTGACCTAGCCTGCTGACCCGTCCATATACTTCAGGCCTTTTAGTCATGCCAACATTCTTGGAAATCTTTTTCTGCACGTCTTCCAGTTTAACCACATGTTTCTTATAACAGGATGACCAAAACTGTACACAGTCCTCTAAGCAATGATTCAGAAATTACATATACTATTGCAACTTAATTTTTGAACTATTCAACTTTACTCAATGTCCTAACGTTTAGTAACGGTAGTTATTTTCCTTACAGAAATTCTGTAAGAACAAATTTTCTTCCTTATCTCAGATTTTAGGAGGGCAAAGAGAGGAAACAAGTATGTGCATATTAAAGGGATGACAATAATCAAGGAAAGAGCAAGACCAGTAGGGTCCACAGGGGCAATTTGTGCTTGGAGCCAGACGATGTTGGTGAGGTCCATGGTAGTGTAGCAGTTAGCGCAACACTGTTGCAGTTCAGGGCATCAGTTTGGAGTTCAATCTCAGCAGCCTCTGTATGGAGTTTGGTCGTTCTCCTCATGGAATATGTGGGTTTTCCATGGGTACTCTGGTTTCCTCCCACAGTTTGGTTAGTAGGTTAACTGGTCATTGTAAATTGTTCTGTGTTTAGTCTAGGGTTAAATCAAGGGGTTGTTGTTCCAGCTTGGCCGGAAGGGCTTGAATAATCTACTCCGTGCTGTATTTTTAAATAAATAAATATTTCCCACTTATATTCACTAAAGAGAGAGGTACTGTAGTTAGAAAATTTGGGAAGGAAAATTGTGACATTTTAGAACCATTAAAAAGATGTCTTAGTGAACCTAAGATTTAGTGGTTCTAAAATTGATAAATTCCTAGTACCTAATGATATTTAACTCAGGCTGCTAACAGATCCAGGAAGGAGACTGCTGGTGCACTTTGCAGAGATTTTTAAACCTTCACTGAAGCAGGTGAAGTGCAGATTACTGGAAGACTGCAAATGTACTTTATTTAAGAAAGACAACACAAATAAGGCAGGTAATTACAGGCCTATGAGTCAATAGTCAGGCATTGGGAGGTTATTGGGAAAAAAAACAAAACACAATTTTAAAGACCTGGACCTTGTATTGAGTAATGAGCTTGGCCAAGTGACTGACCTTTCAGTGGGAGAACAATTGGGCAACAGTGATCACGACTTAAATTTTAAGATAGCTATGTACAAGGATTAAGTATGGACCTTGTGGGAGAGTTAATCAAGAATAGCTGTTTTGGGGGAAATCCACATCTGACCTGTGGATGGCATTTAAAGTCCATCTGCAGGACTACAGGACATATGTTCCAGTAAGGACAAGGATAGTACAGTAAGGGAAACTTGCATGTTGAGAGAGGTGGTGAATTTATTCACAAAGAAAAAGATGTGAAGTTTAAGAAACTAAAATCAAAGAGAGCCTTTGTGGAATACAAGAAAGCCAGAAAAGAACTCAAGAATGGAATTAGGAAAACTAGGAGAAAAGGCCACAGCAAGTAGGATTAAAGAGAATCCCAAAGCATTCTATACATATATAGAGAGCAAGAGGACAACTAGGGAGCACATTAGACATCGCAGGGATAATGGAGGAAAGGTGGAGGATGTGTGTGAAGTCCTAAATGAGTACTTTACATCAGAAGGACATGGAGGAGAGTTAGATCAGTGTACAATGTGCTAATTTGCTAAGACTGTCACAAGGGGACATGGAGGCTGGACCCAAATGCAGGACATAGGCACTGAGGTACTAGGGCCAGGACAGGAACAACAAGATGGGGAGACCATGGCATGCAACAGTGATCCTGGGGTTCAGAGAGCTCATGGCAGAGGCAGGACCCTGGAGCTCATGGCAGAGGATGGGTCTATGGGACAAGGAACACTGGGAGGATAGCCCCCTGGGTAGGCCACATAGCTCCTGGGCAGGGCCACCTCCCAGGCAGGAACACAGGGGCCTGGGCAAGACACAGAGCACCTGGGCAGGTTGCAGGGCACAACCCATCAGAAGCAAGGGGTAGGAAAGGGTCAGATTTCCCCCCCACCAGGCAATAGCAGCCTGACCTGCTTACCCAACAGAGGCAAGGGATCAGAAGGGAGCTCAGTCCAGGGTGACTACAAGAACAGACTTACAGAACTAGATGATTAACAGTAGATACTCCAAGCCAGGGTCAAAATAGGATAGCCAGGCAAACTGGACAACCCCCTAACTAGACTCAGTTCCAGAGCCCCTATATATACACCTGCCAGCCGATAGGTCTCAGGTGCACCTCCTTAAGCCAAGATGATACTATTTGGGTTTAAAGGTGAAAGGAGGGACAGCTACAAGACCCGGTGTCCAGAGTCCGTGGACCGGATCAAGACCCAGAATACGGGCCCCGGACTGGACTATAACAAGGATATTATAAGAGAATTAAGGAGTGTTGGGTATCTTAAAGAACATTAAGCTGTTTTATTATTTGTTGATTTTTTTTTCTTTTGTGTACTTGCACAATTTATCTTTTGAACATTGGTTGTTTGTAAGGGTACAGTTTTTCATTGAGTCTATTGTATTACTTTGTATTTGCTGTGAATGCCCACAAGAAAATGTATCTCAGGGTAGTATATGGTGACAGATACATACTTTGGTAATAAATTTACCTTGAACTTTGCGGTGGATGTCCCCAGGGCCTGATGGGATATACCAGATTATTGAGAGATTAAATTCTAGGGGCCTTAACCGATATCTTAATTTCTTCTCCAACCAGAGGCAAGGTCCTAGAGGATTGGCAAGTAGCTAATAGAACATAGAATAAGTACAACACATTACAGGCCCTTCCACCCACAATATTGTGCCGACCCTCAAGCCCTGCCTCCCATATAACCCCCCACCTTAAATTCCTCCATTTACCTGTCTAGTAGTCTCTTAAACTTCACTAGCGTATCTGCCTCCACCACTGACTCAGGCAGTGCATTCCACGCACCAACCACTCTCTGAGTAAAAAACCTTCCTCTAATATCCACCTTGAACTTCCCTCCCCTTACCTTAAAGCCATATCCTCTTGTACTGAGCAGTGGTGCCCTGGGGAAGAGGCGCTAGCTATCCACTCTTATCTATTCCTCTTAATATCTTGTACAACTCTATCATGTCTCCTCTCATCCTCCTTCTCTCCAAAGAGTAAAGCCCTAGCTCCCTTAATCTCTGATTATAAGGAGTACTCTCTAAACCAGGCAGCATCCCGGTAAATCTCCTCTGTACCCTTTCCAATGATTCCACATCCTTCCTATAGTGAGGCGACCAGAACTGGACATAGTACTCCAAGTGTAGCCTAACCAGAGTTTTATAGAGCTGCATCATTACATCGCAACTCTTAAACTCTATCCTTTGACTTATGAAGGCTAACACCCCATAAGCTTTCTTAACTACCCTATCTACCTTTGAAGCAACTTTTAGGGATCTGTGGACATGTACCCCCAGATCCCTCTGCTCCTCCACACTACCAAGTATCCTGCCATTTACTTTGTATTTTGCCTTTGGAGTTTGTCCTTCCAAAGTGTACCACCTCACACTTCTCCGGGTTGAACTCCATCTGCCACTTCTCAGCCCACTTCTGTATCCTATCCATGTCTCTCTGCAATCTTCGACAATTCTCTACACTATCTACAACACCACCAACCTTTGTGTCGCCTGCAAACTTGCCAACCCACCCTTCTACCCCCACATCCAGGTCGTTAATAAAAATCACGAAAAATAGAGGTCCCAAAACAGATCCTTGTGGGACACCACTAGTCACAACCCTCCAATCTGATTATATTCCCTCCACCACGACCCTCTGCCTTCTGCAGGCAAGCCAATTCTGAATCCACCTGACCAAACTTCCCTGGATCCCATGCCTTCTGACTTTCTAAATAAGCCTACTGTGTGGAACCTTGTCAAATGCCTTACTAAAATCCATGTAGATCACATCCACTGCACTACCCTCATCTATATGCCTGGTCATCTCCTCAAAGAACTCTATCAGGCTTGTTAGACACAATCTGCCCTTCACAAAGCTATGCTGACTGTCCCTGATCAGACCATGATTCTCTAAATGCCCATAGATCCTATCTCTAAGAATCTTTTCCAACAGCTTTCCCACCACAGACGTAAGGCTCACAGGTCTATAATTACCCAGACTATCCCTACTACCTTTTTTGAACAAGGGTACAACATTCGCCTCCCTCCAATGTTCTTCCATTATTCAAAAAGGGAAATAAGGATAATCCTGGAACCTATAGACCAATGAGTCTCATGTCATTTGGAGGGAAGTTACTGGAGAGGGTTCTGAGGGTTAGGATTTATGAGGAATTGGAAAACCAATGCCTGATTAAGAACAGTCAGCGTTGATATGTGTCATGCAGGCCACATTTTACTACTTTGATAGAGTTTTTGGAGTAGGCGCTGAAAATGATTGACGAAAGTAGAGCTGTGGGTGTTGTCTGTGGATTTTAGTAAGGCACTTGACATGGTTCTTCATGAGAGGCTCATTCAGAAATTTAAACATGAGATTGACAGTGATTTGGAATTTGGATTCAGATTTGGCTTGTCCATAGAAGACAGAGAGTATTGGTCGATGGGGCTTAATCTAGCTGGTGGTCTGTCACTAATGATGTTCTTCAGGGATCCATACTGGGACCTCTGCTATTTGTTAAATGACCTGGATGAAAATGTAAATGGGCAAGCTAGTAAGTTTACAAATGATTGGTATAAAAGATTGGCAAAGGACATGATGTGATATAGATCAGTTGCAGAAATGGACAGAAAAATGACAGATGGAATTTAAATGCTCCCAGATGGAAGGAGACAAGAACGCTGTTGATGGCAAGACTGATGACTGCTGATGTACAGAGGGAATTTGGGGTCTGTGTCCATAGCTCTGAAAGTGTTGACATGGGTTGATAGATTAGTAAAGGCATATAGCATGTTTGCTTTTATTAGTTGAAGAATTAAGTTCAGGAGTCAAGAGATTATGTTGCAGCTTTATAAAACTCTAGTTAGACTACATCTGAAGTATTGCATTCATGGTCACTCCATTATAGGAAGGATGTGGAGGCTTTAGAGAGGCTCCAGAAGAGGTTTACCAGGATGCTTCCTGGATCAGAATATACGCTACAAGGAGAGGTCGGACAAATTTAGGTTGATACTTCAGTGTGGTAGAAGTTGTGAGAAGATGTGACAGAAGTTTATAAGACTATAAGATATAGGAGCGGAAATAGTCCATTCAGCCCATCAAGCCTGCTCCGCCATTCAATCATGGGCTGATCCAATTCTTATAGTCCCCTACCCTCTCATACCCTCTGATGCCCTGACTAATCTAGAACCCATTTATTTCTACCTTAAATGCAGCCAATCACTCTGCATCTCTGTTCTAAATGGACATCCTTCAATCCTGAAGTCGTGGCCTCTTGTCCTGGACTCCCCTAACATGAGAAATAACTTTGCCATATGTAATCTGTTCAGGCCTTTTAAAATTCAGTATGTTTCTATGAGATCATTCTCTTGAACTCCAGGGAATACAGGTGAAGAACTGCCAGATGTTCCTCGTACGATAACCCTTTGATTCCTGGAATCATTCTCGTGAATCTTCTCTGAACCCTCTCCAATGTCAGTATGCCCTTTCTAAAAGAAGGAGCCCAAATCTGCACACAATACTCGTGTGGTTTCACGGGTGACTTATAGAATCTCGACATCACATCCTTGCTCTTATATTCTATACCTCTAGAAATGAATGCCAACATTGCATTTGCCTTCATCACCACCAATCTTATAAGATTATGAGAGACATAGACAGAAAGCCAGTACCTTTTCTTGAGGGTTGAAATATTTGATGCCAGAGGGAATTTTTTGTCAGGTGAGAAGGGTTAAGTTCAAAGGAGATGTGTGGGGCAAGTTTGGAATGAGCTGCCTGGGGTGGTGATGGAAGCATTCTAGAGGCTTTTAGATGGCAGATGAATATACAAGAAATGGAAAGGTATGGTCATTGTGTAGAAAGATAGGATTAGTGTGGTTGGGCATTTGACTGATAATTTCATTAGTTCAGCACAATATTATGGGCTGAAGAGTCTGTTACTGCACTGTGCTATTCTATGTGCTATATTAATTGGAAAGGCAAGGATTAAAAGATAATCAATATAAATTTGTTAGGTAGAGATCCAGTTGACCAATTTGATTGGATTTCTTAACAAGTTAAGAAGTATATTGGTGAGAGTGGTTGACCTAGTCCATAAAGACTTCAGAAAAACCTTTGACAAGGTCCTATGTGGAAAACTGGTTAAAAGATTAGAGCCCAAGGTAATCAGATTAAGTTGGCAAATTGGATCCAAAATTGGCTTGGTAAAAAGTGGCAGAGGATGATGGAAGTTGGATGATCTTGTTACGGAAAGCTTGTAAACCCAATGATCATTGCTAGGACCCTATTGCCTTTTCTATACGTTAAAGATCTTGATGTGAATGTAGGAGATAACATTGGTTAATTCACAAATGATACAAAATTGGTGTTGATAGTAAAGAAAGTAGACAATTTATAATAGCCATCTAACCTACCACTGCACATCTTTGGGATATGAAAAACAATTAGGACCATATGTTCATAGTGAAAATTTACAAATAATGCTTCAGAGGTCTTGATTAATCCTAGTTTTCTGAAAGTGTTAGGCAGCATCTACAATAGCTGTACTCTCCTGCCATCATCACACTACTGTGTCACCTTCTGAGTGATGGGTTGTGACAATTGTTGCTGAAAGATTATGCTGGTCATCAGGTTTTTTTCCACTATATGCATCATGAAATGAATGAAGAAATAAAATCTCATTTTCAGTTTTGCAGACGATGTTTTTGGAAAGCATCGCACATTTTGCAAATGACAGCATAATGATCATAATCGAATAATCAAAGCATAATCAAAGGGTCTCGGCCCGAAACGTCGACAGTGCTTCTTCCTATAGATGCTGCCTGGCCTGCTGTGTTCCACCAGCATTTGTTGAATTTTGTGTGTGTTGTTTGAATTTCCAGCATCTGCAGATTTCCTCGTGTTTGCATAATAACATAGTTACAGATCAAATAATGAATTGAAATGAAGACATGTAATATGTTCTATAAATGTAAAAGGATATTTCTAACAATTAAGTTTCCATTACTGGGAAATTATAGTGAATCAAGTAATTCAATTTTAATATAAATTATCGATATTAAAATAGTCAGAAGTGACATTATTAATATGATAATTTATTACAAATCAGCTGTCTAATTACAGGCATGGTACAAGATGGGAGCTCCAACTAAAAGGCTCTGGGAAGACTCCTTACTCTCGGTAACATTGACATATTTTCACTCAGTAATACTTATTTTTTAATTAGTACTGTACTGCTTTTTCTTGACTGAAATATTGTTTTCCAGGAATGGTGATGGTCGTGCTGTTCTACGCTCATCATTAAGAGAATTTCTCTGTAGTGAGGCCCTGAATTATCTTGGAATCCCTACCAGCAGAGCAGCCAGGTAGATATTCAAAAAACAGCTCAAAAATTGTTAATCTCTGACTGTTCCAAGAGAAGATTAATATTCCTTTTATCCAGATGCTTGACCTGCTAAGTGTTGCCAAATATTTCTATTTTTAATTAGTTTACAGTACTTACAGTGTTTTCCACTATTGTTTTAGTTTTTGCTTCATTTTCATTTCCAGAAATGATCACATTGGAAAAGATTTGCTCGTCTCACCACAAGGATTTCTGTATTTCACTTGAATCTTATTCACATTCACTACATTTTCCTCTGTATTTTATCTTGTGAGTTAAAAAAGCTTAGTGATTACCTTTTCAAAAATTGACAGTAATGCTGTTGATTTAAGTAATTTGTAATTTTACTGAATTATTTATCTAGCCTAGATATAAATTACTTAGATGATCTTGAACTTAAATTTTTTTGTTGCCACTTTTTCTACAGTATTGTTTTAAGCAATGATGATGTACAAAGGGATCAGTTCTACAATGGAAATGTGAAGAATGAAAAAGGTGCACATTTTAAGCTAGTACACAAATCTGTAATTTCAAACAAAATGAAAATAAATTCACATCACATTAAGATATGGTGGATTATATGATTTTATTGTCTTTATTATGTTCTTCAAGGTGCAATAGTTCTTCGTGTTGCTAAATCTTGGTTTCGCTTTGGATCACTGGAAATTTTAGCTTACTCTGGAGAGATTGAATTGTTAAGGTAATTTTAATAATTTTTGCAGCCATGTTGAATTATCAACGGTTACATAGCCATTGTATATTTTTCATTCCACATAAAGCTAGCTTATAAATATGAGAACATCTGCAGATACTGGAAATCCAAATCAACACACAGAAAATGCTGGAGGAACTCAGCAGGTGAGACAGTCGATGTTTTGGGCTGAGACCCTTCTTCAGGACTGTGAAGGGTTTTGGCATGAAACGTTGAGTGTTCATTCATTTCCATAGATGGTTGCCTGAATTGCTGAGTTCCTCAGGCATTTTGTGTGTGTTGCTTAAACTAGATTAGTTAGGAAGGTGACAGTTAAAATAGAATCGTTTATCCAGTGAATGTGCGATGTGACACATTCCTGTGTAGGTCTGTAGTCTAGTGTAGCTTTCTCTGTTTTTTTTTACGTAGTTCAGTCCAGTTTTTGTACTGTGTCATGTAACACCATGGTCCTGAAAAACGTCGTCTCATTTTTACTATGTACTGTACCAGCAGTTATGGTCAAAATGACAATAAAAGTGACTTGACTTGACACCTGTTTCTGAGTTACATATGTGCACGTTAATTTTCCTTTACCTATTCCAGGGTCTGTGAACTTTTCAGACTTGATCTTTCCTGAGCCTTGGTTTGCCTTGGTTCAACTGATTTAAATGTCCTGGGCAGGGACCAGTTTGAAATTCAATTACCAATCAAATAATGCAGATCTTTGATGAAAACAGTCACTAAGTTGCCAGAATTCAATTTAGCTTTGCTGTATTCAAAGCAGTTGAATGGAACTCCCACAACTAGTTGGCTGCCTCTCTAGAGACCTCTCAGATTATTAGTTACATGTCACATTATTTCTATGGAATCTCCATGTACTGACTTGTTTTGAGGGAAGTTTCTCTCCATTCCCCAGACTAAGCACGTGCAAGGGGGCAGAGATACAGTAACAGTTTCCGTATTCCTGTTTTCTGTACCTTTTGCATAGCAATTTTTCACACAAAAAGTATAGGAAGAGAAAATGGGGTCACTCTTTTCAAAATTACTGTAATCTTCTTCAAAAAATTCTCCTGTACTTTCCATGAATCAGCAGATCTATCTAATTCTTTGTTCCCCATAATATGTTCTTAACTGTTTTCTCTCATTTGTGCATCTGACTCTATTTGCATTTGGTCAAAATTCTTTTGAGTTAATTCTGTTGCATTTCTTGTTTAAATTAGATCTTTAAAATGGGTGAATTGAAGATAAATAACATGTTTGGACAATTATATTAATTGTTGCAATTAAAATCATAGAGTAAACTTAAAGGTTAACTAAAGTAACAATTAATGTCATAGAGTAAACAGGCACTTCTGTCCAACTTGCCCGTACCAATTAATGCGGCCACCTAAGCTAGTCCTATTTCCCTCCATTTGCACTATATCCCTCTAAACCCTTCCTGTACTTATCTAAATGTCTCTTAAATATTGTTATTGGTCCTACCTCAACTGTTTCTCTGGCAGCTCATTTTGTATGTGTACCACTTGCTGAATGAATTAATGAAAGCTTTCATGTTAAACATACATTTTGTGACATTATCTCAAAATTTCATTTGTTAGGCATACTGCAAATGTAGAATGTTTGACTGAGAAAAAATACTTAGAAATCGCAAAATGTGGCTAGTTTATTGTTCTTAGTTGGGTTGCTACTCTGGTTAAAAAACTGCATCAATTTATGTGGTGTTTATACAGTTCCAGCATTCTAATCTCAAATTCTAATCCTTGGTTGATAAAGGAAAGTGGAATATAAGATTGTTTAGGCAGCAGCACTCTCATTTGAAAAATGAAGTGAACTTGGATTAGAGTGATTTGCACATATCTCTTGGTAAGTTTCCCTTTTTGTCCATGGGATTTTCTCTAGCACTCCCCCCCCCCCCCCCACATATCACATTCCCTCCTGCAGCCAAGTAACACCAACAGAAGTGCAATGCACAAAGTGTAGCCTTGCGAGAATATATTAAATGGCCTGAAAAGTACTGTTTTAATCAAACAGAGACACTCTTTTATTCTGCAGCTAGAGGATCAAGTTAATTCTAAATGACTAATATTACCAGGTACTTTGAAGCAAAGAGGAAGCATAATTGGGGCTTATCTGTTGACTTTTTCTGCAAGTTTCTTTTGGCAACCTGATGTAGTATAGTATGGCCCACTAATGTGGGTAGTTTGTAAGGAAAAACTCCCGTGTCCCCTGTCCATAGGGAATGCTATAAAGGCACCATGTAGATTCGACTCTTCTCATCTGCTTTCAACTCCCAATTTTCTTAAGACCTGGAAAACCTAGCTATCACATTTTATTGTCAAATGTTTTTTATATAAACATGAAAGCAGACAACCTTATAATTGTAAATAACTATTTTATAAGAATAGGTTGATTGTCAGCTCCTTGTTCTGATAACAGAAGAATTGGGTAGTAGTGTAAAAGGGCTGGATTCTTTTATGAATTTATTGAAGTATACAGTACTTGCAAAAGTCCTGGGGACATAAATATATAAATGTCTTAAGCTCTTGTTAACGTTGGTAAACGTATAGTAGATAGAGTACTGTGCAAAAGTCTTAGGTACTCTAGCTATATATATGTATTTTGCACAGTATTGTATAACCTTTCACTCACGCTGCTTTTTAGAGGAAGATTCAGCATGATCACTTTTCTATCTGTTATAGTTTTTTTTTTGCCTTAGCTATTTTAACCGCTATCTTATACCATGTAAAATGATTTGCTTTTCTGCTGAAGTAACACTCTGATATGTTCTTTAAAGATGTGGTAGGATAGTTTTACTTCGGGCCTGGCCTTCCTTTTATTTTGAAGACGGCATTGAGATTTATTTCAGAGAATCATAGAATGGTGCAGCATGGAGGGGTGCCATTGACACTTTGTCCGTTCTTTTCAAAGGCAATCCTATTTGATTCTTCCATGCTACATTCCCCACATTCCTACACTTTTGTTCTCATTCAGATATTCATTCAATAGCATTTTAAAGGCCACTGTTGAGTCAATTATTTCCAAGTCCAACCACCACTTTACTTGTGCAAAAGCCCATATTGTTCTTATGCTTATCACAATTTTTCTTTTATTCTTGTGGCTTCACATACATTATTCTTTTCTTCCCTCAAGGAAATTGGCAGACTTTATTATTGAGCAACATTTTCCTTTGATAAATGTGACCAGTTCAGACAAGTATCTGGTATGTTTTATGATACATAATTTCATTGTATAATTGATAGAATTGGTAATTTATGTAATATTTAACAATATTGAAATATTTTGGTTTTCTTGCCAAAAATTTAACTAAAATTTTTCTTATCATCACTTTATTATTACAGGAGTTTTTCTCTCAAGTTGTTACTGATACCGCGCATCTTATTGCACATTGGATGTCAGTAGGATTTGCACATGGTATGACATATTATCTAAAGCACCAGTCAAACTACTCAAAAATTTGCATCAATAACAGATTTAGCTGAAACAGAATATTTTTGAGCTTATTGATATTCTGCTATGAGATATGTTAAAATGTTCACTGGAAAGACCGATTACTTTCAATTCTTCAGACTCTCTCAGTATGTTACTAAATTTCGGAAAATCAGAATGCCATTTGCACTGCTGTTCATTTTCACTCTCAGCATCAGTTGTAGTAATATGCCAAAGTTATCTAATGACAAACAAGGGAAGATCTGCAGATGGTGGAAATCTAAGCAACACACACAAATGCTGGAGGAACTCAGCAGGCCAGGCAGCATCTATGGAAAAAATTTACAATTGACCTATTGGGCCAAAACCCTATGGTAGGACTGGAGAAAAAAAGCTGAGGAGTAGATTTGAAACACCAGGCAAGAGGTGGAACTTGGAGGGGGAGGGATGAAGCAAAGAGCTAGGAATTTGATTGGTGAAAGAGACAGAAGGCCATGGAAGGAAGAAAAAAGGGGTGGGGAAGGACCACCAAAGGGAGGTGAATGGGAAATGGAATACAATTTGTATTTCATTTGGGTAGCCTCCAACCTGATGGTATGAATATCGATTTCTCAAACTTCCGGTAATGCCCCCCCCCCCCCATTTTACCATCCCCCATCCCCTTGTCCCTCTCCCATGTTATCTTTTTGCCAGCCTGTTGCCATCCTCTGGTGCTCCTCCCACCCCCCCCCCGCCTTTTTTTGCTTTCTTCTGTGATCTTCTGTCTCTTTCATCAATCAACTTCCTAGCTCTTTGCTTCAACCCTCCCCTCCAGGTTTCACCTATCACCTGGTGTTTCTCTCTCCCCTCCCCCACCTTTCAGATCTACTCCTCAGCTTTTTCTCTCCAGTCCTGCCGAAGGGTTTCGGCCTGAGATGTCAGTTGTACTTTCTAACATAGATGCTGCCTGGTCTGCTGAGTTCCTCCAGTATTTTGTGTGTCTTGCCAAAGTTATCTGTTTATCTGTCAAGTTGGTATCTATGCAGGCAGTTCTCCAAACAATCCCCCAATTCTGCAACACTGTTTGCAATCCTTCAGTTGTTCTTTCCTACCAGTTTTGGCACACCTTTCTTCTAATCTAATATTCATCTAAAACTTAGAGCATACTGCAGGAGGCCTCATATCCTATTCTCTTGCTTGTTCTGATTCTTAACTGATTTCTGTTTTGAACTTTCCCAAAACCATCTGATTTCTGTGGACAGCTCCCCTGTTGGACTAACTAAACATATCTAACACAAACAGTAGAGAAGAAAGCAAATGTTCTTACTTCATATTTCCCTGGAGACTTAAAAATCTAACAATCTCTCATGGAGTCGTGAGTTATATAACATGGAAAAGGCCTTTCAGCCCAATTCCTACATTTTGACTTCTTACATTTGACCTGTTTTCCTGTAAACATTTATGGTCCATGAACCTGTCATAATGTCATTTAAACATTTTAATTTTAGCTACGTCGTGTACCCACCTTATTCTGTATAGGTCATAGACAGTATAACACAGAAACATTCAAGCCGAACCATTCAAACTGACTGTTCCCATCAACCTGTACTGAACTCTCTTCCCCTACCATCCATGTACCATCCAAACTTTCCTTAAACATTGAAATCGAGCTCGCATGCACTACTTGTGCTGGCAGCTAGTTCCAAACTCTCATGACCCTGAGTGAAGAAGTTTCCCCTCATGTTCCCCTAAGCTTTTCAGCTTTCACCCTTCACCCATGACCTTTGGTTGTAATCCCACACAACTTAAGTGGAAAAGGTCTGCTTGTATTCATCCTATCTATACCCCTCATAATTTTGTATACCTCTATCAAATCTCCCCACAATCTTCTACGTTCCAAGGAATAATGTCCTAACCTATTCAATCTTTCCTTATAACTCAGGTCCTCCAGATCCATCAACTTCCTTGTATATTTTCTCAATACTCTTTCAACCTTATTTACATCTTTCCTGTAGGTAGATGACCAAAACTGCACACAGTATTCCAAATTATGCCTTATCAATGTCTTCAACATAGCATCCCATCTCCTGTACTCCGTACTTTGATTTGGAAGGCCAATGTGCCTAAAGCTTTCTTTATAATCCTGTCAATCTGTGACACCAATTTAATTATGGACCCGTTTTCCCGGATCCCTTCATTCTACCCTATCATTCACTGTGTAAGACCTACCCTAGTTGGTCCTACTGAAGTAAAAAAACTTGCCTCTCGGGTTGCCTTTAATTCTGTCTCCTCTCACCTTAAACCTATGCCCAGTAGTTGAAGGTTTTCCTACCCTGGGAAAAATGTGACAGTCATATCTGTGCCCCTCATGATATTCTAATCATCTTTAAGCCACCCTTTTGCTCCTTTGCTCCATGAAAAGCAGTCCAGCCTCTTTTCATAACTTTAGCCCTCCAGTCCCTGCAGCATCTTTGTGACTCTTTTCTGCATGCTCTCTAGCTTAATCATAACCTTCCAGAACTGCACTCAATATTACAGGTGTGATCTCACTAATGACTTGTTCAGCAATAATGGACATCCCAACTCTTATTCTCACTGTCCCACTCAGTGAAGGTTAGCATACTATTCTTCACTATTTTGTCACCCATGTTGCCAATTTCAGGGAACTGTGTGCTTCTACCCTTCGGTCCCTTTGTTCTACAACACTCTCTCCTGTAATTCACTGTTTATGTCCTGTTTTGGTTTAATTTCCCAAAATACATCACTTCTCACTTGTTTGAGTTAAATTAATTTGTGCACTTTCCCAACTGATGTAGATCCTGTTGGAACCTTTTTCACTGCCCACCACACCAACAATTTTGATGTAATCTGCAAACTACTAATAATGTTATCCTCATTCTTGTCTAGATAATTAAGATATGTGACAAACGACAGAAATCTCCACTAATACTCTCTGACTTCTAGTCAAAAGCCAATTTTGTATCCAATCTGTTAACGCCCCCTAATTCCCATATGATTTGACCTTCTGACCCAGCCTGCCATGTAGGAGCTTGTTAAAAGCACAATAATGTCTATGTAGATAACATCTATGACCTTAAATCATCATGGTCATCTGTTCAAAAGATTTGTGAGACACCACTTCCTATTCTTAAAGCCATGCTAACTATCCTGAATCAGTGCTTGCCTTTCCAAATGCAGATTGATCCTGTCTCTCAGAATCCCCTCTAGTAATGTTCCCACCACTGATGTTATCTCACTAGCCTGTTGTTCTCTGGCTTGACCTTGCAGCCCCAGTTTTCCAGTGTCTCTACCATGGCTAAGGAAAGTACAAAAGTCTCTGACAGGACCCTTTTAATTTCTTCCTTTGCTTCTTACAACCTGTTAGAATAGATTTGGTCAGGCACTGGGGAATTGTCCACTTTACACACTTCAGTACTGCTGGCATATCCATATTTGTAATGTTACAATGCTTTGGGTTTGTATACTACATAAGAACTTAATATTAGATTCCAATCATGTTTCAATATGGTCATCCAGTTTCTGTCAAGTAGTGTGGTTTACATTGATTACCAAGGCAGCATCTTCAAAGTTGTGGAAGATAATGCACATTATCTGGCCCTGTGTTTCAGTATCTCATCAGAATATTGCTATTATTCATGGGAATCTGCTGAGAACCATTTGTTTCTTATCTCTTTCCATGGCCAACTAGTCAGTAAAAATACCTATATATTAATTTCCTAAATCTTGGACATTCACCTTCATAGTGGTCTTAAAATTGTCTTTATTTCCTCTTTTTCCTCTACCATGGAATTATTTCTGCTTTTTAAATGCATTCCCTGTTGTCCTGATTTACTTCATGGTATGTTGAGCACTCCTCTGTGCTTGCCTAAACAATATATTTTTACCATCTGAATTATCTGCACTTGCTGTGCTTTTTGCCTGTCATAGGAGACAAATGCCATATATCTTATGTTGCAGCAAAAACATTCTAAATGGATGTAATAAAACTGAATGGTTACACTAAAAGAAATAGATTTTTCCAGATTCCTGTCATCTCATCTTTGATATAAACACATAAAAACTAAAGAAATTGTGGAGAAATAGGCCATTTGACTTTTCATACCTGCTCTGCCATTCATCAAGATCAAAGCAGATCTTCTGTTTCAAAGTGAAATAATTCATTTCAAGCTCTTTCCGCATATCCCTTATTCTGAGACTCAGATTCTCTGGATGTAGACCCCTCAGCCAGTTGAATCTTGGTATATCATACTGTA
The DNA here is from genome assembly GCF_048418815.1 of Hemitrygon akajei. NCBI lineage: Eukaryota > Metazoa > Chordata > Chondrichthyes > Myliobatiformes > Dasyatidae > Hemitrygon > Hemitrygon akajei. The sequence goes on along the minus strand of NC_133131.1, from coordinate 136,326,033 downwards.
CATTAAAATTTATACTAATTCTCCAAATTTCAATTCTGGAATTGTTATAATACTGAAGACATCTGTATATATGTCAGAATGCTGTCCACATAGATTTATAAATGGAAGAAAGAAGCCATTCAGTAAATTGAATGAAGATATTCTTGTTTTTCTGTACTAGTAGTATTGTGTGACTGTGGGTGGACAACTGAGCAGAAGCAAACTGACAATCTATTGTGAGAGCTCAGAAAGTCATCAAGTCACATCACCGGGTGCTTAAGGTAACATCCTTAAAGCCATCCCACCCTTGAAAAGCTAATACTGAGTACACCACTAGCTTATACTTCCATCCAGATAATGTTTCAGTCTATGACTCACCTCTTGCTCCCAGGGTCTCTCTGTTGATTATGAGATTTCTGCTAGTTTATAGTGACCTAATCTGTGCTTTTTAATACTTTGTGTAGAAAACAATGGCTGATGGTTAAGAGCTTCCTGGAATTATTTAATGTCTTTAAATCTTTTGCTATTTTTCTGTAGATTTTAGATCTTTCCCGATCTCTCCAATATTCTCTTGTTTGTTCCTGACTCCTTTACAAGACACAAGTGTTCTCTCACAAGCCCTGAGACATTTCTGATCTACTAGTAGCCTCAGCTCTTGTCCAACTTGTAAGCCTTTTATTTTTTTAAAATATAACTTTTTTATTCTTGGGTGCTGGTATTTGTAAATTGACCAATTCAATACCTCCCCATTAAAGACTGGTTCTAGTTATCTCCTTTGATTGCTATGGTCTGTCAACAAGTTGCTTGGAAATTAAAACTCATTCTATTCCTATCTTTTCCAAGAATTTTCCTCAAATTGTATTACATTTTCTGAAATTTTCAAACTGCAGCTCTCTCTCTTCACAGCACGTATTTAGATGGAACCAGTATTTTATATTATAGAAGAAAATTGAAGTTTGAATTTAATTTGGATTTCAGTTAGAATTCCAATTTTAAGAAAAAATGATTGGAATTCTGGTCTGACGTTCTTTGGTCAAGCAACTCCAATGATGCATGATGTTTTAATTCTTTAGTACACATTCACATTAATTAGCTAATTATAAGAAAGAGCTAAAATTGAGATCTGTACTAATAAGTAGCTAATTAACTTACTAGTGCAACCTATAATCGCAATTGGCAGCATATCCCATTTATGGAAACCTTGGATTATGGACTAGTTCTGAATGCTTGCATGACCTGGGAAGTCATAGACACAAGCGTTGCTGCAGATGCTGGAAATCAAGAGCAATACACATGATGTGCTGGAGAAGCTCAGTAGGTCAGCCAGCATCTATGGATGGGAAGAAACAATCGACGTTTTGAGCTGACATCCTTCATCATCCATGGATGCTGCCTGACCTTCTGAGCTCCTCTAGCACATTGTATGATCTGGGAAGTCTCTACATTTTAAAAAGAATAGGTCTCCTTTATAGAGAAAGATGGTCTTGGGCAATTTCTGTGGTCGAGCACCAGTCAGGTTCCAAGGCTGCCAGACTAGAGAGTTTCAAAATGTATACAAAATTAGACAAATGTATGGAATTGTTTAAATTACAAATTGCTCTCTGTGCTAATGAAAATTGCAGCACTTTATAAAAGAATTTAATAGAGAAACCTGAACAACAGTGATGATGATGTTAAAAATGATTGCCAGCATAATTCAACCAAGGGTTCTGATATTTCCTTAAAAGAAATATATAAATGGTGCATGATGTGATTCCAACTTTCTTTTGGGTTTTATCAGTCACTGGGATTTGTACTGATGATACATTCTCAAAACATTCCCGTCATGTATCTGTCGATCAGTGTTTTTCATAAATTTTGTTTTTCAGGTGTGTGTAATACAGACAATTTCAGTATACTCTCTATTACAATAGATTATGGTCCATTTGGTTTTATGGATGACTATGATCCTAGTAAGTATCATTTTGCCTTGATTGTAGAAAATCTGTTAAACTGCTTTGTGCCTCTGCATCACACATGCATCTTACTTATATATGTACAAAATATTGGAGATGATCTGCTTTACAAAGTACTGTTGTATGTTTCACTGTTTTATGTACTGTATTATGTTCTGTTGTATGTTTCACCGTTTTATGTACTGTAATTATGCATTTTGGCTTTGATAGCAGTAAAGTCAGTACAATTGTTCCAATTCCTGACCATCACTTTGAATCCTTTATTGGACCCTATACTTCAGGATTTTTCCCTAAAGCATGGTGAACAATTATTCATTGATTATTGATTAAGAGTAGACCTTGGTTCCCTCCTCAATTCTGGAATCCTGTTAGTGACATTTGTTACAGAACTCAAGCAGAAAAATATGACCAAGATATCTGGGTATGTGAATGTACTAGCGTGTTTTCACTGATCTCTAATTGACTTGCTCGTGAGGGTTAATTGGAATGAAAGTAAAAATACAGTTTAGCAAAATTATTGTGAGAATTTAAACAGAGTTAGAGGATGGGCATTATAAGTTTGAATAAATTGTAATGGGAGATAAGGAGATGGCAGAGGAACTGAATGAGTATTTTGCATCAGTCTTCACTGAGGAAGACATCAGCAATATACCAGACATTCAAGGGTGTCAGGGAAGAGAAATATGCGCAGTCACAATTATGACAGGAAGCTGAATAGTCTAAGGGTAGATAAATCTCCTGGACCAGATGGAATGCACCCTCGTGTTCTGAAGGAAGTAGCAGTGGAGATTGCGGAGGCATTAGCAATGATCTTTCAAAAGTCGATGGATTCTGGCCTGGTTCTGGAGGATTGGAAGATTACAAATGTCACTCCGCTATTTAAGAAGGGGGCAAGGAAGCAAAAAGGAAATTATAGACCTGTTAGCTTGACATCGGTGGTTGGGAAGTTGTTGGAGTCGATTGTCAAGGATGAGGTTACGGAGCATCTGGAAGCATATGACAATTTAGGCAGAACTCAGCATGGTTTCCATTAAGGAAAATCCTACCTGACAAACCTAGTGCAATTTTTTGAGGAAATTACAAGTAGGCCAGACAAGGGAGATGTAGTGGATGTTGTATATTTGGATTTTCAGAAGGCCTTCAACAAGGTGCAGCACGTGAGGCTGCTAAACAAGATAAGAGACCATGGAATTATGGGAAAGTTACATATGTGAATAGAGTGTTGATTGATTGGCAGGAAACAGAGAGTGGGGATAAAGGGATCCCATTCTGGTTGGCTGCCGGCTACCAGTGGTGTTCCACAGGGGTCCGTGTTGTGGCCACTTCTTTTTACGTTGTATATCAACGATTTGGATTATGGAATAGATGGCTTTGTGGCTAAGTTTTCTGATGATACAAAGATAGGTGGAGGGGCCAGTAGTGCTGAGGAAACAGAGAGTCTGCAGAGAGACTTGGATAGATTGGGGGATGGGCAAAGAAGTGGCAAATGAATTACAATGTCGGAAAGTGTACGGTCATGCACTTTGGTAGAAGAATTAAAGGGGCAGACTATTATTTAAATGGGGAGAGAATTCAAAGTTCTGAGATGCAGTGGGACTTGGGAGTCCTCATGCAGGATACCCTTAAGGTTAACCTCCAGGTTGAGTTGGTGGTGAAGAAGGCAAATGCAATGTTGGCATTCATTTCTAGAGAAATAGAGTATATGAGCAGGGATGTGATTTTGAGGCTGTATAAGGCACTGATAATACCTCACTTGGAATACTGTGTGCAGTTTTGGGCTCTTTATTTAAGAAAGGATGTGCTGATATTGGAGAGGGTTCAGAGAAGATTCACTAGAATGATTCCGGGAATGAGAGGGTTAACATATGAGGAGCGTTTGACTGCTCTTGGACTGTACTCATTGGAGTTTAGAAGAATGGGGGGGGACCTCATAGAAACATTTCGAATGTTGAAAGGCATGGACAGAGTGGATGTGGCAAAGTTGTTTCCCATGGTGGGGGAGTCTAGTATGAGAGGACATGACTTGAGGATTGCAGGGCGCCCATTCAGAACAGAAATGCGAAAAAAAAAATTTAGCCAGAGGGTGGTGAATCTATGGAATTTGTTGTCACGGGCGGCAGTGGAGGCGGAGTCATTGGGTGTATTTAAGGCAGAGATTGATAGGTATCTGAGTAGTCAAGGCATCAAAGGTTATGGTGAGAAAGCGGGCGAATGGGACTAAAGGGGAGATTGGATCAGCTCATGATGAAATGGCGGAGCAGACTCGATGGGCCGAATGGCCAACTTCTGCTCCTTTGTCTTATGGTCTTATGGTCTAAATCATTTGTGCTACACATATTATGCAGCCAAGGGAATATTTTTCAACTTAATTGTAGCTGAAAAATTGGGGGGGGGGGAATATTTTCTTTCAATATTAATTCTGTTTTATTAATATCTAAGAAAACAATTTTTAATATTCCCTTGACCAGATTTTGTGCCAAATACATCTGATGATGAAGGTCGGTACAAGATAGGGAACCAAGCCAACATTGGAAGATATAATCTTGATAAACTGCGTAAGGCTCTGAATCCTTTATTGGATCCCATGCAGCAGCAGTTGTGAGTAGTATTTACAGTCATTCTTGTTTTGTCCTAGCTGACTACTAAATGTATCCAGTGCAAGACATGGTTAATTTTCCCAGTTGTATCGAAATATGCAAGAAGTGACCAAAATTTTCCTGATTAAAAATTAGGCATCGGGATGTACAAGACTTTCCTCTACTGCAAACCAAGTCTAATAATTGGGAGCATTCTGTTTATTTTGAAACGAGTATTGGTAAATTCAGTTGTAACATTAATAGATTCTTAGCCAAGGATTAACGACCTACAGTATTTTTAGGGTGGTATCTTGTGCTGTATTCAATATCAACAAAAAGTAGAGTTTGCATTTATGCCCTACATTTAATATAATGGAAATTTCCAAGTTTCTTCACAAGAACATTTTAAAATCAAATTTGATAAAATTTTCCAAAGTGATAGCAGGATAGAAGACAAAAAGAAGTAGGTTTTAAAGAAACATACACAACATACTGGAGGAACTCAGCAGGTCAGGCAGTATTTGTGGAAATTAATAAACTGTCGACATTTTGGGACAAGACCGGTTTCAGTTCATCCCTACGTTGACATTTAGAATATATTTTCTACAAAATTCTTGAAAACATTGTAGTAGAGGAAGTGCCCAAAATGTCGACTATTTATTCATTTGCACAAATGCTGCCTGACCAGTTGAGTTCCTCCAGCATTTTGTGTGTTTCTCTGTGTCTTTAGGTTTAAAAGAATATCTTAATGGAAGGGAGAAAGCTGGTGTAGGTTGAGGATTTGGGCAGCGGAAGGCAGAGCATCAATGTGGAATATTCCTTTGAAATGCCAGCATTCAATGCAAATTTCAGTGAAAAATACTATATTTAATGTTAAATTAACTGCAGTTTCAAACACTTAAATTTGATAATTATACCAAAGTGAATTATTCAATTATTTGCAAGACAGATGTATTCCAAATAAGAAGAAATTTTCCAATGGAAGAAGGACATTACTGTGGCTGACAAGTGAAGTCAGAGCCAAAGTAAAAGCAAAAGAGATGGCATAAAAGGAAGCCAAAGACACTGGGAAGATAGAGGATTGGGAAGCTTATAAAAACTTGCAGAAGGAAACTAAGAAGGTCATTAGGAAGGAAAAGATGAATTATGAAAGGAAGCTGGTGACTAATACAAAAAAAAGCTTTTTTAAGTATATAAAGGGTAAAAGAGAGTTGAGGGTAGATATAGGACCAATACAAAATGATGCTGAAGATACTGTAATGAGAGATGCAGAGATGGCAGAGGAACTGAATGTGTATTTTGCATCAGTCTTCACAGTGGAAGACGTCTGTAGTATATCAGACATTCAAGAGTGTCAGGGAAGTGAAGTATGTACAGTGAAAATTACAACTGAGAAGGTGCTCAGGAAGCTTAATGGTCTGAGGGTGGATAAATCTCCTAGACCTGATGGAATGTACCCTCAGGTTCTGAAGGAAGTAGCTAGAGAAAATGGGGAGGCATTAACAATGATCTTTCAAAAATCGATAGATTCTAGTATTGTACCGGATGACTGGAAAATTGCAAATGTTACTCTGCTATTTAAGAAGGGTGGGAGGCAGCAGAAAGGTTAACCTCCAGGTTGAGTCGGTGGTGAAGAAGGCAAATGCAATGTTGGCACTCATTTCTAGAGGTATAGAATATAAGAGCAGGGATGTGATGTCAAGGCTCTATAAGGCACTCGTGTGACCACAGCTGGAGTATTATGTACAATTTTGGGCTCCTTATATTAGAAAGGCTATACTGACTTTGGAGAGGGTTCATAGAAGATTCATGAGAATGATTCCAGGAATGAAAGGGTTACCATACGAGGAACGTCTGGCAGCTCATGGGCTGTATTCCCTGAAGTTCAGGAAAATAAGGGGGGATCTCATAGAAACATTCTGAATGTTAAAAGGCCTGAACAGATTAGATATGGCAAAATTATTTCCCATGGTAGGGGAGTTCAGGACAAGAGGGCACGACTTCAGGATTGAAGGACGTCCATTTGGAACAGAGATGCGGAGAAATTACTTTATTCAGAGGGTGGTAAATCTGTGGGATTTGTTACCATGAGCGGCTGTGGAGGCCAAGTCATTTGGTGCATTTAAGGTAGAGATAGATAGGTTCTTGGTTAGCCAGGACATCAAAGGGTATGGGAAGAAGGTAAGGGAGTGAGGATAACTGGAAGAATTGGATCAGCCCATGATTGAATGGCAGAGCAGACTCGATGGCCGATTAGCCTACTTCTCCTATATCTTTTGGTCTAATGGTCTTATGTTAGACTCATTGGGCCAGAAGGGCCTGTTGTGTGCTGTATCTGTAATTAAATAAATAGTACATTCTATGATCTTTTTCTTTTTCTCCAAATCTGAGATAATAATGTAATAAATACAGAATTAGTAAATAAAAAATTTCTTTCCTTCTGTGTGTTATAGCAAACACAGGGTAGTGCAGGCTGTTTTCTGACCTACAAAGAATGACACAGGTCAGTTACATGGTGCTTTCATTAACAGCTCTCAACAAAATTTACCTACTGTTGTAATAATACCTTTCTTCCGTTTTCTCTTGTGGGATTGTAATTATCCTTTTGCTTGACTGTATGATTTTCCGACCTTGTTTTAAGGAAGCTGATTAATATCTACAGCATTTTTATGCCTTAGATTTATCATGCAATTTATTCTAAATCTTTTGGATTTACATTGATGAAATAGTTTCTTTTTAAGTATTTTATGTACACTGTTAGGTAAGTGACATTTGCTAGTATTGCCAAATTGATACAGATTCACAGAATCTATAATAAGAGATATGAAAATAGGATACTTAAAAAGTATAAACAAGGTTCGATAAAATCAACATGATTTCTGATTGGGAAATCATGTTTGATAAAGCCACTGCAGTTCTTTTTGAAGATGTAGCTGGTAGAAGAGCTAAGGAAGGTCAGTGTATTTGTATTTTCAGAAGTCCTACATAAGAAGTTAAATTGCAAATTTAAAGCATTTGGCATGGGCTGAAAATGAATTCCAAAAGAGGAAACAATGGTAGTCTTAAGTGGGTCTTTTTTTACTATAGCAGACAATGCTAGTAATATGCTTGGGCACCAGCTGTTCATAATATATATTGTGAGATCATAGCTCCTTCAAAGTGGCTACACAGGTGGACAGTGTTTAGAAAGCGTACTGAATGCTTGTTTTTATTAGTTGAGACATTACGTTCAAAAGAGCTTATGTTACAACTATATAAAACTCTGGTGAGGCCACATTGTGTATTGTGTACAGTTTTGGTCACTCTACTATAGGAAGGATGTTGAGGGTTTGGAGAAGGTGCAGAAGAGATTACAGGGATGCTCTCTTGTTAGATGGCATGTGATATCATGAGAGGCTAGATAAACTTGGGTGTTTTTTTTGGAGCAGCGGAGGCTGAGGGGAGATCTGATAGAGGTTTATAAGATTATGTGAGGCAATAGATAGAGTAGACCGTAGGGAGTATCTGTTTCCCAGGGTTGAAATTTCAAATACCAGAGGGCATGCATTGAAGGTGAGAGGGGGAGGTTCACAAGGGATGTGAGGGTAAGTTTTTTACTCAGAGTGATGAATGCCTGGAATGCACTGCCTGGTATTTGAGGCCTTTAAGATACAGTTGGATAGGCACATGGATATGAGGAAGATAGAGAGATATGGACATTGTGAAGGGAGGAGAGATTAGTGTTTGGGTGTTTTGGATTAACTTTTTAGCTGGTTCGGCACAACATTGTGGGTGGTAGGACCTGATTCTGTGCTGTACTGCCCTAAGTTATATATATTCCATATTAGTGATTTGCCTGAAGGGTTGGATTGTAATATTTCCAAGCTTGACAATGTCACAAAACTGAGTTGTGTGCAAAGATGCTTTAAAGCCATTTAGACAAGTTAAGGGCAAATATATAGCAGATACAGTACAATGTTGATACATGTAAAGTTACCCATTTTGTAAGATCACACCACCTTTGTTCTTTACTATTGATCAGTAGTAAATTGGATCAGTAGGGGTATCCAGATCCTGAAAAATAAACTTAAACAATCATGCATTCTCTATTACTATTCATAATCTCTTCCCTCTTTACAGACTTTTTCTGCAATGTTCTATCAACAAGCTCCTCCCTCCTATTTGTTCATGATCCCTAACTCCATTGATCAGTTATCCTTCACTTACTCCCTTCCAGTTTGCAGCCTTGTGCTAAAGTCTGTTATTTGAGTTAGCTATCATTAAGAAAATGTGGTAAATTAGTTTGAAAGCTGTTCCTGGCAATTATTTTAGTAAAAGGTCCATGCAAAATTTCCCCCATCCAGATTAAGTATAAAGACCAATAGGGGCAGTTACAAATAACCCCACTATTTTTAAAAAAGAGAGCATGAGCAAACAAGCAAGCTTGAATTAGTTAGCCTGATATCAGTGATAGAAAATTTGCTGAAGGTGAATATTAACAAAGTGATAACTGTTGGATTGGCATGTAGAATTTCTATTTTTCTATTAGTTTAATTTTCTTATACTTGTTTGTATTTTTATATAATCAACTATATGCATGCAGTTATTTAGTGAGTCTTCAGTGGTTCCAGTTCCCTCTATATCTTTCTGGTAACTTCTTCATAACATCTTGGTTTCTGTGGTGGGTGTCAGATTACTTGAATCTGGCTATTTCATTGGTTAATGTTATCAATGGAATTTACTGTTTTCATTAGTGTCATTGGATTCCGAAAGTATCAGGATCCAACATAACAGTGCAAAATTCTTTAGGGATTCCTTAGGTCAATGTAGGAATGATGGTTCCCCTGGCTGAGATATCTAAAACCAGTGGCCCCAGTTTTAAGACAAGGTCACTATTCAGACAGATATGAGAAGAGATGGGTCAATCTTTCAAATTTGGAAGTGGGCTGTGGAGGCTCATTCACTAACTCTCTTCAAGTTAACAACAGATACTGTAGTATTATATTAAATATACTCAAGGGATATGGGAATGGTGCTGAAGCTGGATCCCCCTATGATTCCTCCTCATAGATACTGCCTGACTTGCTTAGTTCCTCCAGAATTTTGTGTGTGTTCCACAAGGGAATTGCTGCTTCATACTGTACGTTCAATTCTTAAAAGCCAAAATATAGAACCAGACATGTAACTCTATAAAAGTTTTAATTGTTTCCTTAACTGTTTAATTTCTAGAGCGGAACAAATATTGAAAGGATATCCTGATCATTATCAGACAAAGTAAGTTTTATTTTCATTAAATTTATCAGAGTTGTGTTTGAGGGTTTTTTTTTTGCATCATTTCATTGAGCTTGATGAAAATACACAGAGGAACAGAAAATTTGCTTGTATGTAGTCCCTGACTTGTTATAATTATCCCAAAACACTCTACAGCAACTAATTACCTTCATGTAAAATGACTTGCCGAATTGGTAAATAGCTAATATGCATGCATCATGGCCCAGAATTCATGAAGAAGAGAATTAACCTGTTAATTGTTCAGTTGATTTTTATTGAATTGCTCATATGCTACCAAAAAAATCTGCTAAGTCTACAGAAGATTTTACTTCAAGCAGAACTGGTCAATCGGCCTTGTTGCAATAAATCTTAAACACTTTTCCTCGCTCCTTTCCTTTATGCATTGAAATGTTATTCAGGATTACCTATTCAAGTTGTAGAATTAAGCTGAAAACCAAACCTTTCTGATTTTAAATTGAAAAAATTGTCATATAGCACAATAGCACAAAAACAGGTGCTTTGGCCTATCTAGTCCATGCGAGTCTGTTCTTCTGCCTAATCCTATCTAACAGTACTAAGACCATATTCCTCCATACACCTCCCATCTCACGTACCAATCCAGACCTCTTCATTTGAGCTAACATCTACCACTTCTGTTGGCAGCTCATTCCACACTCTCTCCGCCCTCTGAATGAAAAAGATCCTCCTCAGATTCCCCATAAATGTTTCATATTTCACCCTATACCTATGACCTCTAGTTCTAGTTTCACCAAACCTGGAAAAGCCTTTGAACATTCACCCTGTCTATTACACACATAATTTTGTATTATTGTAAGATCTCCCCTCATTCTTCTGAGCTATAGAACATTTCCCTTTAACTTAAGTACTCAAGTCTCAGCAAACATCCTTGAAAATTTTCTCTGCATCCTTTCAAGCTTATTGATATGTTTCCTATAGATAGGTGACCAGAACTGCACACAGTACTCAAAATTTGGCCCTACTGATGTCTTATATGAGTTGACGTGAATAGGCTGTTTCCATTGAGAGTAGGGGAGATTCAAACGAGAGGACATGATTTGAGAGTTGGGGGCAAAAGTTTAAGGGAAACACGAGGGGGTATTTCTTTACTCAGAGAGTGATAGCTGTGTGGAATGAGCTTCCTGTAGAAGTAGTAGAGGCCAGTTCAGTTGTGTCATTTAAGGTAAAATTGGATAGGTATATGGACAGGAAAGGAGTGGAGGGTTATGGGCTGAGTACGGGTAGGTGGGACTAGGTGAGATTAAGAGTTTGGCATGGACTAGGAGGGCCGAGATGGCCTGTTTCCGTGCTGTGATTGTTATATGGTTATATGGTTATGTAACTGCAACATAACATCAGAATTCCTAACATCGGAACTCCTGTACTCAATGCCCAGACTTATGAAGGCTCTCTTTATAACCCAATCAAGCTATGATGCCACTTTCAAGGAATTATGGATCTGTATTCTTAGGTCCTTTTGTTTTACCGTATACCTCAGTACCCTATTATTCACTATGTAAGTCTTACACAGCATTTCACACTTGTTTGCATAAAATTTTATACGCCGTTTTTCCACCCATCTTCCCAGCTGGTCCAGATCCCATTGTAAGCTTTAATAATCTTCTTCGCTGTCCATCACACCTCTAATCTTCATATCATTTGCAAATTTGCTGGTCAAGTTTACCACATTATTAACTAAAGCATTAATATAGATAATAAACCACAACAGAACCAGCACCAATCCTGTGGCACATCACTAGTTACAGGCTTCCAGTCAGACGGATAATTATCTACCACTACCACTCACTGCCTTATCACTAAATGGTCAATGAATCAAGCTGACATAACATAGAGGCAGCCATGGAATACAAAAGACTATTTTAAAATATATAGGCATCCGTTAGTCTCGAGAGACCATGGATTTGTCCCTTGGAAGTTGTATGGGAGACTGGCAGTTGCCCAGGCTGCAAGTCTCTCCTATCCACGCCACCGATGTTGTCCAAGGGAAGGGCCAGGGCCTATACAACTTGGCACCAGTGTCGTCGCTGAGCAATGTGTGGTTAAGTGCCTTGCTCAAGGCCTTAGCTGAGGCTCGAACTAGCGAACAACGCCTTAACCACTTAGCCACACGCCAAACATAAATTCCAATGAATTTGAACAGAACATTTTAAAGGCCAGTTTTGATTGTTGACTTGACATTGGTTAAATGCATTGTATTGTCTCATGTTGAACTTTATAGAACCAAAAAGCACAAGGATCAATATTTGGGCTGTAGTGAATCAAAAATTCTAAAATAAATGTTAACTTTTTATTTCTTGATATTTATAGCACAACAAAACAGTGGGTTATGCAGTTTTCTTTGGGGTCATTTTCTAACTGGACCTTAGAAATACCACATTGAAGATTGATTCATCAAAGAAAAGACTATGGAAAATGGCAATAATAATCAGCACCAACTTTCATTATGCAATTGCATAAAGTGACAGTGAAGCACTTTGTTCAAAAATAATTAAAAATGATCTTTTGAGGCAATAATTGGATTAAAAGCACGGTCACAATTTGGGTAAAATGTCAGGCAGTGTTGCTTCCCACATTTTTTCTTTGGAGTGTAAAGACTCTTAGCTCAGTTTGCTTTCAAAAGTTTGGAGGTCACAGTGGCTCACAAGACAGTAGTTCTACTAAGAGCCATAAGTACAACAAAGCCAAATGTACCCTCAGATTTTATTATGACTTAGCAGTACTGCCTCAAGTATGATGGAAGACTGTTTCAATAAGGTAATTAAGTTTATTTGGTACCTTCAGAAAACCACGTGAGGTAGTTAAGTATAATAACTACCTTCCATGAAGCTACAATGAAAGAAAGCTGAAAAAGTTAAATCTGTTTAGTTAAAGTCCATCATTCTGTTTTTCCCCAATTGTTTGGATTTAAGATGCAGTTTTATAAGTTTGAAAATAGTCTTGTTGCAAGATGTCACATTTTTTATTCATTTCCTTTACTTTCCTACTGATCTTTCACCTCAGCTTTTCTGAAAACAATATATTTTATTGGCAGTATTGCTGTTATAAGGAATGTAAAGGTACTATGTATCTTATATATCATTGACTATGAAGCAATTCCCTAAATTCAACAAATTACAAGGCACAAGTGATTTAGTAAAATTTTGGTAAAATCACCTCCTTCCTGACCTCAGAAAGAATATCAGTATTTTAGATTTATTTTAGCAGTTTCCCAATAGATGATCCAAAGGGACTGTACAAGTTACAAAAACCTTAATTCAAATAATATTAACAGCAAGAAATTTTCCTTACAACATTCTGAGAAAAAAAGAACAGCTTCATAGACTAAAGACACAAACAAAAGAAAATGTGCAGATGCTATAAATCAGAGCAACGCACACAAAATGCTGGAGGAACTCAGCAGACCAGGCAGCATCTATGGAAAAAAGCACAGTCAACGTTTCCGGTCGAAACCTTTAGGCAGGACAAGAGAGAAAAAAGCTGAGGAGTTGATTTGAAAGGTGAGGGGAGGGAAGAGAAACACACCAGGGGATAGGAGAAATTTGGAGGGGGAGGGATGAAGCAAAGAGCTGGGAAGTTGATTGTTGAAAGAGACAGAAGACCATGGAAGAAAGATTAAAGAAAGCGGGTGGGGGAGGAGCGCATCAGAGGGAGGTGATGGGCGGGCAAGGAGGTAGCATGAGACAGGGAAAAGGTGAAAGGGGACGGAGACACTTCTGGAAGTTTGAGTGTGTTGCTCATAGTTTAAAGGTTTTTTTTACATTTCTGAAGACTTAATGATTTCTTGATGATGGAAGTAAGTGTATTTGCAAAAATGTTAATTTGTCATCTTCTCAAACCATGTTATATTTTCAGTTCTGGAATAGAACAAATTGAAAGTTTATTTTTAAAAATTATAAACTATTTTACCATACAGGATTATTTCTGAATCCATGCTTACAACTATGTATATGTATATTACCTAAAGTGCTGATTGGCACTAATTTTATCTTGTAACTAATTTTTAGATTTGTGGAAATATTTAAAGCTAAATTGGGCTTATCTGGGTTTGATTATAATGATAACTACTTGATTGCATCTTTGTTGAAGGTAAGCATATTACGTCATTAAGCCTGTGTTCATTTGTTTGATTTATGCTATTGCTTTTCCTCTCAAATGTCCAACTGTACAATCTTACCCATTTACATATTTGCCAAGTTCTGAATCTGCATCCTGATCTAAATGCTGTTACTGTTCCTCCCTCCAGCACTTCCTCTGGCAGCTCATTCCAGATACCAACTACACTTCATCTGAAAACTTTACCCTCAGATCACCTTAAACCTTCTTCCTCTCACCTGAAAGCTATGTCCTCTAGTTTTTGACAACCCTCAATGGAAGCAGTCACTGGCTATCTACTCTTCCAATATCTCTCCTAATTTTAGAGAACTCTCAGTCTCCTTTGGTCCAGGGAAAACAGACCTAGCCTATTCAGTCTCTCCATATACCTCATTCCATGCAACATCCTAGTGAATTGTTTCTGCATCTTCTCTAGCTTAATCACATCCTTCCTGTAGTATGGTGACCAGAACTGTAAATGTGGCCTTACCAGTGCCTAAGCCAATAAATACAAACATTCTGTACACCTTTTTCACCATCCTGTCTCTCTGTATTGCTACTTTCAGTGAGCTGTATCTGTGAATGTCCCTTTTTCTCCACAGATATTTCTTGAACCACTGAGTTCTTGTAGCAGTTTTATTTGCTGCAGATACCAGTGTCTCCACCAATTTTGGTGCACCTGCAAATTTAATAATCATGTCATTACATCTTCATCCAGAACATAACAATCAACAGAGGTCCAGCATCACTGATCCCTGTGATGCACCACTGGTCATAGGCTTCCAATCTGAAATACAGCCCTCTGCTACTACTGTCTGCCTCCTACCCCCGGGCCACTTTGTATTCAATTATCTAGCTATCCCTGGATCCCATGTGTCCTATCCCTCTAGACCAACCTATCATGTGGGCAGGATCTAGTCAAAGGCCTTGTTGAAGCTCGTGTAAATAACTTCTATCACCCTGCCTGTAGTGTTCTCGCACAGGTGTAAAAGAACTCTGAACTAAACACCAAGCATAAACCAATCAATGAGGCGGTCCCAGTAAGATTAACCGTTTACTGTTCACTCTTCCACATTAACGTATGGTGAAAACTGTTGATAAAACAATACAAAATATATACAGTATTTGTTTCCTTCTTGACATCACATTTACATCATAAATACTTGCAAAAGTAAAACTACAACAACTATATTACATTAAAGTGCAACATACAGTCAGAATCTACCTACGCCATCGACTGGCTTTAAATACACTTCAACACAAACTATCCGCAACTCTTTAAATAACAAAAAACATAAACTTTATCAACCGTCATTACTTTTAACAGAATCAGCGTTAACATTTTTAATTCAACATATCGATTATCTCATGGACTTATGGCGTTGCTTCTCTAATGTTTCTAGTGCGTAGAAAGAAAACTTTTCTCGCGCTGATCCTGCACACACAAGCCCCCTCCTTCCCGTTTTTCCAAACCGGTATTTTCCCACAAGACGCGGTGAAACCAGGTGTGACGTCATCGCACGCCGCAATATATCACAGACAACAAATTTACTTTAAACAATCTTAACTTTAACTAGAAAACGATAACAAATGAATTACTAAAGCAAAAATATAATAAACTAAACAAATGCCTTAAAGGCAACACACTACCCTTATCAATCTTATGTCACTTCCTCAAAAAACTCATTCATATCTGTGGATTTTTCCCATGCACAAAGTAGGCTGACCAAACCTTGCCATTCCTTGGCCTTCCAATACATTTAACTCCTGTTCGTTAGAATCATTTCTAAAATCTTTTCCACCACTAAGGTAAGGCTCACTGGCCTTTAGTTCCCCGGCTTATCTCTGCTATCCTTCTTAAATAAAGGCAAAATATTGGCTATCTGCCAGTATTCTGGTACCTTATATATGGCCGAAAAAGATACAAAACCCTCTTATCTGGCCCCAGCAATCTCCTCTCTTGTTTCCTGAGATACACTTGATCAAGGCCACAGATCTATCCACCTATATCCATTTTGAGATCTTCAACACATCCTTTGTAATGTTGATTTGCTTCAGATATTACTCTTTACACTGAGCTCATTAATTTCCATGTCCTCCTCCAAGGGTAAATACAGTTGAGAAGTATTCATCCATTTTCATGCCAGTTGATGTAGTAAATTTACTCCTCACTATTTTACAAAACTGTTTTCATCAATCCTGTTATTGAAAGCCTGTGAAACCAACAGTCTTGGCTACAGTTGAGAAAAATTATAAAGATCCTGTCTGCCAACTCTGAGATAAAATTGCAAATAGATAAATGTTGAACTTATTTATAAAGCATGAATGTCAGTAATTTTTTCTGTTTGCAGATGTTTCATATGTGTACAAATTAAGTTTCTTTCCCAATTTAAATGTATACTTGCTTTGCTAATTTCAAAATGCAAATACAGTGGATTCCAGTTAATTGGGACAGTACGTTTTGACCCAATTAAGTGGCTGCCCAGATTAGCCAGAGTATTATGGAAGCGGATAAAAATGTATATAAAAGACAAACGACCATTTAACTGAGTAACAAATTATGTATTTAAATGAAATAGAGAACAAATCAGAAAATTACCTATACTACTACAGTATTATAAAACTATATATTAGTTCCTAATAGTTATCGACAGAGGAATTCATCCAGTGTAGTTTAGGTTGTCTGTAAGTGAACAAAATCAGCACAGACACCTAGTGCAGATAATGGACCACCTTCATACAATATTTTCGGTGATTAGCTCCTCCAAGTCTTCATTTTTATTGTAACATTCAAGTTAATTGGCAACAGCTTTAAATTCTTCATAGTGCTTAACTTTTTGAAGTAGTGAAATCATTTTATTTTCACTCCCTGCTGTTTCTGGCATCTCCAACCCTGAATGCTAAAAACCACAGTGATCAAAACAGTTCTGAATTGTCTTACTGCTTATTTCTTGCCAACTGTCAATGACAAAAATCACTGCTTTTTCAACATAAACACATGCAACTGACGCTACTTAAACAGCTATTCAGACACTATTTGGACGCAGAGCAGTGTCTAATGGCTACACAGGTGTATGCAACTGAAGCTAGTTAGAAACTGTTTGGCAACAGTCTTCTGTCTTAATTAAGCCCTGTAGTGTTCCAAATAAACCAAGAGAATTCTGGCTATTTTCTCGTTTTTTTTTTGTTGTTTAATCATTGTCCCAAACAAGCGGGTGCCCTGATTAACCAATAGCTGAATTAACCAGAATCCACTGTACATCCTATTTTTAGCTTTATTTTAAGCTCCTTTAGTAAATTCTTGAAAGCCTTCTAGTCTTTTAGAATAATTGCATATAAGAATTGTGATGTGAACATCTCAGATAAACTCTTCCACTTCTGTAGTTGATGGAGGATACAAGAGCAGATTTCACAATGACATTTCGCCAGCTTAGTGAAATTACAAAGAAACATCTTGAGGTTAACAACATTTCTCAGGTAAGTCATATGGAACTGTACATATTCTATATGAAGAGCTTGTCCACTAGAGAAACTGGCTGTTGGATAAAAATAGTTGTACTTTTCCTGTGAGCTTCATCTAGCTTGGAATTGCAAATCTGCATGGCAAACAGGCAAGCAATTCTCCTCCAAGGAGGAAGCAGGATCTTGTTTTATTAAACACTGAGAAATTATTGTGGCTTCCAATATGGATAAGCCTAGTAGAATAGTAAGTAAACTGAGTTCAATGCACATAAATGTGAAGTAGTACATTTTGTTAGGAAGGGCAGCAATTTCACTTATTACTTGAAAGATAATGAAGACAAATGGGTTTGTGCAACAAAGTTGTCTCTGAATACAAATACACCAGATCATAAATAGTTATGCTACATGTTAATAAGAACATATAAAATGTACATTAAACTGTATAGGTTAGGCCATTCTGCCCATTGAGTCTGCTCCACCTTTCTGTCATGGCTGATCCCGGATCCCACTCAAACCCATACACCTGCATTCTCGCCATATCCTTTGATGCCCTGACTGATCAAGAAATGATCAACTTCTGCCTTAAATATACTCACTGACTTGGCCTTCACTGCAGTCTGTGGTAGAGCATTCCATAGATGAAATACTCTCTGGCTAAAATAAATCCTCCTTAACTCTGTTCTAAAAGGTTGCCCCTCAATTTTGAGGCTGTGGCCTCTAGTTCTGGATGCTCTCACCAAAGGAAACATCCTCTCCACATCCACCCTATCTATTCCTTCCAATGTTTGGTAGGTTTCAATGAGGTCCCTTTGCATTGTTCTAAATTCCAGTGAGTGCAGGCCCAAAGCTGCCAAACGCTTTTGATATGTTAACCATTTCATTCCCAGCATCATCCTCATGAACCTCCTCTGGACTGTCTAATGACAACATATCCTTTCTGAGACAATTCTAGTGGGACAGAATTGTAAAGTAGGAAAGTTATACTAAATCTATTTCAAACCTCCATTGGATCATACTTGGAGTTCAATATGAAGCTTCAGTTGTTATTTATACCAGGAATATACTGTAGGAGCACTGGAGAGATGCAGAAAGGATTTGCAAAGGTGTAATTGGTTCATTATTGTCACATGTACCAAGATACACTGAAAAGCTTTAGGTTGCATCCCTTTCATTCCATATGTTAGTACATCATGTTGGTACAAAAGGAAAAATTAAAACAGAATGCAGAATATAGTGCTATAGTTACAGAGGAAGTGCAGTGCAGGTAGAGACGGTACAATGGCAATAATGATAAACATTAATAGATTAAGAGTTCACTTCACCATATAAATTTTCTATTCAAGAGTTTTATAATAGCCAAGTAGAAGCTGTCCTTGAGCCTGGTAGTGTCAGGCTGCACAGAGGGGCACTTCCCGGTCTCCAACCAGCTACAGTCACCTGCCATTCATTTCCAATTCATCACCTGCAGCCTATTAAAACCCACCTC
Organism: Hemitrygon akajei; assembly: GCF_048418815.1. NCBI lineage: Eukaryota > Metazoa > Chordata > Chondrichthyes > Myliobatiformes > Dasyatidae > Hemitrygon > Hemitrygon akajei. The sequence continues at coordinate 136,307,194 of NC_133131.1, read as the reverse complement.
TGATCCACAGCCCTTGTTCATTCATTGAACCAGTCGGCCTCAGCCAGTTGCTTCCAGCCTTCAGTTACCTTGTTTGTCTTGTTGTGTTAGGTATCTGTTCTCACTTGATTTGTGGCTCCTTATGACTTGTTATTTTGCAGTTTACTATTGAAGTGACCATTCACCACTAAATTGTCTCTGCTGCTCTGCGTTTGGATCCCGCCTCCTGTACTTTTTCTGACGGGATGGGTGAACCAGCGATTGACCCAACAGAGTTTGCTTGCCTAAAGGAAGTTGTCTGCCAACACAAGTACATGATCCAAAAGTAGCAGGAAACTATTGACTATCTGCTTGGCACTCTCAAACAACTCTCTGTCTCGTTGTAATACCCCATGCAGTCAACCTCCTCCTTTGGATCCCTGGATTCTGCTACCCAAACACTTTGATGGATTCCCAACCTGCTGCTGTAACATCCTGTCCCAGTGTGTCTTGCACTTCAATGTGCAGCCATCTCTGTATTCTACGGACTGATCTCTGTCTTAATCTGCAAGCTCTGACCAGGGCTGCCACTAACTGGGACAATAAATGTGAGGAATTCACTGACAATCTGGGGAGTGGAAGGAAGGCAGTGGATTGGATACCTCACCTGTATCAAGGCTTGTGCTGTGTGCTGAATTACACAGTGGAATGTGGGACCGTCATGGAGGAGTGCAGCTGGAATATGGAAGCGCTGCTGGTCCATTAACATCAGAGCCTCTCAGAGCATTTGAAAGATGAACTGTCTACTTGGGAGTTGGTGATCAACCTCGAACAACTCATCACTCTGGTCCTCTGTGTTGACAGGCATCTTATGGAACAATATCCAGCCAGCCAGAGCTCCTGTTCCACTCCCAGAACCATTTCACACTGCTGAAATCTCTTCAGCAATGCCTCCAGAACTCATGCAGTTAGGGGGAGCTCCCAAGACTGAGAACCGGTGGAAAAACAACTTGTGCACTTACTGTGGAGCAGCTGATCACCCACACATCAAATGGCCACTGTGTCTGGGGAAATGTCACCAGCAGGTAGAGATGAGGAGCCTTCTATCAGATAATTTCACCCTGGTCCATAGTCCAACTCATTCTGTCTTTGCTGATGGCACTGCATGCACAGGAGGCTCTGATGGATTTCAGCACAGCAGGCAACTTTCTGGACCGGATTCTGTGTGCAGCTTAGAATTCCTATTGACCCTGTCTCACAGCCCTTCAGCATCATGACCATTAATGGACATCCTTTGGGGTCTGGGATGGTCAGAGCATACACATGGCCTGTGTATATGAGCATCAGACACCACTGTGAGTCCATCCAATTCCTCCTTATTGACTCATCTTAACACTCCACTCATCTTGGGTTACCGCTGTCTCTCCACTCACAACCCTCACTTCGCCTAGTCATCCAGTTCACTGCTGAGTTGGGGACCCACCTGCTGGGTCACCTGCCTACAACCTCAGTTGACTTCACCCCATGAGTCCACGGAGAAGGAACTCTTGACCTCACCAGATTCCCACAAGAATGCCATGATTTAGCCATCACCTTCATTAGAAGGGAAGCCTGCACCCTGCTTCCTTACACACCAGACAATTGCACAATCAACCTCCAGCTACTGCCCCTCTTCTAGGTCATCTGTTCTGCCTTTCCCCTCCTGAGACCTAAGCTATAAATGGCTACATTGCCAGAGCAGATGGCTTTAGTTGACCATCCCAGTCCCTAGCTGGTGCAGGATTCTTCTTTGTCAAACAGAAAGATTGGGGTTGCTATCCCTGTATTGACTATTGTGGACTCAACAAAATCATCAGTAAGAACCACTACTCTCTCCCCTTAACGGCTAATGCATTCAAAACACTCTGAGGGGCCTAGATCTTCACCTAGCTGGATCTACAGAGAACACAACCTGATCTTCATCCACCAGGGGAATGAGTAGAAGATGGCATTCATAAAACCCACCGGCCACCACAAATACTTGGTGATGTATTTCGTACTTTCCAACAGTCTAGCTGATTTCCAAACTTTCATTTATGAGATTCTCTGAGACATTCTATACAGGTGTGTGTTCATCTACATCGATGAGTCCTAACCTTCTCCACGGACTCCAAGACAGTGTCTGTCAGTCCTTAAGCATTTCCTCAAAAACCAACTGTACTGCAAATTAGAAAATTGCCAGTTCCATACCCGAATCATCTTCCTAGACTCTCCCCCCCCCCCCTCAAAGGCAAAGCCGTGAATCCAAAGGAGGTGCATGCCCTCATTGAATGGCCCTGATTGCAGTTGCTCAAAACATCTGCAGTGCTTCTTGTGCTTCTCTAACTTCTACCGCCATCTCATCAAGAGCTACAGCCAAATTGCCGCACCTCTCACCTCCCTCACCTAATCGCTGACCTCCCAGATAACTTGGTCTGCAGCTGGGGACCACTCTTTCGAGGAGCTTGAGAGGCCTCACCACTGCTTTCATTCTTTGCCGGTTGAATCTCTCTGGACCTTTAGTGGTAGAGGTGGCTACACCTGACATGGATGCTGAGGCCATCCTCTCCCCATAAGGATTGGATGAGAAGGAACACCCTTGTGCCACCTTCTTGTGCAAGTTCAACTCTACACAGCTCTATTATGGAGTAGGAAATGGGGAGCTACTCATCTTTAAATGGGCCTTGGAGGAATGGAGATATTGGCTGATGGGGAACACTGAAATTTTTCTGATCTGGACTGACCACTAGAAACACATATCCATTCAGCAGACCTGCTAACTCAACTCACATCAGGTTCACTAGGTTCTCTTCTTCAAGCAATTCAACTTCACCATCTCCTACTGACCTGAATCCAAGAACACCAAGGCAAGCACCTGTCACGACAGTTCGACCTAGCTGACACAGAGATCGACCATCAGCCCATCGGTCCACCTTCCCAGATCCTCGCTCCAATTGCCTTGGATATTAACATTTAGATCAGCCAAACCCTAAAGCATGAGCCTGCTCAGGCTGACACACCTGACAACCGCATGTCTGTGCCAGCAGACTTAGGCTCTGTAGCACTCCAGTAGGTTCACTCCTCACCCCTCTCCAGCCACGATGGACCTTGGATTTTCTGAAACACTGGTTCTGGTGACCCACCATGATCATCAGTTTGTCACTGCCTGTCCTCAATGTATATACCCAAGTATGGTTCCTCCGTCCAGTGGCCCTGTGGGTTCCTGTGACCCCCTACCTGTCTCTTGACACCTATGGTCCAACATTGCCGTGAACTTCATCACAGGTTTGCCACCTTCCGATGGAGTCACGGTGATCACGACAGTGATGGACCTGTTCTCCAAGGCGGCCCACTTCATTTCCCTTCCTAAACTTTTGTCAGTGCTGAGTTGGTGGACCCTGCGTTCTCCAACATATACTCAGTTTGCCTCCACGGTTTCCCTCTGGAAATTGTGTCATATTGGGACCCACAGTTCATCTCCCGCTTCTGGCAAACCTGCTGCACCTCAGTGAGTTCATCCTCTGGCTATTATCCGCAAACCAACAGTTAGTCAGAGTCAGTCAGCAAGTGGAGAAGTTTCTGTGATGCTTCACCTCCTCACCTTCCTGTATTCTATCAAATAGTTTGAGATCCAGCTCACCATGGTGGAGTCGTCTTTAAGCTTCTAAGTGGAGTTAGGGCAGAATTAGACTACATCATTGTGTGTTGGGAGTAAAGTAAGGGGCTGATGATTCTGCCTTGTGAGGCACTGGTGTTGAGGATAATCTTGGATTATAGTTAATAAATAGGAGTCTGGCATAGATATCCTTATTATCCAGGTATTCCAGAGATGATTGTAGGGCTGGGGAGATAGCATCTGCTGTAGACCTGTTACGATGATGGATGACTTGCAGAGAACTAAGGTTGCCTCTCAAAACACTTCAGACTGATGGTTGTCAAAGCCATTGGGCTATTATCATCAACACGTTACCTCATTTTCCACTGACACCTGGATGCTAGTGGTCTTGTTGAAGCAGGTGGAGACCCTAGACTGAAGTAGAGAGAGATTAAAGATGTCTGCAAATATTTCTGTTAGCTTATACATTGCAGGCAATGGTGGGAACTCAATCCAGGCTAGTCACTTTCTGTGGGTTCACTCTCAGGAAGGCTAATCTGACATCTGTGACAATAACCAGGTACAGGTGCATCAGAGAATGTCACGGTTGGGTGCTGTCATTTCATTGACTTTCTGGTCAAACATGAATGGAATGCATTGAGCTAATTGCAGAAGGATGTGTTCTTATCAGTGATACTGTCCGGCCATGTTATCTGGAACATCCTGCAAGCCTGATAGTCTTATGAAAGTCATACCTAGTTACCAGAAAAAAATAAATATGCATAGCTAGAAAAGATAAACAGGATCTTGAGAAAAGAAGGCTGAGGAATGACTTGTAAAGATCTTTTAAAATCATGAAAGGTTTTGATGGAAAGAATACATCTCTTTGTAGGGAATGTCAAAGTTAGATACTATCTATATGTGGTAATCACCAAAATATCGAATGGGGCTTTGAGAAAAACTTTTTTACCTAATGGATGTTGAGAATGTGAAACAGAAAATAGTATATACAGATAGCATACATGGATTGAAGTTAGGTAAACTTATGAGGGAGAAAGTAGACGTGGACTAATTAGCTTGAATGATTTGTGTCAAATATCTTTATGTAATCCAGTGCAATAATTATGGTGATAAAATAAAGATGTTTTTGCTGTAGGAATACTGGGCTCTTCAGGACCTTGCAAAACATGAGAAATTCTTGGATTGGATTAATCTGTATCTGTTAAGATTGAAGAGGTGAGAATTCATTCATTTTGTAAGGTGCCTTCAAAGACGTGCAAAGATATATTTGAAATTATACTCGGACTCTTAATTCAATATCTCTTAATTATTGTCATTTGATTATTCTTTTTGCACTTCAGATTGTACTACAATCTTTGCACCATCCTGTTTCATGTTCATTACTGTATTTATTGTTGTATGTACATATTATTACCATGTATACTTATCCTGCAAATTTCAGGCAAGCAAGGAATTTCATTGACAATAAATTAATCTAATCTAGGTCTTTTGATTAAAAGAAAGTAATAAAATTGAGTTTGAGGATTTTATCAGTTTAATTTATCAGATTTAATATTTGCCCACTATTTTGATTGTTGAATTATTTCAAAGATGATAAATTTTAATTTCCTGGTTGCCTTTATAAATAGCAGGAATTACAAACGTATTCTTAAATTTCTAAAATAAGTTATGTCAGTGAACATATCAAGGGTGCTGATTTAGAAGGCTGGAACATTTTGAGGCTGCAAAATTGGGAAGAAATTTAAAAGCTATCACAAGTTCATGGCTAGTGAGAGTATTTAGTCATGTGAAGTTTAGCTTTAGCATAAGTAGAACTTTCAAATGTTTCTAGATAGAAAGTTGAGGAAAATATTTTTCACCCAGAAGGTGATGGGATGTAGAACTCACTACATGGAAGCGTGGTTAGATGGTGGAAGCAGAATATCTCATCACAATAAACTGTACTTGACTGAACACATGAAGTGCTGTGGCTTAAAGGGATGTTGACCGAGAGGTAGGAAGACAGATTAGCTTAAATTGCTATTGTGAGAATGTGGTCTTGTTGGGGTGAATAGCCTCCTTCGGTGCAATGGATTAAAATGAATCTGTAATTCTGTTATATCATGAAGGCAAAAAATCTTGTAGAAGGGCTAAAAAAGGCAATGAGAGCTGGGGTTATTTAACCCTAAATTGAACCAACATAAATGAGAGTACACAACACCCCCACTTCAGCAGTATAGTCCTGCATTTGAACTGAACCTTTCTGAGTGGAACACAACCATTTAAAGCTCTTGAGCAATGCAGCAAAATGTTTTTTAATAGTTTTTTGTGATTCAAGTGCCATACATTCCTACACTTCTAACACATCAGTCTTTAAACTCAAAGCACTATTCCGATACAAGGTTTTTTAATTATCACCTGGATTCATCAGTCATATTTTTCATTGGTATTCATGTTTAATATCTGCATTTCCTTTGCACATTACTAATGATTGCCCCTAAGAGCATTCTTTACATCATATAAAAATCTTTGCATTACCTTTGATTGATAGGATTGAGAGGAATAATAATTCAGTTATGATAGAATGGCAGAGCAGACTTGATGGGCCAAATGGACTAATAAGACTCTTTTGTCTTATGTTCTTATATAGCACTCCCACTCATTCAGAATCATGAACTTGACCTGCTGAGTTCCTCCAGCATTTTGTCCAAATGGACTAATCCTGCTGTTTTGTCTTATGTTCTTATATAGCACTCCCACTCATTCAGAATCATGAACCTGAGTTCCTCCAGCATTTTGTCCAAATGGACTAATCCTGCTGTTTTGTTTTATGTTCTTATATAGCACTCCCACTCATTCAGAATCATGAACCTGAGTTCCTCCAGCATTTTGTATGTGTTGCTTGGATTTCCAGCATCTGCAGATTTTCTCTTATTCTCAGAATCATGAATCATTTGATTTGTGGCAAATTTCACAACCTATATCATGATAATTTGACTTGGTCATTATCTTCACTAGGAAATGTAATTCTGTTTGATATTTAACCATTTCACAAAAACAGCTGTTTTGATGGGGAATAGGTTTTGAATTTACAGTATCAGTATTTTGAAATATTGGTAAATCTAGTGACAATTCTGGTGTTAATATTTTTACAGCTGTGAGGACAAATCCAGATTCGGTGAATGTGGATTTTATCTGTAATGTTTCAACTGTAATGGTTGAGTGAACTTAGCCTTTTCTCTTGGAGTGACAGCGGATGAGAGGTGACCTGATAGAGGTGTATAAGATGAGGGGAGGCATTGATCATGTGTATAGTCAGAGGCTTTTTTCCCAGGGCTGAAATGGCTATCACGAGAGGGCACAGTTTTAACGTGTTTGGAAGTAGGTACAGAGGAGATATAAGGGGTAGGTTTTTTACACAGAGAGTGGTGAGTGCGTGGAATGGGCTGCCGGTGACGGTGGTGGAGGCGGATACCTTAGGGTCTTTTATGAGACTCCTGGATAGGTACATGGAGCTCCGAAAAATAGAGGGCTCTGGGTAAGCCTAGGTAATTTCTAAAGTAAGTACAAACGTTGTACATGTTTGGCATAGCATGGTGGCTGACGGGCCTGTATTGTGCTGTAGGTTTTCTATGTTTCTATGTTTATTTACAAATCTTGTTCATAGCTTGACAAAAGGAGTTCAGTGGATAAACTGGAAAGTTAGACCTGAATAAACACATGCTAGTATGTGGCTGATTACTTCAACTAACATCCTTTATTAATAATTTAATTAGATCAGTCAGTCATATCAATGACTCGGTGTGAATAATTCCTTCTGTTTTTCTGTTCATTTTGAATTATTGCAAAATTAATTTAAAAGTCTTATTGCTTCCTCATATTCTGCAGTTTTTAAAATTTTTTTGCTCAGCATAACAAAACTTTCAATTTCCAGGTACATTTACATTTCTTCCCCTCACAGATATCAACTATCAAACCACTTCCATCAAAGTATGGACATCACCACCACATCCTATACAAAAGCCTTTATTAGTAGAGCAGATAGGTCTACATCTACATATTGCAGAAAAGGTTACCATGTTTTATGAAAACTATTGTTTTTGAGTGTACCATTGTGGTGAACTACATATACCTGTCTGGACACCCCCCCCCCCACCCCCCCGCTGACTGCTCCTGTGGCTCCTCCCACAGACCCCGGTATAAAGGCGATTGGAGGCACTGCGCCTTCCCCAGTCTCCAGGATGTTGTGTGGTGGTCGCTTGCTGCTGACGGTGCTTTCTTCCAGCCAATAAAAGCCTACCTTAACTCACGTCTCCAAGAGTTATTGATGGTGCATCAACCATACATGTTAAAAAGTCCAAAAGAATATATTCCATGATTAATTTACACCAACCAGAAAGTCCAGGGGCCTTATTGGATATCCAACAAAGTAAAATGTTCTTCCTCACACAAAAAGTCAGGATGTTAAAATGATTTTTCTGATGTTCATTAATTCTGCAGATTTTTATGTGTGAGGATTAAAAAAACTGCCTTTACAGTACAGCTGTCTGACTTCTAAATTTGGTTAACTTTGAGTTAAATGTGTTCATCCTGCAGGCCTGATTACAAGCGTCTATCCCCTAGTGACTAATGTCCTCAGGATGTGTCGCATTTAAATATTTTTTCTTTAATCTTGAAAATTAAGATCCCATGTTTGCTGCTTCCTCTCTCACTTCTCTTTTTCTTTCACTGTAGATATTAAAAAATAGATTACAATGATCAGCTAGATCATAACTACAATTAGGTGTGCTTATTTTCCAAAGATTTATTTGAACTGTAATTCTTCAGTTTGATAATAGCTGTTAACTGATAACTGTAGTTCTTCGGAGGATAATTTTAATGTTTTGCATGTCTTTCCCCATTCCACTTTGCCTTTGTTTTAGTTCTCACAGTGCAAATTCGGTTACTTTAAAACCATTCCATAAATTAATTATTTTAGCTTAAATTTCAGGTCAAAGCAAATTAAAATTGCAACCAAGTTTTCTAACATATTTTTCCATGTTCAAGTTAAACAATTGGACAGTTATATAAACCATTTTCCATTTTTAGATGTAAACATTAAAGTAATCTATTTTTATCAGTCACTTATGAGCAGGCTTATAAATATTTATTGAATATTTTGCAGTTCTAGTTGCGCATTACATTCAGTCAGCCTAATGGACAGGGGAGCTCTGTGAGTTCCTGATGTAGATTGCATGGCAAAATTTTCTCCTTCCCACAGAATTCACATGTTAAGAATAAATTACATTTTCAGGAGCCTGCTTAAGAATGGATTCCATTCTGCTGATCTAAATCCACACTTTTCCCCAATTGTCTGAAACTGTTGTCAGTGAAATGCAGACAAAATTGAATGTGAATAGACAGCATATGATGGTAGAAGTTCACTTGGATGGGTCCCAAATATAAACCAGTAGTCGAGTCCCTGTGCACTTAGCCAGTTTCAGTATTATAGCTATTGTATTCAGATACCAACTGACAACCCATCTGCCTTTTTTGAGTGACTGAATATATATTCAAAGGTGTCTATCTGTGCAAATGAAATCCTCCTCAAACCAATTCTAAGATTCAGCTATAACTTCAATACTGAGCTATCTTCACATTTCTTGACTAATTAGTAGTTTAAATGTCTATCAATCTTTTTCTTGATTCTGTTCAATGACCTTCGGTGTGGGTTTTCATTATAACCTGTATTTGCGGCAAAGGCTGATTCTTTCTTCAGATATTTGACCACTATGCGTGGTCGATCCACAAATCGTAGGCTTGACACCTTTCTGTCTTTACTTACGTCTGCCATTAATAGTTTTGGAGCAGCCTCTGTTACTGTGACATTTCCTACAAACTCAACAAAGTACTTAATGACCCAATTGGTGGCTGCAGATGTCTTTCATATGATGAGTATGCTATTTCTAATTTTTGAGAGTCATGTTGCCAGTCTAAGTTTCCAAAAGGATAATTGTGACAATACGATGCTTAAAAAAAAAGTAAATATGCTAGCGATACTCCTGTAACATCTGTGGAAATAAAGTATTGTGGTGAGCATTTGGTCCATAATGACAGATGAGGAAGCTCGTTGAACTCAACAACCATTTTATTGTGATAGACACAAAACAGACCGGGCATCATGACCCAGAGAGTGAACCCCACCAGTCTCACACAGACAAGAGAGGTGACCATCACACACCCCTGTTACAGTTAGGGCGACCCAGAAATACACAAGCAAATAACTGAATAACCCAAGCTAAAATATAACAATAAATGAACTGGAACTTCCCACCATAATCCCACAAAAGCATTTTAACACAAGAACAATAAACACTACTGGTCATTAGAAATGCAGGGGCGGGCTGTCAACCATGCCCCCACCAGAACATCACAGTGCGCCCACCCGAGGTGTCGGCCATCCCCGGCAACCCCAGAGTCCATAGCAAAGTCCAAAAGTTCCGGTGGGCGTCGACTCTACCGTCTTCGAGGCAAGAGGCAGGGCACCCAGAATGTCACTTACTTCCTTCAGCCACACTGGGTTAGTGGTGGCCAAGGGCTGACCCCTTCCAATGGCTTCCAGGCCTGGGGGATAGTCCCTTCTTCCAGAGGGGCAGTAGACCTATACTGGGGCCGCCACCATAAACTGCATTAGCACCCTAAACTGGCAGCCCAGCCCCTTCTGAGACTTGCAAGCGTCGCAGTACTGCACGAACAGCTCCACGTCCTGCCTGCATCCAGGCCAGTAGAAGCTTTCATGCAGCCTGCCCAATGTCTTTGCAATGCTGAGATGGCCAGCCCGTGCACCGACCACTGCACTTTGGTGTGGAACCCCCGGGGACCACCAGCTGTGAGAGATGTCTGTCACCATCGGACAACTGCCACCACCTGAACAGCAACCCGTAATGGACCTCCAACGATCCCCACTGGGAGAATAGGGCTTTGGTCCCTGGGTCCAGTGCGGAGACCTTTGTCCCCTCCGGCCGTCGTCCCACACTCGGCCATTCCTTCACCCGGGCCAACACGGGATCGCTCACCTGTTCGCTGCGCAGCTGCTGCTCCGTGGTGGAGAGGTTGACGCTGGCTGTCACTGTCACTTGCCTGTGGTTCAGCTGTGTTGTGTTGGGTCGCTGTGTGGTTGCTGCCCTGCCGGAGAGCCACGGCTTCAGCACCGAGGTAGAGTGTTGCTCCCGGCACATCCACACAGGCCGCCTAGCGGGACAGCAAGTCCAGGCCGAGGATGCAGGACTCTCGGATGTCGGCGAGCCACACCTCGTGCTCCACTGCGTTTCTTCCCACTGCGATACACAGCCTCCTCTTCCCTCGCATCGCTGCACCATCACTGGTGACCACAGCCAGCTGGATTGCCATTGTTATCCACCCAGGCGGGGGTGGCTGGTCCGTGTTGGGGAGAACACCGGAACAAACGGATGATAGTGATGATTGACACCATGTCCACCAATGCACGGCATCCGGTGCCCTCCACCATTCAATCCCCATAGAAGCCTTGCTCGTCAACCAAACAGCCGACCCAGAGGGGCAACAACAGAGGGGTCCTGCTGGAGAATTCGGGCAGTGCTCCCTCCCGGCATTTCCCGATGGCTGCTCTGAGCTGTGGCATGGTGCCGGTGTGGGGCAGTCCTGGGCCAAATGACCAGCAGAGATCGTTTCGTGACCTGTGGCGGGGTCAGCGCAGCGCTGGTTGGACCTGTTTCACGGGCTCCTCCTCACCCTCAGTGATACAAACTTGGGTTTGCTGCATGCAAGATGACACTGGAACACTTTGGGGGGCTAAAATTGCTTCTGCCCTCTCCATCTCGGCCAGCACTTTGTCCAGCGACGATGGCAATGTCAGGCGAATATGCTGCCAAAGATGCTCCAGCATCAGCGCCTTTACAAAGGCGTGGAGGGCAAGCTCTTCCCAGGCCACGGGAGGGAACTGGGGGTAGCCACACCGAGCACAGTGGCGAAGATCAGCTGCCAGTGCTCCCAGACTTTCTCCCAGATGGCGCCATCTGTTTCACAGTTCTTCCATCATTGCTTCCACCAACTGCTCAAAACGCTGCTCTAGCGCCACTACGAGAGTCTTGTAGTCACGCTGCTCCTCTGACATTAGGTCGAGGAGTGCCCACAGGGCATCTCCCTCCATTGCCAGGACAAGGTGCACCACTGACTCGGTGGAGCTCCATGTGTTGTGCCATGTGGCAAGTTTGACTTGCACCAGTTAAGGCTCCAGGGGAGCTTCAGAGTAGACCTTGAGGCATAAATCGTAGAGGCCCTTTGATCTTCCTCCTGTTCCAGCAGCTTCTGCCGTAGTTCCCATCCTCCCATGCATGTGGCATCTTGAGTTCTCCGGTGTGGGTCGCTATGGAGGTGAGTGATGTGCTCTGCTCTGTCCCCTGGGTTGGGGAGCCTGGGTACGCTGGCTCTGTCAGGGTTCCTGTGAAGGCACAATGCTCAGTTCCCAGGTCCTCCCTCCAGGTCTCGTTTTCATGAGCACAACCCATGGGTGCAGGGGAGGCATACTGCTCGACCCCTCATCTTATTCCCTGCGTCTTAAGGCACTCTATATGACATCGTAGCTCTTCAATCTCGTCATCGATCTCACATCCCACTCCTGATGCTAATGTGGCGAGCATTTGGTCCATAATGACAGACGAGGAAGCTTGTTGAACTCAACAACCGTTTTTTTTTTATTAAACAAAATATACTTTATTTAAAAATAAAATTATATACAATAATCATTCAATGACTTTCAATTCTTTACAGTTGTTTCCATTACTATCTTTACATTTTATTGTGATAGACACAAAACAGACCAGGTATCATGACCCAGAATGTGAACCCCACCAGTCTCACACAGAAGAGGGAGGTGACCATCACACACCCCCGTTACAGTTAGGGTGACCCAGAAATACACAAGCAAATAACTGTATAACCCAAGCTAAAATGTAATAATAAATGAACTGGAGGTTCCCACCATAATCCCATAAAAGCATTTTAACACAGGAACAATAAACAGTACTGGTCATTAGAAATGTAGGGAGGGGCTGTCAATTATGCCCCCCCACCCCCTCCTCCCCAAGAACATCACAGTATTGTTACTTCTAACTAGAACTTGGAAAAATAGTGGCTGTGAAAAGGGGGAGAGGTTGGGAAAACAAAACTAATATCCGTGATAAGGTAAAAATCAAGGTGTGAAAGATGACACAGATGACAGAAGGGTGACATGGCATCTGTTTGGATGATGCATAAATATGGGGAGCTCGGAGAAGAGAAACCAAAAAAAGTTGGAACTGCTATGCAGAAGGCAGCAATTGCTGAAAATCTAAAATTAAGGAGAATACTGTGTCACACATCAGGAATAGCCAGTATTTGAAAAGATTATTGATGCCTGAAACCTGAACTAAAGGCAGAAAATGACATCTGCAGGAGAAGAACTATTATCTTAGATTCATGTCTCCTACCCTACCATAAAAAACCCATATATAAAAAATGAGGCTGATTCAGCATTTAATAATACAGATAATGACTGCCTTCATGGTATCTTGTGGGTAGAAAATACTACTTTCTCAAAAAAATCTTCGCATTCTTCTCTGAAATGAGTGACCCATAATGCAAAACTGTGCCCCCCCCCCCCCATTTTAGATTTTACTATATGGAGAAGCATCTGCTTGGAATCAATACTGTCAGTTTATCTCAAAAATGTGTACGTTTCAAAAGATTGCCTCATTTTTCTGTATTCCAATGAGCATAGCCCCAAACTGCTGACTCACAAATCTTCTTTGTACATCTGCCCCTTCATTCCAGCAATTGTCCCAAGGAACTTTCTCTGCTGTCCCTCTTGATTATCTGCTTCTTTGTTTCTTTAAATAATTTGAAGCCATATTTGGTTGTATGTGATAAACTTTGGCATACTGTACTTTAGTAAACTAATGACACTTTATAAGTATATGTGATTAGTTGTTAGCATTACTCCAAAAGTCTGGAGTACTAGTGCAATTGTGTTACCATTATCCTGTTGTGCCTAGCCTGGAATATTGATGGATGATGGAATGCTTTCCAAAGAAAATACTTGAGGCAGAGATAGTTATAAACTATGTGAGAAAATTGCATTACTGTTTGGAGAAAAAGAGGAAAAGAGACAGGGGAGGCTGGAAAGGGGCCAATGTCTTACTTTATGATGGGCTTTGGCAAAGATTTTACATAGACACAATATGTAAATCCCCTCCTTCCAGGCAGTCAACTTTTGTGGTTACAGAATCAGAATCAGATTTATGATCACTGACATTGTTCTGAAATTTATTGTTCTGTGGCAGCATTACAGTGCAATATATAAAAAAGTTACATTAAGAAATATAAAAAAATAAATAGTGCAAAAAGAGAGAAGTAGTGAGGTAGTGTTCATGGATTCATGGACTGTTTAGAAATCCGATGGCAGAGGGGAAGATGCTGTTCCTAAAATATGAGTGCGTGTCCTCAGTCTCCTGTACCTCTTCCCGGATGGTACTAATGAGAAGAGGGTATGTCCTGGATGGTGAGAATCTTTAGTGATTGATGCTGCCTACTTGAGGCATTACCTTTTAAAATGTCCTCAAAGATGGGGATGCTGGTGCCTATGATGGAGCTGGCTGAGTTACAACCTTCTGCAGCTTTTTCTGATCCTGTGTATTGGTGCCTCCATCCTGTGATGCAACCAGTCAGAATGCTCTCCACAGTACATCTGTATAAATTTGCTAGAATCTGTGGTAATATTCCAAATTTCCTCACACCCCTAATAAACTATAGTCACTGTTGTGCCTTCTTTGTAATCTCATCAATATGTTGTGCCCAGGATAGTTTTTCAGAGATGTTGACACTCAGGAACGTGAAGCTACTCACTCTTTCCACCGTTGACCCCTCGATGAGGACTGATGTGTGTTCTCCTGACTTCCCCTTCCTGAAATCCACAATCAATTCCTTGGTCATACTGACATTGAGTGCAAGCTTGTTATTGCTTATATGATTTTAGTTCTATATGATAAGCTCATTATATCTTGGGGAAAATATTTTTACAAATATTGTTTCTTGTAGGAACACAGTTGACTCAGATGAAGCACGCAGAATCAGAATGCAAAGTAAGATTTTTCAAAGTGGTTTTCTTTATGTAGTTGTTATAGTTCATATTTTATATATGCATTAAAGAAAGTTTAAAATTAAATTTGTCTTACTTAATATTCCTTTTAAAGCTGTTAACCCAAGATATATTCTTCGCAACTGGATGGCAGAGTCAGCGATCAAAAAGTCTGAGAGGAATGATTTCTCTGAGGTAATTTTATTGCATTTAATGTTTTAAATTAGCTGCTTTATAGTAATCTGGTTTCTGAGCCACAATGCACTGTAAAACAACAATGGTTCAGTTCAGCGAGTGGAGGTCATTAGCTCCAGTATATTACTCTGTTTAGCTGGTGAAATTTCTCTTACAAACAGCTCTAAAGTAAATGCATGCTTTGTAATTCTGTTGCAAGTTGAGGTATAATACATGGTCTAGAAAAGGAAGGAAAAGAAAACAATAGAGTAAAATGTGATTGCTAAGCACCAGTAGAGGCAGCAGCCAGAGCAGTAAGAAACATTTCATTTGGACATCCTTCCGAAGCCGTGTATCATAGAAGGTCATTCAACCTTTATAAGCTTTTACTGGATTCATTCAATTAATTCAACTTCTGTTCATTTCCCTGAGGATTTTCCTATGAATTGGTGTGTACTTTACCGTTAGTCTTTCAGGAGATGCTTTCTGGATTATAAAATACCGTTGAAAATAAATTCTTCCTTCTGGTTCTTCTGTTAGTTCATGTGGCATTAGTTTACTGGTTATTGCTAATGTTAAGAATTTCTTCCTAGTCACCATAACAAAACTCTTCATAATTTTGAACACTGTATTAAACATACTGGTAATCTAGGATTATTGGATTTTTTCTAGTTATCCCACAAAGTATAATTTCTTTACATGTGATGACATCTTAAAAATATCCTCCATTTAGCTTTGGCATACCTCTTAAAATATTGTTCCTATATTGAAAGAATTAGATCATCTGAAGCTTAATCGCTGGTGTAAGCTTCTTTATTGGTGTAGGAGTTATGAATGAGCTCAATACTGTGGTAGTATTGATTGAATGGTCAGTCTAAGAAGGCTTTCCTTAGAAAATCATGCAATTGTATTATCAGGCTTAGATGAGCGACCCATCTAAATCACAACCAACTTACAGTTTTATAAGCTTGATTTCACCTGCTGGAGGGTTTGTCAACTAAACTTCATTGACCTGTGTTTAACTAGAGCTCTTCTTGCCATATCAATCAAATTCTGATTGAGAGCAGTTATTCTCACCTTTCTGCTGGAATTCAACTCTTCCGTCCATGTATTCGGCTCAGTGGTTAAAGCATAGAGTCGTACGGCATGAAAGCAGCCCTTCAACCCAATGGTCCATTCCAACTAAGAGTCTCATTTTGGCAACTCCCATTTGGCCCATTATCCCTCCATACTTTTCCATGCCAAGTATCTTTTAAACGTTGTTAATGTACCTGCATCATTTATTTCCCTTGATAGCTCATTCCATTTATAGACCACTGGCTGAATGTCAAAGCTGCCCCTCTGACTCCTATTAAATCTGTCCTCTCTGAACATTAAATTGCCTTCTAGTTCCTGACTGCCATCAGTGGGAAAGAGTCTGTTTGCATTCACCCTCTATTGTGTATGACCTGGAGGGGCACAGTCAGGATGAATGCATTAGATTACCTCTATTAGATCACCACTCATTCACCTCTTGCTCTTTCCAGCATAATGACACCTTTCCCAGGAATGACACAGTGGTGTAACAGCATTATGCTATTATAGTACTAGCAACCCATGTTCAATTCTGTTGCTGTCTGTAAGGAGTGTGTACATTCTAGCCGTGACCACATGGGTTTCCTCTGGGTGCTGCAGTTTCTTTACATTCCAATTAGCTGGAAGGTTAATTGTTAGTTGGTTAGTTGGTCACATGGGTGTAACTGGGCTGGAAAGGCCTGATACTGTAGCATATCTCTATGTAAATAGATACGGAACAGAAGATTCTATATGTGGCCTCGCCAACATCCTTTAGCACTTATGCCAAATGTGACCTTACCAATGTTTTGTACAACTGCTGAATTAGTGGTCAGGTGCAACTTGGCAATAATGTTGATGATTTTTTTTCATCAGGAGAAACCTTATTGAATAATACTTTGTTGAGGTAGATTTGTTCTATAGATAGAACACAGTTGAGCAATTTTCTATTTTATTGATTAGATACCAGTGTGATAATAGCACTGCAACAAATAGTTTTTGGCCAGGTGGCTGTTAGTGTTTTGCATTGTTTTACCAAGCCACCGTTGGATTTTCATTAGGAGCTTTGCATTTGTTGTGCTCGGTGCTCTCAGCTGCTTCTGCTTTGGCTTAACATTAGTATCTGTAATGCCGAGGTCCAATAGTTTGTGATGCTGCAAATGGCCAGGATAGTGCTAGGCATGATGGGCAATTACCTGCTATGCCACCACAAAGATGAACAATACCACAGTATCTTTAAAAGTACACTATACATCCTGATTTGTGATTGAACAGCCAGCTGCAAACCCTCATAAGAAACCTCATATTCAAACATAGAACTAAACCCTCTCCTTCATCGTATTCCATTAATGCCCCATGTGTGCTTCATAATTCACACTGTCTGAATTGGGTAGATCATATCTGTGAGATTGTTTGCCATGTGAATTAATCTTTCTGAATTAATTAGCATCCTCTACTAAATAATCACATACTGCACATTGACTCACTACAGAGAAACCTATTCAGTTTCATTTCCCTGGACTTTGCCCTTCCCTTGAAAATTACTTAATCCTCGGTACCAATCCACTTTTGAAAGCCCTAACTAGTTTAGGAACTCACTATTCTGAAGGGTTTCCTCACAAACCCTTGTTTTTTTTTGTTCTTCACTTTAGAATGTGACCCCTGGTCCTTGAGCCATATGCTAATACACCAGCCCTTCCCTTTTTTACTATTATTTAAATCTATGATAATCTTGTACACCTAATAAAATGTTCTCTCAGCTGTTGTTAAAAGTGAATAGTCCAGATTTTCCAGTCTAACTTTGTAAATGAAATTATTCATCTCTGGAATCACTTATCTCTTCCACATCCTGTCAGACTTTTCATATTCTTCTGACAGTATGGTGAATTGTGATAATCCAAATAACATTTTCTAAAGATTCTTTTTTATAAAGTCCAGGAATCCCTAATGCCTCTTTTAACACATCACAAATACACCCTGCCACTTTTAAATATTTATGCACTGTTTCTTATGCTCTTATGCACTATCTCTGTTTCTCCACATTCTTCAGAAATGTGCTACTAAACCTGTATTGCCCCTTCTCATTCTTTCTACCAAAATGTATCACTTCACAGTCTGAGTTTTCATCTTTCATCTATCTGCCTGTTACTGTCCTACTCTCTGTCTACTGCATCTACAAGCATGGTGTCATCTGCAAATTTTACCTGGCATATCCAAATCTAAGTACATAAATAAATAAAAAATAGTACTAGCAGTGAAACCTCGTAAACACCACTGCCAGCCATCTTCTGTTGGACTTAGGAGTCCTGAGACAGTCCTTCATTAAATTCAACGCTGACTGGCAACCCCTGAGACACCACTGTTGCCAAATCGTATCTATCCTCTGTTGCTCCTTTGGATTCATCAGCTGCAAGGAGAAGGGGAGCGTGCTACGTGGGCAACAGCTTGCTCTCTACGTTGTACTGCCCTGGCTTGCATATCATGTAGACAGCTAGGATGCAATATCCATGCTTGACCCCAACCAACGGAGGACCTCAACCATCTTCCATTAAGAAAAAAAAATACCACAATTCTTTGGTTTTGTTTAGAAGCCATTTTGTTTTTTCCTTTTCAGTGTTGCAATTGACTCTCTTTATTTCAGAGCTTCAATTTTGTTAATTAGTATGTTACTTCATACCTTATGTTGTGTTTCATATAGACTATGAAGAAGGATTGAAAAGAGTAGTTGTAAACTGTAGGTTGCAGAAGGAAAATCAGTGACATGCTTCATTTTATTGACCAGCATTGTTATTAGTCCTTTGAGCAGCTGCTGGACTAACTATTGCAAATACTCGAGGGGGTTCTCCAGTTCTTACCATACCACCTTCCCTTTCTCTGATGGCTCCAGCTAAAATATAGTTACCATAGGTATTTGTAAACTGGCTAATCCTTGAATGTACTGAATTCAGTGATAAACACAGATGATGGATGGAAGTCTTAGCTTCCAGACGCTGAACTTGACGAAATAGTAAATCTGAATATTGAGTGGAATCCCTACAGATTCTCATTCGTTGAAAGGTTAGGAAAAAAATTGAAAGCAGAATGAAACATAGTTAAGTGACTAACTATTTTGTGCATTTGAATATATTAATATACCATATTGATATGGAATATTATATTGATCTGAAGTCTACACAGAAGTTAACTGTGCAGCTTCTGGTTCCAGTATTATGTGTGAAAAATGTTATGTTCATTTCATTTTCCTAATAGGTTCATCAGCTACAGAAGATTTTACGCCATCCTTTTACAAAGCAGACAGAAGCAGAAGGAGCAGGATATTCTTCTCGTCCTCCTCCATGGGCTAAAGACGTTCGTGTCAGTTGTTCCTCTTAATGGTGAAAGTAATTTGGAACAATACCAGAAACTGATAATTGCATATTTGTGAGTCTTTAAAGATTTGTCTAATGAGCAAAGTTTGCTAAATAAAATTGACTGCTTTTTATGGACATTGTTGTAATGTTGATTCATTTTAAAATTTTAAAGATAAAGATTAGCATTATTTGTCACATACACATAACATTGAAACATTCATGAAGTGCATTGTTTGACAGAGGAACCCCATGTATTCACAGAGAGAGCATACAAACTCCTTACAGTGTCACTTCAATTGGATGTTATAAGGCAGCAGCACATCAATGACATTTGGAGACAAAGTTATTATTGACCTGTTTACTGAACTATCGAAGAGAATCAGCCTTATCCTTGATATTTGTAGAACAAAGAACTTCTATCAATATGCCCACACAACAAAATTCTACCCCCTGAGCAGGAAGGCACAGAGTCGACTGTACTTCCTTAGAAGGTTGGCGTCATTCAATGTTTGTAGTGAGATGCTGAAGATGTTCTATAGGTCAGTTGTGGAGAGCGCCCTCTTCTTTGTGGTGGCGTGTTGGGGAGGCAGCATTAAGAAGAGGGATGCCTCACGTCTTAATAAGCTGGTAAGGAAGGCGGGCTCTGTCGTGGGCACAGAACTGGAGAGTATGACATCGGTAGCAGAGCGAAGGGCGCTGAGTAGGTTACGGTCAATCATGGAAAACCCTGAACATCCTCTGCATAGCACCATCCAGAGACAGAGAAGCAGCTTCAGTGGCAGGTTGCTATCAATGCAATGCTCCTCAGACAGGATGAAGAGATCATTACTCCCCAATGCCATTCGGCTTTACAATTCAACCGCCGGGGTAAGATATGTTAAAGTGCCGGGGTTAGGACTGAGCTTAAGTTACCATTCAATGTATTTTAGTAAACTATTTAAGAACTTTTTAAAAGCTATTTATTAATGCTTTTTGAGAGGGTGATTTTAGATGCCTATCATATTTATACTGAGTTAAGTATTGTTTGTAATTAGTTTTGCTACAATAAGTGTATGGGACATTGGAAAAAATGTTGAATTTCCCCATGGGGATGAATAAAGTATCTATCTATCTATCTATCTATCTATCTATCTATCTAAAATCTTTGTAACTACCTCTTCTCATTAAGGGCAGACATCAGTGATGAAATTCACCATTCCCTCCAGTGCACTGGCACAGATTTTGGGTTGTTGATGAAAAAGATATTTGAAGAACAAGACTTTAAACCCACCACCACGCTCATGGTCCACTGGATAATAATGATCCCTGTCCTCTTGCATGCTTCTGAGCATGGGAGTACCTACAGTAATTTCCTCGCAGCTTTTGAGTGGAATCATCAACTTATTGTCTGCACCATCCTCCAAATTCATGGGTAAGATGAGCCAAACATTGTTAGTATCCTCTCCCAGACCAACATCTCTAGCACTGAGCTTCCAATTTCACTCATCCACCTCTTCTGAAGGGACTGCAACATTCATGTGCCTGTCTCCAAATTTCTGATACAAAGATCCTATTTCAAGCTTCATTAAGGCAAGTGACTTTTACAAGATCAGAGAAAATGATTTGAGTGTAGCAATGTGCTACACACAGCGCTGAAATAACGACACACAGTCGGTAAGTCATTTCGAGACTAGTTTATTCAAAATTCGTGGCGCTGGCATTTAATCCCTAGCGCCCGCCCTCTCCGGGCGGAAATGACGTCAGAGGTGCATTACCAAAGTCTCCCTCCACGCGCTGGCTATTTGTGAGCCGGTTCGCCTGCGCAGAAAGTGGTTTGCCACATAACCCCCCGCCCCCAGAACCAGCGATACACCCCCCCACCAATGTACACAGTCTGGATCAGCCTCTGTTTGGGAGGTCTGCCTCTGCGCCGCGGTGCCTGAACCTCGACCAGCTGCGCCAAGTCCACATGGGCTGGTTTGAGTCGGTCCACCGTGAAAACCTCCTCTTTCCCACCAATGTCCAGAACATACGTGGACCTGTTGTTGTTGATCACCTTGAACGGCCTCTCGTACGGCCGCTGTAGCGGTGCCCGGTGTCTGCCCCTTCATACAAACACAAACTTACAGTTCTGCAGGTCTTTGGGTACATGGGTCAGGGTCCGTCCGTGCTGTGAAGTCAGTACGGGGGCCAGGTTGCCGAGCCTCTCGCGTAGTCTGTCCAGGACTGCTGCGGGTTCTTCCTCTTGCCCCCTTGGGGCTGGTATGAACTCTCCCGGGACAGCCAGGGGTGCGCCATACACCAACTTGGCCGACGAGGCGTGCAGATCCTCTTTGGGCGCTGTGCAAATTCCAAGCAGGACCCAGGGAGGCACATCCACCCAGTTAGGTCCTCTCAGGTGGGCCATGAGATCCGACTTCAAGTGATGGTGGAAGCGTTCCACTAGTCCGTTCGACTGTGGGTGGTAGGCCTTGTGCAGGAAGGCACAGAGTCGACTGTACTTCCTTAGAAGGTTGGCGTCATTCAATGTCTGTAGTGAGATGCTGAAGATGTTCTATAGGTCAGTTGTGGAGAGCGCCCTCTTCTTTGTGGTGGCGTGTTGGGGAGGAAGCATTAAGAAGAGGGACGCCTCATGTCTTAATAAGCTGGTAAGGAAGGCGGGCTCTGTCGTGGGCAAAGTGCTGGAGAGTTTAACATCGGTAGCTGAGCGAAGGGCGCTGAGTAGGCTACGGTCAATTATGGAAAACTCTGAACATCCTCTACATAGCACCATCCAGAGACAGAGAAGCAGTTTCAGCGACAGGTTACTATCGATGCAATGCTCCTCAGACAGGATGAAGAGGTCAATACTCCCCAATGCCATTAGGCTTTACAATTCAACCGCCAGGACTTAAGAACTTTTTAAAAGCTATTATGAATGCTTTTTGAGATAGTGATTTAGATGCATATCATATTTTTTACTGAGTTAAGTATTGTATGTAATTAGTTTTGCTACAACAAGTGTATGGGACATTGGAAAAAAAAGTTGAATTTCCCCATGGGGATGAATAAAGTATCTATCTATCTATCTATCTATCTATCTATCTATCTATCTATCTATCTATCTATCTATCTATCTATCTATCTATCTAGTGTGGTGTAGCTGCGTTCCTAACAGGCTGGCCACAGCTGACCACAGGCTGGAGGTGAACTGGGCGCCTCTGTCGGAGGTAATGTGGGCCGGTACCCCGAAGCATGCTACCCAGGTTGCAATCAGTGCTCGGGCGCAGGAATCGACAGATGTGTCGGTGAGCGGGACCACCTCTGGCCTCCTCGTGAACCGGTCTACCATAGTTAGGAGGTACCGCGCTCCTCAGGACACTGGTAGAGGGCCCACGATATACACATGAATGTGGTCGAACCTCCGGTGGGTGGGTTCGAACGGCTGCGGTGGGGCTTTAGTGTGCTGCTGCACCTTGGCTGTTTGGCACTGTGCGCACGTTCTGGCCCATTCACTGACCTGCTTGCGAAGTCCGTGTCACGCGAACTTGCTGGAGACCAGCCGGACAGTTGTCCTGATAGATGGGTGTGCCAAACCATGTATGGAGTCGAAAACTCACCGCCTCCAGGCTGCCGGGACGATGGGGCAAGGTTGGCCAGTAGCCATGTCGCACAGGAGGGTCCTCTCACCTGGGCCTACGAGAAAGTCCTGCAGCTGCAAACCCAAGACTGCGGTCCTGTAGCAAGGCATCTCGTCATCTGCCTGCTGCGCCTCCGCCAGTGCTGCATAGTCCACCCCCAGGGATGGCCTGGACAGCTGGTCTGGAGAGTGCGTCCGCCACGACGTCGTCCTTTCCCGAGACATGCTGGATGTCTGTTGTGTACTTGGAGATGTAGGACAGATGTCGCTGCTGTTGAGCTGACCAGGGATCGGACACCTTCGTGAACGCGAAGGTCAACGGTTTGTGGTCCGTGAACGCGGTGAACGGCCTGCCTTCTAAGAAGTACCTGAAAAGCTGGATTGCCAGATACAGTGCCAACAGCTCCCGGTCGAAAGCACTGTACTTGAGTTCGGGTGGTCGTAGGTGCTTGCTGAAGAACGCCAAGGGTTGCCAGCGTCCCTCGATGAGCTGCTCCAGCACCCCACCGACTGCTGTGTCGGATGCATCCACCGTGAGTGCGGTCGGAATGTCTGTCTGGGGTGCACCAGTATCGCGGCATCTGCCAAGGCTTCCTTGGCTTTAACAAAAGCGGCCGCGGCCTCCTCGTCCCAAGTAATGTTCTTGCCTTTACCCGACATCAGGGTGTACAAGTTTTCCATTTTTCTGGAACAATGCCAGAATCAATTGATTCTTGAAAGATCATTACTAGTACTTCCATAATTTTTTCAGTAATTTCTTTCAAAACTCTGTGTGAAGTCCATATGGTCCAGGTGATTTATTGAGAGTCTTGTGATGAGTGTATAATTCAAGCAAGAAGAATGGATTTCTCTTAATTAATCAACATTGGCCCCATCTAGTGTCTCCTTCCCCATAGAACATAGAATAGTACAGCACAGTACAGGCCCTTTGGCCCACAATGTTGTGCCGATACTTAAACCCTGCTTCCCATAAACCCCCCACCTTAAATTCCTCCATATACCTGTCTAGTGGTCTCTTAAATTTCACTAGTGTCCTCCAATCCAAATATACTCGCTCCACCACAACCCTCTGCCTTCTGCAGGCAAGCCAATTCTGAATCCACCTGGCCAAACTTCCCTGGATTCCATGCCTTCTGACTTTCTGAATAAGCCTACCGTGTGGTACCTTGTCAAATGCCTTACTAAAATCCATGTGGATCACATCCACTGCACTACCCTCATCTATATGCCTGGTCACCTCAAAGAACTCTATCAGGCTTGTTAGGCACAATCTGCCCTTCACAAAGCCATGCTGACTGTCCCTGATCAGACCATGATTCTCTAAATGCCCATAGATCCTACCTCTAAGAATCTTTTCCACCAGCTTTTCCACCACAGACGTAAAGGCTCACTGGTCTATAATTACCCAGACTACCTTACTATCTTTTTTGAACAAGGGGACAACATTCACCTCCCTCCAATCCTCTGGTACTATTCCCATGGACAACGAGGACATAAAGATCCTAGCCAGAGGCTCAGTAATCTCTTTCCTCGCCTCGTGGGGAATATTCTGTCAGACCCCAGGGACTTATCCGTCCTAATGTATTTTAACAACTCCAACACCTCCTCTCCCTAAATATCAACATGCTGTAGAACATCAACCTCACTCATATTGTCCTCACCATCATCAAGTTCCCTCTCATTGGTGAATACCGAAGAGAAGTATTCATTGAGGACCTCGCTCACTTCCACAGCCTCCAGGCACATCTTCCCACTTTTATCTCTAATCGGTTCTACCTTCATTCCTGTCATCCTTTTGTTCTTCACGTAATTGAAGAATGCCTTCGGGTTTTCCTTTACCCTACTTGCCAAGGCCTTCTCATGCCTCCTTCTTGCTCTCCTCAGCCCCTTCTTAAGCTCCTTTCTTGCTACCCTATACTCCTCAATAGACCCATCTGATTCTTGCTTCCTAAACCTCATGTATGCTACCTTCTTCCGCTTGACTAGATTTTCCACCTCACTTGTCACCCATGGTTCCTTCACCCTACTATTCTTTGTCTTTCTCACCGGGACAAATTTATCCCTAACATCCTGCAAGAGATCCCTAAACATCGACCACATGTCCATAGTACATTTCCCTGCAAAAACGTCATCCCAATTCACACCCGCAAGTTCTAGCCTTATAGCCTCATAATTTGCCCTTCCCCAATTAAAATTTTCCTGTCCTCTCTGATTCTATCCTTTTCCATGATAATGCTAAAGGCCAGGGAGCGGTGGTCACTGTCCCCCAGATGCTCACCCACTGAGAGATCTGTGACC
Source organism: Hemitrygon akajei (assembly GCF_048418815.1). Taxonomy (NCBI): domain Eukaryota; kingdom Metazoa; phylum Chordata; class Chondrichthyes; order Myliobatiformes; family Dasyatidae; genus Hemitrygon; species Hemitrygon akajei. The sequence continues at coordinate 136,282,019 of NC_133131.1, read as the reverse complement.
TGACTCGGTTTGTTACCTAATACTAGATCTAGTATGGCATTCCCCCTAGTCGGCCCATCAACATTCTGTGACAGGAATCTGTCCTGGACACACTTAACAAACTCTGCCCCATCTAAACCATTGGAACTAATCAGGTGCCAATCAATATTAGGGAAGTTAAAGTCACCCATGATAACAACCCTGTTATTTTTGCACCTTTCCAAAATCTGCCTCCCAATCTGCTCCTCGGTATCCCTGCTGCTACCAGGTGGCCTATAGAATACCCCCAATAGAGTAACTGCTCCCTTACTGTTCCTGACTTCCACCCATACTGACTCAAAAGAGGATCCTGCTACATTACCCACCCTTTCTGTAGCTGTAATTGTATCCCTGACCAGTAATGCCACCCCTCCTCCCCTTTTCCCCCTCTCTATCCCGTTTAAAACACTGAAATCCAGGAATATTGAGAATCCACTCCTGCCGTGGTGCCAGCTAAGTCTCTGTAATGGCCACTACAAGCTCTCAGTTCATCACCTTTGTTCCTGATGCTTCTTGCATTGAAGTACACACACTTTAGCCCTTCTACCTTACTACCTTTACACCCTTTATATCATGTAGCAGGGTTTACAGTTTTTACAGTAGTCAAAACAGGAATGGAATTTTGCTTGTTTCTGAATGTGCAAGGATTTGAAGACATATTATCAACACTTTAACATGGTACATCATTAATTTGCTTCTGAAGTTCCCACTTTAGTAATTTAAAATTTGCTATGACCCAAACATAGGACTAAGGGTGACATCATTGTGTTAATTCCCCAGTTTCATTATTGTTATGGAGAAACATGTACCTTTTGAATCATAGTTTAGAAGAGCACAGAAATGAGCTTTCTACCTCACCTCATCCATATTGACCATTGTACCCATCTAAACTAGTGCTACTTACAAGGATTAGGTCTATATCTTTCTGTGCTGTGACAATTCAAATATCTATCTGGATGCTTTTTTCAGTGTTGTGAGTGTGGCTGTCTCTACCATTGTTAGTTTTGTAACTTAAGAACATAAACTAATTCAAAGGACACCACGGAGTCCAAAATATGGGTCTAACATCAAGTTTACTTAAGCACAGCGCACACATATCACATGCTGACATATGGAATTCACATATTTATAGATATAATCAGTAATGAATTATTTAAATAAATAAGAATGCTTCTTTAAACTATATATATATATATACACACACACCCAAAATTATTGAAATATTGTAGAAAATTCTGAAAATAAAGGGTTAAAAATTCTGAGTTGTTAACATCCTGCACCTTCCTTTAATTAGGAGGACAAGAGGAGACATGATAGAGGTGTACAAGATATTAAGAGGAATAGACAGAGTGGACAGCCAGCGCCTCTTCCCCAGGGCACCACTGCTCAGTACAAGAGGACATGGCTTTAAGGTAAGGGGTGGGAAGTTCAACGGGTATATTAGAGGAGGGTTTTTTTACTCAGAGAGCGGCCAGTGTGTGAAATGCACTGCCTGAGTCAGTGGTGGAGGCAGATACACTAGTGAAGTTTAGGAGACTACTAGACAGGTATATGGAGAAATTTAATGTGGGGGGTTATATGGGAGGCAGGGTTTGAGGGTCAGCACAACATTGTGGGCCGAAGGGCCTGTAATGTGCTGTACTATTCTATGTTCTATGTTCTATGTTAACATGCCCAGAGCTGGCCTTAGTGCATAACACAGCTCCATTATCAAAATGGAGACGATGAAGGTTATAAATTGTAGGGAGGACCCAGTGGGCTGTCAAGTTCTTGTCTGTTAAAAAAGCATGTCTGGTTTTCCCTCACCTGTCTGATACTAACATATAAAACAAATTATACTTTTGTACCTTAATGACTTACTGGATCTAAGGATTTAATAAATACAGACTCACCATTCAGCCTGGGTTCTCAGCATGCTTGGAATTATCTATCTTAGTTTCAAGGATGTTCTAACAAACTATCTCCGTGTGTTGTGGACAGAAAAGAGACTGTCTCTGGCATTTTCATGGGAATTGATAAGATGCATAGGATTGACTTTTCTTCAACTTTGATGTAATTGACTTTCTGTTATGCATGTATTAAAAAGGTTGTAACTATTTTTAGTTTGTAACTAAAAGGTTGTAACTATCTCCTGATGAAGGGTTTCAGCCCGAAACGTCGTTATTACCTCCTCCCATAAATGCTGTCTGGCCTGCTGAGTTCTGTCAGCATTTCGTGTTTTTTTTGTAACTGTTTTTCCTTGGAAGACGATCGCACCATTGACGAGTCATTCTTCCCTTATTCATGAATTAAGGTATCCTCTAGTCACTTCGAAGTCCGTCCAATTTATTAGTGACTAACTTTAATTGAATTTTCTTAGTAAATTAATTTCCCTAACAAATATTAAATACACAACACCATTTCCTTTGGCAGTTCATTCTGTATGAAAAAAGCTTACTTCGTAAACATCTCTAAATCACTTCTCCCTGAAACCTATGTAAGTTCATTTGGTTTACACACCAGTGCCATGGGCAAAAAGAATCTTACTATCTACCCTAGCAATGTTTCTCATAGTCTCTGTCAGGTCACATGTCAGCAATCTTTGCTCCGGGAAAAAGAAGGCCAGCACATACATCTCTGCTTCTATCTAAAACCCTCTAATCCAGACAACGGTGTAAAAGGTGAAATGGTAATCTGTTCCTAATTGTCATTGTTGCTATATTTCTGTTGTGATGATACACATTTCTCTAAATAGCAAAAATAGATTAATGAGAATTTATTAATCCATTAATTTCTCGGTATCCCAGAACTTAATTATAATTTGTGAAGGTAGAGCAGTAGATGTAGTGTATATGGATTTCAGCAAGGCATTTGATAAGGTTCCCCATGCAAGGCTTATTGAGGAAGTAAGGAGGGATGGGATCCAAGGGGACATTGCTCTGTGGATCCAGAATTGGCTTGCCCACAGAAGTGGTTGTAGATGGGTCATATTCTGCATAGAGGTTGATGACCAGTGGAGTGCCTCAGGGATCTGTTCTGGGACCCCTTCTCTTTGTAATTTTTATAAATGACCTGGATGAGGAAGTGGAGGGATGGGTTAGTAAATTTGCTGATGACACAAAGGGTGGGGGTGTTGTGGATAGAGTGGAGGGCTGTCAGAGTTTACAGCAGGACATTGATGCAAAACTGGGTTGAGAGGTGGCAGATGGAGTTCAACCCAAATAAGTGTGAGGTGCTTTATTTTGGTAGGTCAAATATGATGGCAGAATATAGTATTAACGGTAAGACTCTTGGGAGTGTGGAAGAGGGATCTTGGGGTCCGAGTCCATAGGACACTCAAAGCTGCTGCGCAAGTTGACTCTGTGGTTAAGAAGGCATACGGTGCATTGACCCTAATCAACCATGGGATTGAGTTTAGGAGCCGAGAGGTAATGTTACAGCTATATAGGATCCTGGTCAGACCCCACTTGGAGTACTGTGCTCAGTTCTGGTCACCTCAGTACAGGAAAATATAGAAACTATAGAAAGGGTGCAGAAGAGATTTACAAGGATGCTGCCTGGATTGGCGAGCATGCCTTATGAGGATAGGTTGAGTGAACTTAGCCTTTTCTCTATGGACCAACATAGGATGAGAGATGACCTGATAGAGATGCATAAGGTGATGAGAGGCATTGATCGTGTGGATTGTCAGAGGCTTGTCCCCAGGACTGAACTGGCTAACACAAGAGGACACAGTTTTAAGTTGCTTGGAAGTAGGTACAGAGGAGATGTCGGGGTAAGATTTTTACACAGAGAGTACGTGGAATGGACTGCCGGTAATGGTGGTGGAGGTGGATACCATAGGGTCTTTCTGGAGCTCCTGGACAGGTACATGGAGCTTAGAAAAATAGAGGGCTCTGGGTAACCCGAGGTAATTTCTGAAGTAAGTACATGTTTGGCACAGCATTGTGGGCCGAGGGGCCTGTATTGTGCTGTAGGTTTTCTATGTTTCTATGTTCATTATATGTTGTGATATATTCCGGAGACAAGCAGAATCTGAAAAATCAGCCGGCATTCTCACTGCCACTTAACAAAAGTGTATATGAAACTGTTTTAAGAATACGGTTCACAAATCAGATTGGATTGAGAATTAAAACTATTTTTTCCCCTTTGTGTTTAGAGCAAAGGAAAATGGGGAACAGTCTGAAGGATTATTTCAATAGCATTGCACTTGATATCTATAATTTGTGATTCAGTGCTTGCCAATTCTGGCTGTTTCCTTTAGAGTATCTGGCAGGTGACCCGGTGAATTATTTGGCATAATTATATAATGGGGAATAATGCAGGCCTGAGCTGTTCCAACAATTGCTTCTGTTCGTGATGATAAAATCCTTTTGGGTTTTGTCATGTGTAATATGCATTTTTTAAAATATCTTACCCTCTAACCCCCAGCTGCTTTTCTTTAGTTTTGCTGATAAGTTGCTTGTTGGCTTCCACACTGAATATAGAGGGGTTTGATGTTTCTGCCATCTTGTTCTCATTCGCTTGTAAATATTGAATAATAATTTGGTAGCTCTTCTAATCTTATCATGTCACTCCTTGGTGCCCAGAACATCCCACGACCAACCCTGCCTTTTCTGACCCCAGTTTGAAAACTGAAGTACTGTAAAACACATCACTAACACATGGGAGAAATAGCTTTCAGTATTATAATATAAATTAATGGAAGTAAATGAAATTTGTAAACTTCCCTTAAGCTGTTCGCAAATAAAATCTAAAGATTTAAGTTACCTCAGCATAAGCAAGTGATATTTATGCTAAAGTTTAACATATTTTCTTTGGCCAGAACAGGTTCAGATGCCCTTACTGTGGAACTTCTCCCTCAATGTCGCAAAAGCAAAGGAGCTGGTTGTGGTTTATAGGAGGAATGGAGACAGGCTAGCCCCCTTTGACATCAATGGATCTGGGGTTGAGAGGATAAACAGCTTCAAGTTCCTTGGCATCCACATCACTGAGGACCTCACGTGGTCTGTACGCACAAGCTGTGTGGTGAAAAAGGCACAACAGCGCCTCGTTCACCTCAGACTGCTGAGCAAGTTTGGTGTCGGCCCCCAGATCCTAAGAACTTTCTGTAGGGGCACAACTGAGAGCGTCCTGACTGGCTACATCACTGCCTGGTGTGGGAACTGTACCTCCCTTAATCACAGGACTCTGCAGAGAGTGGTGCAGACAGCCTAGCACATCTGTAGTTGTGAACTTCCCATGATTCAGGACATTTACAAGGACAGGTGCGTAAAAAGGGCCCATAGGATCATTGGGGACCCAAGCCAGTCCAACCACAATCTATTTCAGCTGCTACCATCCAGGAAGCGGTACCGCAGCATAAAACCCAGGACCACCAAGCTCCGGGACAACTTCTTCCACCAGGCCATCAGACTGATTAACTGATGCTAATTTGAGTGTACTCTATATTACATAAACTGTTCTATTTATTCTAAATTATTATAAATTACTCCTCATGTATGTCTAGGTGTAAGAAATAGTCAATTCAATTATGATTGAGGCCCTTAGAAATGTGAAGAGACTCACACAATGTGGACATGGAGAGGATCTTTTCTTGTACAGCCAGATCCAGAATCAAGGGTTACTCTTTAAAAATTAGGGGTATCCATTTAAGGCTTAAATGAAAAATATCTTTCCCACAGAAGGGCAGTCAAAGCAGAATTTTGGATTATTTTAAGGAACAGGTAGAAACGTTCTTGATAAGCTTGTGAAACATAATGACAGATGCACTAGAAAACAGAGTTGAGCCAGTAAGATCAGCCATTTGCTAAAGTACAGCAGAGCAGGCAAGCATAAGAAGCCAAGTAGTAACTGTGCTCCGAAGTGATATATTTGTACCTTATTCAGATATCATGTTGGTTTACATTTTTTTTTGCTAAACATTGTTCTGATTTTTAATTGTTTCTAAACAATATTTTGTCACAATAATAGTGGTCACAGCAGCTATGAATTCAATAGCATGGTTTCCTAAATTTAAAATATATATCAACAGAAGGTTTCGACCACAAATACTACAATATGTCATTTATAAACAGCTGTGGAAAGGAAACGGTTGTGATTAAATTATCTCTTGACAACAGCAGCAGTTACCCTGGACGGTAAATCACTAATGGTGTGAGCAGACAAGCAAAGTAAGACAGTGCCAAAAGAGACTCATTGTAAAACCACAAGACATAGGTGCCAAATTATCCTGTCGAGCCTGCACCGGCATTCCATCATGGTTGATTTATTTTTCCTCTCAATCCCACACTCTTGCCTTCTCCCTGTAACCTCTGAAGCCCTTACTAATGTAGATCCTGAGGTTCTTTTCAAATACATTGTGTAGTTTTGACTGTAATGTACTTTCAAAAGTTAGTCGTTCTTGTACTTGAAATTTTTTCCTATAGAGTATTTTCATAATGCTGTATGCATAATATAACAACTCTATTTTTACTACCTGAACTATAAATAAAATACCATACTTCTAGCAAGTTCTGATACAGGGTCTTGATCTACAACTGGAATCTTGACTTACACCTTTTGCTTCCGCAGAGGCTGCTTGACCTACTGAATTCATCCACTATTCTGAAGTTTTGCTCCAGGTTCCAATCTTTCTTCTCTTCTCTCTAAACCATTTCCCCTCTGGCAACTCGCATAGATGGAAAAGGTCTCATTGTGCTAGTCAATAAAAAAAGTAGGCTGCTTTCCTGCAGATACAGCCAACACTGTATATGGCATTTGTTTATCTTGTACTGAGCAAGATTTGCAGGACAATAAAATAGAAAATGTTGGATGTACTGTAGATTTGTGAACCTTTAAACGTACATTTGTGTTTCAGATGTAGTGTTTGTGGTGAATTGGAAGGGAATTGAACAAAACAAAGCCAAATAAAACAGAAAGTGCTGGAAACGCTGGTGAGATGACAATTGTGTAGACAATAAAAATTACAGGGTAATTTTCCTCCATCAGAGCTGGGAAAAAGTTAGCAATGTGGCCCAAATAAGACCATAAGTCATAGAAGCAGAATTAGGCTATTCGACCCGTTGAGTCTTCTCTGCCATTCCATGATGGCTGATTTATTATCCCTCTCAAACTCATTTTCCTGCCTTTTCTCCATAACATTTGATGCCCTACCTTATTAAGAACCTAGTAACCTCCGCTTTAAATGTATCCAGTGACTTGGCATCCACAGCTGCCTGTGGCAATGAATTCCACAGATTCACCACCCTCTGCCTAAAGAAGTTCCTCTTCATGTCTGTTCTAAATGGGTGTCCCTCCATTCTGATGCTGTGCCCTCTGGTTCTAGGCTATAGGAAACTTCTTCTCCACATCCACTCTATCTAGGCCTTTCAATATTTGATAGGTTTCAATGAGATCTGCCCCCGGCCATTCTTCTAAACTCCAGCGAATATAGTTCCAAGGCTGTTAAGCATTCCTCATATGTTAACTGTTTCATTGCCAGAATCATTTTCTGGAATTTCATCTGCGCCTTATGCAATGCCAGCACATCTTTTCTTAGATAAAAGGCCCAGAAGTATTCAAAGTGTTCCAAGTGTGGTCTGACCAATGCCTTATAAAGCCTCTGCAATACATAGTTGGTCTTATATTCCAGTCCTCTTGAAATGAATACCAACATTGCATTTGCCTTCCTCACCACCGACTCAACCTGCAAGTTAACCTTCAGCGAAACTGGCACAAGGACTCCCAAGTCCCTTTGCCCCTATGAATTTTCAATTTTCTCCCTGTTTAGAAAATAGTATACACCTTTATTCCTTCTACCAAAATGCATCACCATACACTTCCCTAAACTATATTCCATCTGCCACTTCTTTGCCCATTCACCTAATCTGTTTAAGTCCTTCTGCGGACTTTCTGCTTTTGAAACACTACATGTCCCTCCATCAATCTTTGTATCGTTTGCAAACTTGGCCACAAAGCCATCAATTCTGTCATACAAATCATTAACACATAATGTGAAAAGAAGCAGTCTCAACCCTGACCCCTGTGGATCACCAGCAGCCATCTAGAAAAGTCCTTTTGCCAATTAACCATTCTCCTATCTATGATAGTATCTTTCCTGTAATACCATGGGTTCTTATCTTGTTAAGCAGCTTCATGCGCAGCACCTTGTCAAAGGGCTTCTGAAAATAAAAGTAAAAACATCCACTGACTCTCCTTTCTCAAAATGCCTATTATACCCTCAAGAAATTTCAACAGATTTGTCAGGCAAGATTTCACGTTAAGGAAACCATTTGTCTTTGGCCTATTTTATCATGTGCCTCCAAATACCCCAAAACCTCGTCCTTAATAATGAACTTCAAAATTTTCCAACCATTGAGTTCAGGCTAAGTGATCTATAATTTCATTTTTTCTGCCTCCCTCCCTTCTTAAATTGTGGAGTGACATTTACAATATTCCAGTCCTCCGGAACCACTCCAGAATCTAGTGATTCTTGAAAGATCGTTACCAATGCCTCAATAATCCAAACAACTACTTCTTTCAGAACCCTGGGGTGTAATCGATCTGGTCCAAGTGGTCTATCTACCTTCAGACCTTTCAGCTTCAAGCACCTTCTCCTTAGTAATAACAATTACATTCACTTATGCTCTGTGACACTCTCAAAATTCTGGAATACTTCTAGTATTTTCTACATTGAAGACTGACACAAAATACTTATTAAGTTTATCTTCCATATTAGGGAATCTATAAATAATGTAATATATAAATATTAAGGAAGACCCTTTTTTATAGGCTTACTGTATTTGTGTGTTTCAAAGCTGAAATTTATTGCCAAACCCTAAATGCTGTTGAGAAGGTAGTGGGCCAACTTCTATAATGCTGTTGGTAGGGAGATCCAGTAGTTAAGGTCAGTGTAAAAGATGGAATGGATATTTATTTCCTTGTCAGGATTGCCTGTTTTGTAGAGAGAGATTTAAGGGAGCTGGCATTCCCACCTGTCTACTGTTTCTGGTTGGTAGAATATAAGAACACAGAAGAAAATGGGAGCAGGAATAGGACATCAGTCTATTTCAAGCTTGTCCAGCCACTCAATACAATCCTCTGTGCAGATTCCCATAGCCCTTCAATTTCTGAAGCATCAGGGGATATCTACCACTACTTTAAATACTTACTCTAATTTTCTGTGGCAGAGAGTTCCAGAGATTCACCACTCTCTGTGAGAAGAAATTTTGATATATCCTGTTTTATCTATCTATCTACCTATTGAGATTCAGGGTGAAGTAGGCCCTATCGGCCCTTTGAGCCACACCATCCAGCAATCTGCCAGTTTAATCCTACCCTAATCATGGGACAATTTACAATAACCAATTATCCTACCAACTGCAATGCTTTTCGGATTGTGGAAATAAACCATAAGACCATAAAGATGTAGGAGCACAATTAGGACATTTAGCCCATCAAATCTGTACCACCGTTTCATCATGGTTGATCCGTCCTTCCTCTCATCCCCACCCTTCTGCCTTCTCCCCCTGTCAGTTCATGCCCCGACCAATCAAGAGTCTACCAATCTCTTTCTTAAATATACATATAGACTTGGTCTCTACAGCGGCTGGTGGCAAAGAATTCCACAGATTCACTACCTTCTGACTAACAAAATTCCTCCTTATCTCCGTTCTAAAAGAACTCCCCTCTATTCTGAGGCTGTGTCCTCTAACTCTAGACACATAATTCTATTTGCATAGTAAATATCACCTCCATATCCACCTTATCAAGCCCTTTCACTATTCAATAGGTTTCAATGAAGTCACCACTCAGTCTTCTGAATTCTAGTGAATATAGGCCCAAAGCCATCAAATGTTCTTCCTATGACAAGCCATTCAATCCTAGAATAATTTTCGTGAACCTCTTTTGAACCTTCTCGAATTTAGCACATCCTTTCTGAGATAAAGGGTACCAAACCTGCTCACAATACTCCAAGTGAGACCTCACCAGTGTTTGATAAAGTTTCAACATTACATCGTTGCTTTTATTTTCTAGTCCTCTTGAAATGAATACCAACATTGCATTTGCCTTCCTCACGACAGACTCAAGCTGCAAGTTAACCTTTAGGAAAGCCTGCATAAGGACTCCCAAGTCCCTTTGCACCTCAGTTTTTTTGTATTTTCTCTCCATTTAGAAAACAGTCAACCCTTTCAGTTTTTTTTAACTAAAGTGGATAACCATACACTTTCCAACACTGTATTCCATCTGCCACTTCTTTGCCCATTCTCCTCATCTGGTTAAGTCCTTCTGTAGTCTCTCTACTTCCTCAAAACTACCTGCCCCTCCACCTATCTTTATATTGTCTGCAAACATTTCAACAAAGCCATCATCCAAAAGATTGAAAAATAATGTAAAATAATTGGTCCCAACACATTTTCTCTTGAGAAAACCATGCTGACTATGGCCTATTTTACCATGAGCCTCCAAGTACCCTGAAACTACATCCTTAACAATCAACTCCAACATCTTCCCAACTGCTGAGATCAGAATAACTGGCCTATAGTTTCCTTTCTTCTGCCTCTCTCCCTTCGTGAAGAGTGGAGTGACATTTGCAATTTTCCAGTCTTCTGGTACCATTCCAGAATCTAGTGATTCTTGAAAGATCATTATTAATGCCTCCATGATCTCTTCAGCCACCTCTTTCAGAACCCTGGGGTGTACACCATCTGGTCCAGGTGACTTATCTACCTTCAGACCTTCTAGATTCCCAAGAAGCTTCTCTCTAGTTACGGTAACTTCTCATACTTCATGCCCCCTGTCACCTGGAAATTCCACCATACTGCTAGTATCTTCCATAATGAAGACTGATGCAAAATACTTATTCAGTTTGCCCGCCATTTTTCTTTGTCCTCTATTACTACCAAAAGTAAGCTAACTTACTTTTGAATTCCATTTTTACCTTCTTAATTACTTTTTTAGGTGCCTTCTGTTGATATTTGAAAGCTTTCACTGATTTTTGTTCTATTATATGCCTTCTCTTTGGCTTTCATGTTAGCTTTGACTAGTCTTGTTAGCCCTGCTTGTGTCCTCTTTCCTTTAGAATACATTTTCCTCTTTGGGATGTATATATCCTGTGCCTTCCGAATTGCTTTGAGAAATTCAAGCCATTGCTGCTCTGCCAACATCCCTGCCAGTGTTCTTTTCCAGTCAATCCTGGCAAACTCCTCTCTCATGCCTCTGTAATTCCCTTTACTCCCCTGTAATACTGATACATCTCACTTTTGCTTCTCCTTCTCAAATTTCAGACTGAATTTGATCATATTATGATCTCTTGCCCCTGAGTTCTTTTACCTTAAAGTCTCTAATCACTTCTGGTTCATTGCACAACACCCAGTCCAGAATAGTTGATTCCTTAGTGGGCTCAACCATGAGCTGCTCTAAAAAGCCATCTCGTAGGCACTCTAGAAAATTCCTCCTCCTGGAATCCAGCACCAACCTGATTTCCCTGATCTATCTGTATATTGAAATCCCTCATGACTGTTGTAACATTGTTCTTTTGGCATGCATTTTCTACCTCCCCTTATAATCTGTAGGCTGCATCTTTACTACTGTTTGGGGGTCTGTTTACAGCTCCCTTCAGAGTCTTTTAACCCTTGCTGTTCCTTAGCTCTATCCACAATGATTCAACACTATCCGACCCTATGTCACCTCTTTCTAATGTCACCTTCTGTCTGTTCCCCTAATAAATCCCCTATCACCTCAGTGTGCATCTTCTCTCCCCTTTCTTTTGGAATCTCAGAGGCAGATGGTGCCAGGGACCCGACCACTGTGACTCTCCTCTGTTAGGCCATTCCCCACTGTCAGCATCCAAAGTCATACACCTGTTGTTGAGGGGGATGGTCACAGGAATACTCTGCATTGGTTCCTTAACCCCTTTCCCCTTCCAGTTTCCTGTGTCCTGCACCTTGGGTGTAACTACCTCTCTATACATCCTATTCATCCCTTCAGCCTCCCAAATGATCTGGAGTTCATCCAGTTCCAGCTCCAACTCCTTTATGCAATTTTTTAGAAGCTGCAGCTGGATGCACTTTTTGCAGTTGTAGTCGTCAGGGTCACTGGAGGTCTCCCGGCCTTCAGAGGAGCATTTCACTAACCTGCCTATCATCCCTACCTGGGCACTAACTGGAGCTTTTTTTGCCCATTGTTTTTTCTGAGTGAAGCCTCTCTTCTCTGAAGCCTCAAAGAGCTAAATCCTTAAGATCACCACTTTGACTCTGTCTACTCTGACGACGGCCGCTGCACTTGCCACCAACTTCCTTTAATTTGCTCTTAAAAATCAATCCCTGATGTCGACTGGTTGTTGGTCAAAGCTCCCTACTACACTGCTGCGACCTGCTCCAGTTGTCTTTCATCCTCAGGCAGTGGAGCCGATTGAAGTCCCCTCCTCTCCAAACTTCCGATGTCCGGATTGGCCGCTGGTCAAAACTCTGTGAAGCTCTCTGCAGCATCTGGAGGAAACTCACAAGGAGAACGTGCAAACACTTTACAGACAGCAGCAGGAATTGAACCCGGGTTGCCTGTACTGTAAAGTGTTGAGCTATCCACTATGCTACCGTGCCACTATTGTTTAAATATGACCAGCTCCTTATCTTGACATGATGTCCCCTTGTATCAGACTGCCCTGCTGATGAAAACATCTAAACATGTATCATGTGATGCCCCCCTAGAATCACATCTGTTTCAATAACCTATCATTTTTCTAATCTCCACCTGTTTAACCTTTCTTGATATGACGACCCTATCATCCTAGGTATTAACCCAGTGAACTTCCTTTGGACTGCCTCCAAATGGGGCCCAATACCATGTATAGTGCTCCCTATTTCAAAATATAGTGCATTGATGGTTGAAGGACTGAATCTTGGTGCTGGAAAATTAAGCATCAGGCAATTTGTTTTCTGGCTAAGTGTAAGGTGTTGAATTTTGGGAGATCGGTTGCAAGGGGGAAAGTATGCAGTAAGTTGCAGGTCCCTTAGGAGCATTGCTCTACAGAGGGTTCTTGAGGAGGTATTAAGTGTGTTTCTATAGCTATGAAAGAAGGCCAACACAGGTCCCTCGGTGAAGTTCTCCCCCAGCTGAAGTTACCAACAATTCTGCTCAGTTTTGCCTGTAAACACAAAGGATATTAAAACAGTTTGTTAAGAGAGGAAGTCAACGCTGACCAGGTGTTTTAAAATAATTAAGCATTCGTTTCACTGATATTTAAAATCTATTGCAAAATTACATCAACAATCAGTGATGGTTTTTCAGTTACAATTGAAAACAGGAACTGAATACTGGGTGTGCAAAGTTCAGCCTATGAACATGTACACTGTGGTCTGCACTACTAAGATAACTTTCAACACAGGAAGTGGACCATGTTAGATTTGATAAACAGGAAACAGAACACCTCCCCTGCAGATTTCACTTACTTTGAAATAACTTATAATGTTAAAGATTTTCTGCAACAGTAAATCATCTTTCTACAACTTCATAAAGATTTAGGCTATCGAATTTAACCAAGAAACAATGATGGAAAAAGTGATTGCCTTCATTATCCAGAACATTATTATTTTTTTGTTTGCAGCATTTGCTTTTGGTTATTTCTGTTCAAGGGAAGGCAATGTTACTGAGTCTATTTGCAAACAGGTGTTCTGTCAGTAGGCAGCAGAATCTGTGTAAATACATGAATGCATCAATTGGCAATGAGGTGACACAGACCAGGAAGGTCCAAAAACATTCCTTTTCAATATTTCAATGTCCTGTCTACAACTAAAACAATGCCGTGACCTTAGAGATTCAGAGTCTAGAATTCTGTTTCAGAATATTAGGAGAAAACTTTAACTCTCTTAATGTAACAAAACATCCCAAAATGCATTAAAGAAGCATCCCAAAGAGCTTCCGGTTTAAGACAGCACTGCTGAAGTCAGCTGACAGCCTACTGGTGGTTAACAAAGCAAGACATTTGACTAAATATTTTATTAATAACACTTCTTTTGTGGTAAATTGTGGTAAACTGTCACTGCAAACAATGAAAAGGCGAGTGAAGATGAAGCTGGCTTGAGTGTTCAGCCATGTGGACCTTATGCAAGGTTGGACTGTGGCATGGTTGAGGAGAAGCAAAGTTGAGCCATGGTCGAGATGGTGTCGGAGATGGAGCGAGTGAATCAGAGAGGAGTCAGTATGGAGGAGTTTTGGAGCATATTCAACTAAACTGTTGGGTGGATCTAAGCACTGAGCCAATTTGGCAAGGTTGAGAATGGCCTTGGGCTGGGCAGTGAGGTCTAGGCCAGAGCATATCACTTTGGTAAAGCCCGGGTCCTAGTATGTAGCACAATCCGGTCTTTGGAATGTTTTAAGCACCAGCGCAGATAGACAGAGGCAATATGGAGCAAGAAGAGGCTGTTGATAGGGCAGAATTGCAGTCAACAGGATGAGCTGCAAAGTAAAAGTTGAGTAAAATCGAAAAGGGTGAATACAGGACCAAAGGTGTTATATTTGAATGCATGCAGTATATGGAATAAGGTGGATGAACTTGCAGATTGGCAGCTATGATGTTATAGGTATCACTGAGTCATGGCTGAAAGAAGATTATAGCTGAGAGCTTAATATGCAAGGATACACATTGTATCAAAAGGACAAGCAGGAAGACAGAGGGGGTGGTGTTGCTCTATTGGTAAAAAAGTGATATCAAATCATGAGAAAAAGGGGACATAGGGTAGAAAGGTGGCTACAGCTAAGGAACTCCAAGGATAAAAAAAACCCCTTTATACATAGCCCCAAACAGTAGTAAGGATGTGGCCTACAAATTACAATGGGAGATAGAAAATGCATGCCAAGAGGGCAATGTTACAATAGTCATGTGAGACTTCAATATGCTGGTAGATTGGGAAAATCAGATTGGTTCTGGATTCCAGAAGGTGGAATTTCTAGAATACCTATGAGGTGGCTTATTAGAGCAGCTGGTGGTTGAACCAACTAGGAAATCAGCTTTTCTGGATTGGGTGTTGTGCAATGAACCAGATTTGATTAGAGAGCTTAAAGTAAAAGAACCATTGGGGGAAAGTGATCATAATATGATCGAACTCATCCTGAAAACGATGCTGGAGAAGTAGTAATGGGGTACCACAAAATTGCAGAGTACTGTGTTCAGTTCTGGACAATGCACTATAGGAAGGATGTGGGTACTATAGAGAGAATGTATTTACAAGGATGTTGTTTGGATTGGAGAGAATGCCTTATGAGAATAGGTTGAGTCAACTTGGCCTTCTCTCCTTGGAGCAACAGAGGATGGGAGGTGACCTGATAGGGGCATATAAGATGATGAGAGACATTGATTGTGTGAATAAACAGAGGCTTTTTCCCAGGCCCCGTAACAGAACGGGGCATAGTTTGAAGGTGCTTGGAAGTAGGTAGAAGAGGGATGTCAGAGGTAAGTTTTTCACACGGAGAGTGATGGGTATGTGGAATGCACTGCCAGTGACAGTAGTGGAGGTGGATTCAATAGGGTCTTTTATGAGATATAGGTACATGGAGATCAGAAAAATAGAGGGTTATGCAGTAGGACAATTCTAGGCCATTTCTGGAGCAGGTTACGTGGTTGGCACAGCATTGTGGACCAAAGGGTTTGTAACGTGCTGTTGATTTCTATGATTCTATGAACTGAATAAATATTTTGCATCGGTTTTCACTGTTTAGGACACTAGCAGTATGGTGGAAGTTCCAGGTGTCAGTGGTCATGAAGAGTGTGAAATTACCATTACTAGAGAGAAGGTTCTTGAGATATTGAAAGGTCTGAAGGTGGATAAGTCACCTGGACCAGATGGTGTACTCCTTAGGCTTCTGAAAGAGGTGGCTGAAGAAATTGTGGAGGCAGTAGTAATGATCTTTCAATAATTACTAGATTCGGGAATGGTTCTAGTAGACTGAAAAATTGCAAAAGTCACTCCACTCTTCAAGAAGGGAGAGAGGCAGAAGAAAGGAAACTATGTGTCAGTTAGTCTGACCTCAGTGGTTGGGAAGATGTTGGAGTCGATTATTAAGGATGAGGTTTCAATGTACTTGGAGGCTCATGGTGAAATAGGCCATAGTCAGTATGGTTTCCTCAAGGAGAAACCTTGCCTGACAAATCAGTTGGAATTCTTTGAAGAAATAACAAGCAGGATAGACAAAGGAGAATTGATTGATGTTGTGTCCATGGATTTTCAGAAGGCCTTTGAGAAAACTATAAGGCCATAATACATAGGAGCAGAATTAGGTTGTTTGACCCATAGAATCATGGCTGATTCTTTTTTCCCTTCCTCAGCCCCAATCCTCAGCCTTCTCCCAGTAAGCTTTGATGTCATGTCCAATCAAGAACCTATGAAACTCTACCTCAAATACACCCAATGATCTGGCCTCCACAGCTGTATGTGGCAAAAAATTCCACAAATTCACCTCCCTTTGGCTAAAGAGATTTCTCTGCATCTCTGCTTTGAAAGGGCGCCCCTCTATTCTGAGGCTGTGCCCTCTTGTCCTAGACTCTCCCATCAGGGGAAACATCCTTTCCAACATTTGAAAGGTTTCAATGAGAACCCCCTCATCCTTCTGAATTCCAGTGAGTACAGACCCAGAGCCATCAAACATTCCTTATATGATAACCCTTCCATTTCTGGAATCATCCTTGTGAACCTCCTCTGGACCCTCTCCAACACCAGCATAGATTTTCTAAGATGAAAAGTCCAAAACTGTACACAATACTCAAGGTGAGGCCTCACCAGTGCCTTATAAAGCCTCATCATCATATCCCTGCACTTGTATTCTAGACCTCTTGAAACGAATGCTAACATGGCATTTACCTTCATCACCACCAACTCAACCTGCAAGTTAACATTCAGAGTGTTCTGCACAAGGACTCCCAAGTCCCTCTGCATCTCAGATTCCTGGATTTTTTCCCTGTTTAGAAAATGGTCCGCACATTTATTTCTACTACCAAAGTGCATGACCATGCATTTTCCAACATTGTATTTCATTTGCCACTTTCTTGCCCATTATCCTAATCTTCCTTTTGCATCCTACCTGTTTCCTCAATGCTACCTGCCCCTCCACCAATATTCATATCATCTGCAAACTTGGCAACAAAGCCATCTATTCCACCATCTAAATCATTTATATACAGCATAATAAGAAGTGGCCCCAACACCGACTCCTGCGGAACACCACTAGTCACTGGCAGCCAACCAGAAAGGGATCCTTTTATTCCCACTCGCTGCCTACTACCAATCAGCCAATGTTCTAAATATGTTATTAACTTTACTGTAATACCATGGGCTCTTAACTTGGTAAGTAGCCTCATGTGTGGCATCTTATCAAAGGCCTTCTGAAAGTCTAAATACACAACATCCTCTGTATCCCCTTTATCGATGCTCCTTGTAATCTCCTCAAAGAATTCCAACAGGTTTGCCAGGCAGGATTTTCCCTTAAGGAAACCATGCTGACTTTGTACTATCTTGTCCTGTGACACCAAGTACTCCACCAGCTCATGCTTAACAATTGACATTAACATCTTCTCAACCACTGAGGTCAAGCTAACTGGTCTATAATTTCCTTTCCACTGCCTTCCTCCTTTCTTAAAGAGTGCAGTAATATTTGCATTTTCCAGTCCTCTGGCACCATGCCAGAGTCCATGATTTTTGAAAGGTCATTTCTAATGCCACCACAATCTCTAACTCTACCTCTTTAAGAATCCTAGGGTGCAGCTCCTCTGCTCCAAGTGACTTATGTACCTTTAGGTCTTTCAGCTTTTTGAGCACCTTCTCTCTTGTAACAGTAACTGCACCCACTTCTTTCCCTTCACACACTATGACATCAGGCACACGGCTAATGTCTTGCACAGTGAAGACTGATGCAAAATACTCATTTAATTCATCAGCCATCTCCTTGTCCCCCGTTTTATTTCTCTTTTGCCTCATTTTCTTGCAGTCCTGTATCCACTCATTTCTCTTTTATTTTTAACGTATTTGATAAAAAACTTTTACTATCCACTTTGATATCATTTGCTAGCTTGCTTTCATATTTCATCTTTTCCCTTCTAATGATTTTTTTAGTTGTTCTCTGTAGGTTTTTAAAAACTTCCCAACCCTCTATCTTCCCACTAATTTTTGCTTTGTTGTATGCCCTTTCTTTCACTTTTACAATAGCTTTGACATCCCTTGTCAGCCACGGTTGTACTATTTTACCATTTGAGTATTCCTTCAATTTTGGAATACACATCTCCTGCACCTTCCTTGTTTTTCTCTGAAACGCACACCAGTGCTGCTCTGCTGAAATCTCTGCCTGCAGCTCCTTCCAATTTACTTTGGCCAACTCCTCTCATACCACTGTAATTCCCCTTACTCCACTGAAATACTGCTATATCAGACTTTCTCCCTATCAAACTTCAAGTTGAACACAGTCATATTGTGATCAATGGTTCCTAAGAGTTCTTCTACCTTAAGCTCCCTAATCACCTCCGATTCATTACATAACACCTAATCCAGTATAGCTGATCCCCTAGTAGGCTCAAGGACAAATTGTTCTAAAAAGCCATCTCTTCAGCATTCAACAAACTCACTCCATTGAGATCCATTACCAACCTAATTTTCTCAATCGACCTGCATGTTGAAATCTCCCATAACTACCATAACATTGCCCTTTTTGACATGCCTTTTCTATTTCTTGTTCTATTCTCAGCCACTGTTGGGAGGCTTGTGTATAACTCCCATTAACGTCCTTTTACCCTTGCGGTTTCTTAACTCAACCCACAAGGATTAAACATCTTCCGATCCTATGTCACATCTTTCTACTGATTTGATGCCATTCTTTACCAGTAGAGGCACACCACCCCTTCTGCCTACCTTCTTATCCCTCCTAGGACATTCAACTCCCAATTGCAACCATCCTTCGGCCACGATTCAGTGATGGCCACAACATCCTACCTGACCATCTGTAATAGTGCATCAAGATTATCCACCTTATTTTGTATACTCCATGCATTCAGATGTAACTCTTCGAGTTCTGTAGTTACTACCCTTTTTGATCCTGCATCCCTAATGCACTGATACTCACCATTTTGGCTGCATTTATATCCTATCATCTTCCTGCCCTTCCTGACAGTCTGACTGCACACTATCTTTGCTTTTTTACCATCCATTCTATCCTGAGTCCCTTCACTCTTATTCCCACCCCACCCCCACCGTCAAATTAGTTTAGACTGTCCCCATCAGCCCATGAGAATATCGGTTCCCCTCGGGTTCAAGTGCAACCCGTCACTTTTGAATAGTTCGTACTACCCCCAGAAGAGATCCCAATGATCCAAGAACCTCAAGTCCTGCCCCGTGCATCAACTTGTCAGCCATGCATTAATCTGCCAAATCATCCTGTTTCTACCCTCACTGGTGTGTGGCACAGGCAGCAATCCAGAAATTACTACCCAGGAGGTCCTGTTTCTCAGCTTTCTACCTAGCTCTCTAAATTCTCTTTTCAGGCCCTCTTTGCTTCTCCTTCCTATGTCTTTGGTACCAATATGTACCAAAACATGTGGCTACCCTCCCTCGCTCTCCAAAATGCTGTGGACACAGTCTGAGATATCACTGACCCTGGGACCTGGGAGGCAATGTAGAACTTGGGTGTTCCGTTCACATCCACAGAATCTCCTGTCTGCTCCTCCGACTATTGAGTCTCCTATCACTACCTCTCCCCTCTTCTCCCTCTTTCCCTTCTGCACCATGAATCTATGCTCAATGCCAGTAATCTGGTCTCCATGGCATACCCTGGGAGGTCATCCCCCTCAACAGAATCCAAAACGGTATATTTATTTTTGAGGGGAATGGCCACAGGGGTGCTCTGCACTAACTGCCTATTCACATTTCCATTTCTCCTGACAGTCACCCAGCTACTCGCCTCCTGCAACTCTGGGGTGACTATTTCCCTGCAAGTCTGACTGATTATCTCCTCACTTTCCCGTACAAGCCAAAGGTATCAAGCTGCTGCTCCAGATCCCTAACATGGTCTTCAAGGAGCTGCTGCCAGCTGCACTTCATGCAGATGCAGATCCCTGGGAGACTCCGGGTTCAGTAAGAGGGAAAAAAGGGAACTTTAACAGAGGCCTACCCAGAGCTATTGCCTCTTTCGAGCCGAAGCCTCCTTTGAGCCAAAGCCTGATACTCCTACTCCCAGGTAGGTTGAATCTGTGGTGAGGAAGACAAATACAGTGTTAGCATTCATTTCAAGAGGACTAGAATATAAAAGCAAGGATGTAATGTTGGGACTTTATAAAACACTGGTGAGGCCTCTCTTGGAGTACTGTGAGCAGTTTTGGGCCCCTTATCTTAGAAAGGACGCGCTGAAACTGGAGCAAGTTCAAAGAAGGTTCACGAAAAAAATTCCAGGATTGAATGGCTTGTCATATGAAGAGGGTTTGATGGCTTTGGGCTGTATTCACTAGAATTCAAAAGAATGAGGGGTGATCTCATTGAAACCTATCGAATGGTGAAAATCCTTGATACAGTGTATGTGGAGAGGATGTTTCCTATTGTGGGAGAGTCTAAGAACAGAGGTCTCAGCTTCAGAATAAAGGGGCAGAAGTTGATGCATTCTTGTTTGGTCAGGGCATGAAGGGATACGGGAAGAAGGCTGGAGATTGGGGTTGAGAGGAAAATGGATCAGCCATGATGAAATGGTGAAGCAGACCTGCTGGGCCAAATGGCTGAATTCTGCTGCTATATCTTATGATCTTTTGGAAAAGGCAAGTTGTCGGCACTGGAGGTGAGGATGTCTCTTCTGCGACATTCACTCCTCTCTCCATGGCAGTGACTCTGTGAGACTCTGCTCCAGCTGCCATGCGAGCTTTGTGACTGTTTGCCCCAGGGTGTGATGACTGAGATCGAGGCTGTGGGTCTACCCCCGCTGCTCAGGGCTCCGGGGTCATGGCTCGGAATGTTGTTGCTTGTTTTTATTGTTGGCATGATCTGTGTTGTTTTCCTTCTCTTGTTCTGTGCATTGAGTGTTGGCCTTTTTCTTTTATTTGTGTTCTTTCAGGTTTGTTGCTTTGTGGCTGCCTGTAAGCAGACAGATCTCAAGGTTGTACAATTTTTCATTGTTTGAATCCTTTGAAGAATTTTCAAATAAATTCCGGCATTGAGCCACAGTGTGTGATACAATTATCTTATGATATTTTGGTTTGGCAATGTTGCAATGTCTTACTTACCACCAGTTGGGAAGGTAGACTAATTTTCTGAGGAGCTGTTGCAGAAATGCAGCATGTTCTTGAGCACCAATCTTTTGAAATATGGCTGAAATATTTTTTAGGTTCTATAGCCTTTCTTGCACTCATCTTTACTTTGATATGTTATGTTGACATAGTTAATTCTGGAACTGGTGCAGTTTGATTGATATGTAGAGTACATACAATCATGATTGAATGGGAAACCACCGCATAACCTGTCACAACTCAATCAGTGGGGATTGATAACACCAATACACCTAAAGGCTGCGAGTTTAGTCGCTGCTCTACTCTCTGTATGCCCATGATTGTGTGGCTCAGTACAGCTCCAATGCCATCTTTAAAATTCACTGTTGGCACTGCTGTTGTTGGCTGAATTACAGATGTTGATGAGTGAGCTTACCAGTATGAGATACCACACCTGGTGAGTGGTGCCACAACATTCTCTCGCTCAATGTTGGCAAAACTAAAGAGCTGATTAACACACACAAAATGCTGGGTTTCGGCCCGAAACGTTGACTGTAGTCTTTTCCATAGATGCTGCCTGGCCTGCTGAGTTCCTCCAGCTTTAGTGTGTGTTACTTTGGATTTCCAGCATCAGCAGATTTTCTCTTGTTTCTAAAGAGCTGATTGTTGACTTAGGGAAGGACGGCAAACGTATGCTGGTCCACAATGGAGGTTGTTAGCAGCACATTCTACAGAGGTTGTATTGAGAGCATCCTGAGCAGCTGCATCACTGCCTGGTTCGGAAATTGCACCATCTCAGGTCGCAAGACTCTGCAGCAGATAGTGAGGTCAGCTGAGAAGATCATCAGGGTCTCTCTTCCTGCCATTACGGACATTTACACTACACACTGGATCCGTAAAGCAAACAGCATTATGAAGGACCCCACGCACCCCTCATACAAACTCTTCTCCCTCCTGCCATCTGGCAAAAGGCATCGAAGCATTCGGACTCTCATGACCAGAATGTGCAACAGTTTCTTCCCCCAAGCCATCAGACTCCTCAATACCCAGAGCCTAGACTGACACCAACCTACTGCCCTCCACTGTGCCCATTGTCTTTATTGTACTGCCTATTATTTATTGTACTACCTGCACTGTTTTGTGCACTTTATGCAGTCCTGTGTAGGTCTGTAGTCTAGTGTAGCTTTTGTGTTGTTTTATGTAGTTTCAGTGTAGTTTTTGTATTGTTTCATGTAGCACCATTATCCTGAAAAATGTTGTCTCATTTTTACTATGTACTGTACCAGCAGTTATTGTCGAAATGACAATAAAAAGTGACTTGACTTGACTTAAATTCCTAGGTGTTAACATATCAGGTGGCCTGTCTCGGGTCAGCACAGGGACGCAATCATTAGGAAAGTGCACCAGTATCTTTAGTTTCTTAGGAGGTTAAGTAGGTCTGGCTTGTCGCTGAACACTCTGACAAGCTTCGACAGAGGTACTGTTGGCTGGTTGTATCATGGTCTAGCATGGCAATTTGGAAGCACATAAGAAGCTGCAGAGATTAATGGACCCTGCCCAATACATCATGGGCATATTCCTTCCCACTCTTGGTAGTACTTAAAGGAAGCAGTATCAGTTATCAAAGATCCCCACCATCTGGGCCATACAATCCTCAGGTAGGAGGTGCCGAATTCTGAAGTATCACACCATCAGTTCAAGAACTGTTACTTCCTTCCAAGTTACTGATCACACTTTAGCAAAATTGTGACCATATTGACCACTTTGCATGAAGTGAGGCATTTTTGTTCTAATAGTGTTTTTTGAAAAACGTAAAGAATTTACATTTATGTTTTGCAAGATTCAAGAATGAAGATTGATTAATGACATTTCCAGTGCACAGGTGTAAAGGAGAATGAAATAATTGTTACTCCAGATCCGATGCAGCATATAAAAAATTCAGTAAATTAATAACACAATCATTAAAATAAACAATAAATATAAAATAAGGTAGCTTATATGCTGTACATAGGTTGATTATATGTGTAACATGCTGTAGGGTTTCACTGATAATGTAATGGTTACTCTGTAGCAGCAATGTTTGGGTTCTGCCTAGAGAGAACGGGGTTTGGAATGCTATTGTCTTTTCTTGTGAACTGGAAGAGAGATTTTCATGGTCTTTTGCCAGGAAGAGATGAGGAGAGAAGACACGAATGGAGAGAGCTGGTAGACACCGGATGGGGTGGACTTGGAGCGAGGGTCCAAAGGGCAGCGATGATCGGAGGAGGTCAATGGTGGATGATCGACTTACCAGTGAGCTCCAACATTGTGCAGCAGACTGTTTAAAAAGATTGGACCCTTTATTTTAACTAACCATATAGTGAAAGTAAGAATTATAAAGCTTAATTTTTTAATCACAAAAAATTTCTCGTCTAGCTCACAAGAGAGAACAACAACATTCCAAACCCTGTTATCTCTAGTCATAAGCCAAACATTTCTGCTACAGAGAAACCATTACATTATCAGTTACACAGCAGCGAAGCCCTATCATGTTACATATGTCCATGAAGTGACGCTAGGTAAAAGAGTGTCTGTACATAAGGTGGCTCTGACAGGAGATAATAAAGTAGTGTGGGGGGTTCTGGAGGGCTGGGTAAGTGCTGGAGGTGCTGATCAGTCTTACTGCTTGGGGAAGGTGACTGTTTTTTGAATCTGGTGGCCCTAGCATGGACACTACGTAGCTTCCTCCATGACAGGAGTGGGACAAACAGTCCATGAGCAGGGTGGGTGGGATCCTTCATGATATTGCTGACCTTTCTCTGGCGCCTTTCTATATATACAGTATGTCCTAGATAGGCTGGTGCTGGTGATGCGTTGGACAGTTTTGACTTCCAGTTGTCAAGCCTTCCTGTCCACGGCAGTGCTGTTTCCATCCCAAGCAGTGATGCAGCTTGTTCGCTGCTGCGTTCACTTGCAGGATGCTCTCTACCGTGCAGCGGTAGAATGATGCGAGTGTGGATATGCAAAGTCCAGCTCTCTTCAGCCTCCTCAGAAAGTAGAGGAGTTAGTGAGCTTTCCTGATTGTGTAGGATGTGTTCTAGGACCATGAGGTTTTGTGTGAGATGTGCAGGCCTAGCAGTTTGAAACTGCTTACAGTTTCCACTGCTGTGCTGGCAATGTAGAAAGAGGTGTGAGTGGTGCAAATTTGTCTGAAGTTGATAACCATCTCCCTTGTTGACATCGAGGAAGAGATTTTTTTGTCTGGCATCAGGTCTCAAGCTCTCCCACCTCCTCCTTGTAGGCTGTCTTATCATTGTTGGTGGTGAGCCCCACCACTGTTGTGTCTTTGGCGAACTTGACAATGTGATTAATCGGGTGTGAGCAGAGTGTACAGCCATGGGGATCACCCATGTTGAGGATGATGGGGAGGGAGGAGTAGATGTGCATCCTTACTGTTTGAGGTCTGTTGGTTAGGAAGTCTAACACCCAGCTTCACAATAGTGTATTTAAACTGAGAATCAGGAATTTGTTCACCAATAGATGATAGTGAGACAATTGTGTTGAACAGGTTTGTCTGGGCCAAGTGCATACCATTTTCTATGGCATCTGTTGTAGAGCAGATGGAACATAAGACCAATAAGACAAAAGAGCAGAATTAGGACATTTGGCCCATTGAGTTGGTTTTGCTATTTCATCCTGGTTTGTTTATTAAACCCACACAAACCCATTCTCCTGCTCGCTCCCTGTAACTGTTGATGCCCTAACTAATCAAGAAATTAGCAACCCAACCATTTTAAATATACCCAATGACTTGGCCTCCTCAGATGTCTGTGACAATAAATTCCACAAATTCACTATCCTCTGGCTAAAGAAATTCCTCCTCATCTCTGTTCTAAATGGATGTCCCTCTATTCTGAGGCTGTGCCCTCTAGTCCTACACTCGCCCACTATAGAAAACATCTACTTCACATCCACTCTATCTAAGGCTTTCCATATTCGATAGGTTTCAATGAGACGAATATAGGCCCTGAGCCATCAAACTTTCTTCATACGTTATTCCTTTCATTCCTGGAATCAATCTTGTGAACCTCCTCTGGACCCTTTCCAATGCCACCACATCTTTTCTTAGATAAAAGACCAAAAAATGCTCACAATGCCCCATGTGGTCTGACCAATACCCTGTTTAGAAAATAGTCTATGTCTTTATTCCTTCTACCAATGTGCACTTGCCTATACTTTATTCAATCTGCCACTTATTTGCTCATTCTCCTAATCTGTCTAAGTCCTTCTGCAGGCTCCCTGTTTCCTCAACACTACCTGCCCTTCCACCAGTCTTCATATCATCCACAAACTGGGCCACAAAGCTATCAATCCCGTCATCCAAATTATTGACATATAACGTGAAAAGATGCAGTTTCAACATCGATCTATGTGGACACCACTGGTCACTGGCAGCCAACCAGAAAAGGTTCCTGTAATGTTTTGTAACTTCAAAACACTTAATTCAAAAGAAAACAAGAGAGCTGAGAGAAGCAGGTCTTAGATTGTGTTTATTTTTAAGTGAGGCATGATGTATCACATGGTAGCATCATGATGTATGTAATTCACATTTTTCTTACATATAACTATAATGAATTATTTTAAAAATGTTTTATCAACCTCTATCTATCTATCTCTGTATATACTAAAAGACTACAGAAATATTAAATACACACCTCTCCCTGCTTAGCTATAAACTCCAACTCAATCTAGAATGCATCTCAACTATATCCACAATATAGTATACAATACAACTACTATATAGACATCCAAAGTATAGTATGTTTTGAATTGTCCCATTTAGGCCTAAAGTTTTAATTCTTGTGAAGGATTTCTTACTCTTCAATAGGTACATTTATCATCAGAGAAATGTATACAATAAACATCCTGAGATTCTTTTTCTTCGCAAATGCCCAACAAAAACAGAGCAGTGCTACAAAGAATGAATGACAGTTAAACGTTAGAACCACAAAGCACCCCCCAACTCCCCCCTCCCATGCATAAGCAGCAGCAACAGCAAATATCTTCCCTGATAAGAGGGGAGCTTGGGAGATAAGACCTGTGGCTGTCAAAACAATCTCAGGGTCTGGTACCTCCCTCTGGTGTTTGCATGAGTTGATTCTTAGATTGCAGGAAGTGGTTCTGACTGCTCATGATATATTTCTTCTCCTTTGTTTTTCTTCTTCTAATTTGTACCTCTAGATCCTGGGAAGTTCAATTGAGTATTCTACTATTAAACCTTTTATTACGCCCTTTACGATCTGATCTCTCTTTTGGTTTCCTCATCCACAATATCAACTAAAAAATCCCATGTTTTTCTATCTCCACTGATTTCTATCTTTTTGGCTTTCCATTCATCCAGCTGGTCTTTGCATCTACTTTTACAAGTAGCTTTTTGTCTCCCACTTGAAGTTCATACAATAACCTTATTGCATGCAGAGTACATTCTGGTTCTTTATACTCACAGAAGCTGTATGCTTGCAACTTTCCTGGAACTCCTTGAACTCTCTTCAAGCTTAAAACCAGCCACATATCACAAGTATCTGCCCAATTAACATATAAGAAACTTCCTCAGATATGTTGCATACAAAATCTGTTGTAGTCAGACCACTAATATCGTCACTTTTACGCTTCCTCTGAGGAGCATGGTCCTTCCTTGGTCCAATATGCTTCCTGACCAGAGGCACAGAGGTTGGCACCTGTTTGTCCTCTGTTGGGTAGTGGCTCTTGCTGTTCATCATGGAAATAGTTGTGGTATCATTCTTTCATAATTCGCTTGCAATGGCTTTATTGTAGGGAATATAGTGTGCAAACTGTGGGAGGATCTCCAATCAAGTTGTGGTTGTCTTGGCCAATCATGTCCCGCAATGCTGGTCCTCCTGTTTTTGCCACATTCAAGCTCAATATGGCTCGTTGGTTGTTGTGTTTCACTGTTATGGATTTCTCTCCCGCAGGAGTTATCTTTTCTCCAGTATAAGTTCAGATGAATTTCTGCAGGCTTCAGTTTAGTAACTGAAATGCTATTCAAATGGTTTTAAGGAATGACCGAAACAACTGAACCAGAATCCAATTCCACTTCAATTACTATGCCGTTTACTTCTGGTGTAAGCCATATTGCTTGTCTATTGTTAGTTTACGTAGTGCAAAATCTCAAGGCTAAGAATCCTATGCCATTCTCATCAAAATTTTTATCAACACGATGTTGATTAGAGCTCCTTTTGAAACTGCAACATTACATTTTATCTTTTCCTCTTCCCTGTGCAGTCCATTTTCTTTTGTCTGCCTGAGGTTTTACCTTTAAACTTGCCTTGGTCTGGTGTATGTGACTCCTTGCCACAAAGTAACACAATTTCTTCAGCCAGGCTGGTTACTGTTTAGACATTGCATTTTTTTTATGCTCACTTTCATTACTGACTGCAGCTCAATAGTGTTTCTGTCTGTTGTTTCCATTGACACAGCAATTATAACTGCTTGTGTAAATGTAAGTTCTGATTCAGTTAGGACCCAATATTTCTTGTAAGATTCCACAAACTAAGCGATCTCTCAGCGCATTTTTAAGCCCATTACCGGAGTGACAATGCTCAGACAATCTCTTCAATTCAGCCATTTATGTTGAAATGGACTCCCTTCCTTTTGATTCTGCTTAAAGTGTTCTGCAATCAGCAATGGTTTTGGTTCTAAATGTTCCTTGCATTACTTTCACAATGTCAGCAAAGCTCATTTCTGCTGGTTTGGTTAGAGCAGTTAACTTTCAAAGCAAACTATATGCCTTTAAACTCAATGGTGTCAGCAAAATTGATACTTGTTTCTCATTGGCTATTTCATTTGCTTCAAAATAATGTTCAACTAGCTCAGTGTACATGAGCCAGTTATCTGCTGTGTAATCAGAGTTGTCAATCTTTCCAATGTAGCCAGCCATTTCTGCTTTTTTATAATTATTATCATCCGGTTTACTGTTTATGAACCCATGAATTTTGACTTCTTTCAAACTTTATTGTGTCTTCCCTTCAGAAGAACATGTGCTGTGCTATTTCTTTTTAACTAGATCATTCAACTGTGCTTCAACAGCTCAGGAGCCATCTCTGCGCTGTTTTTTTTTTATTAGACAATTCTTCACTGTGCTTCAACAGGTCAGTAGCTGTGTCTGAGCTGCTTTTTTTTTAAAACTAGGCCATTCCTCACTGTACTTCAATAAGTGGTAGCTGTATCTGTGCTGCTCTTTTTTTAAATAGACCATTCCTCACTATGTTCCTGAAAATCTAAGTCTCTTTTGTCTATCTTGCTTGTTATTTCCTCAAATCATTCCAACAGATTTGTCAAGCAAGATTTCCCTTAAGGACATTACATTGACTTCAACCTATTACATCTCGTATATCCAAGTACCCTAAAACCTCATACTTAATAATAGTCTCCACCATCTTCCCAACCACTGAACTCAGGATAACTGCCCTATCGTTTCCTTTTTTTTGGCCTTCCTTCCTTCCTAAAGAGTGGAGTGACATTTGCAATTTTCCATTCCTCCAGAATCATTCCAAAACGCCTCCACAATCTCTTCAGCTACATTTTTCAGAACCCTGGGGTGTAGTCCATCTGATCCAGGTGACTACCCTTCCTTCAGACCTTTCAGCTTCCCAAGCACCTTCTCCTTAGTAATCGCAACTACACCCACATCTTCTTCCCCAGGCACTGCGAATTTCTGGCATACAGCTAGTGTCTTCCACAGTGAAGACTGACACAAAATATTACATTATTACATTTGTCTGTCATTTCTTTTTCACTGTTATTAACTCTCTGGCATAATTTTCCAGCAGTCCAATATTGACTCTCGCCTCTTTTTCACTCATTTTACAATATATCTGGAAAAAACTTTTTGTATCCTGTTTTATGTTATTGGTAGCTTACTTTCCTATTTCATCTTTTCTCTCCTTATGGCCTTCTTAGTTGCCTTCTGTTAGTTTTTAAAAGCTTCCCAGATTCTAACTTGCCAGTAATTTTTGTCTATTATATGTCCTTTAATGCTTTTATGTTTTCTTTGACTTCCTTGTCCGCCCCGGTTATGTCATCCTTTCTTTAGAATACTTTTCCTTTGGGATGTATCTATACTGTGTATTCTGAATTGCTCCCAGAAACTCCAGCCACTGCTCTTCTAGAGTCATCCCTGCTAATGTCCCCTTCCAATCAACTTTGGCCAGCTCCTCTCTCGTGCCTCTGTAATTCCCTTCACTCCACTGTAATAATCATACATCTGTCTTTGTCTTTTCCCTTCTTCTTTTTCATCAATAGATCCACCCCACCCCCTCTGCCTATCTGCCTTTCTTTTTGATATAATATGTGTACTTGGATGCTTAGTTCCCAACAATGACCCTCTTTCAACCATTACTCTGTGATGGTCACTGTGTTATATCTGACAATCTCTAACTGCACTACAAGATCATCCAACTTATTCCGTCTACTGCATGCTTTCAAATATAACACCTCCAGTCCTGTTTTGATCACTCTTTTCAATTTTGCCTCCGTGTTACATCTCAACTCATCCCACTGACTACAACTTTGTCCTATCATCTGGCTCACAGTCTCACTACACTCTCCATCTACTTGTACAGTGTATTAACTACCCCATCACTCTGGTTCCCATCCAGATCAGTTTAATTCCTCTCCAACTGCTTCAGAAAACCTACCTGCAAGGATATTAGTGCCCCTTGAGCTCAGGTCATATCTTCCCCAGAAGAGATCCCATTGAGCCATAAATATGAAACCCTGCCATTTGCACCAATTCCTCAACCACACATTCATCTGCCACATCATCCTATTTTTACCCTCACTAGTGCGTGGCACAGACAGCAATGCAGAAGTCGTGCTGTTCAGCTTTCTACCTAACTCTCTGTATTCACTCTTCATAACCTTTTCTTATCTATGTTGTCAGTATCAATATGTACCACGACTTCTGGCTGTTCACCCTTCCCCTTTAGAATGCTATGGATTCTGTCTGAGATATCCCTGACCCTGGCATCTGGGAGGCAATATACCATCAAGGTGTCCCTTTTGCGTCTGCAGAATCTCCTGTCTGCTCCTCCAACTATGGAATCCCCTATCACTTCTACACTCCTCCTCCCTCATCTCCTTCCCTTCTCAGCCACAGAGCCTGACTTAGTGCCAGAGATCCCTGGCTTCCCCTTGGCAGATCGTTCTCCTCAACAGTATCCAAAGCCGTTTATGTGTTATTGAGGGAGACCGCCACAAAGGAACTGTGCACAGGGGTTCTGATATTCACCCAGATATCTGCTCCCTGCAACTTCAGAGTGACTACCTCCCTGTAGTTCCTATCTATCACCCCCTTATTTTCCCATATGAGCCAAAGTTCATCCAGCTGGAGCGTCAGTTCCTTATCACGGTCACCAGGGAGTGCAGCTCGATATACTTCATGCAGATGTAGTTATCAGGGAGGCTGAGGGTCTCCCAGAGTCTTCACATCTCACGCATAGAACATATCACTAACCTTGGATCCCTTCTCAACACACTACCCATACAGTATACACTAATAGACAAAGAAAGAGAATAAAAAGCTTGCTGGAAACTTAGTTAGAGCTTCCGCCTGTTTTTGCCGAATCCTGCTGAGCCAAAACTCCAGAATCAGAATCCGGTTTAATATAATATCATTGGCAGATGTCCAGAAATTTGTTATTTTGTGGCAACAGTACATTGCAATACACAATAATAAAAACCTTAAAGTACGATCAGAAGCAGATATAAAAATAAATTTAAGTACCGGGTAGTGCAAAAAGAGAGGGAAAATACTGAGGTGGTGCTCATGGGTTCATTGTCCATTCAGAAATCTGATGGCAGAGGGGAAGAAAGTTGAGTGTGTAGCTTTAGTCTCCTGTGCCCCCACCCTGGTGGTAGCAATGAGAAGGGGTCATGTCCTGGGTGTTGAGGGTCCTTAATGATTGATGCCACCTTTTTGAGGCATCGCCTTTTGAATGTGTCCTGGCTACTGGGGAGGCTATTGCCCATAATGGAGCCTGCTGAGTTTACAACTTTCTATAGCTTTTTCTGATCCTGTGCAGTGGCCCCTCCATATCAGACCAGTTAGAATGCTGTCCACTGTACATCTATAAAAATTTGGAGCTATCTTTGGTGACATACCAATTCTTCTCGAACTCCTAATGAAATATAGCCACTGTCATGCCTCCTTTGTAATTGCATCGATATGTCGGGCCCAGGGTAGATCCTCAGAGATAGATCCAGGAACTTGAAACTGCTCACCCTCTCCACTCCTGATCCCTCGATGAAGACTGGTGTGTGCTCCCTCGACTTCCCACAATGGCTGCTCCACTTATAGCTTGCTTCATTTTATTGGCCCTTACCAAAAACCTGAGCAACCTCCTGCTCTGCAGACCAGTCCTTGCAGGTCCAGCTCTCTTTTTAAAATGGCACTTAAGCTCCACAACAAATTGTCTCCAAACCTTTGTAATCTCCTGCCCCACAGACAAATCCCTGCAGGCCCCACTCGCTTTTTAAAAATAGGGCTCAAAATGGTGAGTGTCCAATGTGGAAGGAATGGAGTTTTTGATATGTTCCGTTATCAGCCATTGAAAGCACTTCCTAATGATTGGTGTCAGTGTGGTGAACTACATATACCTGTCTGGACATGCCCCCCTGCTGACTGCTCCTGTGGCTCCTCCCACAGACCCCTGTATAAAGGCGGTTGGAGGCATTGCTCCCCCCCTCAGTATCCAGGATGTTGTGTGGTCGTTTCTTGCAGCTAATAAAAGCCTATCGTTCACCTCCCGTCTCCGAGAGTTATTGATGGTGCATCAGTCAGTTCCACTGGGTAGTTCCGAAGATGTCGTGTTCTTTGGTATGGGGCTGATTTGAAACATCTGGAAGCAGTAGCCTGGATGAGTGAGGTCTGTGAAGCTGTCAGTGAGCTGGTGTGCACACTCCCTGAGTAATCAGCCTGGGAAATTGTCTGGCCCAGCCACCTTAAGGGGGTGACTCACTGCAGAGTCTTTCACACACCGGCAGTTGTGGCTGCTCGTCCAGAAGTGGGTAGCGTTGTGTTGCATGCCTCGAAGCGTGCATAGAAGTTATTTGGAGTGTCGGGAAGAGAAGCAATTCTGGTCCAGTCTCCGGTGTTTTCATTGCACAGTCAGTAATGCCTTTGATGCCCAGCCTCGTATACTGGGGATCGTTATCGGACAGGTGTCCCTAAAACTTCTGTGCATAGGCAGTCTTTGCCCTCTTGATGCCTGAGATTACATTTCTCTTAGTTGCCCTGAAAGCTGTTCTGTTTCCAGGCTTGAAGGTGGCATCCTGAGCTTTTAGTATGGCGCACACTTCTGCATTCAGCCAGGACTTCTGGGTGTACTGTGAGATGTCTGATCTAGAGTTACCAATGTCATCAACACACTCACAGATATAGGCAGTTGCAGATGAACATATTCCTTGAGGCCTGTGCCTTTTCTGTTTGTGGCCATCTCCTTGAACATCTGCCAGTTAGTTCATTCAAAGCAGTTCTGAATCATAGAGATTGTCTCATTAAGCCATACAGTGATGGTCCTCTTGACTGGTCTCTCTATTTTTGGCAGTGGTCGATATGCTGGGTTTAACACTATGAATATGTGGTCGGAGAGGCATGGGATGGCTTTGTAAGTACAGGTGGCCCCCGTTTTTCGAATGTTCGCTTTACGACAGCTCGCTGTTATGAAAGACCTTCATTAGTACCTGTCTTTGCTAACCAAAGAGGTTTTCGCTTTTACGAGAAAAAGACGCCCGCTTTAAAAGTGTGTTTATCCTGAGAAAGACTACCATGACCGTGAAGCCTTGTGCGGGCAGTTGTGTGTGCATGCATGTACGTGCGTAGGTGTGTACGTGCCAATCTTTTTTCTCCAAATTGACTTTGGCTCACTGTCTTCCCGATTCTGATAATGAAACTACACCGTGTACATACAGTATTTCTACTTTATATAGATTGTATGTTTATCATATCATCCCTGCTTTTACTATATGTTTGTGTTATTTTAGGTTTTATGTGTTACTTGGTATGATTTGGGAGGTTATTTTTTGGGTCTGGGAACGCTCAAAAATTTTTCCCATGTAAATTAATGGTAATTGCTTCTTTGCTTTATGACATTTTGGCTTACAAACAGTTTCAGAGGAGCGGTGTACTTTCGGATAGCGGGGGAAACCTGTATCACATCTGCTTGTATGAAGATGGTCCAATTTGCTTGTTCCCCTGTGGCCACGGTGACATGTTGGTGGAATTTGAGTAAAATGTCCTGCAGGTCAACATGATTGAAGTCACTTGCAATTATGAAGAGCCCACCCAGATGCTTGTTTTGCAGAGAGCTGAAAGCTCTCCCAGTGCGTCCTTAGCGTTTGCACTCGGTGAGATGTCGACAACAGTGAGGAACTTAACAGTAAACTTCCTGAGCAGGTAGTGTGGCCAGCATTTAGTCGTAAGACACTCATTTGCCACAGAACATTCTTGTGAATGGTGCTTGTGTGATGTGTTGCCGCAAGTAAAGTTTTCATTGTACCTGTGCAAAGACGTACTTGTGTGTATAATATTAAATTTGACTTTGACTTTGAACACAGTGACAATTGAAGTGAGAAAGTTGTGTATCAGGGAACTGTTACTCCTAGGTAATATAACCTCTATAATGTATGATGAAGACCTTAAGGTTTCATGTATTGCCTTTCAAAAGCTTGTCATGCATTTGGTCTCACCCTTAGCATAATAAAGGACAAGGACAAGGAGTTTTAAAAGATTGGTTCATCATTCTTAACAAGAACCAGAGAGAATGAGATTTAAAGTCTAGATGCCTGGTTCTATAGTGACCACTGATGTTTCACTGGATGAAAACTCAACGTTCACATTAGAAGACCTGCCACCATCTTTAATAGACTGACTAAATAACCACGGAATAAGCCCAAGATCACCAAGACCAAAATACTTCCTGCTCAAAATTAGCATGATTAGTTTAGAGTTGGAAACAGGGACAACTTGCGCACAAGGAGAACAAAGAGTGAACAGTTTCCAGTTGTGCTGCTTGCATTGTAAACTCAATATCAACCCATTAGATACAGTCACCATCATAAAGGTTCTTCAAGGGAAAAATTTGCCAAGTACACTAGCCCTTCTCAGAGACAGCTGCAAAGGTTAGTTTATCTCAGCAGACTGAAAACTGGTCTTAAATTTAAGTAGATGCTATAAGGTGAATTACTGGAAGGAACAAAAATGGGTCACCCCAGGCTTTGCCATAAAGCTGCATGCAAGCAAGATATGAAGATGTAAATGATCT
This sequence comes from Hemitrygon akajei, assembly GCF_048418815.1. Classification (NCBI taxonomy): domain Eukaryota; kingdom Metazoa; phylum Chordata; class Chondrichthyes; order Myliobatiformes; family Dasyatidae; genus Hemitrygon; species Hemitrygon akajei. Next base: position 136,247,495 of record NC_133131.1, on the reverse strand, counting down.
CACTCAACTGGAAATCTAGGGTGAACAATTTGAACAAATGGCACCAAATCCCATGACAGAAATTGGCTCTAATAATTTGAAAATCCATAAGACTTAAGTCATTTTTGAAATAATTCTAACAATTCCATCTAATTCTCAAATTGGTATACTTACCCACATGAGACTCCATGTCTTGGGCTAGAATTTGCACCATTCTACACAGATAAAAGCATGGATGATGATCTCCATAGACTGCAGTGTAAGAGTAGTGCCATCCTCTGGTAAGACACCATTTAACGGCCTGGAAGATCTTAATAATTGACATTGCTTTTGTTACAAATATGAATTGATTTATTATTTCTGGTTTAATTGATATTGACTTGATTTTGTTATCCCATAGCAAAGGAACAACATTCACTACTGACTATGAAGTACCCCGTTGACATTCAATGATCTTTGGGGAAAGGACCTTTTTTCGGACACGAGTTCCTATGAGCCCTTGACTTCTGGAGATGTCAGGTGTGCAACGGCTGCAGTATAATATCAAGCTGGCTGATCAACTAACCACATTAAGGATTTCCTACAGAAATGGGAAAGAGGAAGGCTCTAAAAATATATTTTTTAAGAAAGGCTGTAAAAATAGACCAGGAAATTACAGACTGGTGAATGTGACATCAGTAGTTGGAAGGTTTTTAGGAGTTATTCTAAGGGACCAAATATATGAGTATTTGGATAGAATAGACTGATTAAGGATAGTCAGCATGGCTTTATGTGTGGTAGGTCATGTCTAACCAATCTTATAGTGTTTTTTGAAGGAATTACCAGGAAAGTTGATGAAGGTAAGGCAGTGGATGTTGTCTACATAGACTTTAGAAAGGCATTTGACAAGCTCTTGCCTGGGAGGCTGGTCAAGTATGATCAGTCGCTTGGCATTCACGATGAAGCAGTAAATTGGACTAGACATTGGCTTTATGGAAGAAGCCAGAGTGTGGTAGTAGATGGTTGCCTCTCTGACTGGAGCCCTGTGACTAGTGATGTGCCACGGGGATCAGTGCAGGGTCTGTTGTTGCTTGTCATCTATATCAATGATTTGGATGATAATATGGTTAACTGGATCAGCAAATTTATAGATGACACCAAGATTGGGTGTGTGGTGGATAGTGAGGAATACTGTCAGGAAGACTTGCAATGGGATCTGGACCAACTAGGAAAATGGGCTGAGAAATGGCAGATGGAATTTAATGCAGACAAGTATGAGGTGTGGCACTTTTGGAGGACCAGTCAGGGTATTTCTTACACAGTGAGCAGTAAGGCACTGAGGAGTGTAATAGAATAAAGGGATCTGGGAATACAGATCCATAATTCATTAAAAGTGGCATCACAGGTAGTTTGTGTCCATAAAGAAAGCTTTTGTCATCTTTAATTCAAAGTATTGAGTAAAGGATGTTATGTTGAAGTTGTATAAAACATTGGAGAGGCCGAATTTGGAGAATTATGTGCAGTTTTGGCCATCTAACTATGGGAAATATACAGAAAAGGTTGAAAGAGTAGAGAGAGTGAATTTACAAGGATGTTGTAGATAATGTGGGTCTGGAGGATCTGAGTTATAAGGAAAGCCTGAATAGTTCAGGATGTTATTCCTTGAGACATAAACAATTGAGAGGTGATTAAGTTGCTGTTGAATGGCCTCTGATGCAAGTGGATTTGATCATTTTCAGTGATGACAGGTTGGATTTTACTGAAATTATTTTATGCTTGGCTATCATTGTCAAATTTCAAAGATGAGTGTTGGCAACGGAAGTATCAGCAAGGAGAAAACATTCATAAAGGACTCCTCCATCCATATCACACTCGCATCTCGCTGCTGCCATAAGGAAGAAGATACTGGAGACTCAGGACCCACACCACCAGGTGCAAGAACAGTTATTACCCCTCAACCATCAGACTCTTGGACTTCACTCAATTTCATTTGCCCCATCACTGAACAATTCACACAACCTATGGACTCACTCTCAAGGACTTTTCTCATGTTCTCAATACTTATTACTTATTTACTTATTATCTTTAGTATTGCATGGTTTGTTGTTTTTTTGTACACTGGTTCTATGTCCGTCATGTTGGGTTTTGGTCTTTCAATTGTGTTTCCTGGATACACTGTGTATGCCAGCAAGAAAATGAATCTTAGGTTTGTATATGATGACATATGTGTACATTGATAAGGAAAAGAATATGAAATTGTTAATTCTACTTATAATTCCAAGGCAGAAATATGTGTATATGTGTGTGTATGTATATATATATATATATATATTATATATATATATAAAACCCTCCAAGTACCCTCCAAGTAGATACTCAATGAGATATTCTCTTTTAGTAAATGATTAGATTAATTTTAATTTGATTTCTAGTAGTATGGGTATGTTACTCAGATACTGTATTTAAAACCTTTTGATATAACATCATCAATGATTTCAGAGCAGAGGAGTACTTTGGTTCAAATATATGGCCTTTAGAATTGGAATTGATTTATTATTGTCAAGTGTACAGAGGTAAAAGTGAAAAGTGTATGTTGCAGATTGTTCATACAGATCCAAACAATAACAAAGTGCAGATAAAGAGTAATAACTACAGAGATCATGCAGTGCAGGTAAAGTGCAAGATCATAACGAAGTAGATTGTAAGGACAAGAGTCTATCTTATTGTACAAGGGTAACATTCAATAGACATAACAGTGGGGTAGAATCTGATCTTGAGTAAGTGTTAGGTAGTTTCAGGTTTTTACATCTTCTGCCCAATGGGAGAGAGGACAAGAGGAAATTTCCAGTGTGGGTCATTGATTATGTTGGCTGCTTTACTGAGGCAGTGAGAAATATAGACAGAGACCATAGAAGGGATGTTGGTTTCTGTGATGTCCTAAGCTGTGATAAGAGAAGGAAATAGTAAATGTTTTTCCCAATAAGATGAAAGTTCATGGCAGCCAACTGCATAACATAGATTGAGAATCCAGTAAAATAATTGGATATGTTCTGGAGAATGAATCAATATCTAAAATGTTTATTCCTAAACTGTTGTCAGAAGATTTTCACTTATTTTAGTTCTTTTCTAATTGTTTCAAAACTTCAGACTTGCTAGTGCTTGTTTAAGTAGTTTTTATGGTCTGTAACTCACACTCAGATTTGTTATGCTCGTAAAGCTGTTTGATTTTTAATTTAGATGTTATAGCATCCAAACTTTGACAGTATGCATTAACTGAATAGTGCAGTGGAACAGTCACCAGTTAAAGGCTGCAGTTAATTTAGAATATAGAAGTTTCCATTGAGATAAGAACCAAAATATCTTCAAAAAGTAATCTAACGAACTTAACTGGCTGACTAGCTATGTGTCAAAATACTTGGTTGGTAACTCAAATGCTCCTCTTACACATGAGTATAGTTATATACAAGCTTATGAGAAACACTAAAACGGAAGCTTTTTTAAGTATCTAAAGGGTAATAAAAGAGTTGAGGGTAGATATAGGGCCAATAGAAAATGATGCTGGAGATATTGTAATGAGAGATGCAGAGATGGCAGAGGAATTGAATGCATATTTTGCATCAGTCTTCACAGTCGAAGACATTTGCAGTATCCTGGACATTCAAGAGTGTCAGGGAAGTGAAGGATATGCAGTGAAAATTATGACTGAGAAGGTGCTCAGGAAGCTTAATGGTCTGAGGGTGGATAAATCTCCTGGTCCTGATGGAATTCACCCTTGGGTTCTGAAGGAAGTAGCTGGAGAGATTGCGGAGACATAAACAATGATCTTTAAAGAATTGATAGATTCTGGCATTGTACTGGATGACTGGAAAATTGCAAATGTTACTCCGCTATTTAAGAAGCGTGAAAGGCAGCAGGAAGACTATAGACTTGTTAGCCTGACATCAGTTGTTGGAATTGATTGTTAGGGATGAGATTACGGAGTACCTGGAGGCACATGACAAGATAGGCCAAAGCCAGTGTGGTTTCCTGAAAGGAAAATCCTGCCTGACAAACCTACTTCAATTTTTTTGAGGAAATTACAAACAGGGTAGACAAAGGAGATGTAGTAGATGTGGTGTGCTTGGATTTTCAGAAAGCCTTTGACAAGGTGCTGCACATGAGGCTGTTTAGCAAGATAAGAGCCCATGGAATTACAGGGAAGTTACTCGCATGGGTGGAGCATTGGCTGATTAGCAGAAAACAGAGAGTGGGAATAAAGGGATCTTATTCTGTCTGGCTGCCGGTTACCAGTGGAGTTCAACAGGGGTCAGTGTTGGGGCTGCTGCTTTTTACGATGTATGTCAATGATTTGGACTATGGGATTAATGGATTTGTGGTTAAATATGCTGATGATACAAAGATTGGTGGAGAAACGGTAGTGCTGAGGAAACAGAGAATCTGCAGAGAGACTTAGATAATTTAGGGGAATAGACAAAGAAGTGGCAAATGAAATACAATGTTGGAAAGTGTATGGTCATGCACTTTGGTACAAGAAATAAACTGGAAGACTAATAACTAGATGGGGAGAGAATTCAAAATGCAGAAATCCAAAGGGACTTCGGAGTCCTTATGCAGGATACCCAAAAGGTTAATCTCCAGGTTGAATCAGTGTGGAAGAAGGGAAATGCAACATTGGTATTCATTTCTAGAGGTATAGAATATAAGAACAGGGATGTGATGTTGAGGCTCTATAAGGCACTCATTAGACCACACTTGGAGTATTGTGTGCAGTTTTGGGCTTCTTATTTTAGAAGGGAAATACTGATATTTGAGAGGGTTCAGAGAATGACGTGGGTAGGATGAGTGAGGGGGTCCTGCGTAGTGAGTTCAGGGAATTAGGTGCGAAGCTGAAGGGCAGGACCTCCAGGGTAACAATCTCAGGATTGCTACCTGTGCCACGTGCGAGTGAGGCAAGGAACAGAAGGATTATACAGATTAATACGTGACTGAGAGGACGGTGCAGGAGGGAGGGCTTCAGGTTTTTAGATAATTGGGCTTTGTTCCAGGGAAGGTGGGATCTGTTCCGACGGGATGGTTTACACCTGAACTGGAGCGGTACTAACATTCTTACAGGAAAGTTTGCTAGTGCTTCTTGGGGGGGGGGTTTAAACTAAATTTGCAGGGGGCAGGGATCCAGAATGCGAGACAGGATAGTGAGATGAAGAATAAAGGACAGGTGGGGACTACACAGTTCTGGAATATTAAGTGTGTAGTAGAGAAAGGTGAGGCGGAACAAGTGATAAGGGGGACACATGTACAGAGGGATGGTCTGACGGAACATGGAGTTAAATGTGCAGAAAGAATAAGTAAATTTAGGAAGGACAACAAAATTCAAGGTGCGTATAGCCCAATGGGAGTTCGGGGAGCTGGGTTAGATAGATAGATAGATAGATACTTTATTCATCCCCATGGGGAAATTCAACTTTTTTTCCAATGTCCCATACACTTGTTGTAGCAAAACTAATTACATACAATACTTAACTCAGTAAAAAATATGATATGCATCTAAATCACTATCTCAAAAAGCATTAATAATAGCTTTTAAAGAGTTCTTAAGTCCTGGCGGTAGAATTGTAAAGCCTAATGGCATTGGGGAGTATTGACCTCTTCATCCTGTCTGAGGAGCATTGCATCGATAGTAACCTGTCGCTGAAACTGCTTCTCTGTCTCTGGATGGTGCTATGTAGAGGATGTTCAGAGTTATCCATAATTGACCGTAGCCTACTCAGCGCCCTTCGCTCAGCTACCGATGTTAAACTCTCCAGTACTTTGCCCACGACAGAGCCCGCCTTCCTTACCAGCTTATTAAGACGTGAGGCGTCCCTCTTCTTAATGTTAAGCACAATAGGCAGCGATTTAAACAGGGAGAGGAGGAATGGGCTAAAAATTCTATATCTGAATGCACGAAGTGTCAGAAATAAGGCGGATGAGCTTGAAGCTCAGGTGCAAATGGGTAACTATGATGTTGTTGGGATAACGGAGACATGACTGCAGGGAGATCAGACCTGGGAAATGAATGTACAAGGGTATACGTGCTATTGTAGGGACAGAAATGTGGGCAGAGGGGGTGGGGTGGCCCTGTTGGTGAGGAATGAGTTCAGTCCTTTGCAAGGGGGTACATAGGATCAGGAGAAGTAGAGTCTGTGTGGATAGAACTGAGGAACAGTAAGGGCAAAAAGGCCCAAATTGGTGTTGTCTACAGGCCACCAAACAGTAGCATGGATATTGGGTGCAAGTTGAATAGCGAGTTAACATTGGCATGTGGCAAAGGTAATGTCGCAGTAGTTATGGGGGATTTCAACATGCAGGTGAACTGGGAGAATCAGGTTGGTGCTGAATCCCAGGATAGGGAGTTTGTAGAGTGCCTACGGGATGCATTCTTGGAACAGCTTGTACGAGAGCTGACCAGGGACAAGGCTATTCTGGATTTAGTCTTCTGTAATGAACAGGATTTGATAAGTGATCTTGAAGTAAAGGAGCCATTAGGAGGTAGTGACCATAATATGATAAGTTTTTATCTGCAATTTGAGAAGGATAAGGGCAGATCGGAGGTGTCAGTGTTGCAGTTGAACAGGGGAAACTATGGAGCCATGAGGGAGGAGCTGGCCAAAGTTAACTGGACAGATATCCTAGCAGAAAAGACAGTGGAACAGCAATGGCAGGTATTCTTGGGAATAATGCACAAGGTGCAAAATCAGTTCATCCCCCGGAGAAAGAAGGATTCAAAGGGGGGAAAGGGGCCACAGTGGTTGACAAAGGAAGTCAGTGATTGCATAGCATTAAAAAAAAGGAAGTATGACAGAGCTAAGGTGAGTGGGAGGACAGATGATTGGGAAATTTTTAAGGAGCAACAGAACTTAACTAAAAAGGCAATACGGGGAGAAAAAATGAGGTACGAACGCAAGCTAGCCAGGAATATAAAGGAGGATAGCAAAAACATTTTTAGGTATGTGAAGAGAAAGAAGATAGTTAAGAACAATGTTGGGGCCCTTGAAGAATGAATTGGGTGAAATTGTTATGGGAAACAGAGAAATGTCAGAAGAATTTAATAAGTACTTTAGATCTGTCTTCACTAGGGAAGACACAAGCAATCTCCCAGATGTATGGATGGGCCAAGGACATAGGGTAACAGAGGAAATGAAACAGATTGACATTCGGAAGGAAACGGTGATGAGAAGACTGATGGGACTGAAGGCTGACAAATCGCCAGGTCAAGATGGTCTGCATCCTAGGGTACTAAAGGAGGTGGCCCTGGAAATTGCGGATGCATTGGTAATCATTTTCCAATGTTCCTTAGATTTCGGATCAGTTCCTGAGGATTGGAGAATGGCTAATGTTATCCCACTTTTTAAGAAAGGAGGGAGGGAGCAAATAGAGAACTATCGTCCTGTCAGCTTAACATCAGTAGTGGGGAAAATGCTAGAGTCCATTATTAAAGATGAAATAGTGGCATATCTAGATAGCAGTGATAGGATTGGGCCGAGCCAGCATGGATTTACCAAGGGCAAATCATGCTTGACTAATCTATTGGAGTTTTTCGAGGATGTAACCAGGAAGTTAGACAATGGAGATCCAGTGGATGTAGTGTACCTCGATTTTCAGAAGGCATTTGATAAGGTCCCACATAGGAGATTGGTGGGTAAAATCAGAGCTCATGGCATTGGGGGGAAGATATTGACATGGATAGAAAACTGGTTGGCAGATAGAAAGCAAAGGGTAACGGTGAATGGGTGTTTCTCGGAATGGCAGGTGGTGACTAGTTGGGTGCCACAGGGCTCGGTATTAGGACCACAGCTGTTTACGATTTACATCAACGATTTAGATGAAGGCATTGAGAATAACATCAGCAAGTTTGCTGATGATACTAAGCTGGGTGGCAGTGTGACATGTGATGAGGATGTTAGGAGAATTCAGGGTGACTTGGATAGGCTGGGTGAGTGGGCAGATACTTGGCAGATGACGTTTAATGTGAATAAGTGTGAGGTTATCCACTTTGGGAGTAAGACCAGGAAGGCAGATTATTATCTGAACGGTGTAAAGTTAGGTAAGGTAGAAATACAAAGAGATCTCGGAGTCCTTGTTCATCAGTCACTGAAGGTGAATGAGCAAGTGCAGCAGGCAGTGAAGAAGGCTAATGGAATGTTGGCCTTTATTACAAAGGGAATTGAGTACAAGAGCAAGGAAATCCTTTTGCATTTGTACAGGGCCCTGGTGAGACCACACCTGGAGTATTGTGTACAGTTTTGGTCTCCAGGGTTAAGGAAGGACATCCTGGCTGTAGAGGAAGTGCAGCGTAGATTCACGAGGTTAATTCCTGGGATGTCCGGACAGCAGAGAAGTTAGAGAGATTGGGCTTGTACACGCTGGAATTAAGGAGATTGAGAGGGGATCTGATTGCAACATATAAGATTATTAAGGGATTGGATAAGATAGAGGCAGGAAATATGTTCCAGATGCTGGGAGAGTCCAGTACCAGAGGACATGGTTTGAGAATAAGGGGTAGGTCATTGAGGACAGAGTTAAGGAAAAACTTCTTCTCCCAGAGAGTTGTGGGGGTCTGGAATGCACTGCCTCAGAAGGCAGTGGAGGCCAATTCTCTGGATGCTTTCAAGAAGGAGCTAGATAGGTATCTTATGGATAGGGGAATCAAGGGATATGGGGACAAGGCAGGATCCGGGTATTGATAGTAGATGATCAGCCATGATCTCAGAATGGCGGTGCAGGCTCAAAGGGCCGAATGGTCTACTTCTGCACCTATTGTCTATTGTCTATAAGATTCACAAGAATGATTCCAGGAATAAAAGGGTTACCGTATGAGGAATGTCAGGCAGCTCTTGGGCTGTATTCTCTGGAGTTTAGGAGCATGAGGGAGGATCTCATAGAAATATTCCAAATGTAAAAAGGCCTGAACCGATTAGATATGACAAAGTTATTTCCCATTGTAGGGGATTCTAGGACAAGAAGGCATGACTTCAGTATTGAAGGGCATCCATTTAGAACTGAGATGCGAAGAAATTACTCTAGTCAGAGGGTGGTAAATCTGTGGAATTTGTTGCCACGAGCAGCTGTGGAGGCCAAGTCATTGGGGTTATTTAAGGCAGAGATAGATAGGTTCCTGATTAGCCAGGGCATCAAGAGGTATGGGGAGAAGGCAGGGGAGTGGGGATGACTGGAAGGATTAGATCAGCCCATGATTGAATGGCACAGCAGACTTGATGGCCTGCTTCTGCTACTATATCTTATGGTCTTAGGGTCTTATTAAACTATGAAATGGTTCTAATGATTCAACACACTGTTCACTACAAATATTCATATATGCAAGATTTAGAAATTTATCATTCCAAAAAGTCATCAGTTTGAAAAAAATTCCTATAGTTTGTTTTATTTTCCTTTTTTAATCCCTCGAATTTTCATGATAGTTTCTTTTTTGCTCTTGGCATACTTGGTGATTGATAGGAGCCTTGGATAATTAGTCTGTCTTTATATGTGTATTTGAAAAGGTTGAGGAAACTTTCTAGTAAATTGAGACCAACCCTAACTTCACCCAATATTTGCTCCTTTACGAAAAACACAATAAAGTAAGAGCAGGATCACATCATGGAGCCTCAAGCCTGCCCCACCATTCATCTTCATCGTGACTGAATTGCCCCTGCTTCAGCTCCTCTTCTATGCTACTTCTGCAAAGCCTGAATTCTCCAAACTTTCGATAATTTATTAATGTCCTCTCTAAATGCTTTGAATGATCTCACACAACACCTTGACTGTTCTATCATTGATTCCTTTGGTCTGTGCTGAATTTCCAATGAACCTTCTGATAAAATGTTCATAGCTTTAAAATGGCTAGTGGAAGGATTATAGGGTGGAATGTATTTCTGTGGCTAACAAAGAGTGGTTGTATAAAGTTGCCAGGGAAACTGCATTACACACAAATGGAGAAACTCAGCAGATCAGGCAGTATCTATGGAGGACAATAACCAGTTGATGCTTTAGACCGCGATCCCTAGACTGACAAAGGGTCTTGGCCCGAAACATCAACTGTTTATTTTCCTCCATAGATACTGCCTGATCTGCTAAGTACCTCCAGCATTTTGAATGTGTTGCTCAGGATCTGCAGCATTTTGAAGAATCTCTTGTGTTTCTGGAAAAGAAGCATGCTTGACAATTCTCAAGAGTTTAGAATTCAGCAAAAAAAAAGAATTGAGAGCAAAAATAGTGTATGAGATTATATTTGCATGATACATAAAACTGGACTGCAAATAAGATTAGTCAAAGCCATTGTAGGTCCTGTGCAGTTAGAAATAGAAGAATTTATAGTGGAGAGCAAGGTACTGATAAAGCAATTGAACAAATATGTTGGCTCTAACTCCATGAAGGACACAAATAAGTTTTCAGGAAAGTTACAGACCTAAGAGTCTAATGAAAAGGAAACAAATAAAGGAAACTAGAATTAGTTAAAATAAAATTATTGGAAAAATAATAGGATTGAAAGCAGATTAATCCCCAAAGCCTGATAACAGGCATTCCAGCATACTACAAGAAGTAGCCATGGAAACAGTAAATTCAATTTGTTGTTATCTTCCAAAATTCTATAGATTTTGGGATCAGTACTGCAGATTGAACTATGGCATGTGTAACTCAACAGTTTAAAGAAGGAAGGTGAGAGGAAAGAGTGAAGTACTAACTGGTTAAGCTGACACCAGTAGTTGGAAAAATGCTGGAATCCACGATGAAGAATGCAAAACGAGGTCATTGATTTATGGAAGGGAAATAATGTTTGATAAATTTGCAGGAGATTATTTTAAAAATGAATAAAGGAACACCAGTGGACGTGGTATTTTTGATTTTCTGAAGATTTTTCAGGGTGGCAGGATGTGACGAATGGGTTACTGCAAGGATTCACAGTTTAAGTCATAGTTCGGAGACATACACTCAATAATATTTATAAGACTGCAATTCTTATTGTTTAAAATATGAAATTGGGTGAGATTGTGAGTTGTGAAGAGGATACAAAGAAGCTTCACAGAAACTTAGATAAATTAAGTGAGTGGGCATATACATTACCTTGTGAAATTATGATAAGAAAAAGGAAAACACTTTTTGAACTCTGGCAGACTGAGAAATGTTGATGTGCAAAGGAATATTAGTATCTAACGTTCATTGAAACAAGCATGCAGCTGTAGTAAGGAGTTAAGAAAGGAAAATGACATGTTAGCCTTTGATGTAAGTGATTTTGAGTATCGGAGCAAGGATGCTTTGCTTCCACTATACTGAACCTTGGTAAGACTACATGTAGGTATTGTGTGCAGCTTTGGTCTCATTTTCCCAAGAAAGAATATGCAAGTTCGAATTCAAGTTTATTGTCACAGGCATATAGAGACAAAGTATAAATGCCATGAAAATTAACCTTTTGCAGTAGTAGTACACTACATTTCAAGCATGAAACAAATTCAAATGAACTTATTAACATCAGTTATACTAATGTTCACAACAAAACAAACAACAACAATAGTGCAAATTGAGAAAGAGAGATTATGAAATATAGTCTGGGTGGCATTAGGGCTCTTTGGCTTGGTTCATGAAGCTGATGGCAGTGGGGAAGAAGCTGTTGTTGAAACTTGAGGTGTGGACCTTCAGGCTCCAATACTTCCAACCTAAAACAGTATCTAGAAGAGGGCAGGTCTCAGATGGTGGGGGTCCCTGATAATGGATGCCAACTTCCTGAACATTGGCTTCATGTAGGTTTTCTGTATTGTGTGGAGAGCTGGACCCAAGATGGAACTGGCTCAGTCTACCACTTTCTGCAGCCTCTTGCATTCCTGTGCTTTGCAGTTTCCATACCAGGCCATGATGCAACCCGGCAGAATGCTGCACATCTGTAGAGGCTTGTCAGACTCTTCAATATCGTGTTGAATCTGTTTAAGCTTCTAAGAAAGTTGGCATGTCTTCTTCATGGTTGCATCCATGTGCTGGATCCAGGAGCTTGAAACTGCCTACTAAGACTGTATTTCTTGAGGGGTAGGAGACTGGGTGGAGATGTGTGGAACCTCACAGTTTTTTTTTTCACAGGAGAAGGGAATCAAATTTGGCAGACATAGGTTTAGAAGCATAAGATTTAAAAAGGACCTGAGAATCAACTTCTTCATGCAGAGCATGGTGTATTCTGAAGGAGTTGGCAGAGGAAGTGGTTGAAGTATGTACAGTAATTTAAGGAACATTTGGGCAGTTAACTAGATCAGAAAGGTTTAGAGAAATGTGGGCAAATGGGATTAGGTTAGATGGGCATCTTGGTTGGCATGAATGAATTGAGGCAAATGACCAGGTTTTGAAGGGCTGTGTTAGATTCTCAGCACAAAATGCATCAAAGGGGTATAAAGGGGGGGGGGGGGGGGCTGCAGCTATCAAGTCAAGTCAAGTTTATTGTCATTTCAACCATAGACTGCTGACACAGTAAAAATGAAACAAAGTTCCTCCAGGACCCTGGTGCTACATGAAACAACACAAAACTAAACTAGATTCTGTGAGACAGCACAAGGCTACACTAGACTATGTAAAACAACATAAAACTGCACTAGACTACAGACCTGCATAGGACTACATAAAGTGCACAAAACAGTGCAGGGCAGTACAATAATTAATAAACAGGACAATAGGCACAGTAGAGGGCAAATTATAATATAATAATAAATGATGTAGGTGTCATTCTGGACTTTGGGTATTGAGGAGTCTGATGGCTTGGGGGAAGAAACTGTTACACAGTCTGGTCGTGAGAGCCCGAATGCTTTGGTACCGTTTGCCAGATGGCAGGAGGGAGAAGAGTTTGTATGAGGGGTGCATGGGGTCCTTCATAATGCTGTTTGCTTTGCAGATGCAGCATGTGGTGTAAATGTCTGTAATAGCAGGAAGAGAGACCCCAATGATCTTCTCAGCTGGCCTCACTATCCGCTGCAGGGTCTTGTGATCCGAGACGGTGCAATTCCCGAATCAGGTAGTGATGCAGCTGCTCAGGATGCTCTCGATACATCCTCTGTAGAATGTGATGAGGATGGGGGGTGGGAGATGGACTTCTCTCAGCCTTCGCAGAAGGTAGAGATGCTGCTGGGTTTTCTTGGCTATGGAGCTGGTGTTGAGGGACCAGGTGAGATTCTCCACCAGGTGAACACCAAGAAATTTGGTGCTCTTAACGATCTCTACCAAGGAGCCGTCAATGTTCAGCGGAGAGTGGTCGCTCTGTGCCCTCCTGAAGTCAACAACCATCTCTTTTGTTTTGTTCACATTAAGAGACAGGTTGTTGGCTCTGCACCAGTCTGTTAGCTGCTGCACCTCCTCTCTGTAAGCTGACTTGTCGTTCTTGCTGATGAGACCCACCACAGTCATGTCATCTGCAAATTTGATGATGTGGTTCGAGCTGTGTGTTGCAGTACAGTCAAGGGTCAGCAGAATGAACAGCAGTGGACTGAGCACACAGCCCTGGGGGGGCCCCTGTGCTCAGTGTGATGGCTCTTGACCCAGACTGACTGAGGTCTCCCAGTCAGGAAGTCTAGGATCCAGTTGCAGAGGGAGGTGTTCAGGCCCAGTAGGCTCAGCTTTCCAATCAGGTGCTGAGGAATGATTGTGTTGAATGCTGAACTGAAGTCTATGAACAGCATTCGAACAGCATTTGATTTTTTGTCCAGTTGGGCGAGGGCCAGGTGGCGGGTAGTGGTGATGGCTTCGTCTGTTGAGCAGTTGGGACGATACGCGAACTGCAGGGGGTCCAGTGAGGAGGGCAGCAGGGTCTTGATATGCCTCATGATGAGCCTCTCGAAACACTTCATGATGATGGATGTGACAGCAACGGGACAGTAGTCATTGAGGCAGGACACTGAAGACTTCTTTGGCACAGGGATGATGGTGGTTGCCTTGAAGCACGTTGGAACGATGGCACTGCTCAGGGAGATGTTGAAGATTTCAGTGAGAACATCTGCTAGCTGGTCTGCACATCCTCTGAGCACTCTACCAGGGATGTTGTCTGGTCCAGCAGCCTTCCGTGGGTTGACCCTGCATAGAGTTTTCCTCACATCGGCCACGGTAAGACCTAGTCATTGGGAGGAGGAGAGGTCTTCCTTGCCACCACGTCATTTTCCACCTCGAAACGAGCTATGATCCTATTGAATAGAGGCTTGAAATCTGAATGATCCTACTCATACATCTATTTCTCTATGTTGAACTTAAAGCTCTGTATACTTGACTGAAATATGTTAGTTTCATCCCTATGCATAAATCACAGAAATCAACAGGTCATTTTTAAATGTGTCAGAAGCAAATAGCATTGATGGTGTCTTCATTCACATAAACAGCAATAACAATAATAAGGATTCACAGTATTACTAATTACAATTTGTAATTTCATTAGACTCATTATTGAGTCTAAGCTCAATTTTGTCTAATTTTCCATCTTCTAATAAAAATATCATCTAGTTTCTTCAGCAAAAAGGAAATCAAAATTCAGTATTTTATTATTTTAAAAGAATCCTATTTTTAATTGCTTATATATTCAATTTCTTTCTGTTTGTTGTATACTTTGTCAGTTTAGCAAAAGCACAAGAATTACAAGCTAATTACAAACACAGAAAGTAACATGATAGACTTATAGAGATGCATTTTCAAATAATTGTTTAAACTTCTGGTGAAGGAATGTCACAGGGGTATAGAAAATAATGAGGATCGCAGACAGGGTAAATGCAAGCAGGCTTTTCCAGAGGCTGAGTGAGACTAGGACTATAGGTTATGGGTTAAGGGTGAAAGGTGAAAAGTTTCAGGGGAACATGAGGGGAAACTTTTTTCAGTCAGAGGGTCATGAGAGAGGGGACCAAGCTACCAGTAAAAGTGATGCACGTGAGCTCAATTTCAAAGTTTGGACGGGTACGTGGATGGTAGGGGTATGGAGGGCTATGGTCCCAGTGCAGGTCGATGGGACTAGGCTATTTAAGTGGTTTGGCTTGGATTAGATGGGCCAAAGGGGCTGTTCCTGTGTTTTTGTATTCTATGACTCTATGATTCTATTTCCATGCTCAGAGACAAGAAATAGCCATTGAATAGCTGTTAACAATTAGTCCATTTTTTGGGCATTACTTTTCTGTACCAGTTGAGATCCAGGGAATGAACTTGCCACCTTCCTCAACAGTGCTGGAAAATAGCACTAACATCAAAGATGAGATATAATTCCAATGAATGGTGGTGTAGTGTTGAAGAACTGAATAACTTCACTTGTTCCTAAGTGGAGCCATCCAGTTAACTTGCTCCACTTTTTTGACCCTCTTTTCAGTTTTCCTCTCTTCTTCTGATGTTGATTCCTTGTTGATATACAGTTCCACTTGAATTATTACTTTTTTTTATAATCAGCCAAGTGTCCATTTGTTCTCTGGGTTCAGACTGTTAATGTCTGAAGTCTATTGTATTCTTGAACTGTTACAGCTGATCCAGAGCTTGGACTGTTCCATTGTTCTCATAGAAGTGGGCTCTGTGGATATGCTGAGTTGAATGGGCCTTTAACTGTGCCAGTTGAAATCGGCAAATACAGAAAAGAAATGCTGGAGAGCTGATGGGTCAGCAGGCATCTTCATAAGGCAGAGCCTCAAAAAGGTGGCTTTCATCACTGGGGACCCTCACCATCTAGAATATGCTCTCTTCTCATTACTACCATCACAGAGGAAATACAGTAGCCTGAATGCCCTCCCTCAATGGTTTAGAAATAGTTTCTTCCCCTCTTCCATCAGATTTCTGAATGGTTATGACCTCGTGGACACTAAATCACTACTTTCACCATTACCTCACTATCTTGCTCCCTTTTTGTATTATTCATTATTAAACATTTCTTCAAAATTCTAAGTAAATTTATTATCAAAGTACATACAACTCTAAGATTCATTTTCTCACGGGCATTCTCAATAAAATCCAATAGCCATAGTAGAATCAATGAAAGACCACACCAACAGGGTGGACAACTCGTGGGCAAAAGACAACAAATTGTGCAAATACGAAAAGGAAGAAAAAAAATATAGGCAAGCAATATCGAAGAGTCCTTGAAAGTGAGACCTCAGGTTGTGGGAACATTTCAGGGATGGGGTAAGTGAAGGTGAATGAAATTAACCCTTTTTGTTCAAGAGTCTGATGGTTGAGGGGTAATAACTATTTCTGAAGCTGAGGTGTGGGTCCTGAGCCTCCTGTACCTTCTTCCTGATGACAGCAGCAAGAAGAGAACATGACCTGGGCTATGAGGGCCGTTGATGATGGATCCTGCTTTCCTGTGACAGCACTCCATGTAGATGTGCTCAATAGAAAGGAAGGCTTTATTTGTGATGGACTGGGCTATATCCACTACTTTTTCTTGGATTTTCTGTTCAAGGGCATTGGTGTTTCCATACCAGGCTGTGATGCAGCCTATTAATATACTCTCCACCACACATCTATAAAAGTTTGTCAAAGTTTTAGATGACATGCCATATCTTCATAAACTCCAAAGGAAATAGATGTGCTGCCTTGCTGTCTTCGTAATTGCACTTATGTGCTGGGCCCAGGACAGGTCTTCTGAAATGATAACACCAAGGAATTTAATGTCAATGACCCTCTCCACCTCTGATCCCCTGATAAGGACTGGCTTATGGACCTCCGGTCTCCTCCTCCTGAAGGCAATAATCAGCTCCTTGGTCTTGCTAACATAGAGTAAGATGTTGTTGTTGTGGTGCCATGCAGCCAGATTTTCGATCTCAATCCTGTACGCTGATACATATCCACCTGTGATTTGGCCAATGACAATGGTATCATCAGCAAACTTGTAATTTATAGTAATTTTTATACTGTATTGTTGCTGCAAGACAACAAACTTCTCGACATATGTCAGCGATAAAAAATCTGATTCTGATTCTCAATGCTTTTTTGATTTAAGATGATTTAAACCATTGAGAAACTCTGAAAGCATTCAAGTGGGTACTGAGGAAAGTCAATACTCAGTCTTTACTATTGCATAAATGACAAAAAGTTATCAGGCAAATCCAGAAAGGAGATAAAAAGGAAAATAACTTGTTGACCTTTGAAGGGGATGAAATTTAAGAACACACAGGATTTGTTGTGGTTTTTATGGTATTATTTTTGGTGAGACCATACCTGGAAAACTGTACACATTTTGGTCTTCTTATCTAAAAAGTATATAGTAACATTGGAAATAGTCCAAAAATGACTCACAAAGCTAATTCCTGGATTGACGGGGTTGTATTATCAAGAGGGGGTAGTAGTTCGTGTGCCTCTGGAATGAGGGAGGAAACTGGAATTGTCTGTTTGGGATTCCTCCAGGTCTACATCCCAAAGATGTATGTTCAGGGTAGGTAAATTGTGGGCATGCTACAATGGTGACACAATCATGGTTGCCAGCACAATCCACACTGATCTGATTTGATGCAAGCAATGCATTTTACTGTATGTTTTGATGATTTGATGTGCTTATGATAAATACAGCTAACCTTTTAATCTTTCATAATTCTTCAGAGGAGTGACAGTCACTCATGTAAGATTCTAAGGGGGCCTGACAGAAGAGACGTGAAATTGTTTTCACTCATAGGAAATTCATGAGCAAGGAACATTGTGACAAAATAAGAGGCCAGTTGTTTATAACTGAGGTCCATAGAAATTTCTTGTCTCAGAAGAGCCTATTTCTGGAATACCCTGTTCCCAGAGATGGCTGATGTCAGATTATTAAATATATTTCAGTTTGTTATAGATAAATGGCTGAAAGATAAAAGAATCAAGAGCTTTGGGCAACTGGCATAGAAGGGGGACAATGGTCAGCATTGATCAGCCATGGCCAAACTAAATGGCAGGCCTGGTGTGACTCTTACTTCTATTCTCTCACAATATGATTAAACGTATAAACTCTTCTCAGGCTTCCAGCTGAGTCCAGGTGTCGATTTTAACTGACGTTTTGATGACAAACTCTTCCATCTTCATCAGGGATAATGCCTGGGCATGTCAAGACCGGTGGTATATATACCCCTGTTGTCAGTTCCTCCTGGTTGGTTAGTCCTCAACTAATCAGGTTACTGCTGTCCTACCTTGTTTAAAATCATATTCCTGTTCTTACTAGGAGCAAGACCTCAATCTTTGTCGAAATTCTTATTCTCTAGTCATATTTCAATGGCTTCCTTCATTGGGAGGTCCCAAAACCCACTAGTGCGGCACAGTAGTTTTTTGCCATTTAAGTCAATCCTGCGGTCAATGTTCTGCTACCGGGTTTCTCCAGTAGCCCAAACGGATTCACCTCCTGTATTCCTATGTGGAGCTATTTATATTGGCCAGACAGGGTGCATGGTAGATACCTGCATTAAAGGCTAGATTAGATATTCTGTAACAATCAAGATAGAATTTTGAGTACAGAAGTTGTTGAGCTTCTAGGAACAAGCGCTCATAACATTGTTAGTCTTGAAGTTTTTTGAGAGACTATAGCAGTAATAACCAAAGCCATTAAATTGAGATTCTAAAGGGCAAAGTTTGTGCAGATGCAGTAAAGACTTCAGAAGGTAAATTAGAAGGAACTGACAGTTGAGGTACTTGGGGTCGATTTAAAGAGGTAATACATGCAGTGCAGGAAATGTTTATACCCAAGGTCGGGAGAGGTAATTAAAACAATAGATAAACTGCATGGATGAATAAAGATAGTGAAGAAAAGACAGCTATGCGAAGAATACAGAAATATTACCGTAGTAATGATGTTAACTGTAGGGCATATGAAAATACGAGAACTATATGCAAGAGGGAAATTCAGATTGCCCAAAGGCAAGTTGAGAAGGATATTACTGATAATGCTAAGACTGACCCTAAGATATTTTCTCAATACCTTAGTAGTAAAAGAAAAATCAAGGAGGAAGTTAAGTTTATTAGGAATAACAGTGGAGTATTAAATTATGCAGAGAAGGCCATAGTGGATACTCTTGACTCATATTTTGCTGAAGTATTCAACTGCAAAGATGTTGGCAATATGCCAGTAAGTGTAGAGAAAAATAAAGTTATTTTAAGTGACTTAGAGATCTTAGAAAGTGAGATCCTGCTTCAGCTGAAAAGTCTGAAAGTTAATAAATCTCCACGGCCAGACAACATGTATCCAAGGGCACTTAAAGAGATCTGCGATTTATATCCAAAACCTCTGAAATGGATTTTTTAAAAGTTATTGAAGACTGGTGAAATCCTGAAG
This sequence comes from Hemitrygon akajei, assembly GCF_048418815.1. Classification (NCBI taxonomy): domain Eukaryota; kingdom Metazoa; phylum Chordata; class Chondrichthyes; order Myliobatiformes; family Dasyatidae; genus Hemitrygon; species Hemitrygon akajei. Next base: position 136,228,279 of record NC_133131.1, on the reverse strand, counting down.
ATTTGGAAATGAGCTAACACTGTCCCAGTATATAGGAAAGCTGACTGCACTTACCCTGGTAACTATAGACCGATAAGGTTAATGTGTATCACAGGCAAGATAATGGGAACTATATAATAAGAATGAGATGGAAAAGCAGTTGAAAAGAATAGGCATGTAAGCAGAAAGCCAGCCTGAGTTTAGAAAGGGGAAATCATGTTTTACTAATATGCTGGAATTCAATGAAGAGGTAACTAAAATTTATCATAACAATAGAGTGGTTGATAGCATTTACTTGGATTTTCAGAAGGCTTTTGACAAGATATCCCACGAGAGGTTAATAATCAAATTACAGCATTTAGGGATTCAGGGCAAGGTGTGCGAATGGATGTGGAACTGGCTCAAAAACAGAAGACAATGAGTTATGGTGAGAGGGTCATTTTCACACCTAGAAGATGTTAAAAGTGGGGTTTTGCAGGGACTGATTTTTTGGCCACTGCTGTTTTTACTTTACATTAATGATTTGGATAAGCACATTACAAATAAACAAGTAAAGTTTGCTGATGATACAAAATTAGGGGGATGGGCTGATAACATTCACGCAGCAGAAACAATGCAGTTAGATCTAAACAAAATCCAGATCTGGGCAGATGATTTAAGTATATCTAAAGTATTATATATATGAGGTAGAAATATTAGATTTAGGTATGCAATGGGGAGGGTTGGCCTTGAGTTAGGAAGTGTATTGTATGAGAAGGATTTGGGCATCCTGGTAGACACATCTCTATCAACATTTAGACAATACATAGACGTGATTAGGAAGTCTAATAGAATGTTGGGCTATATAATGCGTTTAGTGGAGTTCAAGTCTAGAGATGTTCTACTTAAGCTTTTATAATGTGCTTGTGGGGCCACACTTGAATACTGTGTGCAATTTTGGTCTCCATATTGTGTGAGGGATGTGAAGGCACTGGAAAGAGACCAGAAAAGGGTGACTAGATTCATTCCAGGTCAGCAGAGTATGAGCTATGAAGAAAGATGGAAAGAATTAAATCTTTTTAGCCTAAGTAGATGTAGAATGAGAGGAGAGATGATAGAAGTGTTCAAAATCGTTAAGGGTATAAGTAAGGTGGATTCAAGCTGCTACTTCAAAATTAATCCATCAGCAAGGACTTAGGAGCAGACTGGTTAAAGAAAAGATTTCAGACTTACCATCAGGAAGTATTTCGTTACATAGTGAGTTGTGGACACATGGAACAAACTACCTAGAGCAGTACCTTAGAGACTTTCAATTCTAAACTGAATAGTTATTTCAACACACTATGTGAACAGGAATCTGGCAAGCGTTGTTGGGCCACGTGGCCTGTTCTTGTCAAAAACTTTCTAGTGTTCTAATGTTTTAAGTTGCTGAGTTAATTTTTTGTTGGGCAGAAAAATATCACAACTTGGCTCTAAAGAAAGTGATTTTCCAATGCAGTTGATGTAGTAACCTTTTCTTTTTTTAAAAAAAAAAGTGATTTCAATTTATTGATGTTCTCTTTTAATCTTAATATTCGGTGTGATTTTGTGTCGAAGTTCCATCGAAGCTGGTGTCACTCTTGTACCTTGAAATGAGCACTCCTCATGCTCGAGGACCATCAGTAAAAGCAGCAGGATTTGTGACCCATGGACGTTAGAAGCCATTGTGTTTGAGGAATCTTCACTTGACAGACACAGACATTGACTGATTTCTCCTCACCATCAGTCCGAAGACATTTAGATGAATTGTGATCTAGGGTGCCTCAAGGCAACTCATGTAGCAGCAGAACTCTCAATGGATACGATTAAATATTCTCGTTTCAGCCTGATACAGCTAAAAAGCACAGCTGCTTCCAAGATCAGTGCAGTCAACAAAGATGTCTGAATGCGTTTAAACGAACTATCGCTGCTTAGAACTGATGGAAACAATGCTGATTTTGGATAGATTCGTCCTCGTAGGATTCCACGCAGGAAATATGGCTGCAGGTCAGGGATACAAATGCGTTTAAGGAATCAGGGGTTTTATACTTCCAATACTGACTATCTTGCTTTCAAATGTACAGTCTCTGGTGAATAAAGTCGATGATTTCAGAACTAGGGAGCTGAATCAGAGGGACATTAAGACTACATGTGTCCTTTGTTTCATGGAATCCTGGTTAACCGCTTCCATACCAGATGCAGTGATTCAGATCAACGGGTTTACTATACACTGTCAGGATAGATCTATGGAGTCTCTCAAAAGCAGAGGTGGAGGAGTATGCTTCATGATCAACTCTTCTTGGTGCACAAATATATCAGTGCTGGTCCAATTCTGCTCACCAGACCTGGAATATCTAGCCGTTAAGTTCCATCCTTTTTACCTACCACGGGAGATTTCTGGGATCATTTTGGTAGCAGTATACATTCCACCTCAGGCCAGTGTCAATCAGGCTGTAGATGATCTGAGTAACGGGATAAACATACACAAAACAGCACACCCTAAAGCCTTCATCATTTTGAGGATTTTTTTACCACACCAGACTGAAAAAAATTACTAAGGAACTACCATCAACAGATCACTTGCAATACTAGATGAACAACACACTGGACCATTGTTACACCACCATCATGAATGCCTACCATGTTATTCCAAGTCCTCACTTTGGAAAGTCTGATCAGCTGGCTGTACTTCTACTCCCTGAGTATAGGCAGAGACTGAAGACTGCAGCACCAGCAGTGAGGACCAAGAAAGTAGGGACAAGGGAAGCACAGGGGCACCTAAAGGACTGCTTTGAATCGGTGGACTGGACTGTATTCAAGGATTCATCTTTGAATCTGGATGAGTATGCAGCAGTTGTTACTGACCTCATTAAAACCTGTGTGGATGAGTGTGTGCCTGCAAAGACTTACTGTACATTCCCAAACCAAAAGCCATGGATCAACCAAGAAAGACGTCGTCTGCTGAAGGCTAGATCTGAGGCATTCAAGTCTGGCAACCCCGGTCTGTACCAGAAAAACTGGTATGATTTGCAGAGGGCTATTTCAAAGGTGAAGAGACAATTTTGAATGAGGTTGGAGGCGATATCAGATATACGACAACTCTGGCAGGATTTGCAAGACACTACTTCCTACAAGGCAAAACCCAATAGCATGGATGGCAGCGATGCTTCACTACCAGATGAACTCAATGCCTTCTATGCCCACTTTGAAAGGGAAAATATAACTACAGATGTGAAGATCCCTGCTGCACCTGATGGCCCTGTGATCTCTGTCTCAGAAGCTGATGTTAGATTGTCTTTAAAGAGGGTGAACCTTCGCAAGGTGGAAGGTCCGGATGGAGTACCTGGTAAGGCTCTGAAAACCTGTGCCAACCAACTGTGTGAGTGTTCAAGGACATTGTCAACCTCTCACTGCTTCGGGCGGAATTTCCCACTTGCTTCAAAAAGGCAACAATTATACCAGTGCTAAAGAAGAATAATGTGAACTGCCTTAATGACTATCGCCCGGTAGCACTCACATCTACAGTGATGAAATGCTTTGAGAGGTTGGTCATGACTAGGCTGAACTCCTGCCTCAGCAAGGACCTGGACCCATTGCAATTTGCCTATCACCACAATCTTAATGGCTCTCCATACATCTTTAGACCACCCTGGCAACACAAACACCTATGTCAGGATGCTACTCATCAACTATAGTTCAGCATTTAATACCATCATTCCCACAATCCTGATTGAGAAGTTACAGAACCTGGTCCTCTGTAACTCCCTCTGCAATTGGATGCTGGACTTCCTAATTGGAAGACCACAATCTGTGTGGATTGGTGATAACATCTTCTCGCTGACAATCAACACTGGTGCACCTCAGGGGTGTGTGCTTAGCCCACTGCTCTACTCTCTCTCTGTACCCATGACTGTGTGGCCAGGCATAGCTCAAATACCATCTATAAATTTTCTGATAATACAACCATTGTTGGTAGAATCACAGATGGTAATGAGAGGGCGTATAGGAGCGAGATATGCCAACTGATGGAGTGGTGTCACAGCAACAACCTGGTACTCAATGTCTCAACGTCAGTAAGACAAAAGAGCTGATTGTGGACTTCAGGAAATGTAAGATGAAGGAATGCATATCAATCCCCATAAAGGAATCAGAAGTGGAGAGAGTGAGCAGTTTCAAGTTCCTGGGTGTCAAGATCTCTGAGGACCTAATCTGATTCCAACATATCGATGTAGTTATAAAGAAGGCAAGACAGCGACTATACTTCATTAGGAGTTTGAAGAGATTTGGCGTGTCAAGAAATACACTCAAAAACTTCTATAGATGTACTGTGGAGAGCATTCTGACAGGCTGCATTACTGTTTGGTGTCGGGGGTGGGGGGAGCTACTGCACAGGACCGAAAGAAGCTGCAGTGGGTTGTAAATTTAGTTGGCTCCATCTTGGGTACTAGCCTACAGAGTACCCAGGACATCTTTACGGAGCGGTGTCTCAGAAAGGCAGCGTCCATTATTAAGGACCTCCAGCATCCAGGACATGCCCTTTTCTCACTGTTACCATCAGGTAGGAGGTATAGAAGCCTGAAGGCACACACTCAGCGATCCAGGAACAGCTTCTTCCCCTCTGCCATCTGATTCCTAAATGGACTTTGAAGCTTTGGACACTACCTCACTTTTTAAAAATACATTATTTCTGTTTTTTGCACGATTTTTAATCTATTCAGTATACGTATATTGTAATTGATTTCCTTATTTATTTATTATTATTATTATTTTATTTATTTATTTTCCTTCTTCGTCTATATTATGCATTGCATTGAACTGTTGCTTGAAGTTAACAAATTTCATGACATATGATGGTGATAATAAACCTGATTCTGATAAAATTAGTTAACTCTGAACTAACCTAGGACAATCTGGGATTTCCTAGTTCATATAGATGCATATTATTAATTGAGGGCTCACAGGGAATCTCTATCCTTCTCTTTCTGTTAAGACACAGTGGAAAGGGAAATTCATCTCTAGTTGCCATTTCTAAGTGCATAGGTGAATATTGGCTATTGGATATTTTAACCTTCTTTAACCTTCAATGGAACTAAATCTATAGCCAATAGGCACTTCTGCACTTAATTATTGTTGGTAATTAAAGTTGAATTATAGCCATTCTATTTAACAAGCTGCTTATTGTGGTCCCTCTACAGTGTCCTATATAAGGAGGCCTGATCACGTATGTTAATTGTTTTCTCTGTAATTACTCAATTTTATCAATTTTTTTCATACTTGCAGTCTTTAATATGATTTCTCACACCTCATGCACAATGCAGGTATAAGTCAGTGTAAGGGAAGCTTATATGTTGGGTGTCTCTTTGCCCAGTTGCAACATTATCCTGTCCCATATAAGGATGCCTTTAAAAATATTCTATTGTATTTTAGTAATATTGTGGTATCTAATTCCAAATACATTTACATTGGCCTTCCCCTGACTTCCTAGCAAAAGTCCTAATGGGAGCCCATCACAAGACCCTAAAATCTTCAGAATTTCAGATGGTTTTGTAAGCAGAACAAGCTCTGACCAACCTTTATAATCCGATGACCTCAATAGCAACCTTAGTGCTCAGTGGGGTCTTTCTCTTTTGAGTGTACCTAGTTCACTGATTCAGCTCAGTCCTTAAGCTGGGCAAAATGATTTGTGGTGGCATTCAAACAGGTGCAAATGGAGAAAATGGAAAAGCCCCATTCAAGAATAAGTGGCTTAGATGAGCTGAAGATGCATATATGAAGAAATGGATATGTGACCTTGCTCAGAGGACCTCAGGTAGGAAGGATGAATGAAGACAGAATTACAATGTTTTCAATTGCAGGCTTGGGAGATACTCCCATATTGATTTGGTCACTAATAGGCTTCATGTGAATGTGTTCCTCACTAACTACACAAACTCTTACAACACACACAAAATGCTGGTGGAACACAGCAGACCAGGCAGCATCTATAAGGAGAAGCACTGTCAACGTTTCGGGCCGAGACCCTTCATCAGGACCCTTCATCTTGTTAGGAGTAGGTGCTGCAGGTGCTATGAATTTTCAGGGCTGCTTTTTCTTTGTAAAATGAATTTGGCTGTACAAAGTGGAAATTTCATCCAACGTCATTGATTTCACTGAGATGGTATTGTTGAAACCCCAGTAGAATATGTCACCACCATTTTGATACCAGTCATAAGACTACTCAGATTGCAAGACCATGCTTTCAGACTTTGAAATAAAGAGTATTCAAGGATTATTGCAGCCTCAGCTTGTCAGGCAATCATGCAAGAATTACTTTTCATACATTAGCATATTGTATTATCATAAATATTACCCTTGTATGGCCATATCCCTCACTTCAATAGCAACTGCTACATGTGAAGAAATGAAATTCTTGGTGTTGGGAAATGATTCTCAAAGATAGATGAAAATAATATACAAAATCCTCTCTGGGGTGTGCAGCACATTAGACAGCCATATTATTATTTTTATATGATTTTAATAACAATAGAAGAAAGACATCATATAGTTCTGTTTGGTTTAAAGAAAAGCTGTATCATGTCATGTTTATAGCAGGCACTGATGTAAATAGAAATTTACAATGAATAAGAGTTTATGCACAATAATCACAAACAAAACGGTGGGGCTGGTTGTGTGTTAGTTAAATTCAAAACTATATTTTTCTCCCTATGGTTCAACTTACACAATAAACCATTGGCCAATAATGAAACAGTGCAGGCCTAACCTAAGCATGCAGGTGTCAACCAGTACTGAACATTGCTTCATCTCTCTGTGCCCCCAATGTCATAGTTCAGATTTACAAACACAAACTTCTGATTTTCAACAGACCTTTACATTAACCAGAAAGGCATGAAATTGAGGAAGATTAAAATCCGGAGTAGAGAGCCATTTTTACCAGTTAATCAACTTCTTTGTTATGGTATGTTAAAAATGAAGAAGAATGGATTTGGTGGGTTTGTGAAGTCCTTTTAATAAAGGTACCAATACACATTCTTCGTTGTATGAGCTTGGGCGTACAGTACTCCATGAGCTGTTTGACCACAAATCGTAGCGTGGGTAAGCAATAATAATTTGATTACACCCAAGTTATATCCTTTAGATGTGCAAGTCCTTTGTGTGTCACATCTTTCTAAACTGGCGATCATATATCAACAACAATTTCAATCATACTGCTTCAACGTTGGACCATTTTGAGTTTAGCTAAATCAATTAGTGGATTTGAAAAGGGAGCCTTACCATATCACATTTATCATCTGACGGAAATTCAGTTCTCTCTCTTAAAATATTATTTAAAACATTTTAGTAAATGGTCGAGTATGGACACAAAGCTTTGATCTGAAACCGATTGTACTTATTCATTCTGTGCAGCTCTTTTCTTCTGTAGGACTTTCATGAGATCTGACATAAGATCTGGCTTGTCTGATGCAGGAAGAGGTCTAGGATTGATCGTGCTATTCTCACTCCTCTTTGGCGGGATGACTATTTTGGGAGCATTGTTGGTTAGAGATGGTGGTGGAGGAGGAGGAGGAGGAGGTGGTGGTGGTCCTCCATCTGAAGAGCTGTTACTGCAAGGAGGAGGCGGAGGCAGAAAATCAGGTGGCGGCTCTGTAAAATTCTGTGGATCTGGTGGGGGTGGTGGTAAATCCTGAAAGAGAGCATTTGTTTTTGGTTGATTTCCTGTGGCTGAATTCTTCCGCTTGATTAAGGTTGGAGGTGGTGCAGCAGATGCAGGATGCCGGACAGGTGTTGGAGGAGGTCCTGAGAAGAGCTTTGGCTTAGCTGGCACTGTTGTGGGTCCAGGACTTCGGACAGGTGGGGGAGGAAGGTCAAAGCTTGGAGGAGGAGGTTCAAAGCTTGGAGGAGGAGGAGGTGGGAGCTCCTCATCTTCAAAATTAGCTGACTCTTGATACATTACTTGAGCAGGCGGTGGTGGGAGGAAGTTGTCAGTATCTTTGGCTGTCTTCTCCTTAAAATGGAAAATAAATGTTATTTTCTGAGCCACTCACAGAGTGAACAGTAGATGTTTTCCAAATCAAGCACTCTGCGCTGCCTGGGAGCTATGAGAAACTGCAGGGAATTGTGGACACAGCACAACATACAAAACAAGCCTCCTGCCTAAGTATTCTGCTTACACTTCTCACTGCCTCAGTAAAGAAACCAACATACTCAACCCACCCCAGACGTTCTCTCTTCAACCTCCTCCCATTAGGCAAAAAATGCAAAAGTCTAAAAGCCCATAACACCAGGCAGTTTGCATCTCACAGTTCTGTTTATTGAATATGTATTGAATGGTACCTCACTGTGGCCTTGCTCCTTATTATCTGGTGGTAACCAGAGTACATAGAGTTAATGTAACGTAGGGAAGAACCAGAAGAAGAGGAGATGTATCTTATTTTTAATCTAATGGGTTTATCTGCTCAGGAACACACTGCATGAAAGCAGGTTCAGCTGTACCTGTCGGATAGAAACTAGGTGTTTGCTTAGAAAGGAAATCTTCTCAGGACCAAGGGGAAATAACAAAATGGGATTCTAATTGAGCAGCCGCCTCAGAACCATGGGCAAAATATTGCTTTTTACATGGTAAAATTCTATGATTCTCAGAGCTACTTCTGGCCTTAATTTTCTCTGCATGTGATTTGTATTTCAGCTGCAAAGCAAGGGAGTAAAATATAGATCTCTGACACTCGCAAATGTACATACTAACTAAGGAGCAAAGATACTCATCTTCTTTTATACCTTTTGTGGTTTATCTTAACTCAGTATCTTCTGGTTACTGATCTACAATGCTATATTGATCTTAACATACAAAATCTAACTTCATATTCTTGATTTTATGCATCAGGCCTACAAAGATATCCGGGAAGAATCTTGCAAAATGTACCCAATTTACCTAACATTTGCTTGTAAGGTGCAACTGAATCTCAGATTAGTTACCAATTTAAAAAAAAGGCATGGTTTGTGTGAAAGGTAATTGTGTTCAGAAATCAAATAGATTTAATTTTTACGTTCCCAGTTAGATGAAGGAAGGGATTGCTTTTATGGATAGCATCCCTTGATATATTATGCTCAAATTGGAAACTAATTAATTGTGAAGTCAGGTTTTGAGAAACCGTTAGAACAGGGGTTCTCAGCTTGGGGACCCCTTGCTTGATGGTGTAGGTCCATGGCATAAAAACTGTTGTGAACCACTGCATAAGACACTTCACCAGTATTCACTGTACGCATAGAGTCATAGAAAACTACAGTGCAAAAAATGGCCCTTCAGGCTATCAAGTCTGTGCTGAAACATTTAATCTGCCTCGCCCTATCAACCTGCACCCGGACCACAGCCCTCCATACACCTTCCATACATGTACCTATCCAAGCTTCTCCTAAACGTTGAAATCGAAATCACATCCACCGCTTGTGTTGGCAGTTTGTTCCACACTCTCACCACACTCAGAGTAAAAACTTTCCCCTCATGCTTCCCCAAAACATTTCACCTTTCACCCAAACTCAGTGGGAAAAACAGCCCATTTGCAATTACACTATTTATACCCCTCATAATTTTGCATACCTCTATCAAATCTCCCCTCAATCTTCTACATTCTAGGGAATAAAGTTCCAACCTATTCAATCTTCCCTTATAATTCAGGTCCACCTGTCCAGCAACATCCTTGTAAATTTTCTCATACTCTTTCAATCTTATTTGCATCTCTCCTGCTCATGTTACTCCAAATTAGGCCTCACCCATGTCTTACACAACTTCAACGTGACATCTCAGCCAACCCAGTTTATTAAAGAAAAATGCTAATAATTCCATTGTTGACCTCACTGGGATAAAGTATATATTAACATTTGCTGGCAGCTTGGAAGTGAACTGCTGGAGAAGTCCTTTCCCCAGGTCTTTATGCTCCTGACTTCTGTGCCTGTCCGTGGAAATCACAAACCTGTTGGTGGTCAGATGCCAATGCATCCTTTTTCCTAATCTGCTGCTGGGGAATGTTTGATGCAGTTTGTATCTGACTCCTTAGCTTATATCAGCCATGGCTACATTCATTTGAATGTGTGGGAAAGTTAAGCAAAGGTATATGGTTTGCTTTCTTTTACTTTTGTTCTAATTACCGTGAAAGGTTAATTAACTTGCATCAGCATACTTTTCAATTTTTAGAAACTGTGGAGATATTTACACAGTTGAAAATGGCTCTCCTCATTATAAACTAGTCTAAGACAGGATATTGAGATGTGCAGCTTGGTCTCACTCATGGACTGTCCTTTGGAATGTTTGTATATAGGAAGTTCCATGAGATCGGACAAACATCCGATGTTGGCTGCTTTTAACATGTTTAACTTTTAAATTTTTAGAGAAAGAAAAAACAATTGCTATAAATAGTCATTACCTCTGGTAAATTATGCCATGGTCCTCTCTGCCTATGACACACCTATACTGTGTACATGGGCTAGTCTGGTTAGTGAACTTGCAATGCACAGGTGACCTCATGCTATGAAATGCAATGTCATTAGTGAGACTGTCTTTGAATCCTGTCCTGGAATTATTCCCAATGCCTTTGATATCACTGGTAATGCTTTCTTTTTATGTGGAGGATGAGAAGTGGAGAAGAGTTAATGATCACACTCTGCTCAATGTTAGGGCACTACATGGTCTCATCAGGTATCAGAGACTTATACTCCCATCAGCCGCTCAGAACAAAGATGAATCTAAGTTGCTTGCTTTAACTGAAATAGCATTCTCGTGGTCATATCCTTTGTGCTGCATGCACAACTTTGGAGCTGACCTGCAGACTCCTTGCAATAGTTACATGCACCAAATCTTCATCCACATCTCCACCCTTTCAACTCAAATGAAAGCTCTTGCAGTTGCCATCAGGAAGAAGATATAGGAGCGTCGGGAATCACACCACCAGGTACAGGAACTTCAGATGTCTGGACCCTTGGAATCTATTCTGTGGGGAAGTTATGACCTGTACAAAAAGGATGGGTTACACTTGAACCCAAGGGGGACCAATATCCTTGTGGTCAGGTTTGGGTTAGGGTTAGGGTTGTTGTGGACAGTTTAAACTAACTTGGCATGGAAATTGGTTGGGAAGCAGAGTGATAAGGCTGGGGATGTTGCAGTTGCTAAGCAACTAGATGTAGTGTGCAATGAGATTGTTAGGAAGGTCCTGCAGATGAGAGGGCAGAATTGCAGTCAGTGAGATGAGTTGCAGTGTAACATGATTACAAAATCAGAAAGGGTGACGGATACAGGATTGAAGGTGTTATAATTGAATGCACACAGTATATGGAATAAAGTAGATGTTCTTGTAGTCAGTTGCGATATCGTGGGCATTACTGTGTTTGGCTGAAAGAAGATCATAGTTGGGAGCTTAACATCCAAGGAGACACATTGTAGCAAAAGGACAGGAAGGTAGGTAAAGGGGGTGGGTAGCTCTTTTGGTAAAAACTGAAATCAAATCCTTAGGGAGAGGTGACGTAGGATCAGAAGATATAGAATCCTTGTCCACCCTGTTGGTGCAGACTTTCATTGATTCTATTATGATTATTGCATTGATTGCATATGCCTGCAAGAAAATGTATTTCAGGGTTTTATATGGTGACGTACTTTAATAATAAATATACCTTGAATTTTGCAGGCCCTCTTTGCAGCACCATTTTTGCCTGTTTTCCAAGCTGATGTTTGTAATGTTGGTAACAACATAATGAAACTTTTAGGGAAAATCTACTCATTCACTAGTCACCCTAAGATTTCACAAGAATAATTCTATCATTTCACTCTAGATTTTGTCTTTGCCTACCTCTTCATTATACAGAGCTCGAGGTGGATTCATTGATTGCTGGGCTCGTCCTGCGTGTCCATTTGCTTGAGGAGCAGCTTGATGATAATATGAAAAAATAATTATTAGGAATTGGTGAATGACAGATGAATGAACTCAAGGACATTAGTTGCTAAGCATAATTGCACCTTCATTAGCTCAAAAAATTTTAAACATAAATATACACAGCACTGTGTAATAGAAAGATAATGCATTATTTATCTTAATTTTAAAATGTGATAGGAATGGAGCACTCGCAGATTGAATATGCCTCCTGCTAACTTCCAAATTTCTATGTTGAAGGAGGTAGATGGATTGTAAAAGTAGTAAGTAAATTTGGTCTAAGATTTTTAGTAGTCTCTTCATGGACACCTCCTGACTCTTGTCCTTTGAAAGCTGTTGGGTCAGCCTGGCAGGAGCCAGTTAATGTTTTCTGAGAAAGAAAAAGCTTTTGCCTACATTGGGGAGGAAGGGTTAGAGCGAAAAAATAAATGTAATGTCCTTGGAATGAGGATATTTCTTTTTATAGTCTCTCTGAATTTATTAGTTCTGATGAACTCCATTATCTGTTCTTTGCTAAATTCTTCCATGCTGAAAACATGCCCCATGAATTTTGTTACAACTGAGTTTAATTTTTCACAGCATCCCTTGGTATCCTAATCTATTGCCACAGTGAATAATCTCCTTTGTCAACTTTGTTCCTTCTAATTCATTATACTTCTGGTCTTCATTTTTAATGATTGAGGTGGTAGGAGACCTGCACTTTCATACCTGCCTTGCCTACAATATGAAGCAGGAGGATGGAAAGTTCTTTTTATCAATAACCTTTTTTAATTTGTGCCTCTAATAAAGAGCAAGTAGAAAGCTCTAATTAGGAAGATTTAGGTACTAATTTTTGAATATAACTAGATTTTAGATTTTACAATATTAGTACAATATTGATAATTCTTTCATCAATGCTACTAACACAAAACTAAACACCTGTAGTATTTGAAGAAAACATTGATCCAACATTGTATTGTTTCTGAATTTTCTTGCAAGATACAACATAGAAGAGGACAGCAGAGGAACAGACCATTCGGCCCACATTGTTGTGCCTCACCAACTAAAGAGCAAATCAAAAACAGTCAAACACTAATCTCTCCATCCTACACCATGTCCATATTCCACTATCTTCCTTACATCCATGTGCCCATTCAAGTGCCTCTTAAAAGCCTTTATTTGTTTCTAACATGGTACCAGGCAGTGCATTCTGGGCATCCACAACTCCCTAAGTAAAAAACTTACCCCTCTCATTTCCTTTGAACCTACCCACTCTCATCTTCAATGCATACCCTCTGGTATTAGACATTTCAATCCTGGGAAACAGATACTCCCTGTCCACTCTATCTATGCCTCTCATAATCGTGTAAACCTCTACCAGATCTCCCCTCAGCCTCCAACGCTACAGAGAAAACAACCCAAGTTTATCTAGCCTCTTGTGTTATCACATGCCCTCTGAACCAGGCAGCATCCTGGTAAACCTCTTTTGCACTATCTCCAAAGCTTCACCATTCTTCCTATAGTGAGGTGACCAGAACTGTACACAATAATCCAGATGTGGTCTAAACCAGTTTTATAAAGTTGCAACAGAACCTCCTGACTTTTGAATTCAATGCCTTGACTAATAAAAGCATGCACTCCATAAGCCTTCTTAACCACTTTATTGACCTGTGTAGCCATTTTCAAGGAGGAATGAACTTGGATCCCAAGATCTCTTTGCCCAGCACTAGTGTTAAGGATCTTGCCCTTAACAGTGAACTGTCTTCCTGTATTTGCCTACCAAGGTGTAACACCTCACATTTATCTGGGTTAAACTCCATCTGCCATTTCTCTGTCCATATCTGCAACTGATCTATACCACATTGTATTCTTTGCCAGTCTTCTACATTATCCACAGCTCCACCAATCTTGGTATTAACTGAAAATTTACTAACCCACACGCTTACATAAGATGATGAGAGAATTTTTTTCTTATGTTCTGGTTTTTATTCTCTTGTCCTAACAGTCAATAGTCATTTTATGGAATATATTCTTCCACATCTGACCTTGAAAGCAAATTGCAAATGCTACTGATTTGAGACCTGAGTCAATCTTTTCTGTTAAAGAAGTGAATTAGTGCTAGTCTTCAATATTATGAATTCAAAGTGACGAAGATGACCGAATGAATTATGCAAAGAGTTACGTACGATACCAGTGGATGCAGAGAAAAATTAAAATTAATTCTAACAAAATCATTGGGAGTATTTTCAGCATGGATGAACTTATCAGGAATTAGTGATTGCAGCAAATATTAAAAATGGTTTTAGAATGCAATTAGTTGAGAACACTAAATTATTTAATTGTTTTTTAAAATTTCCAGTTTATGGGTTCATGTCTTACTCCAGGACTCCAAGTTGGCTGCTTACAGCTTACTCAACATTTTGGATGAGATGTAGAACTGAAGCCGAAGTTATATACATAATTTTAAATAATATTCTCTTACAAAATGCCAGTGTTCAAAAAGGCACTTTTTAATGGTCTTTTTGGAATAGGCAATAACTGCTGGGCTTGCCTGTTGAGACCAGAGCCCGAAAATCTGCTTTTTTTGGAGGTATATTTGGATATTGACTTAACTGTCTAGTCATGACACATTCAGGGCAATGCTTTACTTGCTTATAAAATACAAAAACAATTTTCAGAGATGTACAATATGATATGAGGCATAGATCAAATAGACAACCAAAGAATTTATCCCAGGGCAGAAATTACTAATATGAGAGGACACCATTTTAAGATGATTGGAGAAAAGTATAGGGTGAGTGTCAGAGGTAATTTTGTTACACAGAGTAGTGAGTGCCCTGCCAGTGTTAGGGATAGAGGCAGATACAATCGGGGCATTTAAGAAACATGAATGGTAGAAAAATGGAGGGTTATATAGGAATGAAGGGTTAGATTGATCTTGGAGAATGGCACAACATCATGGATCAAAGGATCTCTACTGAGCTATAATGTTCTAATTAAAACTATTGACAATGATTGATTTAAGGATGCACAAAGTGCTATACAAATGTAATCTGCAGCTAGCCTGAAGGGAGAATGATTAATGTATTTGACAGTTGGAAACTGATGATGAAAAAGAGGCAAATTTTTTCTGTGTTTCCCAAAATTAACGTAAGTGCCAAATTAACTGAGAGAATACATTGTTTTCCTCAATAATAATGCATGGATATTAGAAGTATGGAAGATATTAAAATATTTGCATACCTGGATTGGTGGTGGTTGTATTGACTGACTCTGTGTTCGATAAATTCGCCCATCGTGATGCCAGGCCAGCCCTTTGCAATGCCACTTTGTAATTGTCATACAATGTCTTGTTGTACTAAATATAGAAAAGAGAACTCATTATCCTCCATGGCCCTGCTAGCAGAAGATGCATTCTCAAGTATTGCTATGTTTGATGTTGTATTCACTTTAAAAACATTATATATCTCTATTTTTAGAACACTGTATGGAGTAGAGTGGCCTGGTCATGCAACAATGGAACAGTATGATATCCTTACTTACTGAGCAGCAATCTATGTTTAATTACTAATATAGATATTTAATTACTAATATAGGTGTTAAGTTGGCAGGATTTACTCCTTCAGCCAGAAATCTGACATACATAGCAAATGAACATTAATCTTTGATTGGAGATGTGCCCATTTTTGATTAGTTAAGGCAAATGGATCCTAGCCGAGCAATATCTACAGCATTTGTTTTTTTTAAAATTCTATGGCTAGAATTTATTCGTCTCCAAGTAAGGGCTGATAGATACATATACAGTGGATTCCGGTTAATTGGGGCCTGTGCTTACTTGGGACAATTCTTAAAGAACAAAACCAAATCAGGAAAATAGCCCGGATTCCTTCATTTATTTCCCTGTCCACTATCTTGCACTAGGTGTCTGCGCTGGTTTTGTTCATTAACAGTCAATCAAACCAGCATGGCAGCATATGTATACTGGATGAATTCCTCCTTTGAAATCAATTAGGAACTAATACACAGTTTTATATTACTGCAGTTTTCTAATTTGTTGGGTATTTCATTTAAGTACGTACATAAGTTGTTTCTTAGTTTATTGGGGATGGCATCCATTAGTCTCGTGAGACCATGGATGGAAAGTCTTGCTCTTTCCAGAGCGCACGCCTTGGGAAGGTTGTCTGGAAGACCGGCAGTTGCCCAAGCAGCAAGTCTCCCCTCTCCACGACACCGATGTTTTCCAAGGGAAGGGCCAGGGCTGATACAGCTTGACACCAGTGTTGTCGCAGGAGTTGCCAGAGCAAGGTTGTAGGCAACGTCGGACTGCCTTAGGGACTCCAGCTCCGGATTTGTCCTCAGGGTTTACTCCCGAAGCCTTTCCCATGAATGGGTATGGCCACAAGGCAGCGGAGGTTTGAAATCAGTGTTTTCCCTCTCCTAGATGGACTTCCTTCCCAGGCTGACCAGCTCCATTTACCTGAAGCACTGGTTTTAAGGCACCAGGACCCGCCTTTGCCCCTTCTCCTATCGGTAGAAACAGTTCTGCCAGGCTTAGAAGCTAAGCCACACGAGAAGGCCAGGAGTTGGACTTGCTTGTCAGAGGCTATTTGAGGTGCATGCCTTGAGGAGCACTTTTAGGTAGTGGGAGCTTGGCCCCACTCTCTCTCCTCGGCTTGGAACAGTTTAATGGTAGTTTGTCTTTTTTATACCTTTTTACCAATTTCCATGAAACTTCGGCTAATTGGGGTAGATGCTTAATAGGGCAAACATATACTGGTCCTGATGTGTCCCAATTAACTGCAATCCACTGTATATCAAAATAGAAGACTATTAAAAAAAGTTAAAAAGTAGTACTAAAACAAAGTGTTCAGTTATATCATGCAGGGAAAATGCACAGAGTAAGGAAAGCTGAGGCCAAACATCAAATCAGCCAAAACCTCACCTAATGGCAGAGCAGCCTTGAGGCTCAGTATTGATTACCACTGATCTTAATTATGTTCTACGATGGATTGATTTTCCAATGTTCAGTTTTATTCACCCAAATTTGATGTCAGGAAAGACACTGACAAAATGGAAGCAATTATTTGGTTCAATAAGTTAAACCAAACATATTCATCCCTCTTGTGTATTTAATGTTTTATGTGTTATTTAAATATTAGGATATCAGGAGTATAAATATTGGCTCAAACAGGGGTTACAGCTGCTTGGCAGGTCTCAGCTGTGGTTTTAGTGAAAGAATAGGGTAAAATGTAGAAACTAATAGAGAAGAAAAATAAATCTTTAAAGTATGATTACAAACAACAAAACAAGGGAAAATGTTTCAGAGAGATATTTCCTGATAGATGTTGGCCAATTTCATTATTACTGTGAAATACAGACTACCAGAAGAAATCTTATGTCTCTGTTTTCATTGCTACATTTTATTAAGAGTTTCAACATTTCTGTTCTCACTCACCTTGCCTATTCGTATCCCGGTTACCCACTGCTGTAGAGTCCAAGCATTGTCGCAGCACAGGTACTTGACGTATTGTGAGTCCTTCTGTATCTGAGGGTGCTAGCAAATGAAATCCATCGTCAAAATCAGAACCAATTTCTGATCTTTTTAAAATAAAGTACAAGCAATATTCGCATTTCTCTTTGAGTGTTAGGAAAATCGGATATAAGTGCAATGCATTTAACCCGTGAAAAAAGCCTTGCCAAATTTGGAAGAACTAAAGTCAAAAGCAAAGTAGAAACTTACTGGGTGGACAAAGTTCAGCTGTTGGATGAACATGAGATTTGCTCACTTGTAATTTAGAAGTCAGCAATTCAGCACTGCAGACTTTATTTAGGGTAAAGGGCACACAGCTTTAAAAAGGCATAGGATGATACTTCTATAACCAGCATTTATTTGCAATCACTAAATGTGCTTTAGAAGATGATGGTGAACTAACTTATTGAAGTCCTACAGTCCTGATGAAAGTACTCCTGCAACGTTGTGCTTACTATATGTTCATTTCAATATTTTTTTCTATTAATTTTGCTCAATGTTTCACATTCTCTTTAAACAGATCCGTGGCATTAATCCAGCTGTTTGAGCTGTCAGATTCCTGTTTTCACAACAGTAATATCTCTCAGTCTGCCAGAATATATATACCCTGCAATGATGAAGAAACTGCATTAAGAATATTTCCAGCTCGGGGTGGTGTACAATTGAGATGGGGCTTGTAAATGGTGGTCCCCTCCCTCCCATGCATCTGCTGTGCTTCTCCTTCTATGTCAGTGGTTGCAGGTTTGGGAGATATTATTGATGACCTGGACAAGTTCATGCAGCCCAACTTACTTATTTTGTTACTTATCTAAATAAAAAAAATAAAATTGGAAAACAAAGCACACTACATTCACCGCATGCCAGTGGCCAGGCAATGAACGTTTAGGGTGGTAGATAGAGTGTTGATCAAATAGGCCATCGATGGCAATGAACATCTTGGGTATTGTTAGAACTGTACTCATCCAGATGAGCTGAATGTACTATCCCCTTCCTGAATATAAGGGGAATTAAGTAACAATTGGACTGCATTTCTTTTTATAGTAACATTCCTTTTTATAATGTTCACAGAATTCATAGTCATATAATGTGGAAACAGGCTAACTGGTCCATCGCTCCAAGATGTCACCCCATAGCTAGTTTCATTTCCCTATGACCTTCTAAACTTTTCCAATCCATGTACCTGTCCAAATTCCTCAACCACTTCCTCACTCATACCACCAGTCCACATACATATCACCATTTACCCCTCAAGTTCCTATTAAATCTTCCCCTCTCACCTTAAACAATTGCTTTTTTAGTGTGAGATTCCCCACCCCTGTGGAAAAGGCTGACTGCATTTACCCTATCTATGCCTGTCATGATTTTACACACTACTATAATATAATCTATCAATCTCCTACACTCCAAGTAATGTTCTAGCCTGTTGAACCTCTCCCCGTATCTCAGTCCCTCAGTTCAATGCCCTTATATCTTTTAGCTTTCAAAAATAAATGAAAATATTGATTTTACTCTTTCCTCATATTTTAGATCCATAGATATTTGAACAGAATCCTTTCTGGTTAACTAATTGTATATGATATTTCTTCTGTAATAAACAAGGTGGAAGATTTAATATCTTTGTAGACTTTATTTATGTGTTATAAATTTTGCCAGAAATCAAGCAAACAAATAATTTACTATCCTACATCCTGATGACATCATCACTGAAAAGCAAAGTCACCTTGCAGTGAGTACTGCAATAACTGGTACAGACTTTTTCATTTTGTTGTGTAACTGAAGTAGGATGTGACACTGGAAGTAGCTGGATTGATGATATGGGTCTCTAAAGGAATGCAATTCATAAGCTATTGACCTAAAAGATAAAGGAATTGAAATAAATATGTAGCTGAGCCAACAAGCAGAAGATCAATCACTGCTTTACGCACTGCATTCCAGCTGATGTAGCACAGGAACTTAAAATACAATTATAATACCTTTCAATATATATTTCATTAGGAGTTTCAGAAGATTTGGTGGGCCACCTAAAACACTCTCTAATTTCTACAGATGTACCATGGAGAACATTCTGACAGGCTGCATCACTGTCTGGTATAGGGGTGGGGGGGCTACTGCACAGGATTGAAGTAAGCTGTGGAAAGTTGTAAAATTAGTCAGCTCAATCAAGGCACTAGTGATGTCCATCATTAAGGACCTCCACCACTCAGGACATGCCCTCTTCTCATTGTAACTATCAGGAAGGAAGTGCAGAAGCCTGAAGGCACACACTCAGCGATTCAGAACAGCTTCTTCCCATCTAATTGGGGATTGAACCCATGAGCATCACCTCACTACTTATTTTTATTTGTTTTTGAACTACTCATTTAATTTAACTATGTTATATATATACTTACTATAATTCACTGTTTTGTTTCCAATATTATCACATATTGCATTGTAATGCTGCCATAAAATTAACAAATTTCACGACATATGCCGGTGCTATCAAACCGGATTCTGATTCTGAATATCCCGGTAAGGGATTGCTACATAACGGTTTTAGAAGTTGGGACTTTGTGAATACATGTGCAAAGGTTTAGGTAAATTTGAATCTGAAACAGTTCTATTCATTGTTTCTGAATTGTGTCACTTAGGGATGAAGAATGGAACATTCTTCCAAATCCCAATGAAAAAATATTCAAAATGGTGGTATAGATATGAGCTGATTCTAGATACTCTGTCCTAACTTAAAAGCAGAGTTGAAAGCAGGTTGAGTTTGCAATTTCATACTTAATTCTTAAGAAAATAGAAATAGAAGACTCTAATATATTAAGTAGCGTTAGTGTGATTTACCTTTAGTACAAAGCAATGGTCGGTCGGTGCTTTGTATTTTGCTTTATAATTCATTCCGTAGTAAATATTGACATTCTCAAATTGGATGAAACAAACCAGATCACAAGACGTCTGTTGGAAAATTCAAATCTTTTAGAATATATTTGCAAGTCATGGAAATACTGAAGAGAGAACTCATCATCAATGTATTTTCACCGAATTTCCCTGGTAGATTAATGGATAAATTTGACGGGCTACTTGATATGTTACTGCCACTAGGGGGAGTGCAAACACTTCTGATGCTCCTTATTAATAGATCTCATGCCATTGTGGGCTTTCATTGGGAATCTTTACTTGACTTTAACATTCAGGACTCTTAATTTAGTAAAAGTAGATTTTTACATTTCCTAACCTTAGTTTTTCCTTTAGGAACATAATAAATCCCAGATGCACGCAGGAGAAAGTACCGCCGCTTCCATGATTTTTTCCCATCTTCTCTTACATATAGGGCTCCTTCTAGCTCTGGTATAATGACAGACGTTCCACAAAAGCATTCCTGTGTGTACATATAGATTTAATTAAAATGATTGGAAATTTAAGCAGTTTGTTTTCATTATGAGTGTTTTATAACAGAGCTAATAAACTTGAGTTGCAATCAGGTCAGATACACATGATGGAGTGGTTTAAAGCTGTATAAATCTCAAGGAAAATCAAAAACCTGGAAATCCAAAACAAAATAAGAAATTTTGGAAATACACTGTATGCCAGGCAGCATCTGTGTAAGGAGAAACGTAATATTCTGGACACGGAGACACTTCATCGTTTTATGCTGGTTTCAGAAGGATACCATTAAACTGAAAATAGTACAGAAAAAATTGACAATGTTTGCCAGGACTAGAGGAATTTGCTTATAAGGAAAGGCTGGATGGGCTGGGACATACTGTATAACATAGGAGCCTGATGGATGACATTTTAGAGGTTTATGAAATCACGAAGAGTCTTGATAAAGTAGATTGCCACAGTCTTTTAGTTCCCTAAAATTTTGTGGTGATTCAGCCAATTCTACTCAGACTATGCAAAAGGAAGCAGGAGTTCCGTGCCGGTGTATGTGAATACTAATTGCATGTTGTGTGATGTCTTACAGTTGATTAAAAATTATGGCAATGATAACTGATATTTATTTTGAAGAGATTTGAATTGAGACTTATCTTGTCCTCAGTCAGTAAGCACAAAAATGATGCCAGTAGTGATAAAGGTCAAACATTTAGTGGAACTGCAACTGGATTCTTGACTACCTCATGCGGTGAGGATGGGAAATAACATCTCCTCCTCGCTGACCATCAACACTGCACCTCAAGAAAGCCTGTGTGGCTCGGCACAGCTCAACTGGCATCTATAATTTTGCCGATGTCACACTATTGTTGGCAGAATTTAAGATGGTGATGAGGAGACGTACAGCAGTGAGATAGATCGGCTGTTTGAATGGTGTCACAACAACAACCTTACACTCAGTGTCAGTAAGACCATGGAATTGATTGTGGACTTCAGGAAGGGGAAGTGGAGGGAGCACACACCATTCCTCATCGAAGGATCAGCAGTGGAAAGGACAAGCAGTTTCAAGTTCCTGGGTGTGAACATGTCTGAAGATCTATCTTGAGCCCAACGTATTGATGCAATTACAAAGAAGTCAGGACAGTGGCTGTATTTCATTAGCAGTCTGAGGAGACTTGGTATGCCACCAAAGACTCTCTCAAAATTTTATAGATATACTGTGGAGAGCATTCTAACTGGTTGCTATGGAGGGACCACTGCACAGGATCAGAAAAAGTTGTAGAAAGTTGTAAACTCAGCCAGCTCTGTCACGGGCACGAGTCTCTCCAGCATTGAGGACACCTTCAAAAGGCAATGCTTCCAAAATGTGGCATCCATCATTAAGGACCCCAACACCTAGGACATGCCCTCTTCTCATTGCTACCATCAAGGAGGAGGTACAGGAGCCTGAAGACACACACGCAACGCTTCAGGAACTGCTTCTTTTCCTCTGCCATCAGATTTCCGAATGGACAATGAATCCATATACATCACCTCATTATTTTTTCCTCTTTTTGCAATAATTATTTAACTTACTTTTTTAATATATGTATTCATTGTAATTTATAGCTCTTTATTACTAAGTATTGAAATACAGTATACTGCAGCCACAAAACAACAAATTTCAGGACTTACAAACAAGCTGGATGAACTCAGCAGGTCGGGCAGCATCTGTTGAAAGGAGCAGTCAACATTTCTGTCCTGATGAAGGGCCTCGGCCCGAGACGTTGACTGTTCCTTTCAACGGATGTTGCCCGACCTGCTGAGTTCATCCAGCTTGTTTGTACGTGTTGATTTGACCACAGCACCTGCAGTGTACCTTGTGTTTAAATTTCAGGACTTACAGTATGTCAGTGATACCAAAACTAATTCTGCTTCTGATTCTGAATATTTGAAACTGTCTCGTTCTGATGTGCCGAAACAACTGTATCAATCCTACTGTGGAGGCCAACTGATTCAGAGCAGGTTACAGATTGACTTTGGAACTTGGTATTTTTGGGTCTGTCTTGCACTAGGCATAATTTTTACTGTGATTCATGGTACAATTCTGTACTGTACTAACATGATTGTAGCCTTGGCTCAAATCAATGTACTTATGGGGATCCAGCTGGCTTGAACCTCCTTCGCTTTATCTTCCTGTTTTCAAGTGGACAGCTATTTAACCAGAATTAATTACATTATATGTGAGCTGAAAATTTGATGATAAAATTGATTTTCCTCATGAGTATCCTTACACTAACTAATTTTCTGGAAATATAGGTTCTTGTCATGAGGAAATTGATCATATGGATTGTTCTAATTGAATTAATATTCTCTTCCAAAGCGAATATGCTTTGGAGCGATATAACAAATTGCAGCCTCTTAAGCACTGTGCAATTGCTATGAACTATTAATCAAACTGAGCTAAAGCAATGCCAAATGAATATATTTATGAATAAAATTCCATCATCATGTGAATAATTATTCACTTACTAGAATTCACTTTACTTGCATTTCTTGAGAATATTCAGTAAATCCTAAATGTTTGATTTTCTGGTAGTTCAAAAACAAAACTTTTAAGACAAAGTTATGATTTACTATTACTATGTTAAATAATAACTATAAATAAATTGATTCGGTGTTTTGAGACTGGTGGCTTTTTATGCCTCATGTTTAAAAAAATTGGTCTTTAGGTGTATTTTAGAACTTTGTTAATTTGTACTGTTCTTTCACAAGTCCTAACTTTGTTTCTCACACTGGAGGCCAGTGAATAGTGGTATGCTGCAGAGTTGCTGCTGGATTCTTTGTTATTTGTAATTATGATTAGGACATGAACATACAAGGCATAGTTAGCATGTTTGTGAATTATGCTAACATGGTGTTGTAGAAGGTTATGACAAATAATGGGGATTTAGATCAGCTTAATCATGTGGGCTGAAGACTGGCAAATCACTTTCAATCCAGATTAATGTGATGTATTGCATTTTGGGAGATCAAACCAGAGTGGGACTTATACAGTGAATGGTATGGCCCTGGGGTGCTATGGAACAGACGGACCTGGAGTGCAAACACATAGCTCACTGAACGTGGTATCACAGACAGATAGGGTGGTTAATAAGGCTAATGGCATGCTAGCTTTAAACATGGCACTAAGTATAGAAGTTGGAGAATTGTGTAGCAGTTATATAAGACATTGATGAGGCCACACTTGGAGTATTGTGTACAGTTTTGGTTTCTCTATTATAGGAAAGATGTTGTTAATCTAGAATGAGTGCAAAAAAGATTTAACAGGATGTTGCTTGAGTTGTAAGAAGAGGTTGGATATTATTGTAGGGGACTGAGGGGCAACCAGATACGATCATGAGAAGCACAGACAAAGCTAAAGTACTTAGTTTTTTTTTTCCATGGTAGGGGTACTCAAACACTAGAGAGCATAGATTTAAGCAACACATGCAAAATGCTGGGAGAACTCAGCAGGTCAGGCAGCATCTATGGGGGAAGTGAACTGTAGATGTTTCAGGATGAGACCCTTCACCAGATTTAAGACCCTTGCTGTGACCCTTCAACAGAGGTTTATGTAGAACATAGAATATTACAGTACAGTACAGTACAGTTGTGGTGAACTACATATACCTGTCTGGACACGCCCCCCCCCCCCCCCCGCTGACTGCTCCTGTGGCTCCTCCCACAGACCCCTGTATAAAGGTGATTGGAGGCACTGCTCCTCCCTCAGTCTTCAGGATGTTGTGTGATGGTCTCTTGCTGCTGACGGTGCTTCCTTCCAGCTAATAAAAGCCTATCTCGACTCACGTCTCCAAGAGTTATTGATGGTGCATCAACAGTACAGGCCCCTGGCCCATGAGGTTATGACAAACTTCTAATTTACCCTAAGGTCAATCTAAGGAGATGTCAAGGGTAAGTTTTTTTATGCAGAGAGTGGTGAGTGCGTGGAATGGGCTGCTGGCAACGGTGGTGGAGGTGGATACGATAGGATCTTTTAAGAGACTTTTGGATAGGTACATGGAGCTTAGAAAAATAGAGGGCTTTGGTTAAGCCTAGAAACTTCTAAGGTAGGGACATGATCAGCATAACTTTGTGGGCTGAAGGGCCTGTATTGTGTTGTAAGTTTTTCTATGTTTCTATGTTTCTAACCCTTCCCTCCCACATAGCCCTCCATTTTTCTTTCATCCATGTGCTGATCTAAGAGTCCCAGATGTATCTGTCTCTGCCACTACCTTCGGCAGCATGTTCCAAGCACCCACCACTCTCTGTGTAAAAAACCTACCTCTGACATCCCTCCTACACTTTTTCTAATAACCTTAAAATGAAGCCCCATATTAGTCATTTCCACCCGAGGAAATTGTCTCTGGCTGTCCACTCGATCAATGTCTCTTATCATGTTATAGACCTCTAACAAGTCACTTCTCATCTTCATTAGATCCAAGCAGAAATATCCTAGCTCACTCAACCTTTCCTCATCAAACATGCTCTCTAATCCAGGCAGAATCCTGGTAAGTCTTCTCTGCATTGAAGCTTCGTCATCCTGCTGATAAAGAGGTGACCAGACTTGAATACTCCAGGTGTGGCCTTACCAGTGTTACAGAGCTGCAGCATTACTTCACAACTCTTAAACTCCTTGGCAAATGAAGGCCTACTTACCATATGTCTTCTTAACCATCCCATCAACCTGTAGGGAAATTTTGAGGAATACGTGGATGTGAATTCAAAGATCCTTCTGTTCTTCCACACTGCTAAGAATCCTGCCATTGACCCTGCACTCTACCTTCAGGTTCGAACTTTCAAAGTATATCTACCTCACACTTTTCTGGATTGAACTCCATCTGCCACTTCTCAGCCCAGCTCTGCATCATATCAATGTCTGTTTGGAACCTATGATAACCTTCTGCACTATCCACTATAATATCAACCTACATGTCATCCGCAAATTTATTAACCCACCCCTTCCACTTCCTCATCTAAGTGGAATGAGTATCAAAGGTGAGAATTTTTTCTTCACACAAAAAGAGGTCTGCATTTGGAAGCTGCCAGAAAATGTGGTTGAGATGGGTACATTAACAACAGATAAAAACTTGTAGATAAGTACAAGAAAATTCTAGGAGAGGACCGTGACAATGAGCAATATTGAGCAGAAGACCAGAGACGGCATTTGGGGCCATCAAGACGGATGTGGAGGAGCCAGGGTCAGTGGTCACTCTCTCCACGGGAGGATGCATCGGGCCTCTGACTATCCACACGAACAATGCCTCACATCATCTTATACACCTCTATCAGATCACCTCTTATCCTCCATAAGGAGAAAAGGCTGAGTTCACTCAACCTATTCTCATAAGGCATGCTCCCCAATCCAGGCAACATCCTTGTAAATATCCTCTGCACCCTTTCTATGGCTTCCACATTCTTCCTCTAGTGTGGTGACCAGAACTGAGCACAGTACTCCAAATGGGGTCTGACCAGGGTCCTATATAGCTGCAAAATTACTTCTCAGCTCCTAAATTCAATTCCATAATTGATGAAGGCCAATATACCATATGCCTTCTTAACCACAGAGTCAACCTGTGCAGCTGCTTTGAATGTCCTATGGACTCGAACCCTAAGATCCCTCTGATTGTCCACACTGCCAAGAGTCTTACCATTAATACTATATTCTGCCATCATATTTCTACTAAAATGAACCACCTGACACTTATCTGCATTGAACTCCATCTGCCACTTCTCTGCCCAGTTTTGCATCCTATCAATGTTCTGCTGTAACTTCTGACAGCTCTCCACACTATCCACAATGCTCCCAACCTTTGTGTCATGAGCATTTCATGGCTATCTGGAGAAGACAAATCTCAGAGTTGTATTCTGTACACATACTTTGATAATAAAATGAACCCTTTTCATGGATAGAAGGGGGTTTAGAAGCCTACAGCCAATAGAGGCAGATGGGATTAACTCGCTGGTCAAAACAGTTGGCATGAATGAACTAGGTCAAAGGGTCTATTACCATGCTAGATGAGTCTATGACTCTAAATCTGCCTTATATTAGAACTTAAGAAGTAAGAATTGGAGTAAATTTTGTGGTCTCAAGCCAGCTGTGCTACTCATTTCATTATAGTTTATTAGATCTTGATCTCAGCTTCACTTTCCTGTCTGTTCCTCTATCGTCCAACATTCTACCTTTCTCACCCTTGAGTTTATTTGATATTCCTGCTGGACCTGTGCTAATAATGTCAGATCTGCCTGATTAGCAATTCTCAGTACTTGTATTGATTGCATGCAGGGTAAGATCTGACATAAATAAACAGAGTCAGAATGTGTGGAAAATAGAGCATTATAAGTCGGGTGTTCATTTGGGATTTTGCAGTGCTTGCTGTTGCATTGAGTCTGGGTGAAGAAACCTGTCATCTTCCTTTAAGAGTGAAGACATCATGAACAGTGAGAATCAATGAGATCACAGGAGAATTCTCAACTCTTTGTGCAGATTATATGATTAAATGGCTCTTAATGTGTACTTAACAGTTAAAGGATAAACTTGATACTTGAGGCAAGCTTCAGAATTTTCAACCTATACTGGAATTTAGAGACAGAGGCTAATTGGTCTCATAGAATCAGGATTGTCAGAACTTCAATGTTTAAAGTTCAAAATAAATTTATTACCAAAGTACAAATATGTCACCATATACTACCCTGAAATTCTTTTCTTTTTTTTGCAGATGTTCATAGTAGGACAAAGAAATTCAATAGAATTAATGAAAAACACATGAGGGAAACAGTGGTTAACCAAGTCTGTATATTGAAGGTTCCATCAGGGAAAAGAAGGAAGTGCATGTTGGGTAAAGGTAAATGTTATCGACTGAGTCCTTCTAACAAACAATCAATGTGCAAAAGAAGACTAACTGTGCAAATTCAAAATGACCAATAATATTAATAATTCATTAAATAAATAATACTAAAAACATGAGTTGTAGAAATCTTGAAATTTCAGTGTTCATTGATCTTAAATGTTTCTCTTTCCACTTCTGCTGCCTAACCTTCTGAGTCTTTCCAGCATGTTCTGATTGTATTTCAGGTTTACAGCAACAGTTGTACTTTGCTTTTACAGTGTGAGAGAAACCTGCCAATTTATTTCTCAATTTTGTTACAGTTCAGAAGCTAGTCTCATCTCAACTACCACAGAAACAGATTTGCTGTGAACTACAATTGTGAGAAAAGTTCTTCAATCTTGTGGCTGGCTGAGTTTTAATTGCACCAAGCAAAGATGGCAAAATAGGGAACTGCGGTTAACAAAGTCTGTATATTGAAGGTTCTGTCAGGGAAAAGGCGGAAGTGCATGTCGGGTAAAGGTGAATGATATCGATTTCATAGGGGATTGATGCACCATCAATAACTCTCGGAGACGTGAGTCGAGATAGGCTTTTATTAGCTAGAAGAAAGCACCGTCAACAGCAAGAGACCACCACACAACATCCTGGAGACTGAGGGAGGAGCAGTGCCTCCAATCACCTTTATACCGGGGTCTGTGGGAGGAGCCACAGGAGCAGTCAGCGGGGGTGGGGGGGGGGCGCGTGTCCAGACAGGTATACGTAGTTCACCATAGGGATAAAGGAGAGAATTTAAGAAAGAAATTAAGAATTAAAAAATTTAAAAGGGGGATGAAATAACATTAGCAACCAGGGTTTTAGAAAATAGATCCTAAAACATTTTGATAGTATATAAAAAGCAAAAGGTAGCTAAGAAAGAATTGGTCCCTTCAGGAACCAGATGGGTAATCTCCCTGTGGAGCCAGGGGTTATGAATGGAGTCCTCAATTTATACTTCTCATTTATATTCACCAGTGAGAAGGATTTGGATGTTGGAGATTTGGGAAGGGGTACACTGATATTCTGGAGCTTATCTCTATCGGGGGAGGAAAATTTAGAAAGTTAAGAGCACTGTAGGATATATAACTCCTCAGGGCCTGATGGAGTCTATCCTTCAATTCTTTGGGAAGCAAGAAAGGAGCCTGCTGGGACCAACAGAGAAGTTTCCTGCTTTTATAAACTGTGGATGTGGTCCCAGGAGACCAGGAGGATAGCGAACGATGTTCCATTGTTCAAAGGAATGATATAATTCAAGCCAGTAAGCCTCATCCCTGGTAAGAAGGATTCTGAGCTACAGCATTTGCATTCACTTGAAAAGGCAGGGGCGAATAAGGAGTCAGCAAGGTTTTGTGCAGAGGTGATAATGTCTCACATTTCGGATTGAGATTTTTTGAGCAGGTATCTAAGAAAATAAGGAGTTAGAACAGTGATGTGGTTTGTTTGGTTCTGGACTTCAATAAGACCTGTGAAGATGTCCCCTTTTGGTTGGCTCAGAAAGTTAAAGCAAAAGGGACTCAAAGCAACACACAAAGTGCTGGAGGAACTCAGCGGGTCAGGCAGCATCGATGGAAATGGACAAAAGTCAATGTTTCATGCCGAGTTCTTTCTTGAGGACTGGGAAGGAAGGGGGAAGACACCAGAATAAAAAGGTGAGGGGAGAGGAAGGGGGAATGCTAGAAGGTGATAGGTGAAGTCAAATAGTGGGAAAGTTAAAGGGCTGGAGAGGGAGGAATCTGTTAAGAGAGTGGACCATGGGAGAAATGGAAGTAGGAGGGCACCGGGGGAGGTGAGAGGCAGGTGAGAAGAGGTAAGAGACTAAAGTGGGCAATTGAAGAAGAGGGGAGGGGGAGGGAATTTTTTTTTTACCAGAAGGAGAAATCGATGTTCGTGCCATCAGTTTGGAGGCTACCCAGACAGAATTTATTGCTCCTCTACCCTGAGTGTCGTCTCATCATTGCAGAAAAGGAGACCATGGAGCAACATGTCAGAATGAGAATGAGAATGGAAATTAAAGTGGTTGGCAATTGGGAAATTCTGCTTTTGGCAGAAGGAGCAGACAGTGCTCGACAAAGTGGTCTCCCAATTTATGACGGGTCTTGCCAATGTAGAGGAGGCCACATCGGGAGCACTGGATACAACAGACGCCCCCAAAAGGTTTGCAGGTGAAGAGCTGCCTCACTTGGAAGGACAGTTTGGACCCGGAATGGAGCAGAGGGAGGAGGTGAATGGGCAAGTGTAGCACATCAGTCACTTGCAGGGATAAGTGCCAGCAGGAAGATTAGTGGGGAGTGACGAATGGACAAGGAAATTATGGAGGGAGTGATTCCTGCAGAAAGCGAAGGACGAGGGAAAGATAAAAATGTGTTTGGTGATAGGTTTCCTGAGGAGACGGCAGGAGTTGCAGGGGCTCATGGGGTGGTGACATCCTGGAAAGGAAAGCCTCATCCTGGGAACAGATGTGGCAGAGGTGAAGAAACTGAGGAAAGGGAATTTCATTTTTACAGGAGATAGGGTGGGAAGAGGTGTGGTCAAGATAGCCGTGGGAATTGGTAGGTTTATAAATGACGTTGGTAGACAATTTGTCTCCAGAGATGGAGACAGAGAGATTGAGAAAGGGGAGGGAGGTATCAGAAGTGTACCAAGTGAATTTAAGGGCAGGGTTGAAGTTGGAGGCAAAGTTGATGAAATTGATGAACACTGCATTGGTGCAGGAAACAGCACCAGTGCAGTCATCAATGTAGCGAAGGAAGAGTTATGGAGAATTAGTAGGGAAGGCTTGGAACATGGACTGTTCTACATATCCAACGAAAAGGCAGTCATAGCTGGGTCCTAAGCGGTGTCCATGGCAATCCCTTAAGTGGGAGGAGCCAAAGGAGGAATGGTTGAGGGCTAGGACCAGTTCTGCTGGACAGAGGAGGGTGGTGGTGCATGGGAATTAGTTGGTTCGTTTGTTGAGAAAGAAGCAGAGAGCTTTAAGGCCTTCTTGATGGGGGAGAGGAGTGTATATGGCCTGGACACCCATGGTGAAACTGAGACAATCAGGGCCAGGGAATTGAAAGTTGTTGAGGAGATGGATTGTTGAGAAGTGTCATTGATGTAGATGGGAAAGGACCGAACCAATGGGGATAGCATAGAGTTGAAGTATGAGGACATGAGTTCAGTGGGGCAAGTACATTCTGAGACAATGGATCAGTCAGGTTTGTAGACCTTGGCTAGGAGATAGAATTGAGCAGTGTGATGTAAGGGAACTATGAACTTGGTGGCAGTGGATTGGAGTTCTCCAGATCTGTTGAGGTCAGTGATGGTTTTGGAGACAAGTTTCTGATGGTTCAGAGTGGGGTTCTCTTCAAGGAGCAGGAAAGAGGGGATGTCTGGGAATTACCGTCTGACCTCAGCAAAGTAAAGGCCAGTCCATCACACTATAGCAGCACCTCTTGGTCAGTGGGTTTGATAGTAAATTCTGGATTGGTGGAGAGAGTGGAGAGCAAAGGGATTGAAGGTCTGCTGGCAAACTGGACACAAAATTGCGTGAATGATAGGAAGCAGAAGGTAGCTGTAGAAAGATGTTTTCTGACAGGAATTGGTACTGGGATCACAGAGTCTTTGAGTCATAGAACATTAAAGTACAGATTAATGCCCTTTGACCCACCTAGCCCATGCCGAACTATTAATCTGCCTAGTCCGTTCGACATGCACTTTCATTCAACATCTTAAAAGTCTTCATTCTTAGTAATATATATCTCTAAATGACTTAGGTGAAAATGTAGTTGGTAGGAGTAGTGAGTTGGCAGGCAGCACGCACAGTAAGTTAGTGACGTTGTAGAAGGTGAAGAAGATTGTCGACAAAGATCTGTTGTAAAGTTGGACGAAGCAATATCAATTGGAATTTAGTTCCGCCATTGTAAGGTGACACTTTAGAAAGTTATATTATGGTAGGATATGTGGAGTAAATTGCAGGGAATTTAGGAACATTGCTGTATAATGGGATGCAAGTGTATAACTCACTGAAAGAAACAACACAGGTGGATAGACTAGCCAAGAATGTATTTGGTATGCTTGCCTTTATAGGTCAAGGCATTGTGTGTACGAATTGAGATGTCATGTTTGTTATTGTACAAAATGTTGGTTAGATAGCACTTGGAGTATCGTGGACAGTTCTGGTTGCAACACTACAGGAAGTATGAGGTAGCAATAAAGAAAGCGCAAAAGATCTTCTAGATATTGCTGGAGTGGAGAGCTGCAATTATAAGGAAAGATTAGATAGGCTGGGTTCATTCTTACTGGAACGTTCGAAGCTGAGGGGTAAATTTCCCATAAGGTTGTGGTGAGCTTGGATGCTGCGGCATCTACAGGACCAACCTAAGGTGTTACTGTATTTTTTAAATGTATTTGTTGTGATCGCAAGACTCTGCTGGACATTAAAAACTTAAAGCATTGCAGTTCTACCCCATCAGTGAGTTGCTCATTGGTGGAGGAACTGAAGAAGCTGCTCTGGGTGCAAATTGTGCAGTCATCTGCATCAAAGAGACACTGGTGCATGAAGACTGTGTGCGCAGTCTAAACGCGAGTGATTGTCTTAGTCACCGTCCTTATGATTGCAGGACCCTGCTGGACATTGTTAATGTGGAATACTGCAAGTCTGATTCACTTTCTTTTTGGTGAATGGTGAGGGAGCTGCATGGCCTCCGTTTTAGCGAGGTCTAGGCCTCAAGCTGTGGTGTCTCCTGTTTGCAGCCCCCCTGGAGTGAGACGCCAGAGTTGTTGTGTTCCACCAGAGTGTGGAGGTGGTGTGGAGCGGCATCTATGCTGGAGTTGGTGCTGCCCTCTAGTGTTGGCATGACGGAGGCTGCCTGGCCTGCTGCGTTCCTCCAGCATTTTGTGTGTGTTGCTTGGATTTCCAGCATCTGCAGACTTTCTCAGGTTTGTGACAAGATGAATGGTGTCTGACTGCAGACTGCTGGAACATTCATGGAATCTTTATGGACTCTGGGTCTTGGACTATATTGTTTGATGTCTGATTGTATTTTACTGCTGTCTTATCTGTGCCATGTGTGCCTTCTGCTGTGAATGACTGTAGGTACTGTGTTTTGCACATTGGTCCTGGAGTAGTGCCGTTTCGTTTGGCTGTATTCATGGGTATTCATGTATGGTTGAATAAAAATTAAACTTGAACTTGAAGGAAAGGCATGGAGAGATATGGTCCTAATGGAAGAGAGGCATCAAGACTGGCATGGGCATACTTGGACAAAATGATCAGTTTCTGTGCTGTATGATTCTATGACTCAAAACAATTTCAATCATAACAGTATGAAAATACCCACAGAATTCAGACAGCTGTGGCAAGGAGACAAAGACTTGGTTGAAATTACAAATGCCAGAGCTTAATTGCAAATACGTAGAAAATGAAAATACAGAAAAAATCAGTTGTTGTTTTCTTGAAGGGTGTTAATGGCATTTAGCAAGGCTGAGAATGACTGTGAGTGTTGTTGTCCACCATAGGAGTGTCCCTATTGCTTAGATCACCACTATTGAACATTGTAAAAATAATCACACATCACATACATTGTGGGTGTTGTTTAGAAGTACAAAAACAATTCACGATTTGTCAAAGTGAAGATACGGATGAAAACAGTGCAAGCTTCTCATGTTGATCACTCAACAGAGACCTCTTCATTTGAGCATTGCCTGTGGTTTGTACCTGCCACACAAGAGCCATGAAGTCTGCTTGCTGCATTATTTCTGAATAGTTGCAATCAAAGCAATTGAAAATTGTCATAATGCATTTATACATAGACTATAATTTATGGTGTTCCATTATTAATAACTATAATTTTATGCTAAATACCTTCACAATGCTTTATTAATCCACATTCCATTTTAATAGTTCAAATTATACAGTATCTAATGCAGAGTTCAAATTTATGTCAATATTTCTATATAAAACTACTCTGAACGTTGCATGAACTCCATAAACACTACCTCATTGTTTATCATTAGTACTCTTGAAGTATTTATGTCTATTTATTTATTTATTTATTTATTTATTTATTTCTATCTATTTTTGAGAGCTGTAGTGATTTTTATGCTTTGCACGATACTGCTGCCGCAAAACAATATTGTTGATGATGTTGAGAGTCCGTGATAATAAGCCTGATTCTGATTCTGCTGGTTATTTTACTGACTGCTATTCATCTTCCTATTCCTTAACCATTAGGAATAAATGAACAGATGGTCTACCGGGGTTGATAAAGACCAGAGTGATCAAGGTGACACATTGTTCAAAGCAAAATCTGAAGTGCAAGAAACACCTAATAGCTTGTCGACATTTATAAAGGTAAAAGTTAGGTCATCGTTTTGTTTTTATGCCTGAAATGTTGCTCTATTCAGTACTGACAGCATCTGAACCCCCAACCAGTATCTGCTCTATTAATATTCAGTATGCTGGTGAGGAAATTCTAGAGTACTTTGAAGACTGACACTCTGGAAGCTTGTGGCTGCTGTGACACAGCGTGTCCGCACTCCTTTGTTGTGTGCTGCTCCTTTTCTTCACTTTAGTGTGGTCATGTTCTCAGTAGGGAGATAAAAATCGTGAGGAGAGAAGACACTTATTCTAATTGCATTTCAGAATATATTTCTCACTGCGAAACCGTCCTTTTGGTCTAATGCACCCAGAATTATTTGACTCAACCAGAAAGTAGAGGTTTCACTTAGCTCAGTCTTGGCTATTCTCTGTTACGGTGCTCAGGGCTTTACTGTTGTCGACAACTTCTGTGTTCCTTTGTTACTTTGCTGCAGTCATATCTTTAAACTGCAAACTGTTGTTTCTGTCCCCCCAATACTAAAACGTTTGATAGGTATTGCGGTTTGAACAAACTGGTTCCTCTGTGTTGTTATCAAAATTTGAACACTATAGTGTAGGGAAGTGTATGGTTGTGCACTTTGGTAGAAGGAGTAAAGGCTTAGACTATTTTCTAAAAGGGGAGAAAATTAAAAAATCAGAGCTACAAAGGGACTTGGGTGTCTTTATGCAGGATTAAGGTTAACATGCAGGTTGAGTCTGTGTTGAGGAAGGCAAATGCGATGTTAGCATTCATTTCAAGAGGACTAGAATATAAAAGCAAGAATATAATGCTGACGCTTTATAAGTGATTGGTCAGACTGGATTATGACCAGCCTTGTGGGCAGTTTTGGTCTCTCATTGAAGAATAGGTGTGCTGGCATTGGAAACAGTCCAGAGGAGGTTCATGAGAATGATTTCAGGAATGAAATGGTTAATGTACGAGGAGTGTTTGATTGCTCTGGGCCTGTGGTCACTGGAGTTTAGAAGAATGAAGGGGGAGCTCATTGAAATCTATCAAATGTTGAAAGGCCCAGATAGAATAGATGTGGAATGGATATTTCCTATAATGAGGAAGTCTAGGACCAGAGGGCACAGCCGCAGAATAGAGAGATGTCAATTTACAACAGAGATGAGGATCAGTAATAGTGTCAAAGGTTACAGGGAGAAGGCTGAAGAATAGAGTTGACAGGAATGATAAATCAGCTCTGATGGAATGGTGAAGCAGACTCAATTGGCTGAGTGGCCTAATTCTGTTTCTATGTCTTATGGTCTAAAATTATATTGTATAATCAAACAGCATAGAAAGAACCATCAAATCATTCTGCTCTTTTTTTCCCGTATGGTCCTTTTTTTTTCTTTTTTTGATGTTGAATCAATGCCTTCTTCAGAGTCACTTTTGATGTGCACCCAAAACTCTTGCAGGCAGAATATCGACGTAGAATGAACCAATATGTTTTCAATGTTGTTTTGCTTTCCTAGCTCTTATTGCTCAAAATGATCTACTGACAACACAGCAGCCTCTGCTCTCCACTCTGTCCTGTCCCACCTGGAAAATGGGATCTAATATGCCAGGTAGCTGTTATAGACTTCCATTCAACATCATCATACTTCAGAAACTGTTGGGGAAAATGTCCTTGCTGGGTCTTAATTCCTCCCAGGCAGTCATGTGGATAGCAACATCTCTTGTCCCTTTACACTGAACGCTGGCACTCCCCAGGGCTGTGTGCTCAGCCCGCTGCTGTTCACACTGCTGACACATGACTGTGTTGCAGGAACCAGCTCAAACCGTGTCATCATGTTTGCGGATGACACAACAGTGGTTGACCTCATCAACAATGATGACAAGTCGGAGGACAAGAGGAAGTGGAGCGGATGGTGAGCTGGTGTGAGAACAACAACCTAATTCTAAGTGTGGAGAAGACCAAGGAAATGACTGTGGACTTCAGGAAGGTGCAGATGAACCATCCCCCTCTGCACATACATGGCTAACCTCCATATACAGAGTTAAGCCCCCCCAAATTCCTGGGATTTCACGTCATGGATGACCTCACCTGGTCCCTCAATATCACCTCCCTGAGCAAGAAGGTGCAGCAGCACCTCCACTTCCTGAGGAAATTCAGGCAAGCAAGCATTTCCCCTTTAAGCATCCTAATTTAAGTGAATTTTACAAGAACACCAGTGGGTGTGCCCCAGCAAGCTGCATCTCCATCTGGTGTGGGAGCAGGACAGCATCAGTCTAAAAGTCCCTACAAAGGACTGTGGGAACAGCTGGGAGGATCACAGGGGTCTCTCTACCGCCCATTGGGGACATTTATCAGGAGCGCTGTGTCCATAGGGCTCAATATCATTAAGGATTCCACCCATCCATCCAGCACCCTCTTTGGTTTTCCACCATCAGGCAAGAGATTACGATGCATGAAAACAAGAACGGTCAGCATGGGAAACGGTTTCTTCCCTCAGGCCATTAGGCTTCTGAACTCGCTGCTGCATTGCATTTGAAGTGCTACTGGAATTTGAACAGTACTCTACAATAATTAATTTAATGTACTTTACTTTGTGTATCTTGCATAATTCATTTGTGGACTTAATTCTTACTTTCCTGGTTATTTTGTGTTACTACTGTGCTTTACATTGCTCATTTGGTGGTATGCATATATACAGTTAAATGACAATAGACTTGACTTGACTTCACAATTGCCAGTTAATATTTGTTTTTCTCACCGATGCAAATGTTTGGTTTGATGTGTTGTGGTACCAGTCATTATGCACAACCAAATTAGTGGCTGCTACAGAGATCAGAGATATACTCACCTCCAGTAAAGCCTCCTTATTTTTCTCTTTCATATTTTTTCCTTCTGTTTTCTTCTTTGCAATGTAGAAATTCTGGACAGAAAAAAACACACAATGAAGACTTTTTTTAGATATAAAAGGAAGCAATTTATTTCTGAAAGATAAGACTATTATGATCATTGTTTTGAATGCTGACTGCAAAGCCGATGATCAAAGCCTATTAGATGATAACTTGTTTCAATATGTTTCTCAGTTATTGCCCAGACATGATGACCTGCACCTATGGGGTTTGGAGTCATCGAGACACAGGATGGAAACAAGTCCTCTGGAATAACTCATCTATGCTGAACAAGTAGCCTTCTAGCTTGCCAGCATTTGGCCCATATCCCCTTAAATCTTTCCTGTCTTTTTAATTGTCTAAATGCTTTGTAGATGTGTGTAATTGTGGCAACCTCTACTGCTACCTTTGCCACCTGTTCCATATACTCACCACCCTCAATGAGAGTTTAAAAGAAGTGGACCCATTGATTCAAAGCTTGCTGATTTCTACAAGAGTACCAGAGGATTGGAAAGAGCTAATGTTCAAAAAGGGAGGAAGGCAGGAGGTGAGGAAACCACAGGTCCGGATGCTAGAGTCAATAATTGAAGCAGAAACTTAGATTCAAACCTATTATACGTGTTACTATATCAGCCTTTAAGGCTGCTTCGAGGAGAGTTGGTAGAGGAGAACCTGTAAGTCTGGTGTATTTAAATTTCTAAAAGATATTTGATAAGGTGCTATTAAAGAGAGCTCGAAGATTGAAAACTGGCTGTCACATAGAACACAACGAATTGGGACAAATGGATCCTTTTCAGATTGGAGGGATGTAACCAACGGAGTATCCCAGGGATCAGTTCGTGGCCCTCCATGCTTTATTATTTGTTTTAATAGCCTGGAGGAGGGAACGAAACAGTTTCCAGGTTTGCTGATAATATGAAGGGCACATTGTGATGAGGACGTTGTGGTTCTGCAGTGGAATATTGATAGACGGAGTGATTGGGAAAAACCCTGGCAAATGGAATTCAACGTGGACCCAGAACTGCCCTCATGTTTCAGCTCACAATCTCATATAGTGCCGCCCAACCGGCCCATTAGTCCAACACTCTCATACAGTGTTAGGAAGAAGGTTGCAGCATGCATCAATAATAAATTAATTTGCCTAAAAGGCCATGTTCCGATGTATATTGGGACAGAGACAGGGAAGATAGGAGGACATTTTACAGAGTTGTCAAAAACTAGAAGATGTGGCTTTAGGATGAGGTTTAAGGGTACTGAGAGAGAATGTTTGCAATTAGAAGGTGTTCAGAACCTGAAACACATTGCTTAAGTGGATGATGAAAGTAGGCACTTTCATAACATTTAACAGTTATTCAGAGATGAGCAGCAGAACTGCCAAGGCCTAGAGAGGCATGGATCAACCATTGATCTAAAAGAATGGTATAAAGTGACAAGAGATGGGCTGCACCTGCTGGGTGGGCCAAAGGGCCTGTTACTGTGCTGCATGACTCTGTAACAATGTGATCATGACCAGGTACTCCACTACATTGATATTTAATGTGGATTAAATATTTTCCAGGATGCCAGGGATAACCTCACCATCTGGTCATGCCCTCTTCTCATTACTACCATATGGAGAAGGTCAGGAGACTGACGAACCACACTCAGTGTTTTAGGAACAGCTTCTTCCCCTTCAACATCTGACTTCTGAACAGCCATGAAGTGCAACATTATTTTTTGTTCTATCTATCTATCTATCTATCTATCTATCTATCCTACGAGTAATGTTTATGTCTTGCATGGTACTGCTGCAACAATACAATAAATTTCATGGCACCTATCCATGATAATAAACCTGATTGTGATTCTGTTTCTGCTCTTGAGGAATGAAGCTTTTACATGCTTCACATCATATGAGAGAAAAGGCAATCCTCTGTTCGATGCTTCAGTTGGAAAATGAGGTGTGGTTTCACTATGCGATACTCCCTAGGTTCAGTCTTGACTGTCAGCCTAGACAGCGCATTCACATCTCTGGAGTGATTCTTGGACTTGGAACCATCTAATTGTCAATTAAATTAGAAAATAAGGCTTTGCATACATAAACTTCTCCAAACTGGGACCAAAATTTTAAAGATACAATGTGTCTGTGAATCCAGTCCATCTGGGGTTAATGTAAAGATGAGTCAAATGGAAGGGAAAACTAAAAAGCAGGCAACTGCCTCAAGATAGGAATGCTGTGCAGATTTCAAATCCTGTAAAGTTGGTATTGGGCACAAAAGACATTTTTGAATTGTGACAGAAAACAAAACACTTTCTCCAGGAGTTATATGTTCCTTCAAACACTAGGATCATTAGCCCAATTATACCACAATGTTTTATCTTTTAGTGGTTCAGGATTTGGAAGGATCTCTTTAATATATTTAATATATGCTGAAATTCAGTGACTTCAATGACGGCACAGTTACTGTTATGACATTGAACTTAGCTCAAATCAACAGTGATGGTATTATTCTGCAGCAGAGATATGCCAATTAAATGCATCAAAATAGAGGAATCCTCAGTCTCATTTAATTTTATTCTATCTCAGCAAGTGAATCTGAAATACTGAAAATACTTTCACTGAAACTTTTCAATGCCATCTTCTCCTGGAGAGTAACTGAGGTTTAATTGCTTAACTTACAAGCAGCTCTCATGGTAAAGATACAGTTTCAATGAGAATCACATGTTCCATGTCACAATTTAATCACATAATTTTAATAATATAATTCCTGAAAATGTGTGAAAGAGATATTATCCTAAAACATGTAATCATTTCAACATAGTTTGAGAATTGATGGAAAAGGAGAAATTTTAGTTTCAGTATCAGATAAATTTTGTTGTCCATGTATATTAATAGTAACAAGAAAGCTTCCACTGTGAATTCTGCAATAGAGTTCAGACTAAGTGTATTTTAAGAGTCTAATACTTGTCTTCAAGTACATTATAAAAAAGATAAAACTAATTAAGGATCACCTGCATGGCTTCCACCACCATTTGTTTTCTCAGGACAGGTATTGACGGCATTTCTTGAACTCGAATCATTTATCACCTTTCCTGACAACTTCTGCTGCTCTATTACATGATCTATCTCTGACTCGTCCCGAGCAACACACACAAAATGCTGGAGGAACTCAGCAAGCCAGACAGCAGCTATGGAGGAAAATAAACAGCTGACTTTTCAAGCCCAGTCTCGGCCCAAAATGTTGACTGCTTTTTGATTCTGTATGGCTCAATTTAGTCAATCACATCAATGTGTATGGTAATATAAATATGGTAATATGGTAATATAAAGCACTGAAGCTCAATAAAGGTGGCCCAGAGTGACATTATTTAGGAACATTTAAGAATGGTGTTATCTCAATGGAAACATTGATGGTATCATCATGAAGCTAAGGGTTTGGAAAATGTCACAACTTGACATAAGACTATCAAGGGATTTATAAGGGGAGGTAGAATGCTGAAATAATCCAGTGAGAAACAAACATAAAAGATTGTGAAAATTCCGATTGATAAGTTAGAGGGCAAAGATTAGTGAAAATGAATATGCATCTCTTACGTACACAAACAGGAGATATTATGTGCAGAATAAGGATATAGCAGAAAATACATTTTTTTAAAAATCTGACATCAGAAAGAAGAAAATCTTCTCAAAAGAAGACTCAAAAGACCTTTTTGAAATAGTGGAGAATAATAGGTCAGGAGTAAAAGAGAAGCCGAAAATTGCCTTAGTTTTTGTGAAATTAATAGGATTTATAGCCAATAAATCTTTATGACTTGACCTGCATCCTAGGATTCGGGAAGAGGCGGTAATGGAGATAGTGGATGCACTGACTTGCAACCACTATCTTCAAAGTTCCTTCCAAAATAAATCCTAAAACATCTTACAAAATCCCATGGATTCCAGAACACATTCTTGTTGAATGAACTGGAGCAAATGTAATCTCATTATCTAACAAAGGCCTAAGAGAGAAAATGGCCATTTAGCTTGGCACTGTTAACATGGATTTTATTCATTAGTCAGATCTAGTGACACAACCATTCACACTCCCACCTGTTCTCCTGACACCCTCCCATGCAATCACAGCAAATGTATCATCTGCCTTTCAAAATCAATGTTTTTGATTATTTATAATTATCTTGAAGCGGCAGATGTTTAATTATTATCAGGTCATGTGTTCTCTAAATGGTCCAGTCTACTTGAGTTGACCTATCTCACTGAAGCATGTAAATGCAAGAAAGCCTTATAGCCAAGTCACCATCCTCAGATGGAGTGATGAAATACAGAAATACCCATGTAATACTCTTGGAAATTTTGACATTCAGCTTTATAATTATTTTCTTCTTACCCACCTGTGGATTTTTAAAGACAGCATACTTCTCTTGTCTTTCAACAAACATAAGTTTGTTTTCACTGTCACGCATCCAGTGGGACAAAGTTTCCACCAGATTCTCATGGTCTTCAAGAAATCTCTCTAAACAAAAGGAGCAAGGACAAAGTTACAAAAAGATCACAGAAAACAATGAAACAGGATACAGCAGTCAATGAAATACAATTTTCCTCCACCACAAACTGATCACATATCTCGTCGATATTTGCAGGATATATAGTACTCCTCAAGACGTACGGAAAGGCTGGATGAACTCAGCAGGTCGGGCAGCATCCGTTGAAAGGAGCAGTCAACGTCTCGGGCCGAGACCCTTCGTCAGGAAGGTTGACTGCTCCTTTCAACGGATGCTGCCCAACCTGCTGAGTTCATCCAGCTTGTTTGTACGTGTTGATTTGACCACAGCATCTGCAGTGTACTTTATGTTTACTATCCAATACTCCTAGTACCTAGCAAGATAATCTGTGGGTAACATTTAATACGTATATTAAACAAGGATTTTTATTATATATTTTGTTTTTAATCTTTCTTCTATGCTTTATACTATTGGGACCCATCTGATATTGTTGTTTATCCTCTTGCTATTATTAGTGCTGAGATTCATTGTGTGGAATGAATGTGTGTGTTCTGATCTGTGACTAGGCCTTAGAGAAATAGTGAGGAGGCTCTGCACTGAAAATTTTGAAACACGCTCTCAGCTTTTTCATCTGTAAAAAGTCTGAACAAATTTAACAATCATTGATATTTTAAAAATATATAATATATATTTCAAAAGACATTTCAAATGCAAAGCAGATCCAATAATTTCAATACAACTATCACATCTCAGACTACGTCTATAAGATCAAATCTATAATCAATTATTCTTTGTAAAGGAAAACAGTTGTAAATGGGAATCATTTTAAGTTTTGATTTTTTTTACCATTGTCTGGGTATTGCAATAACTCATTCAGCAAACCTTTGTGAGATTAGGGTCTTTGCAATCTTACATGAAATCTTAACCACAATGATATATTTAAATGCT
Organism: Hemitrygon akajei; assembly: GCF_048418815.1. NCBI lineage: Eukaryota > Metazoa > Chordata > Chondrichthyes > Myliobatiformes > Dasyatidae > Hemitrygon > Hemitrygon akajei. The sequence continues at coordinate 136,186,023 of NC_133131.1, read as the reverse complement.
GGATACAATATACCTTATATAATACCTGATGGTTTCATTATATTTGTCTACGTACTGTAGTGAGCAAAAACTCAACCTTGTTTGATCAGTATCATGATTACTAGACTCCTATTAACAGCATAAAAAATACGTATTTCTGGCAAGAGTGTTCACCAATATGTGATGAAACCTACTTAATTTGATTATTTTATTTTAAAAGAAAAGGTAACATCCATCTTAATTCACCAAAATTTTGCTGCTTCTTCTAATTCCCTTTAACCTGTACTGATCCCTGGGCTACCTTCATCAATACTCCAATTATTCATTAATCAACACTTGTTCCAATCCTTACAGAAGATGAACAAATAGATATTAGTCAATCTTATGTCCCAACAACTTTAACTTTAACTAATATCTTCCTGCAAAAATAAAGTGTCAGTGTGGCTCCTGAAAGTCTAGAAATGAACTTCTGTGTACTTACCACAGTCTACCCATGATGCCACTTCCTCAAAGAAATCAACAAACCATCTTCCCCTTCTGAACCTATATTAACTTTTATTTTCATACAGGTTACCTCTGCTATTCCATTGACTAACCAATCCCACCATTTTAAATGAAATTGAAGCATATAATGGAGCTGTACATGCAAGAATTTGATTTGTTGCCTATTAGACCATGAACACTATTGGCCTCTTTGGTATCTACTGTATTTATTGGCCTCTTTGGTATCTACTGACATCTCATCAGGTGCTCAGTGATACTCTCAAAATGATTGTTGGCATTTCATATATCTCCTGATGTCAATTAGATCAAGGACTATCTATCTGCAGAGACTAACAGAACTGATTAGAACATAGGGGTAGGACATTTGGCCCATCGAGCCTGCTCCGCCATTCAATAAGATCATGGCTGATCTGGCCATGGACCCGTCTCCACCTACTTAACTTTTCCCCATTACCCTTTATTCCCCTATTATGCAAAAACCTGTCCAACCTTGTCTTAGTACATTTACTGAGGTAGTCTCCACTGCTTCATTGGGCAGAAATTTCCACAGATTCACCACTCTCTGGGAAAAGCAGTTCCTCCTCATCTCCATCCTGAATCTACTCCCCCAAATCTTGAGGCTACGTCCCCATGTTCTAGTCTCATCTACCAGTGGGAGCAACTTTCCTGCCTCTATCTTATCTATCCCTTTTATCATTTTGTAAGTTTCTGTAAGATCTTCTCTCATTCTTCTGAATTCTAGCAAGTACGGTCCCAGGCGACTCAATCTCTCCTCATAGTCTAACCCCTTCATCTCTGGAATCAACCTGGTGAACCTTCTCTGCAGTGCCTCCAAAGCCAATATGTCCTTCCTCAAGAAAGGAGACCAGAACTGCATGCAGTACTCCAGGGGTAGCCTAACCAGTACCCTGTTTAGTTGGAGCATAACCCCCCACCTGCACTTAAATTCAATCTCTCTAGCAATGAAAGCCAACATTCCATTTGCCTCCTTGATAGCCTGCTGTACCTGCAAACAAACCTTTTGCAATTCATGATTAGTTCCTCACCCCCCCCCCCATTTTAAACCCTGATACAGCAAATTTCTATTCATGTTTCATCTTAGATGCTTCAATTGGAAGCCTCTGCATTGACATTGACATTGTTACATTTTGGGCTCTAAGACAAAGCTTGTTTGTTTGTTTCTAAGGAGCCCTTCAATTTCAAGGAGCTGCAAGACGAGCTAAACAAGTTTCCAGGGATGAAATATTTTTCTCAGACCCTGATGTCTATTTGTTTTACTATATCTTATTTGTGGAATATATTTCTTTCTCTAAATGATGCTGGAAGTTATCAGTATGAAAGTGATAAAGAGTTAATTAAAATAGTAAGAGCATTGGGGAGAAGTAACATGGAGTTATGAGAAGGAAATCATGTTTGAGTTCCTTGAGATTATAATTGGGTTGTTATTAACAGAATACAGAACAGCAGATGGAGTGGCTTTGGAGTATCTGAGGCCATGACAGAAAGAGGAGAGAATGGAAAGGCTATGTCTGTTTTTCCTGGAGAAAAGGAGGTGAGAGAGGATGTAATTGAGATATCTAAAACTATGAGGCATCTTGATAGGATAGCTTGCACGAAACTTTTCTCATATTGCAGCCAGATAAACTTGGCCCCAGGGTTGCGGGACGGTCCGTGTGTGTGGCTGGGTGGGAGGGAGGAATGGGGCTAGTTTTGCTGTTGTTGCTTTACTGCTTTGTTTTGCTCTGCGTTGCTGCTTTGAGCATTGTAGGCATGCTCTATCGGCACTGGAATGTGTGTCCTTAGGTTGGGTTGGTTGTTAATGTAAATGAAGTATTTCAATATATATGTGATGAATAAATGGATCTGAATCGGAAAACTATAACATCTAGAGCTAGGGTAAGTGGAATGAAATGTGGGAGGACCATTTTTACCCAGAGTGTGGTGTGTAACTGAAAATGAAATTGAAATTGGTTTATGATAATTGACATATTATAGTGACGTACTCTGAGGTCCAGTAAAATAATGCTTTGCATTACATTCACACAGATAAATTGCTTACATTGATGTAGTACAAGGACAAACAATACAAAAGTGCAGAATAAGGTGTTACAGTTACAGGTAAAGTGTAGAACAGGTAGACAATAAGGTGAAAGGTAAATTGTTATGGCAAGAATCCATTTTAGCATGCTAGGGAAATGTTCAATAGTCTTTTAAAAGGAGGGTAGAAGCTGTTCTTGGGTTTGGGTGGCCTTGAGCTAATTGGCCAGTCTCACTTTAGTTGACAGCCTCCCCTAATCAAACATTTGTTTCCATGCTTATGGTCAGCAAAAAGGGAACTGTCTCCACGTGATATCTATCTGTGCAGAAAATTGTATTCTGACTTTTTCAAGTTATACATTTATGTTTATTGGGGAAAGATTAAATGTGTGATTTGCATGCACTTATCATCATACATGCAAAATGGTGTTTTAAAAGCAAAGTTGAAAGATAATCACACATAAGTTCCCTTATTGTTTGTGACTGTTTCTGTTATCTGTTGGAACATTGCAAAACTATTTTGAAAGTTCCACTTATTGTTCAACAAGTTTTGGTGATGCAAGCTTCCTGCTCTAACATCACCAATGCTCTAATGTATTACAATGGTTACAAAACAAGGTCTTTTCGTAACTCAGTATATGAATCCCTAGAGCAGAGATTCACCATCCTCTACTCATATTCAAACATGGGCACAAGCTGTGACTTGTCCCCTATGTCACGGACATATATTCCCTGCAGCTAACCTGTTGCACCATTAAGCAGTTAAGATTTTGCATTCTTTAAGCTCCAGACTGTACAGGTCTAGTCTCTCATTCTCTCCTCGTCTGTTAAACCCACCTTCCCTGCAGCTAGTCCAATGCATCATTGCTGTCCACCTTCTGTAATACGTACATCCTTACTTCAGGTGCAATCACACCAAGGCCCTGCACGACTGGAGTATGACTTCCTTGCTTCCCTGTTCCACTTCCTACTTCTCTGTTAGCAAAGGCAACCTTACCATTTTCCTCGTTATACCAGGAATGTTGCTTCCAGTGATTTGCATACAAGTACACCAAGTTCCCTTTGAACATCAACACTATTTAATCATTTCAGAATCGGAATCAGGTTTATTATCACCGGCACGTGCCATGAAAGTTGTACTCTGCTTTTTCGTTCCGTGCAACAAATCAAATACCTTGTGTCAAAGTGTGTGTGTGTGTGTGTGTGTGTGTGTGTGTGTGTGTGTGTGTGTGTGTGTGTGTGTGTGTGTGTGTGTGTGTGTGTGTGTGTGTGTGTGTGTGTGTGTGTGTGTGTGTGTGTGTGTGTGTGTGTGTGTGTCCTTACTCAGTGCTGATTATCATATAACAACTGAAATGTAAAGTTTATCTGGAAAACACAGCAAAGGACAGTGACGTTTGCATCAGAATGGGCAACAAGAACTGTGGCCTGCTGTGCACTTTAAAGTTTGCACAACGAGTTAGCCTCAATTTGGAAAGAGCAGGTTAGAATGCTGTTGGAGACCAAGAGATGACAGTGTTGGAATCTGGAGCAGCATAAGCGAACAGTGGAACTCAGGGGACTGAGCAGCATCTGTGGAAGGATAGGAGTTGTTAACATTTTGGGTCGAAACCCTGGATCAGGAAAGTCATTGCAGCAGAATTTCCTGAATTAGAGAGGTAAAGATTTCTGTTCAAATACATCACTTGAAGGTTTTCAGAGTGTGATATAGGACATATGTTTCCTTCCATTTAAATCACATATTATGACGACATTCTTCTCCTATTTGCTAATAAAATTTATATAAAATGCTCATCAAAGCATATGACAACTGCTCAACCTTTTCACCCTGATGCGATTATGCATCGTGTCAATGATGTGACTTTTCCGCTGTCTAACCCAACAATGTGCATTTTCTGCAACGATGTGAAAAAAACAATGTACATAGAAACTTCCATGAATAATCACAAAAAAAAGCACATTCAATGTGCTTGCAAAAAAAGGGAAAGTAAATGGCAGCTTTCATGTTGCAGAATATATTGAGAAGCTCAGCATAGAAATAAAGGCAAACAGCACTTTGTCAATAATGGCATATGAACAGTTACCCGATATCCATTGGTATACAGTATTGGTAAAGTAACAGGCAAACATCCTGACTAATTAACCACAAATAATATGGATAAAACATAAGTAACATGGAACAGAAGCTGGTAGATTTTAGCATTTGAAGAGATCAGTGGAGTTCTCAACTGTCCATACCAGGGACCATCACATTTATCAATGTCTTGAACATTGCTACGCAGAACACAATTTACAAATTTGCATATGACACAAAACTTGATGGTATAATGAACTGAGAGGAGGATGGCAAAAGATTTCAAGGAGATATAGTGTAATAGAGTAGGAAGATGGGAGATCCTTGAAATTTAATGCTGAATGTGAAGTAGTAGTTTGGTTGGAAGAATAAGAAAAGATAGGGAATTGACTGCAAGAGCCATGAGGTAATGTTGTTGCTTTCTGTGCTTCGTGGTGCATCGGGCAGCTTTATGCCATTTCTTTGGCATTTTTTTCTGTTTTCTACTAGGCCAGCTCAATGTTCTACCCAGCCAGATTCGAACCCGGGACCACTCGCCTCGAAGCCTGGTGAAAATTCACTACACCACTGGCTGGCTATATTAAGATAAAGCTGTACATGGATATCCATGAATACAGCCAAACGAGACAGCGTTACTCTGGAGCTGAGATGCAAAACACAATACCGAGAGTCACACACAGCACAGGGCACGCATAGTACATATAAGATAGCAAGCACATGCAACACGTCAGTAAAACACAGCCACGCAAAAACAAAAACAGAATTCCAGACCCTGAGACCGTGATTGGCACAAGGAATCTGCAGTCGACCACAATACAGCTTGTCTTCTACCAAGCAAACACCAGGGGGCAGCACTGGATGCTGTGCCACCCCGCCCCCAGCAGAGCACACTGGCTCTGATCCCTCTCTCCTGGCGGCTGTGAGCAGGCACACAGCAGCCTGAGGCCTAGTCCTTGCTACGACCAAGGCCACGCAGCACCACTACCATCTGCCCCTGCTGTCCGCTAATGTCAGTGAATCGAACTTGCAGCATTCCACATTAAACATTCCAGAGGGGTCTAGTGATCACAAGAAAAGTGACTAAGACTGTCACTTACTATTAGACTGCCTCCTTCGTGCACCATCATGGGCACGGACAGCAGCAAAATCTGCACCAAGTCCTGCTCCTTCAGCTTCTCCACCAAGGGGCAACTCGCAGTACTTTAAATTCTTAATGTCTAGCAGGATCTTGCAATCATAACAATATATGTTTAAAAAGGACAGTGGCACCCTTTGTTGACCCCGTATACCCCCACCAAACATTTCTTCTGACCTTGACTCCTTCCTTCTCCCTTCCCACATATATCCAGGATGCACTTGTTGCCCTCGGCCAGTTCGGCATTTTCCAACTTGCTGGAAGAGCTCCTTGTAGTCTGCTATTTTAAATCTCCATCTCACTCCCACTTTGATCTATTTGTCCTTGGAAGTGAAACAATGCCCAAGGAAAGCTTGAGAAATAACGCCTCATTTTATGAAGGGGCGCATTGCAGCCTTCTGGACTCACTTGTCAGAGAGGTTCTCGTTATTTTATCCATTACTCCATTTTGTCTGCTTCTTCTTTTCTTTCTGTCCCTCTTCCGAGTACCTAGAACACTAATCTTGTTCTCTTGCTCCAGTTGCTTCCCCACCTACTGAATGTTTACAGCACCTTCTGCTTTTATTAAGTCTACAATTTGAAAAGGACTCCTCCTTCACACTCCTTCATGCATGACCGAACAAATATTCCTCCTCTGCATTCGAGTGGTAAATCTTGACTTGACTTCACAATGCCTTGAAGGTCAAGGAACTGGGGAAAGATCACTTTGAAGCCATAAAGGGTAATGGGACTGAGCAGGGTCTTGGTTATGACATTTGACTCCTGGAAAAGAGCAGTGGCACCTTGTGCCTCTGGGGTCTTCTCCTAATGTGCACATTCCACTGGCTTCCTACTCTCAGACAATGTCTGTTGCCATAGCAAACAGCATCATTGGGTACTCTGTGTTGATGGTTGATTGCACGAAGCTTTTAAGAAAAAAATTGGTCTCTAAAGCAAACAGAGTATGGAACTTCGGTGTATGGAAACAGCCACAATCCAGGCCAATATTGTAATCAAGCAGTAAGAAGCAATTCATAAGTATGCAATTAATAAATTCATATAGGAATGTCTCATTACCTTAGAGATGAATAAAAGAATTAGCCTTAAAGAATTAAGATAAGACTAAATTTTATTTATCCTGAAGGAAAGTACTGTTGCAGGGTTGCTCAGGCAGAATTATAGACTTTAAAATACAAAAAGTAAGCATTTTTTTAAAATTAGTTTTTTTTATACATTTTCTACATCGCTACAGATAAAAAAAACCCCAGATTGAAATGAAGAACATTAATACAGAGCAAAAATAAACATACAATAATAATATAATACAAAAGAAGATAATTGAGAAAGCACCCAAATTGAAGATATGTAAAATTAGTATCCTCCCCAAGCCCCACAACAAAAAAGAACTCCAGACCAACTACAACACAATCTAGAGAGTATACATCAGGACATTCAAACCCCCAAAACTGTGAATACACTTAGCAACAGAAGATATTAATGCCTACTACCAACAAAAAAGGAGCTGAAAGCAAGGGACCGAAAAAAAAAACCTTAGTTAAGAGGAAGGTTATGAAAGTACTCAATAGAAGGTCCCCAGACCTTATGGAACTTTGTATTCGAATTAAGAACTGAATAATGAATTTTTTCAAGGTCTAAGCAGGACATAATATCATTAAGCCATTGAGCATGCGTGGGTGGGGCAACATCCCTCCATCTAAGGAGGATTAAACGTCTAGCCAGGAGAGAAGCAAAAGATAATATTCGACACTTAGTCGAACTCAGATGTAAATCTGTCTCACCCAAAAACCCGAACAAAGCAATTAAAGGGTTAGGTTCTAGGTGGTGATTCAGAATACAAGATAACGTTATGAAGACGTCTTTCCAAAATTTCTCCAAGCTAGGACAAAACCAGTACATATGAATGAGAGAGGCCTCGCCCCTTTTGCATTTATCACAGAGAGGACTAATGTTAGAGTAAAATCGAGATAGTTTAGATTTAGACATATGGGCTCTATGAACAATTTTAAACTGTAAAAGGCAATGGCGAGCACAAAGAGAGGTTGAATTAACCGATTTGAGAATCGAATCCCAAGTCTCATCAGATAAGGAGATATTTAAATCATGCTCCCAAGCCATTCTAATTTTATCCACAGGGGCACGCCGTAAGGATGCTAATTTATCACGAATAAATGATATTAAACCTTTACCTAGTGGATTAATAGAAAGAAAGAAATCCTTAACATTTTTCTCAGGCATTTCAGGGAAGTTAGGAATTAAAGGATTAATAAAGTGTCTAATTTGGAGATATCTAAAAAAATGAGCATTAGGCAGATTGAACTTAGCAGAGAGCTGTTGAAAAGATGCGAAGCGATTATCAATAAAAAGATCTTCAAACTGTCTAATGCCCTTCCTATACCAATCATGGAATGCTGAATCATACGTAGTAGGTAAAAAAAGGTGATTATGTAAGATAGGGCTAGAAAAGGAAAAACCATGGAAATCATATAACTTCCTAAACTGAGCCCATATACGCAAAGTGTGTCTAACAAGAGGATTAACAATTAATCTGGACAAACTACTAGGGAGTACAGAGCCAAGAAGTGCAGAGATAGATAAATCTTTAGTGGAACTCAACTCCATTGCCACCCAATTAGGGCACTCGGGTTGGCCATGGAAAAAAGACCAAAAGGTAGCACAACGTATATTGGCTGCCCAATAATATAAACGAAAGTTAGGTAAAGCCATGCCACCCTCTTTTTAAGATTTTTGGAGATAAACTTTATTAATTCTAGAGCACTTATTTTTCCACAGATATGACAAAATAATAGAGTCTAAGGAATCAAAAATAGATTTAGGAATAAAAATTGGGATTGATTGAAATAAATATAAGAGTTTAGGGAGAACATACATTTTAACAACATTGATACGACCTACCAAAGACATAGATAGAGGTGACCATTGTAACAGACTCTGTTTTATAGTATATGAAAGATTGGCAAAATTTTCACGAAAGAGATCTTTAAACTTCCTTGTGACTGTAATCCCAAGATAAGTAAATTGATTATGAACTACTTTAAAAGGGAGATCACGAAATGTTAATTCTTGTGCTTCTTTATTAATTGGGAAAAGTTACAAAAAGTAAGCATTGCGGTAAAAAAAAACCCAAAATGTATATTAAAAAGTAATAGTGCAAAATATAGATGAGCAATGAAAGCGTACATTTATATGCTTGAGGAGGAGGAGGAGTTGTAGAGTCTTATAGCCACAGGGAGAAAGGATCTCCTGTGGTGTTCAGTGCTGCACCTTGGTGGAACTTACTAAAGGTTCTCCTCTGTTTGTCCAGTATGTCATGGAGGGGGGGTGAGAGGGATTTTCCATAATGCTTCGTAACTTTTGCAGCATCCTCCTCTCAGACACAACCACCAGGGAATCCAGTTCCACCCCAAGAACAGAACCAGCCTTCCTGAGGAGCTTATCAAACTTCCTAGTGTCTGCTGCTCTCTCCCTGCTGCCCCGGCAGACTACAGCATAGAATACAGAGTGGGCACAGAATCTGTGAATTCTAAGCGCTGTGTTTGCAGTCCGTGGTAAAGTGACAGTGTTCCTGCTGACTTTGGTGAAAACAGCTCATGAGGTTTTGTGGTAAGAATTTCCCCTTTTCCAACTATTGCTGTTAGGAGATTCCCCAGCACCTGTCAGCTGCTATGCAACCATCTAGCTGAGCTACCAATTAGAGAAAAAGTTGTCACAAATAGAAAATAATTGATTAACCTTTTAAACATAATGCAGAGAGCTAAATAAGAAACTGGGATCTGAAAAATATGTAAAATATCAATATTTTTAAATGTGTAAACACGAGGAAATCTGCAGATGCTGGAAATTCAAACTACACACACAAAATGTGGAACACAGCAGGCCAGGCAGCATTGATAAGGAGAAGCACTGTCGACGTTTCGGGCCGAGACACTTCGTCAGGACTAACTGAAAGGAGAGATACTAAGAGATTTGAAAGTAGTGGGGGGAGGGGGAAATGCGAAATGATAGGAGGAGACCGAAGGGGGTGGGATGAAGCTAAGAGCTGGAAAGGTGATTGGCGAAAGTGAAGGGAAAGTGAAGCTAGAGAAGGGAAAGGATCATGGGACAGGAGGCCTCAGGAGAAAGAAACGGGGAGGGGGGAGCATGAGAGGGAGATGGAGAATAGGCAGGGTGATGGGCAGAGAGAAAAAAAACAAACAACTAAATATGTCAGGGATGGGGTAAGAAGGGGAGGAGGGGCATTAACGGAAGTTAGAGAAGTCAATGTTCATGCCATCAGGTTGGAGGCTACCCAGCCAGTATATAAGGTCTTGTTCCTATCCAGCCAGTATATAAGGTGTTGTTCCTCATGTTTTTTCCTCGTGTCTGCTCTTGAAGAGGAAAAGTATAATTTTGGTGAATTAACCAGTGGATTCCAGTAAACTGGCCCAAAAGCTTAATCGGGGCAGCCAGTTATTTTCAGCAATTCCTAAACAACAAAAACAAATCGAGAAAATAGCCAGGTTTCCCTTCATTTATTTGGGACACTCTGCTGCTCAACTGGGACAGGAGACTGCTGCCAAACAGTTTCTACCTAGCATCAGCAGCGTGCACTTGTGTACCGTTTAGACACCACACAGTTCTTAGAGCGAACAGTTTATGGATAGCGTTCTTTGCGTGTAAATGTGTTATGATATCCAACTGGGCCAACTGACACAAATTCATAAAGAAGTGATTTTTGATAATTTTGTTTTTTATTTCGAAGCACTTCATTATCTGCATGAGATGTCTGCGCTGATTTTGTTCATTTACAGTCAATCAAGAGAAAATGGCAACATACACTGGATGAATTCTTCCGCCAATAGATATCAGAAACTAATACACAGTTTTATAGTACTGTAGTAGTTCTGGTCGAGTTCTAACTTGTTCTATACTTAATTTAAATACATAATTTGCTACTCAGTTAAATGGTAGTTTCTTTTTTTATATCTTTTACACTATTTCAATTAAAACTTCAGCTAGTTGGGACAGCCACTTAATTGAGCCAAAATGCATTGATCCCAATGTGACCCAATTAACCAGAATCCACTGTACTTCTAAAAACAGACTGTATTCTGAAGATTTTTGTAAAAGACATTCTTCATATACAAAAAAAGGCTACCAGGCTTTTCTTCCCCGCTCTTATAGCTTCTAAGGTACGACTGTGCATTGAATTTTTAAGAAAATTTTCAGTATTGAGTAGATAAAAATTGTCTCTTCCTCAAACTAACTTATCAGCAAACAACAGTAACAAGAGCTAACAACAATCAACCAATTTCTGGAGTTGTGAGGGCTTGAGGACAAACCTGCAGAAACTTGCTAGGGAACTGCAGAAAGGATTTATCACCACACAGATGGAAACTAACTCCTTGAAACAATTGCTGGAGTAAGTTTCAAAGTTAGAATTACAGAAATTACAACTACAGATACAAGTTAAATCGGTTTAAGATTGATTCTTGTGATGGGGAGGTTCCTCATCTAAGGAGATTGTAAGCTGATGTGCCCAGTGCATTTTTGAGTTTGGAAGAGAGATGATCTCATTGAAATGTATAAATGTTGGAATATCTTCACCAAAGGAACTGCAGCAATTGCAAAAGTCAGCTGATCATTACCTTCTCTAGGACAGTTAAGGATGGGCAATACGTAATGGCCTTGCCTATACTGCCCAGATCCTTAAAAAGAATTTTAAGAAAGAGGAAATGTACAAGAGATATTTCTCCGGTCTGGATTTCCCAGAACAGGGGTCAGAGTCTCAATAAAATAGTATCATTTGGAATAGAGATGACAAGAAATATTTTCACTCAAGCAACACACACAAAATGCTGGAGGAACTCAGCAGGCCAGGCAGTATCGATGGAAAAAAGTACAGTCGACATTTCGGGCCAAAGACCTGCCGAAGGGTTTCGGTCTGAAACGTCAACTGTACTTTTTTCCATAGATGCTGCCTGGCCTGCTGAGTTCTTCCAGCATTTTGTGTGTGTTGCTCAGATTTCCAGCATCTGCAAATTTTCTCTTGTTTGTGATATAATTTCACCCAGAGGGTTCTGAATTTTTGGAAATCTGAAGGGCTGTAGAGGTCTACTTGCTGGGTATATTTAAGGGAGAGACATTTGAATAGTAATAAAATCAATGGAAATGGGGAAAAAAAGTGGTAGTCAGGTAAAAAGGGTCAACCACGATCTTAATGAATTGTGCTGCAGGAACCAGGGCTAAATGCTTAACTCCGATCCTAATTTTCAGGGCTAATATCCTAGTGGAGAGATAGCTGGGAGAGTTTAAACTCGTCTAGGAGGCGATGGAACCCAATGTAGTAATAAGGCAGATTAGAAAGTTGAGGCAAATTCAAGTTTAAATAAGCAAGTCCAGGAGGCAGGACAGGCAGAGTCCAGCAAAGTCAGGTGATTGTGTGTGTGTGTGTGTGTGTGTGTGTGTGTGTGTGTGTGTGTGTGTGTGTGTGTGTGTGTGTGTGTGTGTGTGTGTGTGTGTGTGTGTGTGTGTGTGTGTGTGTGTGTGTGTGTGTGTGTGTGTGTGTGTGTGTGTGTGTGTGTGTGTGTAAGGTCTGAAGACAAAATTGTGATTATTATAATACAAGAAGCCTGACAGGTAAGCTAGATGAACACAAGGCATAGACTGGAACAACAAATATTACTGTATAGCTCTTACGTAAACATAGTTGCGGGATGGGCAAAACTGGTAGCTCAATGTTCTGGGGTATAGATGCTGCAAACATGATAGAGGTAAAAGATGAGAAAGGGTTGTGTTATTTGTTAGGGAGAACATCAGGACAGTACTTCAAGAGAATATTGAGTGTTAATCCAATATATGGGTAGAACTTAGAATTAAGGAAGGGGTGATCACCTTGATGGGATACTATAACCACCCTAATAATCAGCAGGAATTACAGAACCAAATGTGTAGGAATATCACAGATAGCTATAGGAATAACTGGGTAGTAGTGTAGGAGTATTTTAACTTCCCTAATATGGACTGTGATTGTAATAGTGCATGGGGACAAACAAGTTTGTACACTGTGTCCAGAAAAGTTCTTTTGTGCCATCTGCTAATGACCATTCTAGTGACGGGGCAACACTCAGCCTCCTGTTGGGAAATGAAGCACTGTTTGATGTGTCAATGGAGGAGCACTTTGGGACCAGTGACTATAATTTTATTAGTTTTTAAATAGTTATGGAAAAAGATAGGATTAGCCAACAAGCTAAACTGGGCCAGGCTAATTTTGATGGTATTAGACAGGAACTTGCAAAAGTTTATTGCGAGAAGCTGTTAGCGGGTTAAGGGGCATCTAGCAAGTGGGAGGCTTTTAAAAGCGACATGATGAGAGTGTTGGGGCCAACAGGATCCTGTAAAAGTGAAGGGCAAGACTGGCAGGATGATGGAATCCTGGTTGATGAGGAATATTGAGGCTCTGATCAGGAAAAAGGAGTGATATGTCAAGTACAGTCAGCTGGGATCAAGCAAAACCTTTTAGTATAACGGATGTAGACAGAAATTAGAAAAGTGAAAAGGGGGCATGAGATATTTCTGACAGGTAGAAGAGAACTCTAAGAGATTATGTAAGTAAAAGGCTACCCAAGGAGAGAGTAGTCCCTAGAAGGATTAATGTGGTTGTCCATGGTGGAGTGGTGGAGTCACAGGACATGGGCGAGATCTTAAATTAACACTTCTCACCTGTAATTACCTCGCAGATGCTAAGTTATTCAGGGAACAGAATAGAAATGTCCTAAAACATATCCACATTACAAAAGAGAAGGTACATATGATCTTAAATTATATAGATACCTGACCAAGCATATTCTAGGACATTGTGGGAAGACAGAGATATTTGTATCATCCTTAGCCACAGTTGAGGTCACGAAGACTGGAGATTGGATAGTATTAAGAAAAGGTGCAAGGATAAGCAATAAACCTAATGTCAGTGGTGGGAATATTACTAGAGGGTATTATGAAAGGACCTACCTATGTTTGGAAAGGCAAGGACTGATTAGGGATAGTCAGCGTGGCTTTTGCATGGAAAATCTATTGGTACCATTTGATTGTTTTTTTGGAAGAGGTAAACAAGAGTTTTTGAGAGGACAAGGCAGTAGGCATTGTCTATTTGGGCTTTAGGAAGGCCTTTGACAAGTTTCCGAGTGGGAGGCTGGCCCAGAGGATAGATCATGTGGGGTCCAGGGTGGGCTGGCCTGTAGAATACAAAATTGGCTTGGGGTAGGGGGCAGAGGGTGGTTGTGGAGAGTTGTGCTTTGCATTGGAGGTCTGCAGTCAGTACTATGCCACCATGTTGAATCTTCCATTGTTTGTTGAACATATCTAATGATTTAGATAAGAATGGTTGTGGCATGGTTAGTAAGTCTGCAGATAACACCAAAATTGGTGGTATAGTGGACAAGGAAGAAGGTTATCTAAGATTACAGCAGAGTCTAGAATAACTAAATGAGGGTAAGTCATAGACTGTGAAGATGGTTATCAGGAATTACAGTGGGATCTTGATCAGCTGGTTAGGTGGGCTGAGGAATGGCAAACAGGAGTTTATTTCAAATAGGTGGAAGGTGTTACAATACAAATGGGATACGAATTGACAATAAACTGGACTGGTCAAAGAACACTGAGGCTGTCTACAAGAAGGGTCAGAGCCGTCTCTATTTCCTGAGGAGACTGAGGTGTCGGAAATGGACCAGGTGAATTTGAGGGCAGGGTGAAAGTTGGAGGCAAAGTTAATGAAGTCAACGAGCTCAGCATGCGTGCAGGAGGCAGGGCCAATGCAGTCGTCGATGTAGCGAAGGAAAAGAGGGGGACGGATATCCATATAGGCTTGGAACATGGACTGTTCCACAAAGCCAACAAAAAGGCAGTCATAACTGGGACCCATGCGGGTGTCCATGGCTACACCCTTGGTTTGGAGGAAGTGGGAGGAGCCAAAGGAGAAATTATTGAGAGTAAGAACTAATTCCGCTAGATGGAGGAGAGTGGTGGTAGAGGGGAATTGGTTTGGTCTGGAATCCAAAAAGAAGTGAAGAGCTTTGAGACCGTCCAGGTGGGGGATGGAGGTATATAGGGACTGGATGTCCATGGTGAAAATAAGGCGGTGGGGGCCAGGGAACTTAAAATCATTGAAAAAATTCAAAGCATGACAAGTGTCACGAACATAGGTGGGAAGAGATTGAACAAAGGGGGATAAAACAGTGTCAAAGTATGCAGAAATGAGTTCGGTGGGGCAGGAGCAAGCTGAGACAATAGGTCTACCTGGACAGGCAGGTTTGTGGATCTTGGGTAGGAGGTAGAAACAGGAAGTGCGGGGTGTGGGAACTATGAGGTTGGTGGCAGTGGATTTTCGGTGGGGCAGGAGCAAGCTGAGACAATAGGTCTATCTGGACAGATAAATCCCATTTCCCGCACATCTGCCCTCACCCCATCCTCCCACCACCCCACTCAGGATAGGGTTCCCCTTGTCCTCACCTACCACCCCACCAGGCTCCAGGTCCAACGTATAATTCTCCGTAACTTCCGCCACCTCCAACGGGATCCCACTACCAAGCACATCTTTCCCTCCCCCCCCTCTTTCTGCTTTCTGCAGGGATCGCTCCCTACGCGACTCCCTTGTCCACTCGTCCCCCCCATCCCTTCCCACCGATCTCCCTCCTGGCACTTATCCTTGTAAGCGGAGCAAGTGCTACACCTGCCCTTACACTTCCTCTCTCACCACCATTCAGGGCCCCAGACAGTCCTTCCAGGTGAGGCGACACTTCACCTGTGAGTCGGCTGGTGTGGTATACTGCGTCCGGTGCACCCGGTGTGGCCTTTTATATATTGGTGAGACCCGACGCAGACTGGGAGACCGTTTCGCTGAACACCTATGCTTGGTCCGCCAGAGAAAGCAGGATCTCCCAGTGGCCACACATTTTAATTCCACGTCCCATTCCCATTCTGATATGTCTATCCATGGCCTCCTCGACTGTCAAGATGAAGCCACACTCGGGTTGGAGGAACAACACCTTATATACCGGCTGGGTAGCCTCCAACCTGATGGCATGAACATTGACTTCTCTAACTTCTGTTAATGCCCCTCCTCCTCTTCTTACCACATCTCTGTCATATTTAGTTGTTTATTTTTTTCCTCTCTCTCTGCCCATCACCCTGCCTGTTCTCCATTTCCCTCTGGTGCTCCCCCCTCCCCCTTTCTTTCTCTCGAGGCCTCCCGTCCCATGATCCTTTCCCTTCTCCAGCTCTGTATCACTTTCACCAATCACCTTTCCAGCTCTTAGCTTCATCCCACCACCTCCGGTCTTCTCCTATCATTTCGCATTTCCCCCTCCCTCTACTACTTTCAAATCTCTTAGTATCTCTCCTTTCAGTTAGTCCTGATGAAGGGCCTCGCCCCGAAACGTCAACAGTGCTTCTCCTTATAGATGCTGCCTGGCCGTTGTGCTCCACCTGCATTTTGTGTGTGATTTTTAAATGTGTTCTATTTTTGAAATATTCACGCAAATCCAGGTGGCTTGGTGCATGGGAAATTATATCTGACAAACCCTTTAGACAGTGGATGTTGTCCATATGGACTTCAGCAAGGCCTTTTGCAAAGTCCCTTGTGCCAGGCTAGTTCGGATGATTAGATCACTTGGGATCCAAGGTGAAAGAACACATTGGATTCATAGTTGGCTCAATGGGAGGAAGCAGAGAGTGATGGTCAAAGATTGTTTCTTAGACTGGAGGGCTGTAACTAGAGGTATGTAATCAGGTTTGGCACTGGGACCTTTGTTGCTTGTTATTTGTATCAATGATTTGGATGTGAATACGCAAAGCACAGATAACAAATTTGCAGATGATAGAAGGTACTGTAGACAGAGAAGAATGTTATCGAAAATTACAGGGAACATTGATCATTTAGGTAGGTAGGACTGGCAAATAGTTTTCAGATCAGCTGTGTGAAGTACTGCATTTCGGCAAGTGCTGAGACTTATGCGATGATTGGTCAGTCCCTGGGGAGTGTTGTGGAACAGAGAGATTTAGGAGTACAAGTGCATACGGTGGTTCACTGTAAATGCATCACAGGTAGATAGGGTGATAAAGAATGTGTCTGACAGGCTGGCCTTTATCAAGGCATTGGGTATAAAAATTGGGACTTAATGTTGCTGTTGTGAAAGGCATTGGTGAGACGGCATGTGGAGTAGTGTGTACAGTTCTAGTCATCTTGTCATAAAATACACATCATTAAGCAGGAAAGAGTGCAGAGACGATTTTTGAGGATGCTGCCAGCAGTCCTTTTTCCAAGTGAAGACAAACTGAAAGTTAGAGGGCATTGGTTTGAAGATTTTTAGCTCTTTCACCAATTCTTTTCCATGCAGAGGTGGAGCACATATAGAATAACCTGCCAGAGAAAGTGAATGAGACAGGTACTTTAACAACATTAAAAAGATGTTTGGACAAGAACATGGATAGGAGGGGTTTAGAGGCATATGGGCCAAACATAGGCAAATGAGACTCATTTAGACTGGAATCTTGATCTGCACTGTCAAATTGGGCAAAAATATTTGTTTCCCTACTGTATTTCTGCAATTCCAAAAATATATTAACCTACACTTTAACCACAAAAGCCAGTTTAGCTATATTCCTCAGCACTGAAGAAGAGTTTCAATCCGAAACATTGACTGTTCATTCATTTCCATAAACACTATCTGACCTGCTGAGTCCCTGCACCATTTTTTGTGTGTTAGCTATAAAAATAAACTGCACTGTTAAAAAGTGATTTCATAGGTGATCCTTGCATCAAAGATGACTTTGTTCCACTTTGACTTTTGGATTTTTGAATTCAGCTCCACCATAGATGCTACAGGAAGTATCTGATGATGGGTAGCTTGTCTCCTTCTGTCATTTACACTAACCTTTACTGTATTCCTGAAGCAAGGGCTTGAAGTTTTTAAGAATATTACTTATTAACTTTTATAGGGCAGTGAATCCCAGAAATCAGTATATTTTATTATCAAATTACATATATGTTACCATATACAGTGGATTTTGATTAATTAGGTCACATCAGGACCAATACATTTTGGTCCATTTACATGGCTGCCCCAATTAGCTGAACTTTCATGAAAATAGTTTTTTTAAAAAATATTAAAAAGTCAAACTACTATTTAATTGAGTAACAAATTATGTTTTTAAATGAAATACAGAACCAATTAGAACACTGCCAATATTAGACAATAGACAATAGACAATAGGTGCAGAAGAAGACCATTTGAGATCATGGCTGATCATCTACTATCAATACCCGGTTCCTGCCTTGTCCCCATATCCCTTGATTCCCCTATCCATAAGATACCTATCTAGCTCCTTCTTAAAAGCATCCAGAGAATTGGCCTCTACTGCCTTCCGAGGCAATGCATTCCAGACCCTCACAACTCTCTGGGAGAAGAAGGTTTTCCTTAACTCTGTCCTAATTGACCTACCCCTTATTCTCAAACCATGCCCTCTGGTACTGGACTCTCCCAGCATTTGGAACATATTTCCTGCCTCTATCTTGTTCAATCCCTTAATAATCTTATATGTTTCAATCAGATCCCCTCTCAATCTCCTTAATTCCAGCGTGTACAAGCCCAGTCTCTCTAACCTCTCTGTGTAAGACTGTCCGGACATCCCAGGAATTAACCTCGTGAATCTACGCTGCACTTCCTCTACAGCCAGGATGTCCTTCCTTAACACTGGAGAGCAAAACTGTACACAATGCTCCAGGTGTGGTCTCACCAGGGCCCTGTACAAATGCAAGAGGATTTCCTTGCTCTTGTACTCAATTCCCTTTGTAATAAAGGCCAACATTCCATTAGCCTTCTTCACTGCCTGATGCACTTGCTCATTCACCTTCAGTGACTGATGAACAAGGACTCCTAGATCTCTTTGTATTTCTCCCTTACCTAACTTTACACCGTTCAGATAATAATCTGCCTCCCTGTTCTTACTCCCAAAGTGGATAACCTCACACTTATTCACATTAAACATAATCTGCTAAGTATCTGCCCACTCACCCAGCCTATCCAAGTCACCCTGAATTCTCCTAACATCCTCATCACATGTCACACTGCCACCCAGCTTAGTATCATCAGTAAATTTGCTGATGTTATTCTCAATGCCTTCATCTAAATCGTTAGCACAGTTTAAAAAAACTGTGTATTAGTTCCTAATAGTTATCGATGGAGGAATTCATCCAGTGTATGCTGCCCTGTTCTTTTGATTGACCGTAAATGAATAAAATCATTACAGACACCTAGTGCAGATAATGGACTGCCTTCATGGCCTTCCTGCATGAAGTAGTATACAGAATCACTGCTTTTTAACTCCGTGTACTTCAGCCCAAATGAGTAACAGAACACAAGCTTACACAACTGATGCTGTTCAAAAACTGTCCGCTCTAAGCAAGGTGTAGTATCTAACAAGTGAAAACGACTGACACTAGTTAGAAACTACCGGGCAGCCATCTCCTGCCTCATTTAAGTAGCATAGTGTGGCGGGAAATCCCAACTATTCTCTCGAGTTTTGAGATTTTTGTTTTTCAGTGCCTCACTTAACTGGAATCCACTGCACTACCTTGAGATTCATTTTCTTGTAGGCATTTGCAGTAAGATAAAGAAATTCAACAGAATTTACAAAAAAAAGGGTAGACATAAAGATTGACAGTAACCAATATGTAAAATAGGATAAATTGAGCCAATAAAAATAATGTTTAACTGGAATCCATTCCCTGCTCATTCAGAAGAGGGGATTTTATAGAAACATACGTATAAAATTATGAAAGGGATAGGTAAGATAGGTAAATGTGTTTCCACTGGTAAGTGAGACTAGAACTAGGGGACATTGCCTTAAGGTTCAGGGGAATAGGTTTAGGATGGAGATGAGGAAAAACAGCTTTTCCTAGAGTGCAGTGAATCTGTGGAGCCTGTAAAGGTGTATTTAATTGGCAGTCATGCTTAAACAGCTGATGGGAGAAGGGATGAGGAATATCCTTAATGATGACTGGGCCCAGCATGCATATCTGAAAGAAAGGACTGAAGAATTTGTGACCATGCCACCCAGAATGGATGATCCACTTGAGATTTCCACTATTGTAAAAGTCAGTTTTTAATCAGGTTATTGTGTCAGACATCAGTCACCTAGCACAGAATCAGGCCCTTTTGTTCACCAAATCAATCCTAATCCCATTTTATTCTTCCTGTATTCCTTTCAATCTCCCCCGACTCCACCACCCAACTACGCAATGGAGACAAATGGTGGCCAATTTGTCCACCATCCTGCAATTTTTGGGAATGTGGGAGAAAACCAGAGCACCAGAAGGAAGCCTACATTATTACAAGGGGAACATGCTCCATACAGACTTCTCCAGAGGTCAAGATCGAAAATGGGTCATCTGAAGTGTGAGGCAGCAAATCTATTAGTGTGCCACTTTCTCAAGGGCTTGTCCCAAAGAGTTAGCTGTGCTTCTAGCTAAGTTATTCAAGTACAGTTAAAATACTAGCTTCTATATGGAAATCAGGAAAGTTGCTCAGGCATGTCTAGTTCACCAGAGGCAAAACAAATGCAATCCAGTTAATTACCACTCAATCTGCCCAAATTCAATCATCAGCAAAACAGTGCAAGATATCATTGACAACTTTATGATGTACCACCAACTCTTCAATAGTCTTCTTGCTCAGCCTGCATTTCACAAGTTCCAGACCTCATCATAACCTTGGTCCAAGCCAAGATGAAAATGACTGTCCAGACATTTTCCCAAATATTTCGTGAGAGAGCCCTGGTAACACTGAAGTCAAAGAGCATAAAGGAGTGGTTGGAGTCATCCTTTATACAAAGGAAGTTATATTGATTTTTGGAGATCAATCATCCCATCCTCAGGACTTTGCTGCGAGGGTTTGTCAGGGCACTGCCCTACACCCAGCTGACTTAACTGTTTCTTCATTGATTTTTCTTCTATTGTAAGATCAAAAATATGGATGTTTGCAGATAATCGTACAATATTTAATTCAATTTATCCTCCTTATAATAGACATTGATTCTTAGCTGCAGGCATCAGGACTGAGAGACATTTTGACATGGGCAGTTAATGACCAGCAACATTCAAAGCACAAGATTGCCAGGCAATGCCCATTTCTAAAAGGGGGGATATAATCACCTCATTATGGGATTACCATCACCGACCCCCCAATGCCAAAAGCCCAAGACTCACCATTGACCAGGATTACAGCTGCAGCAACTAGGTAGTGAGGAAACCCAGTCACTCAGGCAGCAGTCAGAGTTCTGGATTATTGATCCGAGTTATGAGTTTGAATTCTGCTGTTACAGTTGGGGAATTTCAACTTATTTACTGAAATTTTGAGTTACAGCTGATTTCAATGACCATGAAATTACTGAAATATTGTAGAAACATCTTATTTATTAGTTTCTTTCGGGCAAGTAAATCTAATATTTTTACTTAGTTGACCTATTGGACTCAAGACCCACAGACATTGTCAGTTAATTGCTGGCTCAGTCTGCAAACCCTACATCCCTTCAATGAATAAATAAATATTAAAGAATTCGCTGTGTCCTCAGCTCAGGGTGATAAGGAAGGGGCAATTAATGCAGAATTCTCATCCAAATCCACCCCCCTTGTGCGTGGATAAGTAAAAAGAATATTGCAGGCCTTCTACCACCTACAGGACATGAGGCAGGGGCATGGTCCCTGCTTGCCTGTATGTGTGCAGCTCTAACAAGAAGCTCAATACTGTCTTGACTGGCATCCCATCCGTCATCGTAAACTTTCATTCTCTATGTCATTCGGGCATCATATATTACATCTACAAAATGAATTACATTTATTCTCCCAAGTTATTCTGATAGCACTTCTAAAATTCATGATCGCCTCCATTAAGCAGGACAAGGTATTTAAACACATAGGAACTTTTAACACCTGTTGGCTCCCTTCCAAGTTGTACACCATACTGACTTGGAAATATATCTCCATTCCTTTCTGATCACCAAGTCTACTTCCATCTCCCTCTCCAACAGCTTCGTCCTTCACCTAAATGACTGTTGCAGTTAAGCAGATGGTTCACTACTGGCAATTCAGTGCTAGGATTGAATTCTATCCTGCTTTTTAATAAGAGTATTGAACAAATCTCTCGTATAATAAAATAGACTCTTGACCTCATAAACTACCCAGTTATGGTCCTTGCATCTGGCTGTCCACCTGCAATCACTTTCTCTGTCGCTGGAATTCTGCATTCCGTTATTGCTTTTCTATCACGCGACCTCCGTGTACGGATGTTGTGAAATGAACTGTCTGGCCGGAAAGCAAAATCATGATTTTCACTCTACCTTGGCACATGTGGCGATAATAAACCCTTTTAATAACCACTTACCTTGACTGTGATATTTACATTTTTAAAAATGAAAAAAATAATGTATACGAAATGTACTTTCTTTGCTAAAGTAACACATCTGTGAATCTGCTGATGGTTTCAAAAAATATGGAAGATGAACACCACTAGCTTCACTGTCTTTGCAAAATCCAGTCCTTGCTTTGAACTGACTGTGACTGTTGAACATTGTTTTAAAATCCCGCTTCTTACCGATCTGTAGCTCAGGATTATTTTCATACAGGCACCACTCCACACTGCAGTTACAGTGAGACTTCTCAAACAAGCTGTCCAGAACCTCTCGCACGGTCTGCCTTTCGTCAACCATCAGTGTTTTACTACTGTTGTCGTTCATGAGGACCTTGACAACTAGCTGCAAGGTAAATATTAGTGAGATTGAACATGCATGTATGAACTGATACTTTCCAATAAGTACGTAGATTCGAACATACGATAATCAATACATGCCCTAAAATTTAGAAGGTTAGTGAAAGACTTGATCAATGCTTTGAAGAAATTAATGGCAATATCTATGGAATAGGGAATATATACGAGGACTGAGTCTCAAGCCACAATGTTGCCGGGGGAGTGGTGGGGAGGGGGCACTCCACTGGTGTCATTGTGGTCCACTGAAGTTTTCAATGGGCTGGGGAGTCTGACTATCTACAAGTATATTTTGTGTAGTTTCATTCTATCTGAGCTAGTTGCCTTATATGTGTGTGGATTGGGCCTCAAGTCATTGGTGTCGCCTGGAGGTGAGGGGGGTGGGGGGGAAGAGGTATCCGGGCTGGAGGAGAAGAGCTCTACTATGGATTGATTTGACTTTTTTTATTGCGTGATAGTGATACTATTTGTGCTTGCTATTTTGTGTGTGCTTTGTGCTGTGCGTTACTGTTCATACTGTGATTTGCACCTTGACCCCATAGTACCACTGTTCCTTTAGCTCTATTCATGTGTATTCATGAATGATTGAATGACAATAAAATTTGAATTGAAACTATACTTTTGTGTACGAACATCAAATATCTTAATTTCCTTAATAAGTAAGTCCTAAGGATTGATTATTGTGAGGATACCCTAAGTATTAGAGCCAGGTCTTCCGGGAAAAAAAACATAAAATACTTCTTAATGCAATATATAGGGGATCAGGAAAAACTGTTTTCTTAAGTATAATGTTAGCATGCTTTCATGTATTAATGTCAAATCTCTTAATATGCAAGTTTTAAGGACTGAAAACTGAGAGAATACCTTAAGTATTAGAGCCAGGTTTCAGAAAAATATTTATAAAAGTCTTCTTAATGCAAAGGGTAGTAGAGGTTTAAATGAATTCCACATGTTCCTACATTCCCAGAATTTCCAATTGTCCAGTTATTTCATTCATCAAATTGTATTTTGTTGGAATTAAAAAGGAAACAGATGTTTCAGTTCTCTCAACTAAAATAGTAAATTAATTTCTTAACATTTCTTTTACTAAGAACGCAAGTCCTTTTTTTGTGCAGCAAAGCACAATGTTTGGAAGTCAGCACATAGCATGTAAAACAAATCTCGCCCTTTAGCAGAAATGGTTCCAGTTTGTGGCAGGGTCCGAAGACAGTGGATTTGATCAGCCTAATACTTGGGACAACCCTGCTGCCTCTCTCTATGAAAATCGGGTAGATGGACCTCGCTCATTATTCCCTAGGAATAATCATCAGGAAGTGTACAAGGACATAATCTAACCCTTGTGTTTTGCTCTTTTCTGTTTCTTGAGGAAGTGCCTCGTTTCCCACACATGGTCTGATTGACAGCAGAAGCCAAGGAGGAAGAAGTGACTCCTGTGCCAGACAATCCTGAAGCCACTGGCTGCAGTACCAGCCAAATGATAACTGTGGTCTAGACAAGGTCAAATCATATTTTTTTCTGTTACAGATGAACTTAATAAATAAGCAGTTGAAAATAGCATTGGTAATAATAGAAAGAAAGAAACTGGAATTTGTGGAAGATTCTTTATGAATAGAATCCTATAAGTGTACCTACAGAGGTATACCTAATTACAGCATATTTGTTATGTATTCACGTGTAGTTTGAACTTTATGGATTGCCGTCAAGTTTCCCTGTGTGTTATGTGCAGAACGTAATGTGAGAGGGCATTCTGGGTAGATGACTTACAAGCGAGATTAACCTCTCCATCTCTAGTGTGTATTATTCACGGCCACTCAGCATCCCAGAACCATAAATGTAACAACTGGTGACCAGGTGACAAGACCTCACTCAATATTTATTGTTTTGCTCCCTTCGGCAAGGAAAGTGTGCAATGCTGCTGGTATGTAGTTGTGTAATGTGGGCGAGCAAAAAAAATGCTACAGGTGAGTGAAGAATCCGAGGGGAGAGAATGAGGATGAGTGGTTAAATAAAACAAGTAAGTGAGGGAGGGAGGGAGGGAGGGAGAGAGGGAGAAGTATTCATCAATTTCATAAACCTCCTGCTTTGGCAGTCTGAAGTACCCACATGATTCCAGCAGGCTTCAGTTATATGGTGCCTAAGAAGAATGTGGTAACCTGCCTCAATGACTATCCTCTAGCAGCGCTTACATCCACAATGGTGGTGTTTTGAGAGGTAGTTGATGAAACTTATCAACTCCTGCCTGAGAGGTGAACTGGATTTGCTCCAATTTGCCTACTGGCACAACAGGTACACAACAAATGCCACTTCACTCAACCCTGGAACATGTGGACAGTGAAGATGCATATATTGGGATGCTTGTAATTGAGTACAGTTTGGTATTCAATACTATCACCCTCTCAAAACTTTGGCCTCAGTACCTCCTTGTGCAGTTGGATCCTTGATTTCCTCATTTTCAGACCACAGATAGTTCAGATTAGCAACAACATCTGCTCCACAATCTCTGTCAGTTTAGATCCACCACAAGGCTGTGTGCTTAGCCCCTGTTCTACTCACTTTACACTTATGACTGTGTGACGAAGTTCAGCTCCAATACCATATTTAAGTTTACAAACGACACCACTGTGGCTGGCCAAATCAAAGGTGGTGACGAATCAGCATATAGGAGGGAGGTTGAAAGTTTGTCTGAGTGGTGCCATAACAACAACTTCTCACTCAATGTCAGCAAGACCAAAGAACTGATTATTGACTTCATGAGGAATGAATCAGATGATACCATTGTCGCAGGCTGAATCACAAGTGGTGACGAATCAGCATATAGAATTGTGATTGAAAATCTGGCCAAGTGGTGCCAATACAACAACCTCTCATTCAACATCAGCAAGGCCAATGAGCTGGTTATTGACTTTAGGAGGAAGAATGAACCAATCCTCATTGGGGGATCTGAGGTGGAGAGAGTAAACAACT
Source organism: Hemitrygon akajei (assembly GCF_048418815.1). Lineage (NCBI taxonomy): Eukaryota > Metazoa > Chordata > Chondrichthyes > Myliobatiformes > Dasyatidae > Hemitrygon > Hemitrygon akajei. The sequence continues at coordinate 136,160,519 of NC_133131.1, read as the reverse complement.
TTAAATTCTTCTGCGTTGTCATTTCAGAAAATCTCTCCTGGGCCCAGCATGTGAGTGTAATTACAAAGAAAGTACGGTATTGCCTCTACTTCCTTAGAAGTTTTCAAAAATTTGGCTTGATATCTAAAACTTTGACAAACTTCTATAGATAAATGGTGGAGAGTATATTAACTGGTTCAGAGCCTGGTAATGGAAACACCAATGCCTTTGAATAGAAAATCTGACAAAAAATAATGGATACAGCCGAGTCCATCATGGGTAAAGATCTTCCTCACCATGGAGTACTTTTGCTGGAAAGCAGCGTCCATCATCAGAGACCCCCACCAGCCAGGTCATTCTCTCTTGTCTCACCTGCCATCAGGAAGTTTGTACAGGAGCCTCAGTACCCACACCACCAGGTTCAGGAACAGTTATTATCCCTCAACCATCAGGCTCTTGAACCAGAGGGGATAAATTCACTCTACTTCACTTGCCCCATCACTGAACTGTTCCCACAAACAATGGACTCACTTTCAAGGACTCTTCGTCTCATGTCCTTGATATTTATTGCTTATTTATTATTATTATTATTATTATTATTATTAATAATTTTTTCTTTTGTATTTGCAGTTTGTTGTCTTTTGCACATTAGTTGTTTGTCCATCATGATGAGTGTGGTATTTCATTACTTCTATTATTCTTCTTGGATTTGCTGAGTATGCCCACAAGAAAATGAATCTCAGGGTTGTATATGGTGGCATATATGTACTTCGATTATAAATTTACTTTGAGCTTTGAAATTGCAGCATTTCACCCCAGAAGGGGCAAAGGAGACTTACATTGGTGAGGTTATTCTAGTGGGGGAATAGTCCATGTTACACTGGAGTACTTCCGATGTACATTGTTGAAGGTAGTTACCCAGTGCTTCTGGGATGTTTGTGGTTGGATCAGCTCTAACTCAACTGGCATGAAGTGCACTTGATTAGTTGGAGCACTGGTCTACACGGGGAATCGCGACAAACAGAGAAGTAATCAATGGAGAATTGGGCAGTATGAAAGCAATCAGTGTTAAGCTGGCTCTTTAGTCCAATACAACACTCAAATGCCTGAAGGGGAGACCTGTTCCATTCACCCTCGACCAAAGCTAGAGGCTGAATTGGAAAGACTCGTCCAGGTAAAGAAATACAGTATCCAAGCAAGTTCATGATAAAGAAATAGCCATTTAAAGAGAGCAAATTTATAATGCTCCATTTGGAATTAACTATATTATCTGAATGAAAACAAGCTGTCAAATCATTCAGTTCTTTGTACATTTAAGTTAAAAAACTGCCAGATTATGTAATCATGAAAAGATGTTATAAATTCATCAGGCTCACTTCTCTGTACTTTATAGAAGGGAATGTTTATTTTTATACTGTCAATAATTTATCTTTGTTGTTGGTGGTTCTAGAACAATTGTAATTAGAACCCTTACTTTTTTGGCAGTCTATGAATAAGAGAAATTGTTGATTTGAGAATATTAATTCTGATTTGCGGAATTTACCAAGGGCTGACCTATCAGTGATGCTACAGCCCTCATCTCCATCCAGGAGCATCCCAGAACAAACACAAGAGGATAGCTGACTATTTTGGTGGGTGGAGTATTTGGGTAAAACTTGCTAACTTGTCATGGGGCTCCATGGAGGTCTTTATGAAGCAATCACGTGATGCCGATGAACCTTTTGATGTTTAACATTTTGCAGTTTGGCAGGGTGTGATTTAGCCTTAATGACCTCCAGGTTTCTGTCCAAGTACTATATCTTTTTTTAAAAAATCTTTTTAGTATTCTACTGACCTTTTTAACCTTTGCTTCTTTCAACTTTTCCAAAGCCAGTTTAATCTTGTCATTTTTTTCCTTGGCCTTTTGTTCTTCCTGCAAAATGAAAGATGAATAATAGAAAAGGCTACTGAATTCAACATGAAAATTGCCCATCAGAAATATTTCTTTCTCAGGTATGTGGTTGTTTTAGTTTAGTATATTTTTGCCCCCAAGGCATTAAGGCAACTAAAATCCTTGTTTTCTAGTCAGATGGTGAAACCTCCACAGTTTCACTTCTGTCTCCTGAAAATATCTTCCCCTGAGGAGGAAATGGGCAAACCAGGAAGAACAATCATTGTGTGCCCATTGGATGTTTTTTAATAAGGCTTGAAGGTCCTTCAACATGGTGTGAGGAAGGGGACCGACTTACACACACACACGCTGCTCAATATCCCGACTTCACCCACCATCATTACATTAAAAGGTACAGTTTTAAGCACCATATGCACAAAATAGCACATTGTTAATTCACTGTAAAAATAGAACACTACCTTGACTGAGAATAATCTGATGATTTAGAGCTGACCACACGGAACAATCTTGCAATTAACTCTGACACATGCGGTCAAATGTATTTGCAAAATTGCTGATTTTGATTCTAATTCTAGTGTAAACATTAACGACTAGAAATTATGTTGGATAGCTCATAATCGTAGGAAGCACGCAATAGTTTTAAAGTGCAAAATCAATTGTGGGAAGTGATCAGCACCTGTGTGTGTGAAGTGAATTTTTTATTGGCCTTATGTGCAGTAATTTGCATGTAAGTATATCTGACATTTTGGCCGCAATATCTCTGAAGAAACTACGTGAGCCCAGATGGAAAAGGCAACTCCAATTAGGAGGAGGAGCATCTGCTCAGCTGCAAGTTAAAGGATAGTAGTTCTGTGAGGGAATTTGTTGTGAATGATGACTAGTGGAAGCCCCTTCAATGTGCCACGTGCCTCTGACCTTGCTCCTGCTCTCTTCAGGGTTGGTAGATGATTGTTTTTTTCTGATGGAACTCCAAATGGTGGGCTGATTGATCATCATTGGAGAAGTGGGCTACTTGCTCTAATATCTGGTGCACCACATGTCAAGGTAGCCGGCGGTGCTGTAGTGGCATTGGCATTGGTCTTTAAGGCAAGTGGTCCAGTGTTTGAGTGCTTCTTATGTTGGCTTGAGTGTTGAGCTAACAACTGGCCTTGTGAAAAACAGGCAGAGTGCTAAAGCAATGGCAGGGTTGCCTCCCATTGTGCCACAAGGCGTGGAGAGGAACGAGAACAACACATGCCAAGAAGTTGCTTCTATTTCATGATATGAGATCACATGTATTAATTTTGAAACTGCACATAGTTAGCATGCATTTCTGAGCCAGAGGTCCTAGACTAATGACATCTGCACACATGATTCCTTGTGTGCATTATGTGCAGGAAATTTCCTTTCCCATAACTCCAGAAAAAATCTTAGCTTGTGTTCCTGCCCAGTGCCAATTTATCATGTGTGGTAAGCCTAAATATTTAGGATTATAAATTCTAGAGCAGACATTTTCTCTTCTCCGGCCTCCCGTTGGGCAGAAGATACAAAAGCATGGAAGCCCCTACCACCAGGCTCATGGGCATCTTCTAGCCCAGGGATTCCCAGCCTTGCGTCCACAGATCCTCTTGGTTATTAGTAGGGGCGCATCACATAAAAAAGTTTGGAAACTTCTGTTCTGGACAAATTTAAATACTAAAGCACTGGAAACTGGTCTACATGGATTATGGTCTTCATCTGTTTATAGTTTTTTAAGCAGGCATATCAAAGACTGTCCATCAACAGTAATTCTGTCTGTGCCTCCCCATCCTGACATTGCAGTTTGACTGCTCAGCTCGTCTAATCTCAGTGCAATGCTTGTTGCAAAGCAGACAGCGGTCACTGCATGAAGACTAATAACCTTTCACCGCTGGTTTCCAGAAGATGTAACTGCGCAGTGTGATTGTGTGTGGCTGCCCCTTAACAGCAAGCTACCACTGGAAAACATCGAAATCCAGAGGATATTTAACAATTGATTAAGATTGCAGTGGGATTCTTGTCATTGGAAATTAATTTGGCAGAACTCTCCTCCACTCAAATTACCTAAAGGAGCAACATTGGTCACTTATTTGTAGGCAAGGATAGTGACCTCCAAATACAGTGATCCCAATTCTATAAAGCATTCAGAGTTAAAAAGCAATGAAATTCCCTTCATCTTTACTACCTAATTTATACCACCCAACACTATATTGTGTGCCACCTATCATATCTCCACAGATAACAGAACCTTTTACTACCTTGGTTCTTGTCTCTAAGACTTTTACTCTTGACAAAAAGCTCTTCACATTTTATCTAAAATCATAATATAATTACATAACTTCCATCAAATTTCTATTTCCCAACTCTTTTACTCTGACTAAACACATTCTCATTTATTCAATTATTTTTAATTTTATACAAAGAAGTGCCTTGAAGCATTCTACATCAGACTATATAAATAAACAGAAGGCTTAAAATGTCAAAGCAGCTTTCCCTTGATACAACTAAATATAGGCACTGGAAAATTGTACAATGCAGTTAATTTCCTCAATTCATAGCAGTGAATGTAACACACCAGCAGTCTCCTGTATTTGCTGTGGCTGCGTTTCCATGGATGTGATCATTGTGGTTTGAGTTCATTTCATAGAATCGTAGAGACGGAGGCCATTTGACCCATTATGTCAAGCTACTCTTTGAAAGAGCTACCAATTCATCCCAATCTCCTGTGGTTTCCTCACAGTACTTTCTGAATTTGCTTCATGGCCCTTTGTTCCGTATTACAGGCAGTTCATGCTTCTGAAAAGGTTCTGTTCCTGGCAACAATCTGCAACCAGATTTCTCGTAAGTCTCTGACCCTGTAAGAAACGTCCATCCTCTACTGCCACCTATATCATATTACTCTACATACACTTGCTCCAATTCTTTAATTCTAATGTACGTTCATCCTAACACTACCCATAATTAAACTAATGGAATATGTACTGTCTCCAATCATTAATAAATATCATGAAACATTTCATTATTACCACTATCTTGAAAACTTCTTTAAAAACGTATGGGAGAAATTGTATGAAGTCAGATTTCCATTAGTCAAGTTATCTGTAACCTTGGGCGTTCCAATATTTGCCTCTTTTTCTTTTACTTATTATCTTAGATAGTCACCCTCTGGTTACCAACTCACCAGGCAGTAGATCGCTTCTTCCTCTTTTATGATTTTGGACAATTCTGTCAAATTATACCTTCTCTGCAACAGCAGAACACTTTTACTTATTTCTGGACACTGTGTGTTGGTATAATCATTGTTCCCTTGTATCATTTGAGAAAATTTCCTCTACATCTTCTGAAAGTGCTTGATATATTTAGATAAGGATGCCCAAGAGTATGATGTGTTTGGTAAACAGAGAGAAGCTACTCCTCCAGCAATGCTTTAAGCACCAAGGGAAGCAAAGAGTAAAGTTCACTCCAGAGGTCAATTCATAAGGTATTTTCTGTACCTGATAAAGTCATTGAGTCATAGAGAAGTACACCACAGAAACAGGCCCTTCGGCCCACGTTGTCCATGCTGAAGCCACTTAAACTGCCTGCTCCCATCAAGATGCACTGGGACCATAGCCCTCCATATCCCTACTATCAATGTATCTTTCCAAACTTCTCTTCAACATTGAAATTGAGTTTGTATGCACCACTTGTGCTGGCAGCTCGTTCCACGCTCTCACAACCCTCTGAGTGAAGAAATTTCCCCTCATGTTCCCCTTACGTTTTTCACATTTCACCCTTAACCAATGACCTCTGGTTGTAATCCCACACAATCTCAGTGGAAAAAGCCAGAATGCATTTACCCTATCTATACCCCTCATAATTTTTTATACCTCTGTCAAATCTCCTCTCAATCTTTTACATTCTAAGGAATAAAGTCTTAACCTATTCAATCTTCCCTTAAAGTTCAGGTCCACTAGACCCAGCAACATCCTTTAAATTTTCTCTGTTCTCTTTCAAACTTGTTAATATCTTTCCTGTAGGTAGGTGACCAAATCAGCACACAATACTTCAAATTAGGCCTCACCAACGTCTTACACAACCTCAACACAACATCCCAACTCCTGTACTCAGTACTTTGATTTATGAAGACCAATGTGCCAAAAGCTTTCTTTACCACCCTGTCTACCTCTGTTGCCACTTTCACCTGTATTCCCAGATCCCTTTGTTCTAGCACACTCCTCAGTGGCCTACTACTCAGTGTGTAAGACCTACCCTGTTTGATCCTATAAAGTGCAAAACCTCACACAAGTCTGCATTAAATTCCATCTGCCATTTTTCAGTCCATTTTTCCAGTTGATGCAGAACACTCTGCAAGCCATGATAACTTTCCTTGAAAAACTCTATAAAATTGGTTAGACATGACCTACCACACACAAATGCTGACTATTCTTAATCAGTCCATATCTATCCAAATACTTACCGGTATATATTTGGTCCCTTAGAATACCTTCCAATAACTTTCTCACAACTGGTGTCAAACTCACCAGCCTATAATTTCCTGGCTTAAATTTAGAGCTTTCTTTTAGACAGGGCAACAACATTGGCTAATCTCCAATCCTCTAGCATGTCTCCTATCAGTAAGGACGATGTATACATCTCTGCCAGGGCCCCAGCAATTTCTGCACTTGCCTCCTGTAGGTGACCTTATTAGACTCTGGGGATTTATCCACCCTGATTTGCCTCAGAATAGCAAACACCTCCTCCTCTGTAATCTGTACAGGGTCCATGAGGTTGATGCCTCTTTGCCTCACCTCTATTGAATCTGTATTCATGTCCTGAGTAAATACAGATGAATAAAAAAATTTAAGATCTCCCCCATGTATTTTGGCTCCACGTGTGGATTACTATTCTGATCTTCTGGAGGACCAGCTTTGTTCATTGCAATCTTTTTGTTCTTAACATATGTGTAGAATCCCTTAGGATTCTCCTCCAGCTTGTCTGCTTGAGCTACTTCATGCCTTCTTTTGACCTTTTTGATTTCTTTCTGAGTTGTTCTCTTGCATTTCTTATACTCCATAAGCTCCTCATTTGTTCTACCCTCCCGTACCTGCTACGTACCTCCTTTTTCTCTTAACTGCTGCCTCAATATCTCTAGAAAACCAAAGTTCTCTACACTTGTTATATTTACCATTAATTCTGACAGGCCCACAGAAGCATTGTCATCTAAAAATGTTGCTTTTGAAGGCCTCAAATAGCCACTGAGTGTATGTTTGTGGTCTTTTGCAGCTGCGGCCCATCCACTTCAAGATTTGTTGTGTTGTGTATTCAGGATGTTGTAATGTGTGGTTATTTGAATTACCTTTGTCCCCTTGTCATCTTGAAGCAGTCTGGCCATTTTCTTCCGACGTCTCTCGCTAACGAGGCATTTTTGCCCACAGAACTGCTACTGACTGATATTTTTTTTTGTTTGTTTTGTGAACTCTGGAGACTGTTGTGTGTGAAAATCCCAAGAGATCAGCAGTTTCTGAGATACTCAAACCACCCTGTCTGGCACCAACAATCATTCCATGGTCAAAGTCACTTAGATCACATTTCTTCCCCATTCTGATGTTTGAACTGAACCTCTTTACCATGTTTGCATGCTTTTATGTATTGAGTTACTACCACACGCGATAGACTAATTAGATACTTGCATTAAAGAGCAGGCCTAGAGGTGCACCTAATTAAGAAACCATTGAGTGCATAATTAAAATATGGGAAAGAAACATATTTACAGCAAAAGCAGGGATGATTACAAACTCATTGTATAAAAAGTTATGGGAATAGAAACAAGAAACCAAGAAGATGGGACTAAAAATGTTGCTTTCCAAGGAACCGACAGGGACATGATGGATCAAATTACCTTCTTCTGTGTTCAATCATTAGCAAGCCTTTTTCTGCTTTACAAGACAATAAAGGTCTTGCAGTGACTACATAATGTCATTGTGCTTTCTTTATAGTAACTATCATGGATTACATTATTAACTGACAGCAATAATAGAATGAACCTTTGACTTAAGTAATCAAATATTTGTGAGACTTGTTCTGGAGACTTGTTTCTATCAGCAGTAATGCTGGAACTTTGTTGTCAGCGATTATTCCAAATACAGATACAGCGTGGTCATCAAAACTTGCTGCACTCAATCTATGGCAAAGAAATTCATACTGTTTTCCTCATTTCTAATTTTAATTTCTCAAACCAGTTTCTTCCTCTTTTCTTATCTCAGTTTCTCAATTTGTTCCTTATGCAGGATGTTGGTTTCATAGGCACAGACACCCTTCTGTGAATGTCTTCAAATAGATTTGTTAGAGCCACGCAGTGTACAGAAACAAGCTCTTCAGTCCACCATATCCTTTCTAACTTTTGCACCCACTTATACCATTCCTATTTACTTGCAGTGGTTTTATAGCCTTCTATGCTCAGGACATTCACATGTAAATGTAACTCTGGACAGTAAATTTCAAAACTTTCAATATTTTTCCCCAGAAGACCAAAATGTTACTGAATTCTTACCTCTGTTAATGGCTCTGAAGGTTCTGGAGGGGGTGGCAATGGATCAGGCAGAGAAACAGAAGGGGCTGGGGGAAAGAAGTCCACAGGGGGTGGTGGTAAATCATGACTAGATGGCTCAGTGTGTCTGACTGGTGGCTTTGGCGGTCCTTTTGAATGGGAATTTGGAATATTTGGTGTCACGGCTAGTGCTGGTGAAGGTTCAGTTTTAGTGGCAGTGGCTTTCTCTGCCTCATCGATCCCTTGCATCAAGTCTGCCATTAAAGCATCAAAGTCGGTTTCTTCCAGTGATTTGAGAGACTCTAATGGAACAAGGAATAAAAGGAGCAACATGAAAATCCAAAGGACCAAATTCTGGAGAGGAATAAATAGTGCGTTTGCTTACTCTCCTGTCACTGCGGACCTTTGAACTTTGCCTTTCGGGATGATCTGAAATGTACTCTGCTTGTCAGATGTGAAATGAATCTTAGTGGAATTAATAAAGCAGTTTTTTAATGTGAAGGGCTTCCTTTACATTAGGGCTGCTGATTCAATGATTCTGTACTCAGTTCAATTCTGGATGAGGCACAACACAAAACTATTTCAAATTACTCTGGCTGAATGGTTTTTATGAAGTATAAGTCAAAGCTGACGAACATAACCCAATCTGAAAACTCAGAGCATAGCCGAAATTAGTTTTGGATCCATTCTAATAACTGAGGTGAAACTGTCAGAATCTATAAGAACTCCAGAAGTAACTGGCTGCTTTGTTCAATTTAGCTTAGGCTAGCAACTTAGCTATGTTGAAGACCCAACAGTCAAATGAAGAACCTACCTGTATTCTCAGATCTCCTCACGAGTGGTTCTGCATTCTTCAGCAGTTCTCAGATAAAGCTCTTATAGTCATAAAATCATATAGTCACACAGCATGGGTATAGGCCCTCTGCCTACCCAGTCAGTGTTGACCATCAAACTCCCAGTTCAATTTCATTTACCCCATATCCCCATTAACTCCCCATGGTTTCTATCACTCACCTACACATTAGGGTCAATGTTCAGTGGACAATTAACCTACCAATCTACATGTATTTTTGGTATGTGGGAGGATGATGGAAGAAACCTACACTAAGGCATGATAACTGCTTTTGAAAGAACACGTCCAGAGAAGCAAATGGACTGGGAAAGCTCCTTCTAATTCAACAGCAGTGGTGAGAGCCTCTGTTAGCTGTGGTAATGACCAACACTGCTGGATCTGAAACTGGATAAACAGTACATTAACTGCATTGAAAAATAATGCCTTCTGTGCAATTATATTGCCTGAAATGTCTGATAATATCTTTAACCATTTAGGTTGTGTATTCACTGCTAACATAATCCCAGAATATATGCATACATCAGGAATTCAATTGTCTAGCTCATTTGCAATCTCAGGCACACCACAATCTATAAATAGGGGGGATGATGTTGAAGAGGAAAGCAATTTTCATTAACAAGATAATATCACTGGGATTGACTGGTGATTGTAGCTGTGATCAATATAACAATGGAGTTTACTCAGGTATCAGTGAAGGCTGTATGTCAAGGTTTACTGACAGCATCATGCACTTTGGTGAAAGGAATAGGGGTATAGGCTATTTTCTGAGTTGGGAGTGAATTCAGAAATCATTCGTGCAAAGGGACTTGGAAGCCCAAATGCAGGAGTCCCTAAAGGTTAACTTGCAAGTTGAGTTGGGTCAGTAGTAAGGAAGGCAAATACAGTGTTAGCTTTATCGGGTATTGGTTAGACTGCATTTGGAGTATTGAGACCAGTTTTGGGCCCTTATCTAAGAAAGGATGTGCCAGCATTGGATAGACCAGAGGATGTTCACAAGAATGATCCTGGAAATGAAAGGGTTAAAGGATAAGAAGCATTTGTTGGCTCTGCACCCGTACACACTGGAGCTTAGAAGAATGAACCCTACTGAATATTGAAAGGACTAGACAGAGTGGATGTAGAGAGGAAACACAAGGAAATCTGCAGATGCTGGAAATTCAAACAACAACACAAAATGCTGGTGGAACACAGCAGGCCAGGCAGCATCTATAGGGAGAAGCACTGTCGACGTGTCGGGCCGAGACCCTTCGTTAGTCCTGATGTTTCCAATAGTGAGGGAGTCTGGCACCAAAGGGCACAACTTCAGAGTACAAGAATATCCCTTTAGATCAGAGATAAGGAGAAATTCTTTTGGCCAGATGACGTTGAATCTGTAAAACTCATTACCACAGAAGGCTGTAGAGGCCAAGTCATAGGGTATATTTAAAACAGAGTTGATAGGTTCTTGATTAGCTCGAGTATTAAAGGTTACAGGGAGAAGGCAGGAGAATGAGAGGGAAAATAAACTGGCAGAGCAGACTTGATAGGCTGAATAGCCTGGCTTCTCCTATTATGGTTATCAAGGTAGGTTGCACATTAGATAGTGTCAATGAGAACAGTGATTTGTAAAGGAGACTTTGGTTTTAGTAGCTGATGGAGTGTAACGTGGGGAAGCAAGAAGCTATCTTCCTCAGGCTAGGTTTAATTAATCAATCTATTTTCTACGTAGTGATGTGTTAAATAGAGGGAAGGAAGCTTTAGGGAATACTTGACCAGCAAAATCGAGATGCTGATAAATTGAATGGCTTCATCAACTGACCCACCTCTTGCAATTTGTTGGGTATTTGTAGCCTACTGCTAGCTCTGTTAAAATTGGGAGTGGGTGAGTTTGAGGCAGCACGCAAAAATTGCTGGAGGAACTCAGCAGGTCAGGCAGCATCTGTGGAGGGAAAGAAGTTGTTGATATTGACAGGCTGAAATCAGCATGAAAGGTTGCTCGATGGTGGAGCGGGCCAAGGTTTAAAAACAGCTCGGAAACTTCCAGCTTTCTTTCGGCCGCCTGAAATCAATGCAGGGCCAATAAAAAGAAAGAATTAAGTGGAGCTTACATTTGTTGGAGTGGGCCAGTGTTTGAGTGGCTGGCCTCAGCTCAACAGGCTTGGGCAAGGACAGGTTCTAAGTACGTAAACAGGAAAGCTTCTAGCAAGTTTTGTTTTCTGTTGGTAAGTAGCTACTGTGCTGAGAATGGATCCGGAGGTAGTGATACGTTCCTTGTGTGAGATGTGAGAAATCTGGGAGACCTCCACTTTCCATGATACTCTCGGAGCCTGGCTCTGTGCTGAGAAGGGAAACCAGGAGAAAAGGAGTGCAGTAGTGATAGGGATTCCATAACTAGAGGAGCAGGAAGCAGATTCTGTGGATGTTGCTTCCCAGGTGCCAGGGCCAGGGATGTCTCGGATCAAGTCCTTAGTAATCTAAAGGAGGAAGTTGAACAGCAGGAAGTTGTGGTACATTTTGGTACCAACAATACAGGCAGGAAACAGGAGGAGGTCCTAAAGAAAGAATACAGGGAGTCAGGCAGTAAGCTGAAAAGCAGGACCTCCAGGGTAGTAATCTTTGGGTTGTTGCCTGTGCCACATGCCAGTGAGGTTAAGAACAGGATGATGCAGCGGATGAATGCGTGCCTGAGGAATTGGTGCAGCGGTCAGAGTTGCAGATTTCTGGATCATTGGGACCTCTTCTGAGATATGACCTGCACACAAAGGTTGGGTTACACTGTAAGTGAGGGGGACTGATAGCCACGCGGCCACATTTGCTAGAGCTGTTGGGAAGGGGTTCAGCTAATTTGGCAGGGGAATTGACAGCAGAATGATGGGGCTGAGGATGATGCAGTTGACATACAACTAGATGCAGTCCAGTGAGGCTGTGAGGAGAACAGGCAGATGACAGGGCAAAATTGCAGTCAGTGGGATGAGTTAAAGTGTAACAGGAGGCCAAAGTCGAAAAAGAGTGATGAATACAGGACTGAAGGTGTTATATCTGAATGCATGCTGAATGCAGAATAAGGTAGATGATCTTGTAGCTCAGTTTGAGATTGGCAGGCATGATGTTGTGGGCATCACTGAGTCATGGCATCCTAGAATATATATTTTATCAAAACCACAGGCAGGTAGGCAAAGGGGTTATAGTGCCCCTATCCGTAAAAAATGAAATCAAATCCTTGGATGGAGGTGACATAGGATCGGAAGATGCAGAATCCTTGTGGTTAGAGTTAAGAAACTGCAAGGTAAAACAACCCTTATGACAGTTATATACAGGCCTCAGAACAGTAGACAGGATGTGGGCTACAAGTCACAATGGGAGACAGAAAATGCACGTAAAAATGGCAATGTTTTTAGGAGCCGAATATGAGGCTGCTTAACAAGATAAGAACCCATGGTATTACAGGAAAGGTATTAGGATAAATAGAAGATTGACAGGCAGGAGGCAAAGAGTGGGAACAAAAGGGGCTTTTTCTGGTTAGCTGCCAGTGACTAGTGGTGTTCTGCAAGAGCCAGTGTTGAGAGTGCTTCTTTTCACATTGTATGTCAATGACTTAGATGAAGGATTTGATGGGTTTGTGGCTACATTTGCAGATAAAACGAAGGTCGGTGGAGAGGCAGGTAGTGTTGTGGAAACACAGTGTCTGCAGAAGGAGCTTTGGTGTGGACTATTTTTTAAATGGAGAAAAAATTTAAATTAAAAAAATCAGAGGTGCCAGAGGGACTTGGAAGTCCTCGTGCAGGATCTGTAAAGCTTAACTTCAGGTTGAGTTGGTGGTAAGGAAGGCAAATGCAATGTCTGCGTCCATTTCGAGAAGAAGACTAGAATATAAAAGCAAGTATGTAATGCAGAGGCTTTGTAAGGCATTGGTTGGACCAAACGGATTATTGTGAGCAGTTTTGGGCCCCTCTAAGAAAAGGAATGCTGCCATTGGAGAGGGTCCAGAGGAGGTTCACGCGAATAATCCCAGGCATGAAAGAGTTAACATATGAGGGGCATTTGATGGCTGTGGTCCTGTACTCATTGGAGTTTAGTTGAATGAAGGGGAAATCTCATTGAAACCTATTTAATTTTGGAAGGTCTGGATAAAGTGGATGTGGAAAGGATGTTTCCTATAGCAGGTGAGTATAGGACCAGAAGGCACAGTCGCAGAATTGAGGGCTGCCCATTTAGACCAGAGATGATGAAAACTTTTTTTAGCCAGAGCGTAATGAATCTGTGGAATTCATTGCCACAGATGGCTGTGCAGGCGAAGTCACTAGGTACAGTATATATAAGGAGGAGATGGATAGGTTCTAGAATAATCTGGGAGTCATAGGTTACAGGAGTAGGCTAGAGAATGGGGTGCAGCAACACTCATGTGTCAGTGAGGAATTGGAAGGGAATTAATAGCATTGGGAAAGAAATGTTTTCATAGCCAAATACTCCTTCACACAAGGAATCTGAAGTTGTTTTTTTGTTAGATCAATCTTCAACAGAAAAGGAAATTTATATTTCTGCTATTACATCGGAGATATATCATTTCTGTTCTGCCAATGCATCAATCTTTATGTCCTTGAGAAACCACAGAGGAGAATTTTTGATTCTTTGAAAAAAAAAGATGTAAGGAAAAGTTAAAGTACTGCATCTGATTTCTTTGCAACTGCACATCATGCACAGAGCATACAAACATGCAATTGTGTATCGACTGTGTCAGAAAACATAACAAATGGTAGAGAAGGTAAAATGAAAGCTGTTTATCTGAGTGGATGTGGAATTTATTACAAGCTAGATGAATTGAGGGCAGAAATAGGTACAATCCAATAACTTTAGAAAATGTGATTTTAAAGTGATCAGATTTGGTAGATAAATATTTCAGGGTGTTTAACTTTTAGAAGGGACGGGAAAAATGGAAATTGAAGAAGAGTAGCACGTATGATCAGGCAACAGAGAAAAGGCTCCTAACTTTGAATGAAGTAGTCTGGATGGAACCAAGAAACAGCAATAAAAAAAGAAAATACTACTTTTTTATAGCGGCATTGTAACCCTTTTCCTTTCATCTACTACTATTGTATCTTAATTTCTCTTGTTTAGAAAATGTATCGACCTCTGTTGTGAATGATTCAGCAACTTAGCCTCTGCATCCACCTTGGCTACAACATTTCCAAGATTCATTACCGTCTGGACATTTTTTCTTCCCTCTTGCTCCTAAGTTCTAACCTCTTATTTTGCCACTGTGACCCCTGGATCAATGGTCCATGGCTGGGGAAGTATCATCTCAACATCTACCTGCCGAGTTTAGAATTGAGATTATTCCTTAATTCTCATTCTTCTACCTCTAATTTTCTAAATGTAGGAAGGGCAGAAAACCTGAAGAATATAGTGAAGAACAATGCACCTAGTGAGGGCAAAAATAAGAATAACCATTTGACAAAAATACTGATATTGTAGGAATGAATGTGATCCAAAGTTCTGACTGTGGATACATTGGTTATCTTCCAAAATTCCATAGACTCAAATTGTTCCAAATGATCAGGGCATAGCAAATGTAACCCACTATTTAAGAGGCAGAGAGAATGATAAGGAAAATGCTGTAGTATAGTAATAAGTAAAAGGGAAAGGGAGACTTAGCATCAACTAGAGTTAATGAAAGGGAAATCATGTTTGACAAATCTACCACTGATTTTCAAGGTTGTAACTAACCAAATAGCTAAAGGAAAACCAAAGGTATGGGGTCATTTGAATTTCTTTTTGGTACCATGTATGATATTTAAGCATATTTAGATCACTTAGAATAAGGATCCTGTACTTGCAACTAACTGTACCATTAGTTAAGGTTCACTAATGGACAAAGTCATTTTCAGGTTAGAATGCTGGAGACCCATGCTAAGACCTTGGCTTTTCACGATCTTTGTGAATGATTTAGAGGAGGACACCAAACGTAATATTGCCAGATTTATTGATGATAAAATGCTGGATGACAAGATGAGAAAAGAGAAGGTTGCGGAGAGGACTTATTTAGGCTAGGAGAATTGTTGAGGAAATGTTAAATAGGATATGTCTTGGAAAATGTGATCTCATTTGATTAAAAAACTAGGAATGTGGCTTATTTTAAAGTGATGTTACTGCTTTGAGAAACCTGAGAGTCTTTGTACATGAGTCACTGAATGTTGACCTGCAGGTACAGCAAACAATGAGAAAGACATTATGCTTGTCTTTATTGTAAGAAGATTTGAGCATTAGAGTAAAGAGATCTTAGGTGACAAGGTTAACAAAGGGATGATGCTACCTCAAGCTGGAGAATCTAGAATCAGAAGTCATTGACTCAAAATAAGATGATGGTCATTCAGGACAGAGGTGAGAATAGATTTCTTCAGAGAACAGCACATTTTGGCAATTCTCTGTGAAAGAGAGCTGTGGAGTCTGAGTGTAGTTAATGAAGATTGATATTCTTAGATAGAATGGGAATTGAAGGATAAAAGTAGGAGGCCTACTTTTGAGAGTACAGAGTTTGTATGTTCCTGTCAGAATAAAAGGCAAGGATAACAGTTTTGGGCAACCTTGGTTTTTGAGATGTATGAGTTCCTGGTTAAAGAAAAGAAGGAGGTGTATAGCAGGTATATGCAGGATGGAAAATATGATGTACTCGAGAAGAATAAGAAATGCAAGAGAACACTTAAGAAAGGGATCAGGAGGGCTAAAAGAAGACTAATGCTCTAGCAGACAAGGTGAAGGAGGATTCTAAGGCTGCTACAGATACTGTATGTTAAGAGCTAAAGGATATTAAGGAACACAATTGGTCCTCTGGAGTGGTAATCTATGCATGGAGTTGAAAGAGATGGATTTTTTTGGATTTCAATTTACTTGAGAGACGGACACAGAGTCTACAGATGTGAGGTAATGCAGCAGCCTGACAAGGTGTTCCTTTGGACACTGGGGAGCTAGTGTAGAAACTGCAGGGGCCCTAGCAGAGATATTTAAAACATCCTTAACCACTGGTGAGATGCTGAAGGATTGGAGGATAGCTGATGTTGTTCCATTGTTTAAGAAAGGCTCTAAGAGTAAAC
This sequence comes from Hemitrygon akajei, assembly GCF_048418815.1. Classification (NCBI taxonomy): domain Eukaryota; kingdom Metazoa; phylum Chordata; class Chondrichthyes; order Myliobatiformes; family Dasyatidae; genus Hemitrygon; species Hemitrygon akajei. Next base: position 136,144,203 of record NC_133131.1, on the reverse strand, counting down.
CAGGAAATTAAAGGCTGGTGAGCCTGCTATCAGGAGTGGGAAAGTTATTGGATGGTATTCTAAGGGACCAGATATGTAAGTACTTAGATAGACAGGGACTGATTAGGGATAGTCAACATGGCTTTGTGCACGGTAAGTTGTGTCTAACCAATCTTACAGAGCTTTTTGAATGAAGTTACCAGGAATGTTGATAAAGGCAAGGCAGTGGATGTTGTCTACATGGAGTAAGCAAGGTCCTTGACAAGGTCAAGATCATTCAGTCGCTTGTCATTCAAGTTGAGATAGTAAATTGGATTAGAAATTGGCTTCATAGAAGAAGTCAGAGAGTAGTTGTAGATGGTTGCTGCTCTGACTGGAGGCCTGTGACCAGTGGTGTGCCACAGGAATTGGCGCTGGGTCCATAGCTGTTTGTCATCTATATCAATGATCTGATGATAATGTGGTTAACTGGTTCAGCAAATTTGCGGATGACACCAAGATTGGGGGTGTGATGGGCAGCAAGGTAGGCTATCAAACCCTGCAGTGGGATCTGGACCAGCTGGAAAAATGGCAGATGGAACTTAATGCAACTGTGCTGCACTTTGGGAGGAGCAACTAGGATAGGTCTTACACGGTGAGTGATAGGGCACTGATGAGTGTGGCAGAATAGAGGGATCTGCAAACACACATCCATAATGCTTTGAAAGCAGATAGGGTGTTAAAGAAAGCTTTTGGCATATTGTCTTTCATAAATCAAAATACTGAGTACAGAAGTTGGGATGTTATGCTGAAATTGTATAAGACATTGGTGAGGCCTAATTTGGAGTATCGTGTTTAGTTTAGCTCATCTATCTGCAGGAAAGATGTATATCAGACTGACAGAGTACAGAGAAAATTTACAAGGATATTACTGGGATTTGAGCTCCATTTGAGGGAAAGTTTATTCTATAGAACATAGAGAATTGAGGGCAGATATGATAGGGATATACAAAATTAAGAGGGGTATAGATAGATTAAATGCAAGCAGACATTTTCCACTGAAGTTGGGTGAGTCTACAACTAGAGGTCATGAGTTTAGGATGAAAGGTGAAAAGTTTAAAAGGAACATGAGAGGGAACTTCTTCACTTGGAGGACGGTGAATTGCCAGTGCAAGTGGTGGATACGGGGTCAGTTTCAACATGTAAGAGTAATTTGGATAGGCACAGGAATGGAAGGGTCATGGACGGCTGTAGGATTAGGCAGATTAGTGGTTTGGCACAGACTAGTTTCTGAGCTGTAGTGTTCTATGACTCTATGACTCTTTTCCTTCTGTTCTAATATCATTCAGATGTAATTGACATTTACAGTATAGGTAACTAGAAACAGCAAAGGCCTAGAATCAAAAATGATGTTCCTAAAAATGAACAAGCTAGCATTAGAGAAAGCAGAAGCCAAGAATAAGAAGTGGCACTGAAACGGCTAACCCTCCTGGATAATCAGTGTTTAATGCACTTCTGGTTGCATTGTTTAATATGTTCTTACCATTTACATCCGTAAAGCCAATGGAGAAGTTGAACTCTGTGTTCTGATTGGGTTTAATGGGTTCAGGTGGATTATCATCCACCCCCAGACTCTGTAAGAAAATTTGAAAAGCAAGCAGTTTATTTTTTTTAATCACACAACACCACCAAAAATGGTATATTGAATACACCATTTTTTCTAATGTTAGACTGATTAACATTTGGGCCTTTTAAATAATAGCAACACACACAAAATGGTGGAGGAAGGGGACCTCAGCAGGCCAGGCAGCACCTATGGAAAAGAGTACAATCGGCGTATCCGGGTCCATTTTGTGTGTGTTGCTTGGATTTCCAACATCCACAGATTTTCCCTTGTATGCTGTTGAGTGATATATTGCTCACAATGTATGAACTTCTTTGATGCCTTCAGTATTAGTCTTAACCACACCATTAAAAGGAGCAAACAGAAATATGAACAGCTTAACGTTTGTGCTTCTATCTAAACAGTTTAAACAAAATTTAGGATTGATTACAATAATTCTCACTTTGTTCTTTATAGTTACTTTCCTTTGGGCTGATAATGTTTTGTTATTGTTTTTAGCTGTTTTAGCTGCATAAATCACCTTGGGGAATGTACTCTGATAGTATTTAGGCTAACAAGTTAGCAGTACTCAAGGTCTAGTCCTGGCCAGCTCACCAGTGGAAAACTGGCTGTAATCAATGCATGGTTGACAGCAGTGCAGATCTGAGGAGCCTGTGTAGGAGTGTACCATGTGAGAAATCGAAACCCAGGGTTATGGTTACTTGGAAACATGAGGTGGGCTGGACTAACTTGCAGGTTGACAAGCAGCACTCCAACTAACTCTGAGTCCTCTTTCTCCCCACTGCTTCCAAAGCATTTATTATAAATGCACCTTTTCCTTACACTTTTAGGGTGTGCTGATAAGCCTGCCTGTAAAAGTGACCAAATGCCAGGATGTGCCTTGACTGATAGACTGCAGTAGACTGCATGCATGTTGCCCAAAAGTGATCTGTAATTGACAGAGAGCTCTGATGTCTGAATGAAATATGACCTCTCTATAATGATGCCCATTTCAGGATCCTCCTGTGGGGATCATATTGTGTGGGGCGCTTCCAGTTTTCAGTGGGTGTGGATGTCACCTGCCTTTAATCCATTGCCACTCTGTTCTTAGCAGGTCAGGAAGCATCTATGGGAAGGAGTAAACAGATGAGGTAAAGAGTAATCCAGTTCTGATGAGGGGCCTTGGCCCAAAACAACGACTCTTTACTCTTCCCCATAGATGCTGCCTGGCCTGCTAA